>NW_026571153.1:4744869-5474869 GCF_026225935.1 Boleophthalmus pectinirostris | reverse complement strand
CTGAACAAAAGGCCAAATTTAGCTGTTAACTTGAAAACTACAGCTTCATTTTGAGGTGTAAACAAACTAATAACGCAGGATTACTCAAACATGTGTGAATGAAACAAAACACAGCTCCAGATATGTATTTTAAAAGAGCATTGTGACACGACTTAAAGCTCACAATTTTACGTAATTTAGGACCTTTACAGATAAAAACAAATCAGATACAGCGCTTTTAAACTTTATTATTACTTGAACGCGTGCCTGTTCTTGTTTAAAAATGATACACCAAAAAAAAAAGTAAATAAATAAAAAAGGTGAAATATTGCAAACGTGGATGAGAGCTGACAGCTAACAGGCCACTGAAATGAGATGGTCCAAAAACCAATAAGGCGCAGAGCATTGTCCGTGATTAGCCCGGCAGTGCTGCTAATGTGGGCATGGAACAGTGCAAATACAAGCTAATGTGATTTACAATAAACAGTAACGGAGCCAGATGAAAGCTCCGCCGCGAGACGAGGGACAATTATATTATACTTTTGTGATCTCATATAAAAAAAATGAAAATTTATTGGGATAACGCCGGTGTCTCTGAGCAATAACAATAAGAGCAAATTTGATTAATTTTCTGTGCTTTTTTGTTGTTGTTGGGTATTGTAGGCGCGGTTTGATTCGGCTGTATCTGTGTTGTGCGTTGTTATGATTGTGGTAGCGATTGTATTTCGCTATAATGACATGTAAACAAACGCAGTGTGAGGACAGCATCGGCCTTGGTGTGAGCGCGAGCCATAGGGGGCGACAATAGTTCAGTTGTCCGTCCACTGATCTGAAGGTGTGGTGCGATTCCGGCTCTCACAGATGAATTCCGTCGTTCTGTCCTTGGGCAAGAGGCTTAACCCACCTCGCCCCCAGTGTCTGCGTACACTGGTGTATGAATATGTGTGTGAATGGGTGAATGGCTCCTTGAACGCCTTAACCTGGAAGGAGTGTGTACCATATTTTCCGGGCTATTAGGCGCTCTGGATTATAAGTCGCACTTTAATTAAATGGTCTATTTTCGAACTTTTTTTTTTCACAAATAAACCGCACCGGACTTTAAAGGAAACACAACAGTTGGATGGGTCAGTGGGACTTTGTTTGGCGCGTTCACGGTGACTCTGGGCTTTGTTCAGTTGTGGCGTGTAGGGAGGGTGCTGTCTGGGACCGCTGGATTGTCGGCGTGTTCGCAGTGACTCGGTTGATCAGTTGTGTCTAGAAGTGGCACGTTGCACTCGCTTTTTCGGTTCGTTCCTCCGTGATAAGTGTGGCTGCGGGTGTTTTTCGCTGTGCGGTCGCTGTCTGCTCCGTGGGAAGGAGCTCCTGTTAACCATATTAACCCTGCGTTCGATTATCTTCAAACACCCACTTGGACCTTGAATTTGATGTCATGTCTGAGCTTGAAGTGTATTATGTTTCGTGTGTCCCCTTAGCAACCTGAGGGACGTTAACGGCCGTTATATAGAGTATTTGTTCAATACTGGCCTCACCACAACACCGACTACCAAACCCACACACAGTGATACAGACGCGGTAAAGTTGCAGTAAATTGCAGTAAAACGAGTGACTGAAATTGTCATTTAAACCACCAAAGTGTCCAAATACAATGAAAACAGTTCATATTTACACGTCACATTGGGTGCAGTCATCTTGTATTCTGACACGGAATCCTTGCTTGGTCTACTTTTTCCACCACTGAGGTTCGAGTTGCGCTGTCCCAGGAAAACGGGTGTGTCACCCGTGTCACTAGGCAACTTCCTTGGAAAACTGATTCAGAAGGATAGTTGACTACAGGGTTACGCCACAGTTTGAAAGCACAACGAAAGTTTATTTTGACAAAACTTGCCCATTTCCCGTATTTCCCCTGATAAAAAGCCTGGAGATGCTCTGTTGTTGTATGCTGCAAAATTAGAATTTTAACCTATTTTGAGCGCGTATAGCGTAATGATGACGCATGTATGAGTCTGCTGGTGGAAATTGTCCAACCAGTTTGAATGGAAAGCCAAATCTGCTCATGTGCTGTTACACTTTGGTGTAAATTGGGGGTTAAGGGTGGAAAAGCGCTGTATAAAAATTTGACAAAAATGTGACCATAGAACCCTCCACAATCTCGCTTCAGCACAGCACTGTTCTAAAAGCCTCGTGTGACGGCGCCCTAAGAGCTACGAGGAGAGAGGACACCCCTGCCTGCCTGACAAATCTACAAATCCCCATTTTCCCCTCCTCCGAGCTTCCTCTTTCACCCTCTCACAGTAATTCACTCGAGCATCTCAGCGTGAACCCCACCACGCGCAGAACTACCTGGAGGACAGAACCCCCAGCGAGCGTTAAACAAATGGAAAAAAAAAATGAAAGGAAGACTCTTACTCCACACGACAGGCCTCATTTAGCTCGCCTTTAGCGTTTAATCCGTTGTGAATGCGTGGAGGCGTACGGGATGGAACAATAAGCGTGGTTCTTCAAAGACTTGTCAGACATCTGCGTGAGGGCTCTGGGCTGGAGCGCTCACTGCTCTAAATCCCCCTGAGCTGGTACAGAGCAAACATACTAGTGATATTTGTCTGTGTGATAGCACTGCTGTGAACTGTGGGTATGATCTACTGCGCACTGGTGTTTTGTCTTTTTTTTTTTGCCGCTGGGACAACCAGAAAGACGAATCAGGGACCCCCACTGTAAAATTAAATGGATGTGTGTTATAATTTCACTGGGCAAAACACAAAACAGGAACTTTTAAACCAAAAAAATAGGCTACAGTAAAATCTGACACTTGCTTGACCTGGAGAATGTTCCAAAGTGTGGTTTTAATTACACAGAACTGACTCTTGTGACATTTAAGCCATGTTATAATGTTGTTACCCCCTCAAAACCAGACCTGGAGTTGTGTTTTGTTTCATTCACATTCATGTTTGAGGAACCCTTTAAAATTAGTTTGTGTCTCAAAGCTCAAAATGCTGTTCCACCTTGTGATGTCGTGTAGTGCTAGTTTTCAAGTTAAGCATTACCTTTTATATCTTTAGTTCAGTAGAGATTTCCAGCACTGAAACGATCCAAATGATTCTCGTGTTTTAAGTTTTTGAAAGTATTTTAAAAGTAGAGCACATCCTGTATTACCACGTGACATCACAAGGCGGAACAGAGTGTTTACTATGTGAGAGAAGGACTAAATATGCAGGGTCTGTGTGTTAAACTTGTGTGAATGAAACAAAATACAACTTCAGGTCTGTTTGTGATGTCACTTGGTAATACAGGAAGTGCTAAAAATCCATACACCTTCACTAGAATCACTTGGTTTATCTTCCTGGAATTTCCCAACTCCATCCATCCATTTTCTTCCACTTATCCGGGGCTGGGTCGCAGGGCCAGCAGTCTAAGCAGGGACTCCCAGACCTCCCTCACCCCGTACACTTCGTCCAGCTTCTCCGGGGGGACCCCAAGACGTTCCCAGGCCAGCTGAGAGACATAGTCCCTCCAGTGTGTCCTGGGTCTTCCCTGGGGCCTCCTTCCGGTGGGACATGCCCAGAACAACTCCTGAGGCATCCGGAACAGACTTCCTCACCTCAGCTGCTCCTCTCAATGTGGAGGAGCAGCGGCTCTACTCCGAGCTCCTCCCATGTGGCTGAGCTCCTCACCCTATCTCTAAGGGAGCGCCCAGCCACCCTGCGGAGGAAACTCATTTCTACCACTTGTATCCGCGACCTCGTTCTTTCGTTCATTACCCAGAGCTCATGATCAGAGGTGAGGGGAAGAACGAAGACTGACAGTAAATCGAGAGCTTTGCTTTTCGACTCAGCTCCCTCTTCACCACAACGATGCAGCGACCACATCACTGCAGACGCTGCACCTGTCAATCTCACGCTCCGTCCTCATGAACAAGACCCCGAGATACTTGAACTTCTCCACATGAGTCAGACAATTTCCAAACTGTATGAAACAAAAGGTAAAAGGTAGCGGTTCACTTGAAAACTACCACTTCTTGACATCATAAAGAACAGAACAGAGATGTAGACTTAGGTTACTCAAACATGTATGAATGAAACAAAACTCAACTCCAGGTCTGTTTTTGAGGAGGTAACAGCATTATAACATGACTTAACACTCACAAGAGTCAATTTTGCGTAATATAAGACCTTTACAAATGCGAAAATACAGCTTAAACTTGTATATAATCAGTTATTCAATCAATATACTAAAAACAAATATGATAAGTTATATGTCTTACCTGAATAGCCCATTTTCAGTCATATTCAGTAACATTTTTCTGTTGGCGATATAGTTTTTGAGGTTGTAACATTTCCCACTATTCCCAGTTCATTGTCTCGGGCTCTGTGCTTTTTCATGTTTTGATTCATCATTTCCACACACTGACAAGATTTCCCAGCAGCCGCTCGGAATTAATTTGGGCAATTAGGACGCATCTGCAGCCTCTCCACGGTGCACGCTGAACGATGTTGTTTGCTCCTGCTCCGTTTTGTGATTAAGAATTTACAAATATCACATTTTTAACAGTGAGAATTGTATGATAATGAATGGGTTTCTCGTTTTTCAAAGTTTTTAGTAACACGTCGTGGATAGAGAGGTAGTTAACCGGAGTCCATTTGGTGGTTTTATGGTAAGCAAATATGCTAAAGGGGGTAGAGTAAACACGCTTTTATAACGCTACTAAAACTTTATGTTGCATTCTATTGCTATTGCTTTCTGACATTAATATACATTTCAGAATTTTTATGATGAGACCAGCAATCTTGGACTTAATAAGGGACAAAAAAAGCATCGCAAAAGATTATTAAACATTGACTTATATTGAGGTTTTTGGACGTACAGAGTTGGAAAATGATATAAAAGTGCTGAAGTTTGAACAGTAGGAAATAGTAGACATAAGGGAACAACAGTGTGAATTGAAATTAAATTATTATTATTATTTTTTGTTTTGTTTTTTGTTTGTTTTTGTTCCTTGATTAGAGTGGCAGCACTTTAGCTTTGCACTTTTTTTTTTTTCTCAACATTCCATTGTTCCAACACACAAGGTAGACATGGTTTTATTCTTGATTTTATTGGTTTAGACCTCAATTAGACCTGGGTTAGACCTGGTTTTAGTCCTGATTTCAGTTCTGGGTTAGTCTTGGTTTAGACCTAGTTTAGACCAGGTTTAGACCTGGTTTTACTCCTGATTTTCAGTGCTCTGAAAAAGTGTCTGTCCCCTTCCTAATTTCTTACTTTATTTTTTTCCATGTGTGTCTCTCTTAACTGTTTCAGATCAGCAAACAAATGAAATACTAAACAAAGATAACCCAAGTAAACAAAATAAATAAAATAAATAAATAAAATCACAGAAAAACTGCATTTTAAGAGAAAAATACTACCCAAACCTACATGATCGTGTGTGAAAAAGTAATTGCCCCTCTTGTTAAACAATGAAGTAACTGTGATTACCGTATTTTCCGCGCTCCGCTGTCGATTATAAGGCGCACTGTCATTGAATGGTCTATTTTCGAACTTTTTTCACAAATAAACCGTGTGGGACTTTAAAGGAAGCCCAACAGTTGGATGGGTGAATGGTTTTGTTTGTTTGTGGCGTTCACGGTGACTCTGGGCTTTGTTCAGTTGTGGCGTGTAGGGAGGGTGCTGTCTGGGACCAACGGATTGTCGGCGTGTTCGCAGTGACTCAGTTGTGTCTAGAAGTGGCACACTGCACTCGCTTTTTCAGTTCGTTCCTCCGTTCCTCGTCGGCGTGGAGTGATGAGTGTGTCTGCGGGTGTTTTTCGCCGTGCGGTCGCTGTCTGCTCCGTGTGTGTTTGCGTGCGCTGCGGCTTTGTAGTTTACTGAAGTCGTGCTGGGACACCCGAGTGGATTCGTGTATAGTGCGCTCTGGATTGTGGGGCGCGCGGCCATTTTTTGATGGGGTATGGTGTGGAAAATACGGTAATCTTATTAATGTGGAAAGCTGAGTTCAGTTTGATAGCCACACCAGACCTGATTGCTCCCAGTCCTTTGAAATCAAGAGAAAAACAGACAGTTATTGCAAACACTTAACTACAGCTACTAACCTAAAATTTACACCAGGAGCGTCAGCAGCATGTAACATAGACAGAGCAGTATACATGTGTATTTTTAAAAGTTTAAGTTTTAAAAGCTCCTGTGGATTCTCACGTTTAAACACTAAACTTTTTACACTGTTTTTGTATTTATTGTTCATTGGATGAATTATGTTTTAAATCACAAAACAAATGATGGCAATAAGAGAGACAGTGCTTTACAGCTATAAAAAGCGATATTTGTGGTGCTTGCATTAATGAAGCTACTCAGCATTTCACTTTGGTCGTCTGCTCCACCACCTTTTCCTTCAGAAGTTGTTCTTGTAAAGTTTCTGTCTGATGCCGTAAAGTGTTTTATATTCATCATCTGCGGCTGTAAACTTTCCCTTGTCCATCACGAGTCATTCCCCCGAGCTCCTGATGTGACGCACGGTGTTTACGTGACTCTAGTGGTTTAGAGAATGTATTTTGAAAAGGTATCAGAAGTTTATTTTGACACCATGTGCCCATTTCCTGTCTTTCTCCTGCTAAAAAGCCTAGAGATGCTCCACTGACATTGCAAAATTAGAACTCCAACCTATTTTAAACGGCACGTAATGTAATGATGACCGTTTGACATGTGTATGACTCTGCTGGTGTAGATTGTCCAACCGGTTCGAATGGAAAGTGTGCATGTGCTGCGTGTATGCTGTGCTGTTACGCTTTGGTGTAAATTGGAGGTCAGGGTGGATCAACCAGTTATTAGGTTTAGGGGGCAATTATTTTTTCCACATGGGATATGCAAGTTCAGATGGCTTTTTTCTCCTTAATAAATAAAATTGGCTCTTAAAACTGCATTTTGTGTTTACTTGTGAGTTATCTTTGTGTAATATTTAAGTCGGTAAGGGAGCAAATACTTGTTCACAGCACTGTCTGTATCAGCATTTTATTCCGTTTAGTTGGTGCACAACCTGGAATTTTCTGCATTAGGGCTTTGAAGCTGCACTGTGCAAATTGTCTGGTGGGGATCATATAGAGATATATTATTGTTTTTGCCTGGAATGTTCCACAGTATGACTTTAAACATATCTTATCTCGCATTATGTGTGTTTTTATTGCTTAAAGAGTTGAAAGACGTTGAAAAACATGCATTCATCCTGGTTCTCTCCAATGCTCATCCAATTTTCCTGACGCGATGTGCAGCAGTTTCATTAGCGAAATGCACATGTTTAGTGCTGTGATAGTGCTCTGGAGGGGGAGTGACTTAGCAAGGGGAGCAGGGTTGTTTTAAGTGAATATAACATTTTCAAATCATTCGACAGTGTGACATTAAACGGCTCTACTTTACATTTATTCAATTACATTTGATTTTATAGCTCAAAGATACCTACAAAAACTGACATTCTGACTGAGCAGGGTCGCCTCTCCACAGATCTGATCAGTAGCTTGGCCTGGTTTGGTCTCCATGATGATAGAAAGTTTTAACAGTTCAGACAAAGCAGTAATATTTTCATGGAGAAAAGCATTTAAATATGTACATGATAACGCAGATAAATGGATTTAAATTTGCTGAAAACACTATTGAAAACAAAAACTAAACACGTTTTCAGTTTCGATTTCTAAGACATCATTTCTCTTTTTCTCTTTTCTTCCAGGTGGTGTACAAAAACAACGACTTCAAGCTTGAACTCTCGCGACTCGCCATCGAACGCGACCCCAAGATCACCCTGAACGGAGACTTGGTTTTCCGCTGCGAAGACGTGGCCGCCCTGGACCCCGTCACCTTCGAGACCCCGGAATCGTACATCTCACTGCCTAAATGGAACACCAAGAAAACCGGGTCTATCTCCTTCGATTTCCGGACCACCGAGCCCAGCGGTCTGCTCCTCTTCAGCCACGGTCGTCCACCCCAGGGCCCCAAAGAGCAGAAGCCAGGGAGGGAGCTGAAGACGGACTATTTTGCGATGGAGTTGTTGGATGGGTACCTGTACCTCCTGATTGACATGGGGTCGGGGAAAACCAAGCTCAAGGCCAGCCACAAGAAGGTCAACGATGGAGACTGGTGCCACGTGGACTTTCAGAGGGAAGGGAGGAAAGGTGAGTTGGTTGGAACTTTCATGATAGTAAATACAGATAGAGAAGAGGGTTTTTTTGTTTGTATGGGACAAGATCTCGTCCCAGATAAAAATTTTTATTAAATTAATTTTTCTTGGTGAAATCCATGTATCATTAGTTTTTTTTTAAATAGAAATCCAAAAATAAGAAAACGAAAAAACTATTTTCTTCATTATTTGTCTCCAAAACCAAAAAAACAAACAAACAAAAAAAAAACCAGATGATTAGTTTTTTTCAGTTTTCAATTTTGTGTTTAAATAAATAATGCGGAAAAAAAACGGATGATGGCCATTTCCCATTTACATGAGTTATACCAGACTTTTGCACCCCATACAGACTGAACCAGGACTAAACCAGGACTGAACCAGGACTAAACCAGGACTGAACCAGGACTGAACCAGGACTGAACCAGGACTACACCAGGACTAAACCGTTTTCAGTCCTGGTCTGGACTGTGAGTGGGGTCACCTCTCCACAGATCTGACCTGTAACTTGGTCTGGTTTGGTTTCCATGAACATAGAAAGTTTTAATACAGGCATGTCCAAACTATGGCCCGTGGGCCAAATGCGGCCCTCAGACAATTTTTTCTTGGCCCTCAACATTTTAGGAGAATTGGCCCAAATTACCTTGCACCTATGAAAAATTTACATTTTATTGCAAGTTTTTTGAAAATGTAAATTAATAAAGCCAATATTTAACATATAGTGTGTGGTTTTGAGGATCTTAATATGAATAAAGGACATTCTAATGTGTTAAACATGCAGATATTTCAATTATTCACTGTATTTAGCACCAGTCTAAGTCCCTCGAGTGGCCCTCTGCTTTGTCTGTGTTTGGATATGTGGCCCTTGATGAAAAAAGGTTGGACACCCCTGGTTTAATACAATACTGTGAAACATTCCAAAGAAAGCAGTAAGGATCTGGATCTCATGGAGAAAAGCATTTGATGAACCCTAAACCAGAAAAGTTACACAATGCAACTTTGAGTCATTTTATGTCAATATTATGAATTTAAATGTCTAAATTATAAAGTAAGGATCCACGGGTGTCCTAGATTATAACTATAGCAGACACAAGCACAGTATGTCTTCTTTAAAACTTAGAACCTTATTTAGAAATGTAAGATTGGGCGAAATGAAGAAGTATTTTTCTACCAATATGGGATACAAACATTTCCTCGTGCCAATTTGCTGATCTGCTTTATTAAAATTGTTAGTGATTGCCGTGTTGTTTTTTTGGCTCACTCGATATGCGACAGTTGGGCGTAATATTGTCGGCTCAAGAAATATGTGTCACCAAATGAGTCGGTAACTACAGTAAATGAAGAGGGACAATTTTATTTTTAGGTTGGGTCTTATTTTGTCCAGACACCATTATGTTATAAAACCATTGAGGAAAAATGGCGTAATCACAGCTATTCAGTTTGCCAAAGTCGCTAAAGCAAAAAATAGACTTCTGAGGCAGGTCAGGAGATTTTGTAATTCTCATTCAAGAGGCTTTTGCCAAATTTGGTTCATCGAAACGTCATCTCCAAACCAAAGACGATAAGTTCTCCAACAGTGTTTCTCAAACTGTGGTAGTACACAAGCTTCTTTAGAGTCAGTTTAATCCATAGTTTTGTGCTCTCATATTTTGGGATAGTCCTTTTTAGTTTTAGATTATAACTAGTACAGCAGTGGAGACCTAGTTTAGATCTGATATAGGCCTGGTTAGAGCATTGTAGTTATTTATTAGTGCCTCAACCGGAGAGGGGTTTCTTCAGGGAAAAACACAAGGGCTGCTCAGAGCAAAATAGGCCTATGACGAACCAGACCGGAACCACATTTCTGTCTGGATGCTTTGCCCCACCTTGGAACCAGTCGCGACCCTCGAACACAGAGGACAGCTAACAATCTGGTGGACCCTCTTGGACCTATAGTTCTCTGTGCACTCTCGCTTTCCCGTCCGGAACCAGCACACAGAGAGCGCTGCCACAAGATATAACATACCAGACTGGATCCATGTGTCTGTCCGGATGCTTTACTCCATCTTGGAACCAGTCGCGACCCTCGAGCACGGAGGAGATAACAATCTGGTGGACCCACCCGGACCTATAGTCCTCTGCGCAGTCTCACTTTCTCGTCCGGAACCAGCACGCAGAGAGCGTTGCCACAAGACATAACATACCGACTGGATCCATGCTACTGTCAGGATGCTTGAACCTCAGAAACAGGCGTGTGCAAGTCCACTGCACACTGGGCTTGCACGCTTATCTAACCAACAGACCTTACCTCTCTATGGTGAATGCTACCGTGTCTTAACCGAGGCTGGCTGCTGCTACTATCCGAACTCGAACCCATGTGAGCGTGGCGATCATGGCTCTATTAAAATAACTGGATAAGGTGCTGCTGCTTGTAGCTGCCTCCAGTTGACGTAGTGGACAATCACTGGTACTTCAGCGAAAAAATCCTCTGGGCTGAGAATGGATTTTTCTCATAGAGCGCAATGTAATCACAAACTGCTCGTGTTCGGCTGACAGGGCAACTTTCAAAAATGTCAGATTTGTTGGCAATTTTTACCTATTTTTAGATCATTCACTTTTTCTCAGCTCAAAATCCTTCAGTTGTCTTAAAAAACAATTTATAATCCTTTTGCTCCAGCTCCTCTCGCTCTGACTGGTTAAAACGATCACGTGATCCAAAAGACCGTGCTCCATGCTTGCGTTTGCGTGAACCTGCGAGAGAAAAGAGCACTACTGCACATGCTCAATCGGCCCAGAGCCAGCGGAAGTACCTCACCGGGCTAAAGACAAATCTGGAGTGATGTGCCATTTAGCTCGGCCCATTGGCTTGAATGGGCGGTCATTTTGAAAGCTTAGTGCATCGATCTCAAAATATTAACATCGATGGCCTAAATAAAAGAGAACTCAAACATATGTGAATGAAACAAAACACAACTCAGGATATGTTTTTGACGAGGCAACAGCATTATAACATGGCTTAAAGCTCCACAAAGAGTCCATTTTGTGTAACACCTTTAAAAAAAAAAAAAAACAATCATTCATCTCTCTATTGTTGTTTGTTGGTTTAGTCTCTTAATCAATTGCAATTTTCCCTTTTCACAACACAGTATTTTCAATTACCAACATAAATACAACCTTGGCTACTGACCAAAAAAAAAAAAGAAAATATCACTCCACGAAACCGAAGCTCTCCATTCGTCGTTCTTGACAGTGACTGCGCGAGCCCAAACCCTCAACATCTGCCTCTCCGCTCTGACGAATGATCCGAAGGTGCGGGCCTCCTCGGACATTCTATCTCTCCCCTAATGACGTCTTATAATGAGCGAGGCGGGCGTGCGCGAGTGTGTGGGAGCGTGCGCGTACCTGTTATCTCACCGCTGCTCGGGCTGTAATTGGCTTTTAATAGAAAATTAAGACGGACTCGTTAATCACAGAAGAGAAAGCGAGAGGGGGGTGGGTGGGGGGGATTAGGTTTCGGTTTCATTCTGCTCCCCTTCTCCTCCATTTAACTCATTACACACACATTAGAAGTCATTGTCATACGCGCCCTCGCTTCTCCCTGTAACGCGGTGTCCTTTACATATCCGGTTAGTTTATGTATCAAAGCGTCAGCCGGCTATTGTTCTCGAAGCCTATTTGAAGTGCTTGATATTTGAAAGCTAGGTAGGGTAATGGGGAAATGTAATTATGGAGTGATCAGCGTTTTTTAGATTGAGTTCACGCGGCGTCGCTGTTTTTTTTTTTTTTTTTTCTTTCTAGAATGATGAAATGGAGCTGGAGGACACACCAGAGTTCTGAATTTGTGGAATTTGCTGTTCAACGGTCTGATTGCAGATCTGTTGACCTGGTTTGTGGTTACTGTCTTTGTAATTACTCGGTCTATCCACATGAAACAAAAACTGGTGCGAAGTTCGAAATCTTTGTCAGCAGCAATGAATAAAAAGGTGTTATTTCATATTAGCTTTGGAAATCAGACCTACCGTACCTATAAGTCGCTCCGGAGTATAAGTTGCACCAGCAAAAAAATGCATAACGAAGAAGAAACAAAAACAGTCACACTTTTTGGGGGAAATGGAGTTTGTAAAATCAGAGATCAGGAACCAACATTTCCGACAATAGAAGAGAGAACAACAGTCTGTTAACGTCACATATGAACAGTTCTTCAGATAAACTATAGCATAAACAACAGAACAGAACAAGTTTACCAAACTCTCCATCTCACTCCAAATCACTAAATCCATTAAATTCTTCATCCTCGGTGTCACTTCTGAGCAACTCCGCAACCTCCGGAGGTAAACGCCGCTTTCTCTTCTGCGTAGCTGACGTCAGACTCAGCATCAGTTCCAGTTAGAATTATTCCAGCCTTTCTGAATCCCAACAGGATGGGTTCGGTGTCACTGAAGTCCAGGCTTTGTCCATCCATCCAGTGACTTCCAGGAAAGTTTCATGGTGCAACCTCCCGGTGTCACAAGTTTCCTGCTCACTCCAAACTTTATTTCTGCTGCTCGATTATCGTTTTTGGCTGCAGATTTCTCTACTTGCAGCTTGTAATCTGCAAAATATGATTTTCTTTTTGGGGGCATTTGTGTTCAGTCATCTCATTTGTCTTTATAAATTTGTTTAAATTGGTACAGAAGTAATGGTGCGATCGACCGACATGATACAGACAGGACAGAGGCTCTTTCTGCAGGAGACATGCGCAGGAGAGCCAATTGACAGTGGTACAGGAGGAACAGGAGCAGCAGATACAGACACATAAGACTAGAGCCTCTCGCGGCCGTCAGTGTCAAAATTTTAAGTCATATCGGAGTATAAATCGCAGGAAACACCCAAACCATGAAAAAAAGTGTGACTTATAGTCTGAAAAATATGGTATTATTCAAAACCAAAAACGTGATTGTTGTCAAATGGGCTTCAAATCACAAGGTAAGGTCCTTTGCAAAAGAAAATGTAATTCTGTCAAAGTAGAGTCTTTTAAGTAGCTTCTTCAGTTCTGACAGGATTCTGGTACGTCTCTGCTTTACTAGTATAGCTGTCTGAAAGGAGGTACTAATTAAACTGAAACTAACACACCCTAGTCATAAGTAGCATCTGTTCTTAGTTAAATCCACTGAACTGTCCTAAGGTGTGAACGGCCACTTGAGTCAGAGTTTTGCATAATCATTTATAAGCAGCTTTCACAACTTTTCAGAATCCAGACAAGAGTTTTGCTGTCACTGTAACGACAACAACAACAACACTTCAAAAAACCTTGGGATATAAACAGTAAAATCCATCAGAAAAGAACTTAAAAGTAGTAGAATTATCTCTCCACGCAGCAAGATATTTTTACTTGACAGGTTATCTTAAAATAAACTACCTCTAGACTAAAATTAAGCGTCGCAAAACTAGTAAGTTGATAATAAATCTGGAAACAAGGTGAATAACCTGATATAAGGTTTAAAATCTTGGCCAGATCAGAGAAATTTGCAGTGAACAGCCAGTTTTGACCTCGAGAACTGCAAAATATCTGTACTGGGACAAGACAAATATAACAAAAGTAAACACACGGACAAAAATCGGGTACAGGCCCTTTGATTAGACCTGGTTTGGTCCTTTTACTGTTCAGTTATAATCTTCAATAAATCCTCAAATCCTCTGTACTCCAAACTATCCCTCTTTTTTTACACTTGGGTTTTGGAATTAGTTTTTTCATACTTTATGTTGTTAAGGAACAAAATACATGTAACAAAAGGGCCTTTTTAAAACTCTATTGTGTAACTTTTCTGGTGGAGGGTCCTTCAAAATGCTTGTCAGACCAAGTTACAGGTCAGATCTGTGAAGAAGCGACTCAGCTCAGAGTCAGAATGTCTGTTTTTCTAAGTATTTTTGAGCAATAAAACCATGTGTAATTGAGTAAATGTAGGTTTTGTGAAGCTGTTTAAAGTCATACTGCGGAACATTCCAAACAGAGCAATAACATATCCATAGAAACAAGCAGGAGATGAACACCTGAACAAAAAGTTGCACAGTGCACTTTTAATTAGACCTGGTTTATCCATTTTGCAGTTCTAGGATAATCTAACAAATCTCGACACCCGATCCTAACAATTATTCCCACTTTTTTTCCACTTTTAGGTTCCATCTCGGTCAACAGCCGCCAACTGCCCTTCAGCTCCCCCGAGGGCAGCGAGATCCTGGACCTGGACAGCGAAATGTACCTGGGGGGTCTCCCGGAAACCAAGTCCGACCTGATCCTCCCTCCCGAGGTGTGGACCGCCCTGCTCAACTACGGCTACGTGGGGTGCGTCCGCGACCTCTTCATCGACGGGAAAAGTCGAGACGTGCGCCGCCTGGCCGAGATCCAGAGCGCCATGGAGGTCAGCAGCTTCTGTACGCGGGAGCTGCAGAAGAGGTGCAGCAGCGCCCCCTGTGGCAACGGAGGACTGTGCAAGGAGGGCTGGAACCGCTACATCTGCGACTGCACCGGCACGGGATACCTGGGGACCAACTGTGAGATCGGTAAGAGGTGGTGGAAGGTGGAAGGTCTTAGGGGTGTAACCGTACACAAAAATCATGATTCGGAACGTACCTTGGTTTTGAGGCTCCGTTTCGGTTCATTTTTGATACAGTATGGGAACAAAATGCAGAACCATTTGCTTGTTTATTAAACCAACAATTAGTTTTACCATTATACAAACAGGAACATAAAATAAATGCAAAGTGCTGCTTGGTAATACTAATAAGTTCAATAAAATATTCTCAGATGAGCAAAAAATGTAATATTATAAAAAAAATAGATTCCTTGTAAACAGTAACCACATTTTTCAAAAAGTAAAGCGCAGCACTAACAGTTCCAGCGTGAAGTTTTACTCAATCTTCATATTTTTGGCCAGAAAAAAAAAAAACGTGTCCACATTGTCTGGAGTAAGTGCAAATCTGCTGCAGTTACAACGTCTCCAGCAGCTGAAAATACACTTTCACTAGGGACAGAGGTCATGAGTGTAGGGGTTGGGGGCAGAGATTCCGTGCTGGCAAAAGGTGAAGGTGAGGACCGAGGCGCGCCGATCGTAGTTTTATAAGGATTCAAATGGTTTGGAGGGACATAGTCAAGGCGAGCTGCAATTGTTTTCAAGGCGTTCACAATAACTATAAAACGCTGCGGGAAACACTTCCACCCCAATCACGGACGAGTTCCCTTGTGACTAGTAAAGAGCCGAGCCTTCCGTGTAGCTGCACATGTCGTGGTGGAATGTAAACACACACAAATTGCGCGAACTCACTCGTGCACAGACCTGCACCGAACCGAATGTCCCGCACTGAAATGGTTGAATACATGAACCGTTACACCCCTAATTGGTCTGTATTGGTTGTGGGCTTTTGTTTGTTGATTATTAAAGTTGGGGTGCCTAATTTTTATATCACAGAAGAAAGAAGTAGGTATTTAAATCTGTCTGACTTGTCCGAGCGCTCAAAAACAGTAGCACATTGTTCATCTACAAGAATTTACTTTTCTGGGCAGTTTTTTAAGAGTTTTAAATGTTTGTTTTTCCTTCACTTTATTATAAGACAGTAGCTCAGTCGGCAGAGCGTTTGTCCGTTGATCCGAAGGTTTGAATCCCACTCTCGACGTAAAAACATCGTTGGTTGAGCGTTCAGATCCATCCAGATGCTGTTGTTGTGTCCTTGGGCAAGACACTTAACCCACCTCGTCACCTGTGTGTGAATGGGTGAGCGGTTCCTTGATGTAAAGACTTTTGAGTGCCTTGAAGGTAGAAAATCACTTTATAAATAACACTGAATACAGTATTTACCAAGAAGCAGATAGAGAGCGCCAACCTCGTTTTCCAGAAGTAAATTTCCCATAATAACATAACGTAAGAGTTGATGAAACGTTTTAATAGCTTAGCGGTTTTCTCTTTAAATAAAATTATAGGTCTTGTGGTCATTAGTTACCACATATCTGATTAGCCGTGAGCAAGCTTTCCAACTTTAATATTTTGCTCAGAAAGTCTATTGGAAAAATTAATGAGGAATTAACGTCCGTGTCCGGGGGGAGTCGGGCTTCATGTGGTCTCCGGGGGAAAACACAGAATCATCAGGAGCTTAAATTGACATATCGGCTGGGTCATTATACAAGTTCTGACTAAAAGCTCAAAATGAAGTGAAAAGAGAGGAGCTGATGCTGTGTGACCAACTGCCAATGATAATTAATTCAGTATATTCTTGTCTATAATTTACACTTATGTGATATTTAAGATATAGAGAAATGTTAACACTAAAATATAATCCGTGTATCGTTCGTTCATTCGTTTTTCAAAATAAAACCAAAAATAAGAAAATGAAAAAAAACAACTGTGTTCTTCAAAACCAAAATGAAAAAATGGATAACGATTCATTTTTTCAGTTTTCGATTTTATGTTTAAATGAATCATGGAAAAAACGGATAACGGCCGATTCCCGTTTCAGTGACTTAAACTGTGATGCCGGACTTTTGCACCGAATATGGACTGAACCAGGACTGGACCGGGACTAAACAAGGTCTAAACCATGAGTGATCCCAGGACTAAACCAGGTCTAAACTAGGACTAAACCAGGACTAAACCAGGACTAAACCAGGTCTAAACCAGGACTAAACCAGAACTGAGCCAGGATTAAACCAGGTCTAAACCAGGACTAAACCAGGTCTAAATCAGGACTGATCCCAGGACTAAACCAGGTCTAAACCAGGTCTAATCCAGGACTAAACCAGGTCTAAACCAGGAATGATCCCAGGACTGATCCCAGGACTAAATCAGATCTAAACCAGGACTAAACCAGGTCTAAACCAGGAGTAAACCAGGTCTAAACCAGGCCTAAACTAGGACTAAACCAGGACTAAACCAGGTCTAAACCAGGACTAAACCAGGTCTAAACCAGAATTGAATCAGGAATAAACCAGGATTACACCATGTCTAAACTGGTCTCAGTCCTGGTCTCAGTCTTAGTCTGGTCCCGGTTTGGTCCTGTTCTCAGTCCTGGTTTAGTCTTGGTTTGGTCCCAGTAAACGTCCATTATCCATTTATTCATTTAAACACAAAATCGAAAAACTGAAAAAATGAATCATTATCCATTTTTTCATTTCAGTTTTGGAGACAAATGATGAAGAAAATAGCTGTTTTTTCTTTTGCTTATTTTTGGTTTTATTTTGAAAAACAAATGAACAAATGACACATAATAATAACTTTTAAAACGACATTGCTTTTCCACTCTACTTTAACCAGAGTAAAATCCACAAAACCAGTGTATATATTAAGTTTGAACACATGCTCACGCGCACGGAGCAGCTGCTGTTTTATACCCGACCACATTTCCACTGGGGGTTATTTGTATGGAGAAAATGCCTCCCCCGTCAGGTGCGT
The DNA here is from genome assembly GCF_026225935.1 of Boleophthalmus pectinirostris. Classification (NCBI taxonomy): domain Eukaryota; kingdom Metazoa; phylum Chordata; class Actinopteri; order Gobiiformes; family Gobiidae; genus Boleophthalmus; species Boleophthalmus pectinirostris. The sequence goes on along the minus strand of NW_026571153.1, from coordinate 5,457,343 downwards.
ATATCCGGCGTACAGTATCCGGGCTCGCAGACCGGGAGCGGGAGGACAGGGTGGAGATGCGTCTGGCAGGTTGGATTGGTGATGCATTCAGGCCTAGCTTAGCCATCTGTGCGGTTCTGTTCGAGCCAGGTGGTGTAGGGCCCTGCTGGGAGAAGGTGGGGCCAGTTGACAGAGGTGGGTAGAGCTAAAGCCGCAACCAAAACAAATAAACAGGCAAATACGTCCGCTCGAAAATCTAGTCGCTTTAAAATAAAACGTCAAAAAGAAGTGATGATAAGAATGATTTCACAAACACAAACTTGTAAATGGAGAAACTACTGTAGGAAATGGAAGTTACTGGAATAAAGTTGCAAGTTTCATATATTTACAGTAATATAAAATTAAATTAAATTAAAATATTTTTTTCTTAATTATATTATTATTATTATTATTATTATTATTTTTATTTTTATATATTTATATTATTATTTTTAATCTTTTTATTTTTGTTATTTATTTATTTTTATTTTATTTTATTTTTTCATTGTCTGTTAAGGGTGGGTGTGGGGAGGGCATTTGTGTATTTGTACATCTTGTGGCATTATTGTGTGGCCGTAAGACCACAATATAGGGGAAAAAATAAAATAAAATAAAATATATATGACAAAAAAATTTAAACTGTAGAAATGAAGTGAAAACATTGTCAAATTTTTATATAACTCTTTTCTACCTTCAAGGCGCTCAAAGCGTTTCACACTCTACCAACTGAGCTTCTGTCAAACCATATTATTATTTATTTTAAATGCTGTGATGCAGACAGACTTTGAAAACTGTCACTTATAAATGCAGCAGTTATGTTTTTGTGATTCTTTGAAATGATACGCCTAAAACCCAATGGGTCAGATTTGGCCCTAATCCTAAATTAGGGAAAACAGGGTAAAATTGTTATAAGTTCACTGAACACCAAAATATCCACTTTTTCAGTCATTTAATGCATAGTTCATAATTTTCCAAAGAAGAAAAGAAGGGTTCTTGGGTTCTTCAAGGCTAAACCGGTCTTAGTCCTGTTATCAGTCCCGGTCTCAGTCCTGTTCTGGTCCAAAACAAATATACTGACAAATACATACAGAAAGAGCTGCTTTAAAATAAAATAAAAATAAAAAAACTTTAAAAAGTTTAAAAGTAACAATGTTTTCACAAACAAAACATGTAAATGGAGAAACTACTGTAGTAAATGGAAGTAACTGGAATAAGGTTGCAAATTTTGGTATTTCATATATTGATATTAAATTAAAACTGTAGAAAACTGTAAAATTTTTATATAACTGCTTTCCACCTTCGAGGCACTCAAAGCGTTTAACCTCAAGGAACCACTCAGACACTGGGGGTGAGGCAGGTCTTGTCAAGTGTTTGCCCAAGGACACAGCGACAGAATTCATTTTTGGGAGCTGGAAATGTACTGCCAACCTGTGGGTCAGTGGATCTGACGCTCTTATCAATGATGTTCACGTCGAGAGTGGGATTCAAACCACCAACCTCTGGATCAATGGACAAACACTGTACCAACAAAGCTACTGTCGAACCAAATTATTCTTTATTTTCAAACATTGTGACGCTTGCAGGCTTTGAAAACTGCCACTTATACATTCAGCTGTTATCTAAAGTCATTGAAAGTAGTAACAACTTACCCCCAATTTACACCGAAGTGTAACAGCACATAAGCGCAGCAACACTCGTGCAGGCATCGCTTTCCATTTTAACCGGTCAGACAGTTTACACCAGCAGTGTCATACGCACGTCCATAGGCTATGCACCGCTCAAAATAGTTTGGACTTCTATTTTTGCAGTGTCAAAGGAGTGTCAGGGGAAAGACAGGAAATAGGCACGCGGTGTCAAAATAAACTTCCGATGCCCTTTCATAATACATTCCCTAAAACCACTACAGTCACATAAATATTGTGCGTTTACAGTTTGTGGAGGATAAATATAACCAAACACTTTTGCCACACACACTATATACTTTCTCATAAACCTATTCAAATATTACTTCTGGTATTGCTAATGATACAATTCAAGCTTAGTGCTACTCTTAGACAAATATAATATTTAAAAAATACCTTGTAAATGTGACTGAGTACATGTCACATATATTCACCTATGCCAGTCCAAACAGCGGACTGCAAAATTAGCTATGATTTCTATATTCTCCTTTTTTTTTTTTTTTTCGTTTTTGTGATGAGAGAGGCGTAACTCTGCGTGACACAAGGGTTAATGATGCAGACAGCTGGATTGAGAACAGGACAGACACGAGATGAGAAGCACTAATCCTCCATAAGGTGATGTTTGAGCAGATCTTTTTCTGAGGGGGCTGGAGGTAAGGGAAGACTCACGGTGCTGTTCTGGCATCTAGTGGAGGTTTGGGGTACTGCAAGGGACAATAAAAAAAACCCTCTGTACTGATTTAAGTAGTTTTATGTTCCATTACTTTACAGAAATGTCAATAGAATATAAGTATACAACAAGATTATACATTGAGAACATTTTTTTTCTTTTTCTTTTTTTGGTGAGGGGTCTGATAAACACTTTTCTCCATGGAGATGTTATAGTTTTGTCTTAAATGTTACAGTATGGTATTAATTTTGGTATTCTAGCTTCCATGGAGACCAAACCAGACCAAGTTACAGGTCAGATCTGTGGAGAGGCGACCCTGCTCACAGTCAGAACGCCTGTTTTTCTAAGTATTTTTGAGCTGTAAAACCATCTGTAATTGGATAAATGTAAAGTAGAGCTTTTTAATGTCACACTGTGGAACATTTAAAGCAGAGCAATGACGTATCCATAGAAACAAGGACTTGGCGGACCCCCAAACCGAAAAGTTACATAGTGCATAGTGTTCTTTATGTACTATTTAGATTGAGCTATATTAACCGGCATTATTAATTCCATAAGAAAAGCATAAACAATTTTTTCTTTTTTTTTTTTTTTTTTTTTTTTTTAGACAGATAATATACTTAGTAACTCAGGGCTTGTTTACTACCCAGTCTGACGCCACCTTGTGCTTCTGCTCAGTTTCATTTCTCTCCAGTGACAAGGTCAGGAAGTGGAAAACACTAGACAGTTCGCAAAAACCCCGGAAGTGCAAGTTCAGGCATCAGCCACTCAGAGAAAAGTCATACATTCTGTGTCGGCAATGATTCCTGAGATCGAGGAATTAAAGCCAGAACAAAGAGAATGTTCGGTGAATTTTATCAAGGGGAAAGACGTTATTGCCCTTCGTCCTATGGGATTTGGGAAAAGCTTAATATTCCAGTTATCCCCGTTAGCGACGCATTACATACGTCAGGACTAAATAGCAGCGATTGGTTAAATGAAAAAAGTACCCGCCTACTGTCGAGTGAACAAATCCTAAAGCTGCAAGGTCAGACGGTTTCTATGAAGTGAAACCGACTGATGAATCAGGCTACCTGTTTACACGAGAACACTTGTGGGTTAAAACGACAAAATATTTTATCAGAAGTGAGTTTCGTTTAGACCAGGGGTTCTTAACCTTTTCAATCTTGGGGCCTGACTTTTTCCATACAAAGTAAGCGGGGGCCCTATCTCATATTAAATGCATTATATTGTACTGATTGTGGGGCCCCCAAGGAGGTGTTCCGGGCCCTACTTTCACTACTTACTTCCACTGGTTTAGACGGTGACAGTGTTTTTGGGGCTTAAAAACATGAAAATCTGAAACCACCCTCCAGAGTGGAAAAACTGAATATGCTCCGCCAAAGCGTTTCTATCTACACTGCCCAAGACGCAAAACTCTGGTCAAATCTGCTCACGTCGCGCACGTGTTTACATCACGTACATCACCACCTAGTAGAGTCCTAGTAAGGGTCCATTTTACAGCACCAGCCCATTAACCCGTGATTTTATCAAAGTTCCCATGCCCATGATAAATCAAACTTAGATTAAAAGCATTCTAACTGAATTATCCATCAGAATATGAATTGAAAAGTTATGACTTCAAGAATTGCAATCACAAAATGAAATGAAACGGTTGCGCTTTCTTCAGTAAGAATACGAATTCACAGACGTGACTCGACTGTCAAAAATACAACATTACTTCACAGAGATTATTAGCTGAGCATAAGAAACATTGATCGAGATGCCGGACTTTCGCGCCACACACGCCACAGACTGAACCAGGACTAACTAAGGACTAAACCACACACTTTTGCGTCACCGTATGCACGCAGATTTCCTCCCAGAAACGCTGATCTAAACGCAAAATAAAAAGTGACGACGCGACGCCACTTTTGTGTCTTCTGCTCAGACCGTCATCATGTAAACGCACCCTAAATCTGTTTTTTTCCGCGTGGTTATCGTCAAACAAGGTTAACATATCAATTTTTTGAAGCTGTGCCATAAACAAAACGCAAACAACCATTGGCAAATCATTCATAAACTCATACTTCTCCTTTTAGAATCACTATAGACTTATTCCGAGGACTAAATCTTGGTGTGTCGTTGAAGCGAGACAAGACAAGCAACTGTTGTTTCCTCATGTTTTCATACACAACAATGCACAATACAGCAGTAGTGCCTGAAATTGAAGGAAGACCCTGTATCTGACTTCTATTTCTTTTTGTTTTTGAGAGAACCTTTTGCACCGTGCAGCGAGGTGTAAAAAGCAGATACTTGTACACAAACCTCAGACATGGTAGTGGATGCAGACTATGAAGTGTCAGCCGTTTTTTTCAATGTAGGCCAGTCGCTGAATGAGAACCGTAAAGATTATCCCGGACATTTATTTCTCTTCGTGGTGGAACGTTAGAGTGAAAGATTTGGAATTTTGTTACTTAAGTAAAAGTACAGATACTAGAGCAAAGAAGTATCACATGAAAACATCTTCTTAGAGGTGCATTATGTTTTTGTTTTTTGTTTTTTTTTTCTGGTGGAGGGTCCGTCAAATGCTTTTTTACTTTTCTATCTTCATGGAGACCAAACCAAAACAAGTTACAGGTCAGATCAGTGGAGAGGCGACCCGCTCACCGTCAGAATACATGTTTTTCGAGGTATTTTTGAGTCATAAAACCACCTGTAATTGAATAAATGTAAAGTAGAGCTGTTTAATGTTTAAAATATGGTGGAACTTTCCAGCAAGAGCTATGGTGTATCCATAGAAACAAGCAGGTGACGGACCCCCAACCAAGAAGTTACATAGTGTGGCTTTAAGTTAAAAAAAAATCTACTCAAAGTGCATTGTGTAACTTTTCTGGTGGAGGGTCTGTCCAGTGCTTTATGTTCTTGCTTTGTCTGGAATATTTCACATTAAACCTTTCTATCTTCATGGAGACCAAACTAGACCAAGTTACAGGTCAGCTCTGTGGAAAGGCGACCCGCTCACAGTCAGAATACATGTTTTTCGAGGTATTTTTAAGCCGTAAAACCTCCTGTAATTGAATAAATGTAAGGTAAAGCTGTTGAATGTCACACTGTGGAACATTTCAGGCAGAGTAACGACATATCCATAGAAACAAGCAAGTGACAGACCCCCAACCAAGAAGTTACATAGTGCACCTTTAAGTCAAAGTTTTAAAGTTTTGATACAGAAATGTGCAGAATTTTCTTCACCCGAAACAACTGAATTGATGGTTCTTTTATTTTTGTTCGCTCACACTGCAAATGTGTTAAAAATCACCCCACAGCCTTTCCAAACTATAATAAAAAATACTTTTGCCCTTCAGTCCAGTTTAAAATTGTAGTGGAGTAGCAAGAACAGATACCTGCTCTCAAATGTAGTGAAGTAAATGTAAAATCTACTTAAAGGGACAGTTCGGAATTTTGGATAAAACAGTCTTACCAACTCCACAAAGCACCCGAAGCGAATCTATTATTACACTAGACTGTCCATGTGAATGTTAATTAATTAATTAATCATTGCATTTGTATAGCACCTTTCAAGATACTCAAAGCGCTTTACAGTTCATTGTTCATTCACTCCAAACTTAGTGGTGGTAGCTGCAGACTGACAGAAGCGAGGCTCCCAATCTGCGCCATCGGCCTCTCTGATCACCACCATCACTCACACACACACCACTTTCATACTAGGCAATGTAGGTGAAGTGTCTTGCCTAAGGATACAAAGATAGTTTTTGCCACTGGACCCCCACTGTGGCACCTGGAGTTCCCAGCGGTCTCCCATCCAAGTCCTAACTGGGCGCGGCCTTGCTGAGCTTCTGAGATCTGACGGGATCAGTCTTTGACATGCCGGCCACGTCTGCGTCTATGTCTGTGTTGATAGAATAATTTTAGAAGTAATACCAACCTTCCTTTTGAGAGATTTATGTCTGAGCAGCAGCAGCGAGTTGTACTTCCTGATAGAAACCTCAGCAGCGGCGGACTGATATATGAGAAAATAGTCCCTCAACTTGCGACGATTCATGCGATGCGAAGTTAGTTTTATTTCAAACATTATTCTATCAGCACAGACATTTACATGGACAGTCTGGTGTAATAATAGATTTTGTTTTGTGTGTTTTGTGGAGTGGGTAAGACTGTTTTTAGTGGCAGGCTAACTATGGCCATTGACATGCACTAGCCTAGCACCAGCGACCTCTGCAAATACAAGGACTGGATGGAATATTTAAAAAAATGTCTCCACACGTCTCCAACGCTCTGGTTCACTAGGAAATCAGGCCCTATGTCCAAAATTCTGAACTGTCCCTTTGGGTATAGTACATATACCTCAGATTTATACTATGATGCACTATGTAACTTTTTGCTTAGGGGTCCGTCACCTGCTTGTTTCTATGGAAATACCATTGCTCTGCCTGGAATGTCCCACAGTATGACTTTAAACAGCTTTACCTTACGTTTACTCAATTACTGGTGGTTTTACAGCTCACAAACACCTAGAAAAACATATATTCTGACTGTGAGCGGGGTCGCCTCTCCACAGATCTGACTTGTAACGTGGTCTGGTTCGGTCTCCATGAAGACAGAAAGGTTTAATGCCATACTGTGAAACATTCCAGACAAAAAAATAACATATCTATAGTAAAAAGGATTTGACGGACCCTCCAGACCCACCAGAAAAGTTACGCAACACACTTTTGAGTACAGTACTTTTCTACTTTTACTTTAAGCTCCTAATAGTTTCGCTTTTTCCAAATGCAAAAACAAAACACAAGCGTTTGTTCTAAGTGCTGAACAGTGTGTATATATATATTCCACATTCTCCCTTCCGGCCACAGTATCTCATTCGTCTTGGAGAATGGCTGGAGATGACAGTCGCGAGTGCTGTAGTCGAACTGGCCTCATAAATTTATACAAGCAGTGTTATTTTTTTTTTTTTTACACTTTAAATGTCAACAAAGCTTTCACCGCTCCCCTCCTCGATATAGAAGACCTTTAGAATCTTTTCGCGAAATGTTCTTGAAAACGCTCCAAATCTTAAACCAATAAAGTACACATCGACCCACATTGCGCGGGCCCAACCTGAGGCGGCTGTCTGTTTCGTAGCTATTTCTGGTTAGTCGATTCGTCACGGCTCCGGCGCGATCTGTCTCATGCGCAGAGAAGTGTTTTGCGGGTCTTGTGAAGGGATGTAATTTATTCGCAAATGAATGCAGCCCGCCCACTAGCAAACGTATAATGCATTAGTTGGAATCAGAGGCGGTAATTTGCGATGAGAAAAGCAGATGTGCGGTTCTGAGTGGGTTGGAGTCACAAATGGTTACGTAATGATTAAGTTTTACAAACGCTGGGAAGTTTGCATGAAGTGTCTTTATGTGGTAAAAATAAATACAATAAATAAATAAATAAATAAATAAATACAAATCTACCATGAATTATCCAACTTATTATCAAGACTTTAAGCTTCATTCTGACATAACTGCTTGTCTCCATGGAGATGTTATTGCTTTGCCTAAATCAGGGAGGTCAAACTCAAATTCACAGAGGCCACAGTTAAAAACTAGGACCAAGTCGTGGGCCAAACTAAATATTTATTGAAAAATTTCAACAACATCTGCATGTTTTCTCTTCTTTCAAGATATGTAATGTTAAACCTTTTCTTATAAAAATAAATGTTTAATAATAGGTTTGCTTAAAAATTTGATTCAGAAAAAGCAAAATATAAAATTATCACAACATTTTAAATAAATAATGTCTCTATAGTCTATCTGTAGCCGGCGGGACAGCTCTAATACATATTTTGATATGATGTCGCGGGCCAAATTTGGCCCCTGGGCCTGAGTCTGACATGTCTGGCCTAAATGTTCCATAGTATTGCTATTGCTATCTAGCGTTTAATTCATGACTAGTGTTTTTATTGCTCAAAACTAGTGAGACTGCTTGTCTCCATGGAGATAAGTCTAACACACTACGACAAAATATTCAATCACAACCTGTGTGGCCAGTGCCCTAACCTTCATACAGATGACACAAAACTTTTCTTCTTATTTTCAGTTTATGGACAGGCCTCGTGTGAAAGCTCAGAACCTCCCTGAGCTGCAGAGGCTGCACTAGCACTGACTCATGTTTGTCTGCAGGTGCTGGGGTTTAGGTAGTGACCATTCAGATCAGAGAGCGGCATTTTAGGTTTGAACCTCAGTTTCAGTTTTGAAACTGGCAACTCAAATGACAGACTCATGTGAGGCTCGTTCTGCTTTCTGATTGGATAACTAAATCATTCAGACTGACAAAGAAGATTTATATTAGCCAGACTGGCACCACCTAATGCCTCTGCTCAATTTAATTTCTCTCCAGCGACTAGGTCAGGAGTCAGAATACACTAGACAGTTTGCAAAAACCCCGGAAGTTGTAGACTGCACACCAGCCAATCAGTGAAGAGCTGTGAAGCCATGACAACAAACTCAGGTGCCTGTCTGGGTCCCTTTTCTGGTACAGCACAACAGTAAACAAAGTGTCGAGATGGATGTAGATGATATATCCACGAATACAAACTTAGCATTTTTATTGCACCTTTAATTCACAAGTTCAACTCACAAAAACGACAACAATCTTTGACAGACATGTTCACTCTCTGCTTTTTTTGCTGTTGTGCTGGCAATTATTTGGACACTACTGAGCGTTCTGCCACATTACATACGTCATTAACTATAACTGTTAACTAGTATAAATCCTAGTGTTTCAAGCCAGTATCATCAAATTGAAAATGGCTGAAACATCTTGATTGCACAACAGTCCAGGTGACCACTGCTGACACTTTTTCCACAATGTCACCTTAATTCCAAACCTTCTGTATTCTTTCCACCAACGTCCTTTTGCTGATCTCTTATCCCCTCCCTAATGCTGCTCTCGTTCTTCCGCAGAGGCCACCGTGCTGAGCTACGACGGCAGCATGTACCTGAAGATCATCGTGCCGGTCACCATGCACACGGAGGCGGAGGACGTGGCGCTGCGCTTCATGTCCCAGAGGGCGTACGGGCTCCTCATGGCCACCACGTCCAAGGAGTCGGCGGACACGCTGAGGCTGGAGCTGGACGGGGGCAGGGTCAAGCTCACGGTCAACCTGGGTAGGACCACGATGCAGTCTGAGCTCTGGCTACGTGATGTTCTGAGATGTGACGCAAAACCTGTTCGCTCATCCGCTCATCCTGTCTGATCTGTTTTCTCTCTCTCGATTCGGCTGGTTCAGTTGGAAGGCGTGGTCGGTTTGTTGATGGATTTATGGTTTCAGTTTGGTATCTTTCTCAAATTTTCAGAGACTAATTTAAGGATCTTTGTGATGACTACACTATTTACAGCTTTAATTACACATAATTTATTAAAAAATATATTTTTATAAGACTTAGACTTAAACTTAGACTAAATTTATTGATCCACAAAGTAAATTATTTGGACACAGTTGCTCACACATCACAATAAAATGTAATATAATAACAAAGAGCAAAAATATAGATGGTAAAATATAATAGTAAGGGTAAAAAAGAATGATTCAGGTTTGTAATTACTTAATTGAAGTTTAGTATTAGTTAGGGTATTAAAAAGTAGTTGCTATAAGGGTAGTTAAGTGAAATTATTACATACTCCTACATTTTCTTGACATAAATACTTTGTTCTAACAACTAGAGTGGTAGTTTCAGTGAAGTTTGTGCCTTACTTTAGACAGATAAACAACAGGGATTTGCAAGTTTCCTGTCAAAACTGAATAATCTTCTTGGACGAGTTGTGAAAAAATCTTTGTCCAGTTGGTAAAATTAAAATTTCAGAATATTCAAATTGATGCAGTGAATGAAAAAGAGTCGTTTTAACCCCCAAACCAAAATTGGTTTAGTAAATAGTTTCTGTTCACAAATATCACGAATATTCTGATACGTAGACAAATATGTTAGATGAGGTGAAAATAAGACCCAAATTATAGACTTAGACAAACTTTATTGATCCACAAGGGAAATTATTTGGACACAGTAGCTCACACATCACAATATAATAACAAAGAGTAAAAATATAAATAGTAAAATAAATTCTAAATACTCAGGAAAAAATAAATAAATTAATAATAATAATAATAATAATAATAATACAAGTAAAAATTAAATAGAAAGGTAAGTAATAAAATATAAAAATCTAAATTATAATATGCTTTAGGGACAATGTTGGAAGATGAGTTGTTTAATCTGATTTTGAAATTTAAATGCCGTTGAATTTCTCAAGTGGAATCTTTTTACTTCATCTTTGTTGTGAAAATTACCCGGCAAATTTTACACAGAATTTTTAGAGCTTGAAAATACACTGTATGTACTGAAAATGTCAAAGATTATGAGCATTTTTAAACATTGAAGGTGTATACTCAATTGAAAAAAAAAAAATAAAATAATAATAATAAAGTAAAAATAATTCTAACGTGTTTGTTAGTTTAAAAATTCAAAGTGAGAAATTCAATAGCTTTTAAAATTCACAATCTGATGAGACAAATTATCTTCCATCCTAATGTAATAACTATTTCCAGACCTGAATTTCAGACACTGCTCATTTAATTTTGTTTGTAAAGTGTAGATTTTGCCAAACCCTGTTATTATTATTTGTTTTTTTAAAGGCTTAAATTTGTGTTAAATCCACAATTTAGCTGTATTTGTTATATATGCAAGGTTCTAGCTCTTATTTCATTTCAAAAACTCAACACTCAAAGTACCATTTCCTCAACAAATTGACCAATGACCTTCTGTAAATTCTTTCACTTAAACCAATTCTTTCTCTTTTCTCTTCCACGTCTGTGCTGTACCATCGTATCCCTGACCCATCCCAAAAAAAAGCTCCATCGAAAAACTACCAGGCCAGTTTTCCGAGCCTTGCCCCACAAACCTGTCTCCGCGTCGGGCTTCTCTCTCCTCACTCCCCCCCACGTGTCGGAATCAGCCGCGAGGTCACCGTAATCCATTCTGGGAATTCCGATTACGGTCGAGTGTTTGCGCAAGGACGGACAAATGAAATCCCTCCGAAGATGGATCATTTTCTCGCGATAACCGTCGGAGGAATCTTTGAGTTCATTAACTTTTCATGACTGATAAATGGCGATGACTTTTCTGCCTGCGCCGGATCCTCCAGTTTGTGGAACCTTGAAGGAAGCGCGCGGTGGAGTGAGGAGGAGTGAGAAGATGGATGCGCGATACGGATTTTGTTTTTAGACCACCGGAGACAGGGGGGATTTACCTACGCTGCTGACATTCCAGGAACATGATTCGTGACCGTTGTTGCGAAGGACTGGTCGCCTTATTATGATGTCATCGGGCTGTGACACACTTGGGTATCCTGTTTATTGATTTTTTTGCAATGCGTTTGAAATTGGTTTGATTCCAGGGAGGAAAAAATAGATAGATATTTTACTGATCCTGAAAGAAATTCAAAGTTTGGCTGCACCAACACAGAAACAAATGGGAATGGAAATGTTAAATGAAGTAACACTGGACCTAAGTTCCTGTTTAACCCCGAAATCAAGAGTTATATTAACATTTTGAGAGTAAACGGATAACACTTTGTAGAGTTATCCTGATTTAGCAAAACAACACACAGAGTTGTTTTATTTTTACACTTTATTTTAGTTAATTTAAGATGAAATTCTGTACAAAACTGGTTCAAACTGGTCTTCTCCAATGAGAGTTTGAAGTGGAGGGTGGGAGTTGCTAAATTAACACTAGGGGAAGTTAAATTAACACTAAAAGAAGTTGAATTAACACTAGAGTAAATTGTATTAACACTAGGGGAAGTTGAATTAATAATAAGGGAAGTTGAATTAACACTAAGAGAAGTTGAATTAACACTAGAAGAATTTGAATTAACACTAGAGGAAGTTGAATTAACACTAGAGGAAGTTGAATTAACACTAGAAGAAGTTGAATTAACACTAGAAGAAGTTGAATTAACACTAGAGGAAGTTGAATTAACACTAGAGAAGTTGAATTAACACTAGAAGAAGTTGAATTAACACTAGAGGAAGTTGAATTAACACTAGAAGTTGAATTAACACTTGAATTAACACTAAGGGAAGTTGAATTAACTCTAGGAAGTTGAATTAACACTAGGAAGTTGAATTAACAAAGAATTGAATTAACACTAGAGGGAAGTTGAATTAACACTAGGGGAAGTTGAATTAACACTAAAGAAGTTGAATTAACACTAGGAGGAAGTTGAATTAACACTAGAGGAAGTTGAATTAACACTAGAGTAAGTTGAATTAACACTAGGAAGTTGAATTAATAATAAGGGAAGTTGAATTAACACTAAGAGAAGTTGAATTAACACTGAATTTGAATTAACACTAGAGGAAGTTGAATTAACACTAGAGGAAGTTGAATTAACACTAGAAGAAGTTGAATTAACACTGAAGTTGAATTAACACTAGAGGAAGTTGAATTAACACTGAAGTGAATTAACACTAGGGGAAGTTGAATTAACACAGAAGTTGAAATTAACACTAAGGGAATTGAATTAAACTGAATTAACACTGAGGGAAGTTGAATTAACACTAGAGAAGTTGAATTAACACTGAAGTTGAATTAACACTAGAGGAATTTGAATTAACACGAAGAATTAACAGAAGGAATTAAAGAAGTTGAATTAACACTAGAGGAAGTTGAATTGAATTTGAATTAACACTAGAAGTTGAATTAACACTAAAGAAGTTGAGATTAACACTAAGAATTAACACTGAATTAACACTGAGGAAGTTGAATTAACACTAGAAGAATTAACACTGAAGTTGAATTAACACTAAGTTGATTAACACTTTGAATTAACACTAGAAGTTGAATTAACACTAAGGAAGTTGAATTAACACTAGAGAAGTTAATTAACACTAGGGAAGTTGAATTAACACTAGAGGAAGTTGAATTAACACTAGGGGAAGTTGAATTAACACTAAGGGAAGTTGAATTAACACTAGGAAGTTGAATTACACTAGGAAGTTGAATTAACACTAGAGGAAGTTGAATTAACACTAGAAGAATTAACACTTAGGAAGTTGAATTAACACTGAGGGAAGTTGAATTAACACTAGAGGAAGTTGAATTAACACTAGGGGAAGTTGAATTAACACTAGGGAAGTTGAATTAACACTAGAATTGAATTAACACTAGGGAAGTTGAATTAACACTAGAGGAAGTTGAATTAACACTGAGGAAGTTGAATTAACACTAGAGGAAGTTGAATTAACACTAGAGGAAGAATTAACACTAGGGGAGTTGAATTAACACTAAGGGAAGTTGAATTAACACTAGAGGAAGTTTAATTAACACTAAGGGAAGTTGAATTAACACTAGAAGAAATTGAATTAACACTAGAGGAAGTTGAATTAACACTAGAGAAGTTGAATTAACACTAGAAGAAGTTGAATTAACACTAGAAGAAGTTGAATTAACACTAGAAGAAGTTGAATTAACACTAGAAGAAATTGAATTAACACTAGAGGAAGTTGAATTAACACTAGAGGAAGTTGAATTAACACTAGAGAAGTTGAATTAACACTAGGGAAGTTGAATTAACACTAGGGGAAGTTGAATTAACACTAAGGAAAGTTGAATTAACACTAGAGGAAGTTGAATTAACACTAAGGGAAGTTGAATTAACACTAAAGGAAATAACCCCAACTCAAACCCCCATTTAACTTTCAAATTGTTAAAATAACACTTAATGAGTTAAAAACAACGCTGAAATATTTTACCCTGAAATTTTAACCATCCAGTTTTTTCTGTGTAATAATGTAGATAATGTATTTAAAGCATAGTACAGTATATAGATGGATAAGATTAATGCTGCACTGTGAAAGATTCCAAGTTGAATAGTTAAGTGCATCTACATGGAGAGCGCACGCCATCCTGGTCTCCAAGAAAAGTTACACAGTTCACCTTTAAAGCAGAAACATCTAAGTGTATAACTCAGTTTGTTTTAAATAAACTTGATTAATGCGTCTCTGTATTGAGACACATTTTGCTAAAATAATCTGCAACACTATATATATTTATATTTTCAGTACAGCCATGTAGAATATAAAATGTATTGATAAAAATAAGAAAAATAAGAAAATCTGACAATTAGTTCTATTAGTGTTTTGCTGAAATATAAGGACAATTTTAGAATTTTCCTCAAATTATATGATTTGATTACACATTACTATAAACTAAAACATATACAAAACATTGATAAATATGATAAGAATATACATATTTATAGAGGGAGATTGTACATCGCCCATTATAGCTATATTTTGATACAAGCTTCTATATTTAAAGAAGGCAAGTGGAAATCAAAACATCACAAAAACATATTTATATGTTAAAATTATCTGCTTTTATTTACTACTACTACTATTCAGACTAAAATGTCAAAAATGTGTCAAATGTGTCTTAAATGTCGCTATGTAATAAATGAAGTTACGCTACAGTTTACGCTAAAATTTTGTCGTAAATTATACATATTTAGATACAAGCTTCAATATCTAACCGCATTCACTAGAGTCGGTGTTAAATGACACTACTTATAACGAGTTTATATCCTTAAAAACATGGTTAACCAAACTAAGAAAATATGGGTCAGTGGTGGAACTTTAAACTCGATACCCAACTGTGTAAGAAAAGTCCAAATATCACAAACCAATGACGCTATAATAAGGTGACTATTTATCAAAACTGGTTCTACAATGTCCAATCTAATCATGTATCTGCAATGTCATCACACATGGGTATCAGAAGGGGTAACAAATTAAAATATATATTCTTTCTTTTTCCTGGTTAAAGCTCTACGATGGAACTTTTCATCCCTTCAATGGCTTGTTTGTCTGCGGCCCTTGGATCGGACAGTCAGCGAGACCAGCTCACTCGGCCCCCGCGTTTCTGAACGGGGCTCGACTCGAAACAGTTTTTAAAAATTCTTCGCAAGGAATTTGTTAGCAGCCATCATCGTTAGCGACATCATTAAAAGCGCTGCCGATACATCACAGGTTTGATCATTTAGCAAAATTTGTGAGTAACAGCCACTTCCTCGTGTGGTAGCGCCCCTAATGACGACTGACATGCTCATTTTTCATAATTGGGGGGGATAATTAGCTCGCTTTTTTAGTTTTCGGCGAGACTGATTGCCGAGGAGAGATGCTGTCGCGAAGAGTGACGCTGGTCCCTGGTTGTTTGTGTCCACTATTCTGTCGTGGTTGACGGCTCCAGTCCACGGCCCGGCCACTCTGCCGCACGCACACGACGTCTGCGGTCACTAGGGGGCAGGAGACGGTGGTTCTCGTGCTTTATCATGATCTTAAAGCTTGATAAAAGTCATGAGAAGGTGTTAATGTAAAAAAAAATACTGGTGTAATATGAAGGTTTTGGCAAGTTTATCAAAGCTGCATTGCAAAAAACAAAAACTAGGCAAGGTAAGATGACTTGAATTAAGAAAGTTTTATCATGATTTGAGTAGATTTCACTTGACAAGTAAAATGATCTGCCAGTGGAATAACTTTTTGTACTTAAAATATGAAAATACATCTTGCCACACTTAAAATAAGAAAAACAACAACTTCTTTGCACTTAAAATAAGAAACAATCGAATGTTGTTTGAATGAAGAAAAAGTTGAATCTGCTCAAATAAAGTAAAATGTTCTTAATTTAAGTCATTTTAACGTATGTAGATATTGTGAAATCATGCCACACTGGAAAAAAACAACAACAATAAGTCATAAATATTTGTAATTAGTTATTTGACATAAGAAAGTATAATATAACTTGCAATACACAGAATACTTTAGTGATAATAGCACGATACTGATAATGTAATAAGTGTAAAGCCCTATTCACACGTGATAAGAACAACATAGTATAAGCAAAAAAGTCCGTAAATTACTCCATTTTACTGACACTGACGCAAAAATTGAAAGAGAAAAGACTGTGGAAATAAAAGAAAGAGATAGAAAAGGCACGCTATTGCAACAACAGATAGGTAATTTGCACCAGAATTTTTACTTTACAAATTACAGACATGGCGGATTCGCACGGGATTAAGATCTCAGGAGTCCTCCGCAGTTATTACAAATCACCAAAAGTCCACAGGTAAAACTAATCCTGTGTGAAAAGGACTATTGACTAAGAACGAAAGAGAAAAGAAAGAGATAGAAAAGGTGCAATTACAACAACCAACAAACACTGAGATGCAGATTCACACGGGACGAGTATTATCACCGGACATCTTTTTGGCGAAATATTGTTGGCAATTTACCTCCGCGATTATTACAAATCACCAAAGGTCCGCAGGTAAAACTAATCTCATGAGAAGAGGACTACTGACTGAAATTGAAAGAGAAAACGAGGAAAGAAAAGAAAGATGGAAAAGATGGGCAATTACAACAACAAACAGATGCAGATGAGATGCAGAGTTAGACGGGACTAGTTTTATCATCGGACGTCTGTTTTTGTTGAAATATAGTAGGTAACAAATTCCAGACATGACGCATTCGTACGGGATTAAGATCTCAGTAATCCTCCGCAGTTATTACAAATCACCAAAGGTCCACAGGTAAAACTAATCCCTTGCGAATATGGTTTAATATAGCAGAAAATAACTGCACAACTTTTTCTTGTCTCTTTACTACTTAAGCCTTATTCGCATGGGATTAGTTTTACCTGTGGACCTTTGGTGATTTGTAATAATTGCAGCGGATGCCTGAGATCTTAATCCCGTGCAAACCGGCCGTGTCTGTAATCAGAGGCGGCGCTACCATTAGGCAAAAGTAGGCGGCCGCTTAGGGCCCCCGGAACCTGGAGGGGCCCCCAAACAATTGCCCTCAGTGCCACTGTTGATCGAGGAGCAATTTGATTTTCTCTCAATATGACATTAAATGAGAGTAGTTTCCTTTTAAACAAAGAAAACACCATCAAAATATCTGATTGACAAATCTATTTTAACTGTCAAAGCATCTCCACTTTCACATTAGAACATTCTAGTCTAATATTTCACATTAGGCTAGTCGGCTTGACCCTGATTTGAACATAATCATAAGTAATGGATGTAAACAAAAATGTAATTGTACCAGCAAAAAAATAAAACTACTTTCAGCTCTGGTTATCTAGTAGAAGAACAAACTAATAAGACAAGTTTCCAATCCACCATAATTCAAATAAAGATGTGCGTTTTCATGAACAATGGGGAAAAATAGACAATAAATATAAAAAATACAACAAACAAACAACAAAACAGTGCATTATAGTGAGGCCCCCGCACTCAAGTTCACCTAGGGCTCCCAAATTTTTAACGCCGCCACTGTCTTGTAATTTGTAAAGAAAATTTATTATTATTATATTTTGCCAAACACAGACGTCCGGTGATAAAACTAGTCCCGTGCGAATCTGCATCTGTGTTTGTTGTCGTAATTTTCTATCTCTTTCTTTCCTTACCGTGTTCTTTTCTCTTTCTATCTCAGTCAATATCAGTAAAACGGAGTAATTTACGAATGTATGATCTTATCCCGTGCGAATGTGCTGCAAGTAACAGACGTGGGGCGGCAATTTGCAAATTACCAGACGTCCCCAAGTTGTGCTTATCTTGTGCGAAAAAGACATCGAATACAGATTTTCAGTTAAGGAAGCCACTATAATCACACCACATGACGTTTTACAGTATTACATCATATTTTCGTCAATAGTAATATACAAATAAAGTAGATATAAACCATACTTTACTGCATATATATAACTTAAAATATTGTAAATTGAAAAAGAAAAGGGTTTTACAGTTTAGGATAGTAACAACCAAAGAGAACCACTGTCTCCAAATGTGAAATTAATCTATTTTAACATTCAGAAACGCCTTATTGTTCGGAAAAAGTGTTAACAGATCAGTCATATTTACATTTGAAGATTATTTATTCTTACTTACATGGTTTTATTACCGCTTATGTGACTTGTGTGCACCAGGCTGGAGGTGGCTGGGACGTGCTGACCGCCCTTTTCTCTGTCACCTTTTTTTCTCTGTCAAGTTTGTCTCAGAACTGCAGAAGGCAAGAACTCCAAAAATGTCATGAAAAATATATTTATATGTCGAAATGAACACGTGTGAGACGGTGCATCTGCCGCTACTTGGTAATAAATGAAGTTGGGAGGATTTAAGAGGCGAGCAGATGGAAGCTCAATCTTGGTGGTAAAATACGGCGAGATAAAACTTCAACGTGATATACAGAAATAACAGCACAAAACAGATTAAATAAAGTCGCCTAGTAGCACTCTGCGGCAGTAAAAATGTCACTTCAGACCTCTAAAATAAACAAGGTATTTTATTTTATTGTAACTATGTATGTATTTATTGCCATATGCATAGTTTGTTCAGAGATACATTTGCATACATAAAAAAAATTATAATAAAATCTGAATATTGGATAAACATATACTTGAAATATTCTGGTGTTTGCTTAATGTTACATAAAATTTTACAAGGCTATTTTATGATAATTTCTGTTACATTTACAATAACTCCTAACCTCACTGGAGACACGAAACTATTTAATATAAGAAGTAGAAGAAGTTTATATTTATTGTATTATGTGCTACTTTCTGTAAATGTATTTTTGTGGGTATTGCACCACAAAGTGAAAAATTCTTAAAAGAGAATACAAAATAATAGAATAAAAGAGAATAGCGTCTCCACAGAATAAAAGAGAATACAACCTGTCATGTAACAGTGCAAATGTAATTCCTCATTAAGCCATTAGTTGTCCGTAGTAAAAAGAAAAGAAAAAGAGAGGAAAGAAAGAAAAAAACTGAATGAAATATGTAGTATGATTGAACCTAATTATCATAAATTTCTGCAGAAGTTTGGCAACAGATGTAACATAAGAAATATGTTTACATCTATTATCTACAACTTTACATTTCTATTTGAGAGTATTATACCACCACAGGAAAAGAAAAACATCAAAACCTGCCACATACCCATTAAATAGTGGAAAAAACAAAACAAAAACAAAAAAATAACACAGTTAAATATGCAAATGACAGGTTAGATCTCACTCATATGTCATAATCTTAAGATAATTATCACAAATTTTCTCCAAATCTTTGAGGTTTCTCTAGTTCGGCAACAGATGTAACATAAGAAGTCTGTTACTATGATCTATTACCTACTACTTTACATTTGTATTTATGAGTATTACACCACCAAATGAAAAAAAAAAAAAGAAAAAGAAAAGAAGAAAGAAAAAGAGAAACATCAAAACCTGTCATATGTAGCACAGCAAATATAATTCCTTATTCACCCACTAGTTGTGAATAGTAATAAAAACAAACAAAAGAATAAAACAAAACAGACTCAAATATGCAAATGACAGGTTCAGTCTTATTCACACATCATAATTGTAACATAATTATCAACATTTTTCTCCAAATCTTTTAAGTTTCTCTAATTTGGCCGCAGATGTAACATAAGAAGTCTGTTACTATGATCTATTACCTACTACTTTACATTTCTATTTATGAGTATTATACCACCAAATGAAAAATCCTTAAAAAAAGAGAATAAATGAAAAAGAGAACCATCAAAACCTGCCATAAATAACATTGGAAAAGTTATTCTTCATTCACCCGTAAGTGGTCAAATAAATAAATAAATAAAAAAGACTCAAAGTGCATATGGTAGGTTTAATCATGCCCGTACGTTATAATCCTAACATAATAATATTCACAAACTTTATCAAAATCTTTGAAGTTTTTCTAGTTCAGCAGCAGATGTAACATAAGAAGGATGTTTATATCTATTATCTACTACTTTACATTTGTATTTGTGAGTACTATACCACCAAATGATAAATCCTTAAAGAGAATGAAAGAAAGAGAGGCACCAAAACCTTTCCTTTACAACACTGCAAACATAAATAAGATCTCAAAATAATCTTAGCATCGTCAATACACTCCAAACCCTTAATTTTCTCAAAAATCAACAGTGCGCCTTATAATCCAATGCGCCTTATGTATTAATTCTGGTTGTGCTTACTGACTTCGAACTGATTTCAAGTGGTACACAGCGCTCAAAAGTCTGTCAAAATGTTTTAGTACAACTTTGGTAAACTACGAAGCTGCACCTCTTGTCGGAGCATTATGGCAACTGTAGTCAGGAGCCTCGAGGAGTTGTGTCATTTAGTCTGACAGAAGCTGAACCACATCAGGAGCAAGCTGTTTTTTTTTTTTTTTCCAGCTCTTATAGTTTATGCAAATGATCCATGTGGTTTTAAGTTTCGCTTCTGTAAAACGTAAACAAATGTGTGCAAAGCTGAATTAAACACATTATTACTCAATGTATATTTGAGTCGTCCTCATAGGAAACAAAAAAAGTCAGTTTCACATAATGCTCTTGATAATCCGGAGTGTGTTATGTATGAAAATAGACGAGAGAATTCAACATTATTCATATTGCACCTTATAATCCGAAAAATACGGTATATCACTTCACTTAGGGACGTAGTATTATACCACCAAATGAAAAATCCTTAAACAAGAGGGAAACACCAAAACCTTTCCTTTTCAACACTGCTTCAAAATGAGATCGCAAAATAACCTCAGAAACGATGTCAATACACAAAAAAACTATATAGCACTTCACAAATGAGCATAGTATTATACCACCAAATGAAAAATCCTTAAAAAAGAGAATGAAAGAAAGACAGAAACACCAATACCTTTCTTGTACAACACAGGAAACGTAAATAAGATATCAAAATAATCTTCGCAACATCAATACACTCCAAACTATATAGAGAGAAACAACAAACCCTTTCCGCTACAACACTGGAAACATAAATGAAATCACAAAATGACCTCAGAAACAACGTCAGTACACTCCAAACTATATAGTATTTCACCGAAGAGCATAGTATTGTACCACCAAATAAAAAATCCTTAAAAAAGAGAATGAAAGAAAGACAGAAACACCTAAATCTTTCCTTTACAAACACTGCGAATATAAATTAAATCACAAAATAACCTCAGAAACAACGTCAGTACACTCCAAACTATATAGTGTCATAGTATAGTAGTGTTGTAAAGTATAGAAGTATAGTATGCCTTGCCTTCTGCAGTACTCTGAAAGAACATGCAAATATATTCACACATTTAGTTCCTGTCTAAAAGGGTGGTCGTGACTAGGAGCCCGTCCCCGGATGGTGGCCCAGAGCATTGCTTGGTTGTCTGCAGAATGTTCTTTGAAGGATGTAAAATGTTTTTTTTTTCTCTCTCTCTCTCTTTTCTTTCTCTCTTCCTTTCTTTCTTTCTCTCTCTTCTTCCTCTTTTGGTTTGATCTCAACATTTCGCTCTCTCTCTCTCCGCCAGATTGTATCAGGATAGACTGTAGCCTCAGTAAGTGCTCCTATGCATTTTTATGACTCTAATGTACCTGTCTTTCTTGTGCTGCTTTGATAAAGTGGCCCTTTTCGGGGAGTTTTATGACATTTTACGCCAAATCATTTCGTTCCTCCTCCATCCATCTTTCCGTGTCCTGTCTCCGGTGATTTCGCTCGGAGTCACTTTAGGCCGCGCAGTATATTGGAAATGCCGGCGTTCTAAATAAATGTGATAGAGGTGTTCTGTTGAAGCGATATTACAAATGATCTTTAGGCAAACAAGAGAAAAGCCAAACAGACACAGGTTTAAACTGCAGTGAATTCACAGTAGTAATAAAAAAAAAAGACAGCTTAACAGTAGAGTAATAGTAGAGGTAATTTCTTAGTTGTTTATATTTTACTTCTAGATTGTATTTTGAAGGATTTACAAGCATTTTTACTCTGACTCGTAGAACTTATAAAGTATGTAACTTTTTTTGCCCCAAAAATTTACTAAAATCAAAGTGTGTTTTTTCCTTGTCTTAATTGCACTGAAAATTAGGGAAAAAAAACATGTTCGTCCTGGATGCTGGTTTGCATCTCCACAAACCTGACCCCTTTGACTATAATATTCCACAGTGTGGTATAAAACAGGGGTCACCAAGCTTTTTTGTCCAAACTCCTGACTGTGATGGGGAGCTGAGGTTGGGTCGGCCGTATAACAGAATTGTACAACCCTGACCTCAGTGACCAGCAGCAGGCCTCACTGTGTAATAGAAATGACTCACCTGGCACAGACATCCACAGTACTATTTCAACACATAATTCATGGCACATATTTGTTTATCATTACTAGTGGTCCTGACTAGTGTCCTTAACTAGTCCTTAACTGCACCACAGCACTCTGACTCTGACTGTCACTGTTTGATCTCGAGTTTGTCAGGTGTAAATATGTCATATAATTATTTCAATATAAATACTTCATATAACTATAACACTTTACTTGAAAAAAAAAATCTACAAAATACATGCAGCCGTGTTATTATTTGCCCAAAAGTAATTAACGATGAAAACTTTTGAGGATTGCCTCATAGGTCCAGTTCAAGTGGTGGGGGGCAGAGGGGCTGGGGGGCCGGTCAAAGGGGCGTGTAGGGCCGGAGTCGGTCCCCAGGCCTTAGTTTGTTGACCCCTGCTATAAAACTTATCTATCTCCATTGAGAATGTCCTGAGATATGGTTTTCGCATTTGTATTCCCATGGAATCATGCAGCCACCTCCAGAAAGTTACATACTGTACCTTTAAATTATACATGTTTGTGGAAGCTCAGTGGTCAGTGCTCACTCCGGAGTGAAGCACTTCTGAGATTTAAACCACTGTCACTCTCACTGAAGTGGATTAGCTGTGTAGAGCAGGCAACTCGAGCACTTAAGAAACAAGAAATGCAACTGTGCAAACTATAAAAATAATACTGCACTGACAATTAACGTCTGACCGATTATAAATGTGAAACCAAATCAAATACTATGTTGAAGTGAACGTTAAAATTGCATTTTTGATTGAAAATTGGAAATAATTTTCAGTTGTAGTTAAGGTCAAGTTAGCTCTTATACACATTAACATACAGTTCATGGCATTTCGTAGGAAGGTTACGCTTTTATTTTGGTGACTTCCTGTGTGAGCGGAAGTGACGCTAAAAACGTTAGGCGCAAAGTAAAGATGGTTAAAAGCAAAAACAATGGTGAAAAGTTATATAAAAACGTAAAGCCA
The DNA here is from genome assembly GCF_026225935.1 of Boleophthalmus pectinirostris. Classification (NCBI taxonomy): domain Eukaryota; kingdom Metazoa; phylum Chordata; class Actinopteri; order Gobiiformes; family Gobiidae; genus Boleophthalmus; species Boleophthalmus pectinirostris. The sequence goes on along the minus strand of NW_026571153.1, from coordinate 5,433,804 downwards.
GCAACAGTCGACACGGGAACACAATTTTATTGAGCAACTTGCAATTTGTATTGAATTAATGTTAAAATAGCGGTTTTGTTCACAGCAAGGAAAAGATTAAGTCGTTTAACCATTAGTCCTGTCCTTCTCAATTCGACTGGATGCTACAGCTTTATAAATTTATTGTTTAAGGAATGTTTAACGTAACGAAAAAGGTAATAAGTTCAATCTTGCTTGCATTTCCGTACTGCGCAGCTCATATTTCACTCACAAACTAAAAACGCCTCGTATTTAATAACCATGTTCTCGTTGTCTATCAGTCTCTCCTCTGTGTTTCCATTTCTACCTCTACCTTAAAACGATCCTCATATATTTTTCTCCTTCACACAACTCGGCCCCTTTCATTTTCCCGTCAATCACCGCTCTAAAAACATTCCCCGAAAAGGGCGACTTGACACTCCCATGTCGAAACGCTCCCTTTCTGTTTTCTACTGTGTTGATTCGCGGCTCTGTTGCGACGCATAACCAGGTGGTGTGTGTTTTCTATGCGGGACAAACTCTAAGCTTTGGCCCCTAGAAAGCTAATTGCGTATCCGCCGAGAGACGCTATACCACCTGGCGCGCGCTTGTTTAGCCGCCGAGCTAATGTTTTCCTACCCCATGCTGACAGAATGATAGCAAACGGTTATTTCTATGGCGACCGCTGACAATTGAACGAGCGGCCCGCAGGTAAGTGCTGCCCGGAGCGGTGACAGAGTACAGGGGAAATGCATGTTTGTGACTCAGGGTTTCATTTGAATGAGGAACTGGGTTTGGGAAACTCTGAGCGATTCAGGTTCCAAATAATACTTTTAAGGTGTTGTGTATGAGGAAATGGAACAGACTAAAGCAACGTAAAGCTGTATTTAAGTTGTTTTCTTTGTGATATTTACGAGATTTAATAATATGGCGCATTTGCAGTTCTGTTTTCAGACTGAAATTTGCTTTAAACAATCTTTTTTGCACCACACGATATACAAATGTTAGTTTTAGGACATTTTGGGACATCCATAGTTTTTTTTTTTTTTTACAGTTCTAATCAAAAATGTGATTTGTTGTGTGTTTCAATTCACACACAACAAAATCTGTCTTCACAAATATGCTATGATGGTTGTATCAAGTGTCAATATTGTCTTTGTCACGGTTAGGGATGGGCATTCGATTAAAATTTTCTTGATCAATCGTTGAGAGAATTAACGATCGATTATCGATTCATCATTAATGTTGTTATATTAAAATGATCATCATTATTATTACTATCTGCACTGCTAATCTGCATAAATAAATTCAACTTTACGACATAAACCGTAACCACTCTAGAGCCACATCAGCCCGTTTGACATTATAATGTGTTTAATGCAGATTTGCACAAATCTCACAGAAACAAAACTTAAAACCGCATGGCTAATTCGCATAAACTAAGCGAAGAAAAAAAAAAAACAGCTCTTGTGCGCTGATGCGGCACGACTCAGTGGAATACAGGTTAGTGTGACCATATTTGTGTTTGTCAAAACCTCGACACCGTACGGGGGGAGGGAAGGTGGGGCCTCGTCATTGACACTGAGTTTCTCTCACCTGGCAAAGCTTTTTCATGTTTTCGGTGTCCTGGTGAGATTTTTTTCCCATTGGACACCGAAACAGAGGTGCCTGTTTTATACACTGTGCACATGGACTCACACTTTTTCCGACCGGAACGGAAAGCGTGGAATTTCTTGTACAAGTCGTTGTCAAATACGCATTTGCGCTTCGGCACATTGCAGACTGACCAACTGTTTGTGTCTCACTCCTTCAGAGTGCAGAGACACATGTACAGACCCCTGTTTGTCCCCGGACATGGATGTTTGGTCACGCTACTCTACGCACAGCAACCTACATTCGGTTTGTCGATTAAAATAAACGTAATCGATGAAATTCTTAATGATCAATTATCGATTAATTGACTAATCATACCCATCCCTAGTCACGGTATGAACCTCACAGTACGATATTTATACGATATTATACATAATAACAAGACTGACATCATAAAATGCTTTGACCAGTCATTTAGTACAACGTTTATTGTCATATTCTAGGGATGTAACGATATCCAAATCTCACAGTACAATATTTATCTCACGATACGATATTTATTGTGATATTTTAATGAGCTACTAATTAAAGAGGGGACACATTTTGCTTTTAAAATACCTTGACAAGATTTTGGTGTGAATTATTTCCGTCATAATCCCAAGAATTCAAGTAAAAAACACGTTTCTTCATGTTGTCTGCGCTGAAATGAATCATGGGATATGTAGTTCTCTGTGTTTATAAGCTGTTACTACTATAAAACCATGTATTTAAGGAAAGGAACTTGTAATTCTATACACTGTGACAGCCCACGATATTATTGTGAGACTTTTGATGATACGATATCACGATATTTCGGTTATTATCAATATTGTAAGTGTTTCATTTGAAAACACACACAGTAATATTCTCCACACTATTATTTGAAAAACAAGGACCATTTTCATTATATTAGTCTCTTAGCAAACATATTTTCATTTGGAAATCACAAAACAGTCCACTTTACTCTGAAAGATGTTTTAATATTTAATTCAATCAACTTGCAGTCTTAGAGTTGTATGGGGGCGTTTTAATTCTGAAGGACGTTTTCTCAACATGCATTTTTCTTTCATAGGGACATGAGGACCAGTCCTTATAAAGCAGGGGTCACCAAACTTTTTTCTCTGGGGGCCACATTATCACTCCTGATGGGAGTCTGGGGGCCGGGGTCGGGTCGGTCGTATAACAGAATTGTACAACCCTGATGACGCAGATTATATTCTTTGAAAACCTCCACGCTTTCTTTTACATTTCAGACAAACTGCACGTTGCTCACAATGAACAAAACAATGATCGGTCGTTTGCTGTTCTTTCAAAACTCTGCACTCTTTGTCAACTTTTCGTACTTTAACACGAGACATTTTGCTGTTCTTAATGCACTACAGAACTCTGCTCGTGCATCGACTGTCACTGTTTGATCTCGAGCTTGTCAGGTGATGAAAATTCGGCGGCAAATGTGAATATGTCATAATTTCATAATTATTGTCATATAAATAAAAATACTTCATATAAATATATATTTTTTTAAATTGAAAAAAATAAAAAATATCATCAAAATAGAAGATGCAGATGTGTTATTTGCCAAAAAGTAATTTTAAAAAATAGGCCATGACAACTTTTGAGGATTGCCTCATAGGTCCAGTTCAAGCAGTGGGGGGCAGATGGGCTGTGGGTCCGGTCAAAAGAGCGTGGAGGACCAGAGTTGGCCCGCAGGCCTTAGTTTGATGACTCCTGCCTTAAAGTAATACCTACAGAGCCCACACTTTACAATCGTGTATTGAACAAGATTTTGATAAAACTTACAGAAGGATTATTTCGATATCTGAGTCCAAGCCTGATTTATTAAAGTTTAACTAAAAAAAATTGGCTAAATTGGAATTTTTAGGCAGCTTTTCAGTCAGATTTAGTTTAATCAAATATTTAATAAGATATCCAAAATCCCATTTGTAATATTTTCGTATCATGCAACATGAAAAAAGAATGAAGCAAGAAATTGAAATCTGGGTCCATCTATTTCTGAGATTCGTATGTCCCAAAAATGGTCCATTTTGGCCGTTTTGCCTTATTTTAAAATGAAAACAGCTCAGGATGAAAAACTTGTAGTACTTTTTTTTTTTTTTTTTTCAAATTGATATCGCTAAATGTACATACATAGTGTAGACGTTTATTTAACAGTATTTAAAAACAAATGTAAGAATTCATCACTAATAACTGTAGTATTTCCATCTTTCGATTTTGAAGATACGTGATTTATGATAATAATAGAGGTTTATTTAGTTTTTTCTTTCAAGGTGCACTTTGTAACTTGCTTGTTTCCATGGAGATGTTGTTGCTTTGCGTGGAATATTCCACAGTATGTCATTAAACTGATCTATCTAGCTTTAATCCCAAATTGCAGCTGCTTTTGTTGACAGAAAATACACATCTCTCCGCAGATCTGACCTGTAACTGACAACATGCTCGCCTCCTATTGATAATCATTCAAAAGATATATATTTTTTGTTTTAAATTGTTGATTATTATGGCAACAGTCCTATTCTCATCATTCTGAAACACCGAAGATTAATGTCATAGTGTGGAAAATTTTAGGCTAAGATTGGTTTAAGAAGAAATAAGAAGCAATAAGGTTTCCATGGAGACAAGCAAGTCCAGAAAAGTCACATAGCGCGTCATTATTAATACATGAGCACAGTGTGAGGGCAGATTTCCAACAAACTCTGCCATTTTTAAGTTATTTCAACATATGCAGAGATCCTCCCCGTACCATCTCTGTACATCGCGTCTGGCTGAGTGTAAAATGGCTCCTCAAAATGCAAATCGCAGACACATACGCGTTGTGTGTGGGCGTTTAAGTTCCTCTCTTCTCATTCCTGATCTGTCTTAAAAGCACTTGTACCCTACTTACGGAGAGCAGCCCCCAAACTTCAAAGCCGCGGCGCCGGATGAGGGCTCGGGTACGGCAAATTACTCAGACTGTGCGGCGGAGAGGCTGTGACGCACATTGAAAAACAGAGCAGGTGTAATGTCGCCGCTCGGCCACCAGATGTCACAGTTGCGCTTTGGATTTGTTGTGGGGAAAAACTGCAGCAGAGAGGAGGAGAGTGAAGGAGTGTAACCTTGTGGGTGAAGGCACGGCAGTTTGTGGAAGAGGGTGTGGATTTCAGATCTGTCAAATTGTAAATAATTTTCAAATGTTGTTGTTAAATATGGCATTAGATATTTTTTCACTGATGTTTTTTTTTTTTTTTTTCCATGTATTCAAGAAAAACGTGTCTTGTCCAAGTACAGATTTACAGTATAAACAAATTTTGAGGTCAAAATACGCCTTCTGTGTGTCATCAGCCTCCAATTATAAAGCGTTTTATGGCCCGAGTATCAGGAAGTGCGTGTTAGAATGCTAGTTGATAGACTGTAAACTTAAAGGGCCTGTATCAAATTTTTTATTAATTTTTTTTCTATGTATCTGAGCAAAACTTGTCTTGCCCCAGTACAGATATATTACATAAGCAGCTCTTCAGGTTAAAACTGCTGTCATCAGGAAGTGCACAGTTGCTAGTTGCATGCTAGTTGCTAGTTTTACTGTGACGCCAAACTTGTACTGGTCTATGAAAGTTGCGACAAATGCTTATGAATAATTACTGTAGAATACAGAAGTAAATGGTAAATGAGGAATAACTTTGGACCAGTGCAAGCCTTCAAAATAAAACAAATTCTTTTCTTTTTCTTTTTTTCTTTTTTATTTTTTTTTGCATTTTAAGACTGCAAAATCAGCCACAGCATTTCTGAAGCATGAACACAATTTATTCAAAGGTCTGACATCTCGGAAACTGGCACTGTAGCTTGAAAAATTAGAAATATTGCTGGTAGATTTTGTAAATAATTTTAGAATGTTGTCGTTAAATATAGCATTAGATTTTTAATTTCTATAGTTTTGTTCTGTCACTAATCTAAGTTATATAATTTCAAAGTATATAAGAAAAATAGGTGTTATAATTCTTCAGGATTGCTGCAAAATGTATTGTAGTAATGTTTAATTGTTTATTTTTTGTCTACAATGTAAACCTGAAAAAGAGAAATTGGGGCAATCGATTACCTCAATTATTGTACGATGATGAACTTGAAAGTCACAATCTTCCAGAACTTAAAGGTTGTATGGAGGATTTTTGTTTTGTTTCAGATTGTCAATGATAGGTTAAAATAACATTACAGAGATGCAGCAGCCTTGTAATTATGATGACCAAAAACAAAAAGAATGAAAATCTATCAAATGTGGACGTGGTGAGGCCAGATAAACATCAGCCAATAGAAAACAAGGCTACCTCATTTTCTATTGGCTGTTAGGTCATCAATCAAACTCCCTACGTTTCTAGTGTAACTGACTCGCTGGGATTACGTGGTTTATGCGGCGGTTCTTAGGGACTTTTTAAAACTGTAGCTTCGCACAAATTCGCACAAAGTTTGTTACGACGGCGGACGAGAATCCACGACCAGTTCGCCGCGAAAAGAAAGTCCATTTTCGAGATCGCTGAAAGAAGAAGAGAAGAGGAAAAGGAGCGAAGACAAACTGAGGTGATTCTTGGAGATCCCTTCCAGCGATGGCGCGACTCAAGTAGACGAAGGTCGCTAAATTGTTTCTAGACCGGTCACTTCGACTGTAATTCCGAACGCCCACTGGCTGTAAACGTGTGATTTCTAGAGTAAGGAGGCGGGAGGAGATGTTTCTACTGAGGGAGCTGTGGAGGAGGAACATTTGAAAAAGAACTGTCACTGTAGTTCTCTTCCCTTAAAAAAATCCTCTATACAACCTTTAAAAGATTGGATAGTTTGATACTTTTGATACTGAATTAAAAGTACTCATTCAGCTCAGCTCAAATATATGCACTTAGAGGTTTCAAACCACTGGAATAGTTTAATAAAATTTCAGTTTTATATGTAATCCATGATTTTTGTACACACATTGTACACACAATCCAGTATATTTACACATATTATAGTATATATATAAAGACACATCATAAATCAATAATACACACATTATACACACCGTAGGAGGAGGATTAAAACCCAGGTTCCTTATGTGAAAATCAGGCCATTTACTATTCTAATCAATGTTATATAATACGTATATAGTTCAATAATACATACATACTTACACACATATTATAGTATACACATAGTACATTATACACACTAGATATTATTTTTAACTACTTAATTCTACCTAATCTATGTTTATAAATTATGCTCACTTATACCCACAGTAGTTCCCTTTAATCAAAAAATATTAGTTAAAATTACTCAAAAAGAAGAACTTCTTAAAGCAACTTGACATAATTAAGTTAGTAGGACTAGTTGTAAAAATTTGAGTAAACACAACTTAATATATTTAATTACTTTGAACATTTGGGTTTGCAGTGTTACTCTAAAATCATATGTATGAACTTATGCAATTCTTATATTTTTCATCAAAACAAACAAACAAACATTAAATATACAGAGCTGCTATGTATTTAACATTCCCGGGGAGTGTGATGCTAACTGTTGGCACTGCTCTGTCTGAAGCTCTGTTACTTAAGTTAGACTTAACTCTGAAAAATGTATATATTTGGCTGTGTTTACTAATGTATGCATTGTGTCACTATGGTATCTGCTGAACATTTCGCCATAGATATCCATGTAGACCCCCTCCCAGTGTGATGTCCCTGCAAGGTTCAATAGGTTATGTTGTGGTCATACCGGCTTGTTAAAGAATGATCTCGTCTGATCTCACAAGTTCAGCAAGACCGGGCCTGGTTAGGACTTGGATGGGAGACCGCTGGGAAAATCAAGAGCCACAGGGGGGCGCCGGTCACAAAAACTGTTGTGTCCCTAGGCAAGGCACTTCACCCACATTGTCCGGTATAAAAGTGGTCCGTGAGTGTTGGTGGTGGTTGGAGGGGCCGATGGCGCAGATTGGCAGCCTCAATTCCGTCAGTCTGTCCCAGGACAACTGTGGCTACAATAGTATCTTACCACCACCGACTGTGGAATAAATTAATAACGAACTGTAAAGCGTCTTTGAGTGTCCAGAAAAGCATCCAAAACTGCTTTTTTATTACTATTATGTTCACGTTTTATGGGAGAATTACATTTTTAACGAAATATCAAACAGAAAACCCACAAAAGTTGAACATTATTTGCGAGGGAAGGACTGCAGAGAGTTGCCGTACTAAAGAAAAGCGAAGGATAGTTACATGTAGATAAATCCTTAATGTATTTGCCTGGGATCTGTACTACGCGCTTTTCCAAAACTTTATGAAGATGTGATTCTGGTCGCTGGTTGAGATGGCCACGATTGACAGGTGGATCAGCCAATTAGAGGCACACATAGTCCTTCTGTATACATTTTTGTGTCGTAAACATCTTACACTAAACCTCAGCTATGCGAAAATCTGACATGTCCTTGAGAATTCGGACCATCCCAGAATTTTTCCAAGCAAACGGTAAAAGAAACGCAGCTAAAATGCTAGTTCAAAGTATATACTCTTGCTATTATCCTGTATCATTCTTGCAAGTTCTATCTAGTCCAACCCAGTGATGCAAAGCGGCGCTATATGTGGACTCCGGCTTTTGGATTGAGTTCTTTTTATTTAACCTTTGGGTGTCGGGGTTGACTGCTCGCACCACTGTACAGCGCACGCCTTCACGGACAGCCAGTTTTGCAATGCATTAAAACGTCTTGACATTCTTAGAAAAGCATAGACTGTATATTTAAAAGGACCTTTATCCGTTTTTTTTCCCCATTTATTTGAGCAAAATGTGTCTTGGCCCAGTAAATCAGGAAGTGCGAAATAGGATTCTAGTTGGACTGAATATTTTAAAAGGCACGATCAAAATGTGTCTTATGCCAGTATAGATGTGTTGTATAAGCAGCTCTTGAGGTCAAAATATGTGCTGTGTGCTGACTTCATCTAATTATAAAGCGTTTAATTGTCTGAGTGTCAGGAAGTGTGTGTTAGGATGCTAGTTGGTAGACTGTAAACTTTTATTTTTCCATGTATTTGAGCAAAATATGTCTTGCCTCAGTACAGATTTATTGTATAAGCAGCTCTTGAGCTCAAAATATGTCTCCTGTGTTCTATCTGCATCCAGTTATAAAGTGTTTAATTGTCCGAGTATCAGCAAGTGCATGTTAGGATGCTAGTTATTAGACTGTAAACTTAAAGGGCCTGTATCAGATTGTTTGTTTTTTTTCTATATATTTGAGCTAAATTTGTCTTGCCTCAATACAGATTTATTGGATAAGTGTACGGTCTGCATCATCAGGAATTGAACGTTAGCATGCTAGTTAGAAGATATTATTTATTATTTATAAAGGCACGTATCAAAATATGTCTTGCCTGAGTACAGATTTATTGTATAAGCAGCTCTTGAAGTCAAAATAAGTCAGCTGTACAGTCTGCATCTACTGATAAACCTATTGTCAGAGTATCAGGAATTGAACATTAGCATGCTAGTTGGAAGATATTAATTAGTACTTATATTATATTTAAATGGCCAGTATCAGATTTTTTTCCGTGTATTTGAGCGAAATGTTTCTTGCCCCAGTACAGTGTTTAGTGTAAGTGTTTAATTGTCTGAGTACCAGGAAGTGCAGGTTAGAATGCTAGTTGGTAGACTGTATATTTAAATGGCACATATCAAAATATGTCTTGCCTAAGTACAGATGTATTGTATAAGCAGTTTTTGAGTTCCAAATATGTCTTCTGTGTGCTGTTTGCCTCTAATTATAAAGCGTTTTATTGACCGAGTATCAGGAAGTGCACATTACAATGCTAGTTAGTATATTTAAAGGGCCAGCATCAGATTTTTAACTATGTATTGAAGAAAAATATGTCTTATCCTAGTACAGATATATAGTATAAGCAAATTTCGAGGTTAAAATATGTCTTCTGTGTGCTGTTTTATTGCCCTGAGTATCTGGAAGTGTGCGTTAGGATGCTAGTTGGTAGACTCTGTATATATTAAAGGGCCTGTATCAGATTTTTTTTTTTTTGAGCAAAACTTGTCTCGTCCCAGTACAAATATATTACATAAACATAACAGTTCTTGAGGTTAAAACTACTGTCTGCTTTTAATCATCAGGAAGTGCACAGTTGCTAGTTGCATGCTAGTTGTTGGCTTTACTGTAACGCCAAACTTGCTCTGGGCTATGAAAGTTGTGAAAAACTCTTATAAATAATTAAAGTAGGATGTTTAGAATGTGTAAATGGTAAATGAGGAATAACTTTGGACCAGTGCAGCCCTTCAAAATAAAACTAGTTCTGTTTTTTTTTTTTTTTTTTAAACCGTAAAAATCAGACAGCACCTTTGAAGCATGAACACAATTTATTCAAAGGTCTGACATCTCGGAACTGGCACTGAAGCTTGAAAAATTAGAGATATTGCTGGTAGATTTTTAATTTTCTGCACGAAATTTGATTCAATGGCAGCGATAAATCAAAAGAAACATCTAGAATAATTATTTCTCGGTGGCTAAGTAAACGTATTACCAAGTGCACGCTCACAAATCATCCACGCAATTACAGCTAACCGTAATAAGGCGCAAACGTAACCCATCCACGTGTCAAAAGAATAAATAAGTATCGCTCGTGGCAGATTTCTCAATATCGGGTGGAAATTAATTTGATTCCAGCTCAATAATAATACATTTTAAGGAATATTTTGTTAAACCGTAACATCTTGATTGTAGTTCTTAATAATTCTTGCTCATTTTAATTTCTTATTCATTTATTTGTAAAGGGACAACACATATTAATGAACATTTGAAATATAAATATGTAAAGATTATATCCAGCATGGCTCATTTCCATCTTCAGTCCCTCGGCAGGTTGATGTGAAAACCTCTTGATCCTCCGATGATCCACACGAGGTTCGGTCTTGATGAGTCTGAAGGTCTAGCTAAAGTCTGAGGTCAGCAGGGGGCGCTCTTCCTCAGACGTTGTGGGCGTGAGTCTCCTGAAGTTTTTAAAGGGACAGTTCAGAATTTGGGACATAGATTTCCTAGTGAGCCAGAGTGGTGGAGACGTGTGGAGACACTTTTTAAAATATTCCATCCAGTCCTTGTATTTGCAGAGGTCGCTGGTGTTAGGCTAGTGCATGTCAATGGCCATAGTTAGCCTTCCGCTAAAAAACAGTCTTACCCACTCCACAAAACACCTGAAACAAATCTGTTATTACGCCAGACTGTCCACGTGAATGTCTTTGTTGACAGAACCTTGTATTTGAAGGATTTATGTCTGAGCAGAAGCAGCGAGTTGTACTTCCTGATCGAAAGTTTGGCAGCAGCGGACTGATATTTGAGAAACTAGTCCCTCAACATGTGACAATTTATGCGACGCAAGGTTAAATTTTTGAGCCAGTGCCATGGCAGGTCTCTGTTTTTGCCGATGCCGACGTCCGGACACGTGGCCACGATCTCGTTCAGAACCCGAGACGTGGCGCTGGGTCTGACAGGGATCTGCGGACACGAGAGACCCAAGGATTGTTAGGTAGTGCGAAGAATGGCTCCAAAATGACCCAGAGTCACAAAGAGGTTTTAAACAGGTTTTAATAATTCCAAAAGACGAGTGAACAAAGTAACATCCACAAAACAGAGAGACAATCTGACAAATGGGAGAAGACAAGACACAGACTAAAAAGGGGAGCTAATGGGACACAGGTGCAGCACATTAGGGCGGGGCAGTAATCAAAGGTGGGAACACAAGAGGGAGGAAGTAAATCTGCAACAGAAAACAGGGTAAGTAATTACAAAATAAAAGGGAACAAACAGGACATGACAAGGATATCGTACTGGGGCGGGGGACGGAGGGAGAGGATACCTGGGGATGGCACACTGGGGCTCGGGGACAGTACGCGGGGACACTTGGTGAGATGGAGCAGGAGAACCCTCATGACGTGCAGGTGATGTTCTGTGATTAAACACAGAAGTACTCCAGTGTGCAGTGTCCAGAGGGCAGAGAGCACTGATCAGTCTGGTCTTTGGTCTAGGTTTAGGTCCAGTCTTTGTTCCGGACATTGGACTTCGGTTTTGTGTTTTTGTTGTGAAACGTTTCCCACCTAACAGCTTCCAGACAGGAAGCTGCTCTTCTTAGGTAGAAAAATTACTAATTTCTGCTTTGGTGAGATCATTCAGTTTGAAAATTTGAGCCTTTTACTTGGTTGGTGATTTGAGTTGTGATTGAAGCAAGTAGTGAAATGATAAAAACTAGTCTGGTGAAGTTGTGTGTATTTTTAGAACACAGAAGGCGTTTTCAGGCCGACAGAGAACTGTGCTGGTGCAGGTTCCCGCACCTGATCTTGAACCGACTCACATGTTCTCGCCAGAAATCAGAGCGTTCGTGAACTGAAAAGTTAAAGTAGTAAACACTTGTTTTTTCTAAGCAAACCTTGACAACACAGAAAACGCCAGCACGTTCATTCTGGTCACACGCGGTAAAATAAACAAAGAGCAACTGAAACTATCACATTTGAAAGTAAAATCTTAGCTAATACTGAATATGTCCTGACATGTTAATGTAAGCATGCAGCTGTAATGAACATAATTTAATGGCACAAAGGTAAAGTGGCACTTTATTGTCCTCTTAGAGAAAATAAAACCTGTAACTTGGTCGGATTTGGTCTCCGTGAAGATAGAAAGGTTTAATACCATAGTAACATTTTCGTGGAGATAAGAATTTTATGGATCCTCCACCAGAAGTGTTACATAATGCACGTTAAAAGTGTACATTTTTTATATCCAGAATGTCCACCCATTTTATTTTCTCTTTTAGACTTTTTATTTTTGGATTTGAAAGCTGTGAACCCGGCAGCTCAATACCCCTCTTATTATGTCTTTATTGCGGGGTTCACTGACCTTCGCCTCCACCTTTTATTACAGTCAGATATGATCTGGACTTTGGCTGGTGCGGGGGTCAGCGGGTCGCTCTGTTGACGTCTGCTCAGAGGATGCCCTTTAAGTGGTGGACAGCGTCTGCTCTCAGCTCAACATCAGCTGAATTGTGCTTTGACATATGGGTCGACATGTAGGGCACGGCTCCCCCTTCTGGTAATGTCACGCACCCACGGCCTTTAGCACCTGCGAGAGCTCATAACAGCTCGTAACAGCAGCGCGCCGTCCACACACAGAGCTCAACGACGACCGCACGATTAGGAAGCTTAACATGGATTTGTATCATGAGTGTGAAAGAAAATTATCTTTGTGTGAAGTTTAAAATGAAAACCTTGATCATATTTGCTCTTTGAAATGTATCTAATTCTGCTGTGTAATATCATAACTAGGGACGTAACGATATCCAAGTCTCACGATACGATATCGTCACAGTATGAACCTCACGGTACGATATTTATTGCGATATTTGGTGGAGACTAACAAAACTGTTAATATGCTACTTTTTCTTCTTAAAATGCTTTGACAAGATTTAATCTTGTTTTTTTTTATCTGTTACATAAGGGAGAGTGATTGTACTGTTGTAGGGAGTATTATTTATTATGTAAAGGTGAGTTGTTATACAGTTGTAGGGAGTATTATCTGTTACATTGTGTTATACAGTTGTAGGGAGTATTATGTTACTTGTAAGTATTATTGTTACATAAGGTGAGTTGTTATACAGTTGTAGGGAGTATTATCTGTTACATAAGGGTGAGTTGTTGTACAGCTGTATGGACAAGCCGGTATGGCCAAATTAGTGATCTAGTGAGTTTAGTTTAGTTTCAGGAATTAAGGTGCAGTTAATGTTCTAAAAATAAGATGAAATTATTCTGTAAATATGTTATTTGATCACAAGAAGCAACACCGCGTAAACTCTAGGATGGAAAATCACTTTTATGATTATATGGAAATAAATTAAAACCATATTTCTGATTGATAGATATGTTTTATGTGAAATATTACAGCCAGGTTTGTGGAGAGGACAAGCAGACTCACCATAAGGACACAATTCTTTATGTATTTCAGTATCAGTAAATATATTTTATGTAATTTTTTTACCATGTGAACTTCAACAAAAAAGTGCATTTGCAATATCCTGAATAGTTTGTTTTTTTGTGAATTTTTTAGTTTCTTTCTTTTTTTTTTAAGACACAAAATACATTATACTATTCAAATAAGCCTGGCTCCAAAACATCATTATTTGTATCCAACCTTTAATTTGTTGTATTTATCCTAATCTCAACTGTAATTATTATTATTTTTTAAATCTCTGATCAACAATGAATACAACAAAACACATTATCGTTAATCATTTCAACTTTCTTTGCTAACCACAACTTAACATTTTCTTCAAAAATTCATTCACATTCGCTGCTCTCCCTGTCATTTTTTCAGTTAAGATAACGACCGCTCAGCTAATAAACATTCAGTAGCGTGACTTTATTTTTAATCAAAGTGAATTCTGAGTGAAAGTTAAGGACTTTGCCGCGCCCGGGGGAGGATGGCGAGGGGCGCGCGGTGAACGGGTTCCACTTGACTGAGACGTGGGGGTGCTCAAAACATAAACTTAATAATTCGGCGTCCGTCTGCGAGAGAGTGGGACCCGCTGTTTGATAGAAGGACGAGTTCCTTTCATGTACGACACGGGGAAGGAGGGAAAAAAAAGGGAGGAGGAATACGAAAGTGCGGAGGGAGGAGGGGATGACAGATGGGCGAGGAGATGAGGAAGGAGCTGAAAAGGGTCCGTGTCTTTGTCAATTGATTTAATATAATAATCAGAGGACTGTAGTACTCTGTTACTTGAGTAGTTTTTACAGAAATTCTACTTTTCTAGCAGCGTACTTTTCCTCCTACTTGAGTTACAGTGTTATATAAGCAACTATACTCTTATTTAAGTCAAAGATTTGGGTTTGAGTTTGAGTTTGTTGAACCACTCTTTCAGATATAAGTCAGTTTTTTTCTCATGTTTGTGTCTTTCCTGTGAAAATACCAGATTTTGTGCAGCATTTATCGTAATGTCCTTGCAATGGCATTAAGATTAAATTGTAAATCAGATACTACGTCCCATTAGTTATTCTTTAAAGAGCACATATTAGGTTATTTTTTGAACTAAGTTATAATTTTTCTCATAAAAAATACACCTGGAATTGTGTTTTGCTTCATTCACACTTAACTCACAAACCATTAGGGGTGTAATGGTTCATGTATTTGTACTGAACCATTTTGGTACGGGACATTCGGTTCGGTGCAGGGTTGTGCACAAGTGAATTCACGCAATTTGTACGTGTTTACATTCAGTCGCTACATGTGCAGCTACACGGAGGTCGGTTCTTTAATATTCACGCAGGAACTTGTCCGTGATTGGGGCAGTGTTTCCCGCAATGCTTTATAGTTAGGGCGGCCACCTTGAAAACAATCGCCTTGACTACGTCCCTCCGAACCACGTGAATCCTCGCAAAACTGTCCTCGCTCACTTTTGCCAGCACATAATCTCCACTGCCCCATCCTTCCCATCCCCGCGACCTCTGTCTCAAGCGAAACTGTATTTTCAGCCGCTGGGGACGTTGTAACTGCAGCAGATCTGCGCTTACTGCAGACAATGTGGACAAGTTGGTTTTTCTGGCCAAAAATCTGAAGAATGAGTAAAACTTCATGCTGGAACTGTTAGTGCTGCGCTTTACTTTTTGAAAAGTTTTGTTTACTGTTTAACAAGGAATCTGTTTTTTTTTTGTATAATATTTCATACATTTGTTGCTTATTTGAGAATATTTTGAACTTATTAGTATTACCAAACAGCACTTTGCATTTAATTTATTTTCTTGTTTGTATAATGTTAAAACAAATTGTTGGAACTGAACCGTGACCTTAAAACCAAGGTACGTCTTGAACCATGATTTTTGTGTACTGTTACATCCCTACAAACCATGTACATACAGTATTAAGGCTGAGTTCTTCTCTCAAATGGAAAACACGCTGATCCACCTTGTGATGTCATGTGGTAATACAGGAAGAGCTTCAGTGTGTTTTTAAACTCCATACGCCTTCACTAGAATAATTTGGATGATTTCAGCTCTCGAATTAATCCGATCTCTACTGAAGTAAAGATAAAATGTAGATGCTGACTTACAAAGTACCACTACATGACATCACAAGGTGGAACAGGACATTTTAAGCTTTGGAGATGTAGACAGACATGTGTGAGTTAAACAAAACACAACTCCAGGTCTGTTTTCGATGATGGCTTAAAGCTCACAAGAGTCAGTTTTGCAGAATATAGGACCTTTAAATTATCCGTACTTGAGTAGTGGTTTTCCCAAATGTTTTCTTTTGCTTTTTATTCACAAAAACAAATCTGGAGTAAGGTGGACAATATGGACAAAAACTGAACCGACCTGTTAACGGCGATGAGGCAATATTTCGGCAAGCCAACGAAATTTTGGTAAAACATGTCCTCAGACGTGTTAGTTAAGATTCACGTGTCAGACAACTGTGAAAGCACGTGTGAAAGAACAGGATGGTAAGATTAACGTTTTCCAGTAACAGTTTGAATATTTTCGACAGATAAAGTGAGGAGAGTAACAGCCCTCATGTCTAGGGATGGTGTCGTTATCGGCGTGGATCGGTTATCCACTTCCAAATATCGTTTAGGGCAATATCCTGATTGAACATAGTGTTATTTTTTTCTTATTTTATTTTCTTAAGGTGACCAAGTGTATATAATAATTACAAATAAACAATCCATACATGGTTTCAGAGTACAGTCACATGTAGTACTATTTCATTTCATAATTTAGAATTATTTAATACAATAGGTTTAAATTTGAATTCCTGAGCATAATTTTAATATATACCCAAAATAAAATATAAATTACAATAATTAAAAACACACAAAAAGCCACATAAAAGCTTAGTTCCAGGTTATATTTTCTAGAAAACATGGCACACCAAAAAAGAAAGCAGAACAAAAAATAAGTAAATACATATAAATATAAATATAAATAAATGAAAGCAAACAAAAATACTAAAAAAAAAAAATAAAATTTATGAAAAAATTAACGTAAAAATAAGTAAGTATAATAATAATAGTAAATAATATAAGAATAATAATGCATTTATGTAATAATACCGTTTTACTAGTTGAATTTGGCTCAGAAAGTCTCATAGTATCAGATTTTTTTTTTTTTTTTATTTATACAAAGTTTTGTTCTTTTCTTTTGAAGGAAAAAAAGTCTGTTTCTACTCTACAGTATTGGTTGATATCAATTATAGGAATATATTTAAAGCCATAGAATCAAAATTTTACTGATTAATTTATTTCGGTCACAGGTGTTTTCTGGCATAATTCCACAGACACAGACAATCATATTTAACATACACGGATCAAAAAGTGTAGGCTGGAGCTTGAAATTATTCTGCCTTTACCTGTCCGCTAAAAATAGGCTGTAGAGACATTATTTATTTCAGATGTTGCTATTATTTTATATTCTGCTTGTTCTGAATTCAGTGTTTAAGCAAAACTATTCTTAAACATGTATTTTAATAAGAAAAACTTTAACATTACATTTCTCAAAAGAAAAGAAAACATGCAGATGTTGTTGAAATTTCAATACATATTTAGTTTGGCCCACAACTTAGTCCCAGTTTTTTAATTTCGGCTTGAATTTGAGTTTGACACCCCTGATTTATTCCTTTGTCATAGCGTCATCTTGACACCAGTTCATATCATAAAATCTGTATCAGTGCATCCCTTCTCAGGTCTAAAGCGTCTCTCATCTGTGTAGTAATGTTTCCTCATCACAAACACATCTGGAGTTACGTTTACCTGCAGATTTAGGCTGACTACTTCTTTCAAACCTAAAAACATCGAGTTCCACCTTCTGAACTGCTTCACTGTGTTTTTGAACTCCAAACACCTTCACTGGAATCATTTGGATAATGTCAACCCTGGAATTTCCAATCTCTAAAGGTAAAAGGAGCTGTTAACTTGAAAATTACCACTCCACGACAAAAGCTTTTTCAGCTTTGGAGACGTAGACAAAGTAATAATAAAGTGTTACTCAAACACGTGTGAATGAAAAAAAACACAACTCCAGTTCTGTTTCTGACGACGTAACAGCATTAATGCGTGACTCGAACCTCAAAAGCGTCAATATCGTCCAATATTCCGACCTTTAACATCAAGTTTAGTTTTCTTCTCGTATCACTTTAGTGCAATAGTATAAAAATATATGTATAAGTATTAATTCACCATGCAGAAATCTATCCATTCAAAAAGCATGTGTAAAATGCTATTGATTTCCATTTAACACTGGCTTATACAGCGCAGACTGCCTCTACTGTATTTAATGAACTGATTTTACACATAATTGCATTTTGCTGAGTGTCTGGACCATGGCTAATGTGAATAACTAAAGGATCCATAGCAATAATAACAGCACCATAATAGTATTTAACATTATCTATTGAGAAATTTGACCTTCGTGCATTCATACTCGGTGATATAATTCGATTAGCAGTTCAAGTCTTTAGCAAAAAGTTTCATGGACAAACAGATCTTATGTAAGACGTTGAAGGTGAAGGTCTGAGTGCGGTCTCAGACGAGGCTTGAACCGGCAAACATCTTCTGACTCATCTCCATCGCGGCAACAGAACCATCAAACTCTCTCACCCTCTCAATTTCATCATTTTCTTCCAAATTCTCCTCTTCTTCATTTTCTTCTCCACGTCGCTTGCTTAATTTAATTGCTGCCGTTTTAATTGCCGTAGTCCAAGGACCAATGTTGACCTTTTCTATTAATTGCGCTAATTGCAACTTCATTAGAGTTTAAACTTGTAAATATTTTCGGCGGTGTAAAACTGTGAGAAACAAACCCAACTCATTTTCTTCTTTTTAAGATCTTGTTTGAACCGTACTATGTCGATACTAGATACAGTCGACTTTTCAGAGGTTTTAACCATGTTATAGCTGTTTCTCGTTCTCACTTACGCATTTTTACCTTCTTTAAGTTGTATTTGAGCAATCTTTACATTTTCTAGACACCATATTTTAGCTCAATCCCAGTTTTCACCAGCATATGCCCACTGCTCTGTACGCACATCTTGTATTGTCCTTTTGTAATGTACGACAGGTGACAGGTTCCATTTTGATTCTTTTGTATGTCTAGTACATGTGAAGAAACTGACAAAGAAAATGCAATCTGAATCTGAACCTTTCTCCTCCAGTGAGCTGCCTTTTCATATCAAAAACAGCAGCGAGCTACGGCTTTTAGCAGTCACAAGAAATGTTGTATATACAAGAGCCACAGTAAGGCTTGGATGAGGTTCAGTTACATGCCGATAAATTATAAACCATTATCAATTTATTAGTGCACAAAGTTAGGTGTCAAAATTCCACATTTACAATGGTAACGGGCATTTAATTCATCAAATGATAGTTATTCAGCACAATACATTACCGTATTTCTCGGACTATAAGGAGCACCGGAATATAAGGAGCATTAAGAGAAAAAAACAGACGACGCTTGAGACTGATCCTTAGCCCAGGCGTCCAGCAGATCGTGATGTAATTCGCCCGGCGTTGCCTCCCTTTCTTGGTGAATGTGAATTATGAATGTCAATGTGGAAGGATAATTTAGTTTTTTTTATTTCCTATGAGGACAACTTAAATATACATTGAGTAATAATGTGTTTAATGCAGCATTTTACAGAAACTAAACTTAAAACCACATGGCTCATTTGCATAAACTATAAGCGCTCCTTCGTGTCGAGGTTCCTGACTACGGTAGCCATAATTAATTGCAAATAAATTAAATAATTAATTAATGCTCCGAAAATCCATCAAGTGGTGTGGCTTCGTAGTTTACCAAAGTCATACTAAAACATTTAGACAGATTTTTGAGCGCTGTGTACCACATAAAATCAGTTCGAGATCAGTGAGCATAACCGGAATTAATACATAAGGCGCACTGTCGTTTTTTGAGAAAATTAAAGGATTTTAAGTGCGCCTTAGTGTCTTGGCAAGCTAGAATGTTCCACAGTATAGATTAAATATATATCACAAGGTCAGCAGGGATACAGCTCTACACTACATTATAATTCAGGTCTGTGGAGCGTCGCCCTTATTAACAAAGAATTATCATGTTTTTGAGCAACAGAAAGTCCCATAATGAAGAAATGGAAACAAGCAGAAAAGTTGCACAGTGTCTCTTTAACACATGGGCTCAAAGTAACTGTAACAAAGAACATCAATCTAAAATTCTGATTTCCATTTTGTCTCTAAATATCAGTTTGGTACCGCTTGCCGATGTCTGTGTAATCTCTCCGTCATCCAAGTATCGTCCAGAGTAAAAGAAATTCAAAAAAGAGATTCAATTCTTCAACTGGACAAAATATGAATCTGCCCAGAACCAAAGACGATCATCACTCTCAAACTTTTGGCCAGCTGACAGAATTGAATTTTCATTTTTTCGGCCGATATCGATCTATTTTCCGTCCATACTTTTTATTGGTGCAGCATTTTGAAGAATTGTCATGTATTAGCAACCTTTCTCCTTCCTATCCCCTCTGCTGTCATCTTCCGCCCAGATGGCATGGCTACTGTCTGGTTCAATATTGAATTTGAATTAGCTTCCATTGCCCGTCTAAATCATGAGTCATCAGGAGGCGCCACAGCCAGATAGATGTCAGCCAAGGATAAGCAGTTCGGCGTGCGTCCTTGCAATGGGAACGGGCATTTGGGAGTTGTACCTCGCGAGGAAGAGTTTGCGATTCCGTTCTTTAAAAAGTAATTTAATGCTTCGCTGGAGGATGGCCTCTTTTGCGTTGAGTGTTCATTTTTATCAAATCGGAACTGTGGGCCAAATATGGTGCAATGAGCCACTGAGAGCAGGAGATATTAACATTACCGTTTGGTGTGTAGTGAGGAGTGTAATGTCCACGCAAAGTGAATATGAACAATGTAAAAGAGATATTATATTGTACGTTTTGTTTCACTTGTTTCTCATAAAAGTAGCATGGGAGCCTTTCCGAGAAACTATTGACTCAAAATGCAAAAATATTATCATCTTCGAGGCCTTGTACAAAATGAACCATGAAACCGTCTAGGCAAAGCAGGAACATCTCCATGGAGACAAGCAGAACATTTGCATGGTGCACCTTGAAACGACGTGCCACCTGCAGAAGTGCTAACCACTCTGCCATCTCGCACTCTTAATGTACCCGAAAGACATCACATCCAATAAAAATATTCTTGTTCATAGCAGCTTTATCTCCCACTTGACACTGCTGTCATCTCTTAATGAAGAGTTTTATTTAGAAGGCTGAAAAACTAATTGACACGTTCAGTCTCAGGATCGTGACAATTTATCAAAATAGTCTGAACAACATTTTATTTGACTAGATTTAGTGATATAATTTGTTTAAGTTTAAAGCAGATCTATTATGCAAAATTCACTTTTTAGACTTTTTTGTTTCCTGTCACATTTACTCACTTAAAGTTGTATTTGGCGTGATTCATGTTTGTTTGAGACATCTTTTTTTGCTCATTTTCAAGATGGCATTTTACATATCAACTTCTGTTTCTTTCTGTACATGCCCACTACTCTGTACTTTGTTCTTCAGTTTTAGTTTCTTAATCAGTAATAGAAGTAGGATTCAGCAGGTGATTGGGAGATATGTGGCTATCCATCAGAGGTGCTGACAACTTCACGGCTCTTTGTTGTCTAAAGCAGAGGTCAGCAGTTTTGTTTCTTGTCATTGCTTGTCATTTTAGATCAAAATTGCAATTTAAAATGTCCAAATTCGAACACAAAGATCCATGATGTCATGCATTGTAACTATATAGCAGCCACAAGCATAAATCTTCTTTAAGGCCTCAAAAAACACTGTTAGTGTGAGTGGACTTGCCTCTCCACCAGAGTCCTGCACCGGGTCGGTTACCCGCAAACATTTCCTGAAACAGGTGGGTTTTAACATTTTGACATTTTACATTTGGGCATGCGGGTGGGTAGAGATTACACAAGGGCGGGTCAGGTGAGTCAAATGAAAAATCCTTGACGCGCGTCCAGAACATCCGTTGCCCTGGAAACAAATGCCAGGCTGAGAGAGACTTTAGTGTTTTTATTACATAAAATCCATCAGCTCAGCGGCTGTGCTCCTGGTTTAGTCTTGGTTTAGACCTGGTTTAGTCCTTGTTTAGTCCTGGTTTAGTCCTTGTTTAGTCCTGGTTTAGTCCTGGTTTAGTCCTCGTTTAGTCCTGTTTAGTCCTGGTTTAGTTTAGTCCTCGTTTAGACCTGGTCCCGTCCTAGCGATTGGCTCAGCGGCTGCAGTATGTATATATTTATGCTAATGACACTGGTTTAGACCTGGTTTAGTCCTGATTTAGTCCTAGTTTAGTCCTGGTCCAGTCTTGGTGTAGTCCTGGTGATCGCTCAGTGGTTGCGGTGTGTATATATTTATACTAGTCCTCCTGGTTTAGACCTGGTTTAGTCCTTGTTCAGTCCTGGTTTAGTCCTGGTTTAGATCTGGTTTAGTCCTGGTTCAGTCCTGGTTTAGTCCTGGTTTCAGTCCTGGTTTAGACCTGGTTTAGACCTGGTTCAGTCCTGTTTTACACCTGTTTCAATGCTGGTTTAGTCCTTGTTTAATCCTGGTTTAGTCCAGGTTTAGATCTGGTTTAGTCCTTGTTCAGTCCTGGTTTAGTTCTGGTTTAGACCTGGTTTAGTCCTGAACTATTGGGCTGTCAGACTAATGGTGTATTAATTGTCTGTAACATTATATATAGATGTAGATACAGATATAGATAGAACGATAGATAAATAGTCAGTCCATGGAACAGGACAGGGACAAGAGCCTGTCCAAAAAGGTGCGCTCCTGTCCGGTGATGGCGCTGTGCAGGGGGATTCTGGGGGTTATCCATGATAGACAAGAGTTATACAGGGATTTCACTCTTAAATTACTTAGCAAAACTTTCATTTTGTTCTCTGCCTTGTTAGCAATACCAAACGTCCCCAAACATTTACTCTTGGAACGCCCAAATTATCCTAACGCAAAAGACAAAATAACACAAAAGAATCTCGCTCTGTCTGATACACTCCCATGATAACTATACGCTGACAAGTATTTCCAGCAGCCTCCTCCCAGACACATATTTACAACGAGCATATTCTGCCTGTGCCCAGAAAACAGACAGTGAACTCGGTCGCGGTGCCAAAAACAGTCCCGCTTTGCACATAATTTCACAAATGAGCCCGAGCGCGGTTATTACCAAGCCGTCACAAATGAAAGGACAATACTCCAGCAGAAGGGCATGCTGGGAAAGCCATAACCCAACGCAGTAAAATAGTCGAAATTACAAGGGCTTTGTGCAAGATAGTTTTGTGGGGAATGTCGGTTTTAGCAGTAGATCAGTAACAGCAATCAAAATGTGTTATAATCTCTTAACTGTTCAGAAATATGTTTAAAGACCGTTTTTATTTGGAAATATGATCAAGGTTAGGCTCCACGTTCAAGTACATATCCAAATATTTCATATCTAAATAAATAATATATAACAAAAATGTGTTTTGTTGGAATATGCTCAGAAATGCAAGCTCAGAAAATCCAATTTGAGTTGTTTAACTTATATAATAATCTGTTTTGTAAGGCTGTATCCGAATGTCCACACTGTTCCCTACTATTTAGAGGTCACGCTATTTTTTTTTAGTGTCCAGTTGGTAAAAAAATAATGCACTCAAAACTTCCCACAATGCAGCTTGAAAAGTAGTGGACATCGATGGTCAGTGGACGGGTCAATATAGACCAAAATCCGTGTATCATTCGTTTTTCAAAATAAAATCAAAAATAAGAAAATGAAAAAAACAACAATTTTCTAAATTATTCGTCTCCCAAACCAACAAAATTTAAAAAAATGGATAATAAGTAGTTTTTTTCAGTTTTCAATTTTGTCTTTAAATTAATAATGGAAAAAAACAGATAACGAACCAGGACTGAACCGGGATTAAAATGGGACTAAAATGGAACTAAACCAGGTTAAACCAGGACTGAACCAGGACTAAAACAGGTCTAAAACAGGTCTAAACCAGGTCTAAACCAGGTCTAATCCAGGACTAATTTTGGACTTGAGAAAGAGAGAGACAGGCCTACGCGCCCCCATGGAGCAGGGTGTCCGCATATTGTGTCCTTGATTGGGCGATGGCTGCGCTTAGCCCCATGGGGCGTGGAGTTCTGCACCAGTCCTTTCACCTGCGGTCACCCGACAGTCTAAACGGGCGTACCTCTGGGTCCGTACCGACACTATGTCCTGGTTCAGTTCTGGTTTAGTCCTGTTTTATTCCTTTTTTGTCCTGTTTTCGTCGTAGTTCCGTTCTGGTTTATACCTCCTGGTTCAGTCCTGGTTCAGTCTGTATGTGGTATGCAGCGCAAAAGTCTGGCATGGCCGTTTAAGTCACGGAAAACTGGAAACTGTTTTTTTCATTTTGGTTTTGGAGACAAATAATGAAGAAAATAGTTGTTTTTTGTGTTCTTATTTTTGGTTTTATTTCATCTTAAACCAGGCTGCCCACATGGATGTTCTAATTGTAATATGTTTTCTTTCTTTCTTGCATTAGGAGTATTTGAGGTTTTTTTTTTTTTTTTTTTTTTTTTGGGTAGTGCCTTGAAGTGTCTGTAACTTCAGAGTCTTGCTGTCATAGAAAGTCACAGAAATTTCAACCTCAACTATGTCAATTCAGTGGAAAAGCTTTAAATGATTGTATTTTATAAATTATATTCCAGTGGAGCATGCTCTGTGTTGATTCACTACTATGTATTCATGTTTGCTTTAAAACTCTTTACCATTCAGGCCTATTTTTCCTAAAACGTCTGACTAAAATGACTCAATTTAAACCGAATCTATTTCTGAACCCTTCGGTGCACAAACAAATGGCTGGACTCTTTGTGAAGCTGAGGCTCTGTAGTTTTGGCCTCTGCGGTCTGATCCACTCATTTTAAGTGGGAACAAGCTCTACACCGAAAAAGTCAGATTTCAAATTCAGTCTGAAGTCTTTGCGGGTAAATATAAGAATGGGTATAGAGCTAAGAGGCGACAGATTGAGCGTTTGTTGGGGTTTGGCGATTCCATTTCCTTTAAAATAATTGAGAATTTCCTTTTTTTTAGAAGGTAGACATTCAGAAAAAGTACAAGAGCCCAAGCCTTTTCCCTCAAAAAATAACAAACATTTCTTATCCTGAGCTTAAATTCCATGTCGAGGTCTTGGCTGGTTCTTCACCTGTCGATGGATAACCACTTCCACGGGGTGACGGAATTAAACCAAGACCTCAGCGAATTAAGGGGACAGAGGGGTTCCCGGGCTTTGGCTTTTGTACGAGATGAGCCACGACAAGGACAAGCTGTGTAGCCTGCCGTTTTTCATCCACTGCTTTTGTTCCCTTCATCCTCCACCCTCCCCACAGCTCTCACTCCGTCTGAACTCCGCACACCCGAGGCAGCCTGCACAACCGACCTCAGCGGGGGGCCAGATTACCTTCCTTGGATCTTTTTTTTTTCCCCCCGAAGAGGCATTGTCCGTAGCCAGTTTCCAGAATGTACTTTTTCAACCCTTTATTTGTCGAGAATTTTTTGAAAAAAGAAAGGATTTGGGAATGAAGACAGAATGGATTTAGGTTGGGTTTGTAGTTCCCCCCGTGTTCCCAGGTGGTTTGGGGGTCGGTGTTTAGTGTTTAAGGGCGATTGGAGATATTTTTACACATAACAACAGCTATTGACTGTTGGATTGTAGAGTGATGAGTCATTTGGTCCAGTTCGATTTCAGCTCCCACAGATGAATGCTGCTGCGGTATTGAATTGTCGTTGTAAGGCAAGGCATTCGTATAGCGCAATTCATAAACAAAGTAATTCAGAGTGCTTTACAGAATAAGAAATACATTAAAAGAAAAAAAAAGACATTCAATGAGAGAGAAGAGTGCAGAATGAACACTTTTCTGTCATATGTACAGCTAAACAGAACCGGTTTGAGCCTGGATTTAAACAGAGTCCAAGCAGAGGATATAACTTTAGGAAGACAATGCTAGGTTTTAGCTGCATGAATCCGAAACACTGACTCCCCGTGTTTAGTCCTGACTCTGGGCACCAGCAGGAGGTCGGTCCCTGAGCTCCTCAAAGTGCAAACATGTCACAGATGGACTTTGGAAGCTGATTCATCAGCCGGTTTTACTTCGTTTCAGTTCGTACAAACCGTCTGACCTTGCAGCCTTAGATTTCGTTCGCTTGACAGTAGGCGGGTACTTTTTATCATTTAACCAATCGCTGCTATTTGGTCGTGACGTAGTAATGCGCCTCTAACGGGGCTAACTGGTATATTAATCTTTTCCCAAACCCTGTTGGAAGAAGGGCAATAACGTCTTTCCCCTTGATGAAATTCACCAAACATTCTCTTTAATCCGGCTTTAAATCCTCGATCTCGGGAATCGTTGACAACACTGACTACAAGACTGACTATATGACTCTTCGCTGATTGGCTGGTGCCCAGGATTTTGTGAACCATCTATTGCATTCTGATTTCTGACTTAGTTGCTGGAGAGAAATGAAATTGAGCCGAGGCACTAGGTGGCACCAGCCTGGCTAGTACTTTGGTGCCAGGTCATGAAAAGACAAGACTTAAAAGCAGAGACGCTTTAAGGTCTTTTAAGCTGTATTGTATATCTGAGCATGGCACTTCCTTCAGGATCTACGTACGTTTGTGAATTAATCTGTGTGAAGTTGACTGTCTCCTTGATGTAAAGTGCTGTGAGTGTCTCCTGTGCTCCTGATCCCAGAAGAATAATTGGTTGGCTAGACTATTGCCAGATTTACTCTGAGTGCAAGTGTGGTCTGGTATGTACTTTTAGTGGGTTACGTGCAGATTGCTTGTTGCAGCAACTACGACGACTGCAGGGCGCAATTGACCAAAGCAATGCGGTTTCACGTGTTTTTCTTGTAATAATTCACTACTAATGACCTGTAAACCGCTCCAGACCACTGCAGTGTCCCGAAAAATAGACTTGTTGTGGTTTCTTGTGGCAGGGGACATTGGTTTTAATGACTTCCTGTCTTGTCCCGAACCACAACACACTTGCAGTCAGTGTAGACCAGGCGTAACCTTTTAACATTTTATAGCCTAAAGTGCAAATTATTTGTCTGCTTAGTTATCAAAACTGTCTTAACCTGTGCACCAGAGCTAGATAAAGTTCACCACTTTAGTCAACAGTTTTAAAGGTGACTAAATCCACTTTTATGAGCTTTTAGCCTTGTTATAACATTGTCCCATCATTATTTCCTTACTCAAAGTTGTATTTGAATTGGTTTGTCCATGTTTGAGTGATCCTGTATTATGGTGCATGAGAGGCTACTTGTTTATAGCCTTATTACCTGGTCCCTGAAGGGTTGACCAGGTTTTGTATTCACCCTGTGTGTCTGTGTGTTTGTCCACCTGCGATAATTCAACCATTTATGGACCGATTGTCACCAAATTTGGTACATGGGTCAAGGCTCCGTGCCCGATGCCGCAAAAAAAAGTTTGGTGACGATACGAGAGTCATTTGAGTTCACACGGGTTAATTGAAAGATCACGCTATTATAAAGGATAGGTCATTTCGGCAATTTCTGAACCATCTGCGGGATAAAATATTCACCCAGTCATCATACAAGTTGGCACACACATAACCGGGATATGGGCTGAGCTCCTCATAAGCTGGGTTCCGTCGTGATGAACTGCCCTCACTGATGCGTCATGGGACCAGGTTTCTATCTCTGATTGTGCTTGTTCATCAGCCGGTTTCACTTTGTGGAATCCGTCTGACCTCGCAGCATTAGGATTCGTTCGCTCAACGGTAGGCGGGTACTTTTTTTATTTAACCAATCGCTGCTATTTGGTCGTGACGTATGTAATGTGCCAAATCCCATAGGAAGAAGGGCAATAACGTCTTTCCCGTTAAAATTCACAAAACATTCTCTTTGTTCCGGCTTTAAATCCTCGTGCTCGGGAATCGTTGCCAACACAGAATGTCTGTCTTCGTCTACATCCATCTCGACCGCTTTGTTTATTGTTGTGCTGTTCCACGAAAGAGACCCAGACAGGCGCTTGAGTTTGACCTCATAGCTTCACAGATCTTCTCTGATTGCAAGAACCCTGGAAAATGTAGACCGCGTACTGGCCAAACTGTCTAATGTATTCCGATTCCTGACCTAGTCGCTCGAGAGAAATGAAATGGAGCGAAGGCACTAGGGCCAGCCTCTTTAACTTGTTCATGTGGTTCTGGTCACACATCCAAGGTTCAGAAATGTTTTATGAATTAAAATTTAAATGCTGGTGATAAGCCGAACTACAATGAAGACATAAATGCTGCATACAGTATGTCTCCTTTACTAGATAAGCTTCGGAGTGGCATTGCAATCAAAATATATGACTTATGAAACTAACTTTTTCCCCGTTATACAAGTCTAGCACCCATGTTACCTGTTGCTTGTTACCGTGGCACCATTTTACTTTTAGCTGAGTGCACCGAGACATCTTCAAATGTAACAAGCTACAATTTACTTGGACCACACTCACACTTCTGGGAGCTAGCTTTGGAAAGTCTGCAACACTTGACCTTATAGCTGAGTGCTTCGCTTTTTATCAGTTCCTCTCCCGAGATACCTTAGTTTGGCCTCACGAATCAAATCAAATGATGCAAAAAATGATAATAATAACAAAAAACTATGAACTACCTTGAATCATTTTGTAAATTTTTTGTCCGCAACTGAAGAATTTGCAGAGTCTTCACGGTCACACAGTCTTGTCAAAACATTCGCACCACTCTTACATTTTACAAGGTGATTTTGTGTTTCTGTGTACTAGTTTTCTGTGCAATTTAAAGTTTCTGAAAATGTGTACAGACAGTGACCATTGAAAAGTAATAGACAAACATGAAACTATTAATACTACTTATAATCAGTTTTCGGGACAAGACTTAGAAAATGTTTTCGGTTATAGAATACTGAATATCTGCAGTAAAATGTATTTTGTATTCAGGTACAAGATCCAATCAGAGCATTGTAATCCGAATACTTAGAAAACTTTAACTTTGACCACCACCAACCCTCACACACACCCCACATCCATACCAGGCAAGGTGGGTGAAGTGTCTTGCCTAAGGACAGAATAACATCAGTTAAACTAGGTATTTCTGGCAGTCTCCCATCCAAGTACCATATTTTTCGGACTATAAGTTGCTCAGGAGTATCAGTCACATCAGCCAAAAAATGTGTAATGAACAAGAAAAAAATATATATAAGTTGCACTTTTTGGGGGAAACTTATTTTATAAAATCAGAGATCAAGAACAGACATTTCCTGTTGAAAGTCAAGTTCTAGTAACAACAATAGAACAGAGAACAACAGACTGTTAACGTCACATATGAACAGTTCTTCAGATAAATATAGCATAAACAACAGAACAGAACAAGTTTACCAAACTCTCCATCTCACTCCAAATCACTAAATCCATTAAATTCTTCATCCTCGGTGTCACTTCTGAGCAACTCGGCCTCGACCTCCGGAGGTAAACGGAGCACCGCTTCCTCTTCTGTGTAGCTTTTGTCAGACTCAGCATCAGTTCCAGTTAGAATTATTCCGGCCTTTCTGAATCCCGACAGGATGGTTTCAGTGTCACTGAAGTCCAGGCTTTGTCCATCCATCCAGTGACTTCAGGAAAGTTTCATGGTGCATCCTCCCAGTGTCACAAGTTTCTCGCTCACTCCAAACTTTCTTTCTGCTGCTCGATTACCATTTTTGGCTGCATATTTCTCTACTTCCAGCTTGGAATAAGTTTGTTTAAATGTTAAATTTTCAGTGGTACAGAAGTAACGTTGCGATCGACTGACATGATACGGACAGGACAGAGGCTCTTTTTGCAGGAGACATGCGCAGTAGAGCCAAGTGACAGTGGTACAGGATTAACAGGAGCAGCAGATACTGACACACAAGCCTAGAGCGCCCTCTCGAGGCTTCAGTTTGAACATTTTCATATATAAGTTGCACCGGGTTGGGGTTAGGGTTAGTATAATTCGCAGGACCATCCAAACCCTGAAAAAAGTGTGACTTATAGCCCGAAAAATACGGTATTAACCTGGACTTACCTTGCGTTCGAGATCAGATGAGGTCGGTATTGATGAGCCTATTAGTTATATAAAGGGGGTGGGTGAAGTGTCTTGCCTGAGTACACAAGGAAAGTAGGAATTTATTGTCCCTCTGCGTTCATCTTGTACAAGTAGCTATAAACCTGTCCATAAACATAAATGTACAAAATTATTAGCAGTAATTACAATGACTCACAACACAGCGTATTTACACTGCAAAACGCAATCTTCCGATCACCTTCATAAAGCACACAAAACAAATCAACTCAGTCGCCGTGGTTACGATTGCTTTTTCGCTCCATCTGAAATTGACTAACATTGTTCTCCTTTTTCCGTCCGTTCGGGGGCCTCTGTCTGTTTTGCATCTGGCACCATCGGAGAGACACGGGGCTTTGGAAATCAATCTCTCCCCAAACAAAAGGCGTATTCACTTATTTATTTTGTTGTCCAATTGCTGTGTGTTTGGCCGGCGTCGTCTTTGTTTATGATCACCCCGGCTCTGCGGCAGGTTGGACGGGGCTTCATTACGCCGGTTTTAGAGAGAGATGGAGGTGAGGGAGAGAGCTGTCGGTACACATACTAGGATCCAGGAATGATGGCTTGAGCGGAGTGGGCCACCGTGGTGCGTGAGGCGGAATGCGCTCGGAATCTCAATAGGAAATTCTGTCTTGGCGACGTGATTAGAAAGATATTATGAAAGGTGACCGGTGTAACTTTTTTGCTGGGGGTCCGTCACCTCCTTGTTGCTATGGATATGCCCTGGAATGTTCCGCAGTGTGACATTAAACAGCTCTACCTTATATTTATTCAATTACAGGAGGTTTTAGCGCTCAAAAATATCTAGAAAAAACAGTATTCTGACTGAGTGGGGTTGACTCTCCACAGATCTGACCTGTAACTTGGTCTGGTTTGGTCTCCATGAAGATAGAAAGCCTTAATGCCATACTGTGAAACATTCCAGACAAGCATTTGACCGACCGTCCACCGGAAAAGTTGCACAATGCAGTTTTAAGATTAGCAATTTGCAATGAAAACAAACTTTGTCTTGTTTGTCTGATACATTTTGTGGTTTATGATGAATACCAACTTTTGAATTAAAGAATGAATTAAAGCAGAATTAAGTAACTTCAGCGGTAGTGCTCCCCCAGCAGGTCGCTTTTGAAAATGCATTGTCGTAAATACTCTCCCACATGGTGAACATGATACTCAACAAAATCTCTCAGGTGGTAATGTTATTTTACTCTTTAAATAAGTAATATATGAAATTCCCCTCGAAATTCCAAATGGGTTTATCCAACATAAATGCGTTACTAAAGATTCGGGCTGATTTTACATCTGGGACAAAGTTGTTTGTTGAGATAGAAGCACAGAACAGACTCACCATCAGCAGAACCTCCCTCTGTCACAAAAAGAACACTCATATTCCACTGAGTCGTGTCCTTTAGTCCGACAGAAGTTGATCCACATCTGCGCATAGGAACGAGCTGTTTTTTTGAGCGCTTTGTTTATGCAAATTATCCATGAGGTTTTAAGTTTCATTTCTGTAAAACGTAAACAAATATGCTCAAAGCTGTGTGGATAGGGAAGGATTGCGGACACAGAAACAACATGTCTGGACGCAGATCGTTTCTGATACAGTGATACAGTGATTTGTTTCAGTGTAAACATAACCAATTAATTTAATTTAATTAATCATTGCATTTATATAGCGCCTTTCAAGACACTCAAAACATTTTACAGTTCATTGTTCATTCTCTCCACACTCAATGATGGCAACCTTTTACGCCACAGCTGCCCTGGGACTGAGAGAAGTGAGGCTGCCAATCTGCGGCATCAGCCTGTCCGACCACCACCAACACTCATGCACAGTCCACTTTCTTACAAGGCAATGTAGATGACGTGTCTTGCCTAAGGACCCATCAACCGTTTTTTTTGTTTGTTTTTTAACCACTGGCGCTCCCTTGTGGCACCTGGAAGAAAACATATTATGCTTATCTTTTATATCGTTCTAATGTATGACACCCGTGAATGTTTATAGTTATGGTTCTGACATTTTATGCTTTGGTAGTTGTACTGGTAGATCGGGAAATGCACGTCCAACAGAAATTGCAACTGCGTGCCTGGTCCAAAGACAAAAAAAAGTACAAAAAAAAGCAAAGAGATCCGCACTGCAGTTCTTTGAAGCTCCCAAATTTTTATTTCAGTGACACCGCAATGTATTTTTATGCTATGGTAGCTGCACATCACACACTCTAGTGAATAGTACACTTTTTTTTTTTCCCTTTTATTTTCAAAAATGATCCATATGCGATGCTTCCCGATCCTACACATATCACTGATTAAGACACTGACGGTGGAGAAGAAAGTAAAAACAGAGCAGTGGGTGTATGCTCGTAGTGATGATTATTGCTCAAACATGCACGCAAAATGCAACTTCGAGATGGTAAAGGAAAAGGGAAAACAGCTACAACATGATTAAAGCTCTGAAAAGTCGATTTGGCATAATAGGTCCTTTCTAAAGAGGTTAAGGCTAATTGATGCGGCTGTAGCAACAGACTATTATTTGAAATGCACTCTCAAATCATTAGGGTTTGAGTAACTGTGTTGTGTATCTAACCTTTTAATGCATGTGTGCTTTGTAGTCGTCTATTAAAGGTCTTATATTACATAAAATCGACGCTCGTGAGCTTTTAGAGATGTCATAATGTTGTTACTTCCTCAAAAACAAACCTAGAGTTGTGTTTTGTTTCATTTACAAATGTTTAACGCACAAATCCTGCGTATTTAGGCTGAGTTCTTCTCTCAAACTGAAAACACTCCACTTTGGGATGTCATGTGGCAATATAGAAAATGCTCCACTGTGTTTTTAAACTCCATACACCTCCACCAGAATCATTCGGAAGGTTTCAGCGCTGGAATTGCCAATCTCTGCAATAGAAAGCATAAAGTAATTGTTAACATGACATCATAAGGTGGCTTAATGCTCAATTCAGATTTTTTCATGAAATCCAATTTTTATTTATTTATTTTTTTTTTCCAAATATGTATCGGTTTTAAATTCATGTGTCATTCGTTCATTCGTTTTTCAGTATAAAATCAAAAATAAGAAAACAAAAAAAACAACTATTTTCTTTGTTATTGAACTCCAAAACCAAAATGAAAAAAACAGATAACGATTTTTTTTTTTTTTTTCAATTTGGAAAAAACGGATAACGACCGTTTCCCATTTCCATGACTTAAGCTGCGATGCCGGACTTTTGTACCATATATGGACTGAACCAGGACTGAACTAGGACTAAACCAGAACTAAAACGGGTCCGGGGCCAGACCGGAAACAGACCGGGACTGAGTCTGGGACCAGACCAGAACTGAGATGGAGACTGAGACCGGGATTGAGAACAGGACTGAGACCGGGACCACACCAGGACTGAGCCTGGGACCAGACCGAGACCAGACCAGAACTGAGACCGGAACTGAGTCTGGGACCAGACCGGGACCAGGACCAGGACTGAGACCGGGACCACACCAGGACTGAGCCTGGGACCAGACCGAGACCAGACCAGAACTGAGACCGGGACTGAGACCGGAACTGAGTCTGGGACCAGACCGGGACCAGGACCGGGACTGAGACCGGGACCAGGCCAGGACTGAGACTGTGACCAGGCCAGGACTGAGATCAGGACTAAGAACGGGACTGAGACCGGGACCAGACCAGAACTGAGACCGGGACCAGGCCAGGACTGAAAACAGTTCAGTCCTGGTTCAGTCCTGGTTCAGTCCTGGTCTCGTCCCGGTCTCAGTCCTGGTCCTGGTCCTGGTCTGGTCCCAGACTCAGTGGACTCCTGGTTCAGTCCGGCATCACAGTTTAAGTCACATAAACGTCATAAACATCCTTTGTTCGTTTTTTCCATTATTCATTTAAACACAAAATCGAAAACTGAAAAAATCACTATCTGTTTTTTCATTTTGGTTTTGGAGACAAATAACGAAGAAAATAGCTGTTTTGTCGTTTTCTTATTTTTGGTTTTATATTGAAAAACGAATGAACGAATGATACACGGATTGTTTTAAGATCTGGGTCCCATTTGAAGGCTGAATGAAACTAAATGTGGTCTGTTTTTGTGGAGGTAACTACTTCATAACACAATTTAAATCTCACAAGAGTCAATTTTGCGTAACAATACAACTTAGATTCACTTAAAAACTAGTACTAAATCATAATATCATTCGTATTTTACCAATGCTAACTCCTGAGTCCAACTGAGTGAAAAAAAAAAGTCAACTGACATCCATTCTTGTCCCCAGATTTCAGCACAAACTTTTCTTCCTACCGGCGGATTATTTTAGCTCCATGGATGCTGCACATGTCTTCACAGGTTGCTGGTCATTTGCAATTCAAACATGTACCTTTGTGATGCTAAAGTGTCACCACGCTCACCTCCTGCAGTAAAGTGAGAACACGAACCGGAGAATACAAATGGGGCCCGCCGTGTATCTCGTGTACTTTTAACTCAAAAGTAAAGTCCTTTTCTACTCGGGCTCCTGCGTGGCTCTATTTCATTTACCCGGCACTGCTTTAAAGAGGTTTGGCCCAATGGTTTTCATGTAGTAGAGACAAATCAGTTTTGGCCCGAACGGATATTTTGTAAAAGCAGTTCTTTGGTTCAGAATCAGACCGCTGTGTGCTGTTAGCGTGAAGTTTTTGATTGCAAACCTGAAAATGATGCTGGTTCTCTATCAGCGAGCGAGGGGTTTTTAGCATTCCTGTGATGGCAAAACTTTACTTTGGTTCCTTGAAAGTTTTCTAAGCACTGTTGGGTGAGTTACTTCAAAACTGTAAAGCGTTATTTATGACTTGTTACTGTCATTTTAAAGTAATTTGTTACATTATAATATTTAAAATGTAAGGAATTACAGGACTATTGCAGCACTTTAAGTTACTCTCAACAAAAAAACTGTGCGAAGATGCTGAACTTTTGCACCGTATATGGACTGAACCAGGACTAAAACAGGACTGAACCGAGGACTGAACCAAGACTGAACCAGGACTAAACCAGACCTGAACCAGAGCTGAAACAGGACTGAACCAGGACTAATCTAGGACTAAACCAGGATTAAAACAGAACTGAACCAAGGACTGAACTAGAGCTGAACCAGGACTAAACCAGGTCTAAACCAGAATTGAACCAGAACAGAAACAGGACTAAACCAGGTCTAAATTAAATCTAAACCAGGACTAAACCAGAGCTGAACCAGGACTGAACCAGGGCTGAACCAAGGACTGAACCACGACTGAACCAGGAGGACTGAACCGAGGACTAAACCAGGACTGACCCTTGACTAAACCATGTCTAAACTAGGACTTAACCAGGTCTAAACCAGGACTGAACTGAGGACTGAACCAGGACTGAACCAGACCTGAACCAGGATTGAACCGAGGAGTGATCCAAGACTGAACGAGGTCTAAACCAGAACTGAACCAGGTCTAAACCAAGTTTAAACCAGGACTACTCCAGGACTAAACTAGAACTACACCAGGACTACACCAGGACTAAACTAGGTCCAAACCAGGACTGAGCCAGAACTAAACCAGAACCAAATTAGGTCTAAACCAAGTCTAAACCAGGACTACACCAGTACTAAACCAGGTCTAAATCAGGTCTAAACCACGTCTAAACAAGAACTAAACCAGGACTAAACCAGGTCTAAACCAGACCTGAACCAGGATTGAACCAAGGACTGAAACAAGAATGAACGAGGTCTAAACCAGAACGGAACCAGGTCTAAACCAAGTTTAAACCAGGACTACACCAGGACTACACCAGGTCTAAACCAGGACGAAACTAGGTCTAAACCAGGACTCAACCAGAACTAAACCAGAACCATATCAAGTCTAAACCAAGTCTAAACCAGGACTACACCAGTACTAAACCAGGTCTAAATCAGGTTTAAACCAGGGCTAAATCAGGACTAAACCAGGACTAATCTTCTAAAAGATCTAAATCTAAACTAGGACTTGAAATCTAGTTATTCCCCTGAGAGAACCCAGAGTCTGTGGAGCAGGGCATCCATAAAGCTCCATCGGGCGTCGGCCGCTCTTCGCCCAGTGGAGCATGGAGTTCTGCTCCGGTCCATTCGCCCGTGGTCACCCGACAGTCTATGCGGGCGCACCTCCGGGGTCGTCCCGAGACTCAGAACCATAACGATGGTGTTTCGCCACTGCTGATATCGTGGTGATTTTAGAGAATTTGTATGAAGAAAAACAAAAAAACCCACCACTTCAGTCCAGGTTAAAAATGCATTGTTACTCACATTTGTACAGAGTAAATATTATTTTTTTTTCCCCTGTAATGCCACATTACTGCGTTACAGCAAAAAGCAATGCATTACAGTAATTTGTCACTTTAATAACGCATTACTCCCAACACTGTTTCTAAGTCAAATTGAAATTTTTCATGGTGAATAATTAGGTAAATGTGTTTCAAATTAAAGTCTTAGTGTGTAAATTTCTGGACATGGAAAGACAGCTGTAAATAAAAAGTTAAAACCATACATACGGAACATTCGCCTTAGAGAAATATGTTTTATTCCGTACTGTGGAAGATTACAGCTATAGGAACAATATTTCCATGGAAACACGCACTAGGTCAGAGCGAGGTTTGATTTGTTTTTCAGTGTAATTACTGCGTCTCTAATTAAAATAACCTGCTTTTATTTTAGATTATTTTGGTTCATAATGGCTTTAATCAGTGCAGCCTTTCACATGTCAAGAGTAAAAATCAGAAACCCTTAAGTTAATTGAGAAATTTTAGAACAAAGTGAAGGTACGACGCAATTAAATGTGTAACCGGAGTTTACACCTGGAGCTACAATGACACAGAGCGAAGCTGACGCTGCATACATATATATACTGTATATTTAAAAGCACCAGTTTACTCCAGGTCTAATATCAGTTCAAGTTAAGGTACATGTGTCGATGTACTACAACGATTTGCCAAACTATTTAGTTTACTTTTTACTTATACAAAGTTATAGTTACTTGAATGGAAAGACCACCACACACTACAGGAGAATTTGCCCGATTTTGGCTGTAATTTGCTTCTCCGCAAGTTCGGGGAGGTGTGACCCGACTTTGTGTGTTTGTATGCGATTTTGTAGCCGCTGCACTCCTCATGCATGTGGTGTCAGTGCGATTCCAAGCTACTCTTTCATATTGTATACGGTAAAAGACAATAAAACTGTGTCAGGGGCAAATGTAGTGACGGACATCGAGGTGCAAGATACAAATTCAGTATAACGAAAATAATTATTACCTCTTGTAAAGCTGTAAAGTTAAACTGCATTTTCACTTCAGATTATCCATAGAATGTGTCTGCAACGCAGCGCACGGATCGGGGAAAAGCTGCAGATTTGCGACATTTGGTGACTCTACTTTTGGACTTTATCTCCAACTTCTATGCAATAAAAATCATGTATCTGAAGTATTGCACCACATTTCACAAATAATAATGACACAGTTTTGACTTGTATCTAAACTACAAGTGCAGAGCTCCGATCTTTTAACACTTAAGAGTCTCAAAGTGAGTGTTTTTTCTGTAGACAGGAAACAGCTGATGCGATTGCACTCACAACTTTATATTCTGTTTTATGCAGTCATATCCCACAGCAATCTTTGTGATCAGAGATTTAAAATCTCACGAGATTCTCTTTGTGTCTGTGGTGTGCACTTTTGTCGCGCGTTTAAAAATCCTGTACTGTGTGGCGGCCTTAAAGATTCTATATTATGCAAAATTGACTCTTGTGAGTTTTGAGCGATCTTAGAATGTTGTTACCTCCTCAAAAATAGATGCAGAGTTGTTCAGTTTCATTCACACGTTTGAGTAATCCTTTATTATTCGTCTGTCTATATCTCCAAAGGTAAAAATACTCAGTTCCATCTTTTGATGTCATGTAGTGGTAGTAATTTCACAGCTCCTTTAACATTTAGTTCAGTAGAGATTGGCAATTCCAGATCTGAAATCATCCAAATGATTTTAGTGAAGGCATATGGAGTTTAAAAACACAGTGGAGCACTTTCTGTACATGACATCACAAAGTGGAACAGAGTGTTTTCCCTCAAAGAGAAGAATTCTGCTTAAATATGCAGGGATTGTGCATTTATCGTGTGTGAATGAAACAAAACACAACTCCAGGCTTGTTTGTGATGAGAAAATATTGCAATACAGTTCAGAAAATAGCATAATATGGCCCTTTTAAAGTCAAGAAATATTCACTAAAAGTCCTGGCTCGTGGTTAATAGTAGCAGTTTGAAAAGCTTGAAGGCCAGGTATTAGGGCTGAACGATTTGGAAAAAATAAAATAAAGAAAAATCAATGTGCAGTCTGACAAGCGTTACATTCGATTTGCTGCTTCGGGCTTCAATGATACAATTGTGCTCAAAGTTCACATTTGGAATATAATAATAATTTTTTAAAAAAAGACCGAAATATGGACTTACAAACTAATACAAGAAACATTTCAGAACATGATTGCGCAGAGCTAAAGTACAGGGTTAGCAGTTTTTTTGTGTGCGTAATGAGACAGGAGATTTAGTTGTTTTTTTTTCGAGGTAATTATGGTATTTTCAAAAACTCAAGCTAAGTAAGACGAAGTAGACGCACACACGCACACACACACACTTGCTGATCTGGGTAATTAGCATGTGTGGGTCAGGATCCTTCCGTAGAAAACGATGACTGCAGGTGTTGTACTATTTTTACCACTTCAGTCCTTTTCTACTTGTGCTTTTTTTTTTTTCTAACACTTTTCAAACTGCTACCTCAGATCCAGTTCTTTCGGATGCAGTGTTATGAAGAAGATGAGAGGCTGAACTTAGACTACTCCGTTCTACCTTGTGATATCATGAAGTGGTAGCTCTCAAGACAGCTGCCTTTTGTTTTTGTTCAGTGGAGATTGGCCATTCCAAAGATGAAATCATCTAAAGGAGTCTACTTTTAGTGAAGGAGTACGGAGTTTAAAAACACAGTGAAGCTTTTCCTGCATTACCACATGACATCACAAGGTGGCACAGAGTGTTTTCTGTTTAAGAAAAGAACTAAATATGCAGGGTTTATGTGTTAAACATGTGAATGAAACAAAACACAACTCCAGATCTGTTTTTGATGAGGAAACAACATTATAACATAAAGATATTTATATGGAACTCGTGGTAGATAAATACGTTGGAGCTAATGGGTGAGTTAGTGAAGACACAGAGAAATCCAAAAATAAATAAATAAATAGAGGAATATTTTTCAGCAGCTTACAGCCACAGTTATGGAGAAACGAAAATACAAAGCAACACTGAGTACCTTGAAAAAAAACCCATACAATCCTTCAAGACCTAAGGGTAATTTTAGTACTGGATTATTTTCTTAATCTTGCTTTTAAAACTCCCCCTTTTAGCCCCTAATGAAGTGTTATACTTTTATTATTATTATTTTTTTTTTCAGTACAACCTGTTATTTTACAATCTGCTGCTGTAGTTGGGTCATATGGCTGTAATAAAAGCTATAGGACCAGAAATACAAATAAAAAAAGAAAACGGAACATAAAATTCACACTCGTTCATACAAAACACACAGCAAACATGTATAAACAATTTTTTTGACATTTAAAAAATGCTTAATTAAGGCCTTACCTGCAAAAGGGCAAGATCTCAAGTCTGTTACTAAACAATAACAACAAAATATACTTATTGCCTCAAAAAAAAAAAAAAAAGCCACATCACTTCCTGTATTTCCATGGTGTTTATTACATTTGGATTCGTACATTGAAATTGTATTTGTACATTGACTGAAATAAACCTTTAAAATAAAAATAGCAAGGGATGTGCAATTACGCAGACCAAGATGCGTAATTTGCTGTTTATTTCAGAAATAACTGCATTTAATCGACTTTCAGACTGCAGCCTGAAGTGACCCAAATACGATTTTTTTCGCCCCAATGTGATCTGTATCTGATCTTTTAATGACAGTTTGAACGACGCAGATCCGATGTTTTTTCAAATGTGACCCAGGACACTTGGATATGTGCTCCTAAAACCCATACATATCCGATATTTTGACGCGCGACTTCAGTCTGAACGGCCAGGTCAGATTCATCCCACCTACACGTCACA
Source organism: Boleophthalmus pectinirostris (assembly GCF_026225935.1). Classification (NCBI taxonomy): domain Eukaryota; kingdom Metazoa; phylum Chordata; class Actinopteri; order Gobiiformes; family Gobiidae; genus Boleophthalmus; species Boleophthalmus pectinirostris. The sequence continues at coordinate 5,393,899 of NW_026571153.1, read as the reverse complement.
AATGTACAAAAACGTTCTTCTTGTCATACGAAAATTGTGTCTGAACTCCGTGTGAGTGAAGCAGTGAAACTTGGCTGTGGCTGTGACTCTGCACCCAACGTTTCTTTCTACGGACGTTGCTGCCACTGCCCCACAAAAAGTCATGACCAAAAACATCGTCCTTCTCCTTCTCAATCTCCTCCTTAAAATAAATAAGCTGTACATGTTCTGGCTTCGGTACGACAGCAACTTTAAGGTCTCCAGGTGCTCAATGCTGCATCCATGTTTAAGCGACTTCCGTAAACACTGAGCACATTCACTCAGTGTGACGTCATTGTGTCCTTCAATGCGCATGCGGGACACTTTTGGGACATCTAAAGTTCACACTGGAGATCACATACAAGTCGCATTTAATTGGAAATGTGAATGACCTCGCAAAAAAATCAGTTTTCACAAAAAAATTCCAAATTGATCATTAAGCCCTGCAGTCTGAACGTAGCCTTAGCGCAGCTTTTTCAGTTGTTACGAACACAGACGCTCAGAGCAGTTGACCATTTTGACTCACTACACTCTTTGGCAAAGTTTGGGCCAATCAAAATGGATGGAGCGCATGAGTTTGACGGTAAACAGTTTCTATTTTCCCTACGTCATCACGCAAAAAGTAAGTTTCTTTCTTTTATGGTTGGAAAGTTATGCGCAGTTATCTACAACATATTCCCAGATATGATACCGTCAGTTTGGAAGAGGTAAATTAAATTCCGTAGACAACAAGCTCGCTAAAATCACTTACTAAGCCCTCTTTTTTTTTTTTTTTTTACATTTTGAAGTCACTGCATTTTTACATCGCCAGCTTGTCTTATTATCTATCCACTCTATTACATTTCCCTAGTCATGGCTGTCACTTAGATACACGGTGGCACATTTTTTCATTAAACCTCCTGTGATAGGCGTGCGCTTTTTACGGAGATGAAAAATATGATATCTTAAGATGGCCGCCACGTGGAATTATCGTCAACGGTCCTGTGACAATAACTCAGGGGGAGCGAGCTAAACCGCGCTGTCTCCTACCATTTTAGCTAGCTCCTCAAGACTTATGTAACTATTGCGACAATCTGCTTTCACTTTTACCGGGAAATAACAAGTCTGCGAGGAGCGCTTGTCTCTTTTCAAAAGCCTGAGGTCATTTATAAACCCAATTTGCTCCTTTTCTTCTCATCTCCCTCCTTTCAGGGGTTGCCACAACGACTAGTGTAGCATCTCAATCTTTTCTTTGTTTTTTTTTTTTGTTTTTTTCATATCTACGTCATCTGAGCCACCAACTTGGAAGCACTTCAGATATAATCATTAAAGTGCAGATATTTTTTTCTCTGCTTTTTGAATGCGGTACAGTAGAGGATGAATGGTCACATTTTTAAATTGAACTTCTTCAACTTCAAGGCTCAAAGCTCTTTACATCAAAGGGCGACGAAACAACAAAATCACCTTTTTCTACTTATTTTCTGTGTAAATGGGTCTTAAATAGAAATGTAGACCTATCCCTGGCCTTATGTTTGCTAAAAATTAGACTTTTGGGTCAAAGTCGTGTCTATCAACTACAGCCAAGGCATTTGAGTTTTCAGGTTGGACAAACGGTTGACATTGAATCAGATGCAGGTTACCCAAAACATGATCCAGGTCTACAAGAACAGTTGATAGTCAAGGTCAGTTAAATACAATCAATTCAATCATTGTGTGTCCTTAGGCAAGACACTTCACCCACATTACCTAGTATGAAAGTGGTGTGTGCGTGAGTGATAGTGGTGGACGGAGGGACCAATGGCTCCGATTGGCATGGCAGCCGCGCTTCTGTCAGTGTGCCCCAGAGCAGCTGTGGCTACAACAGTAGCTTACCATCACCAGGTATAGAGCGAATGAATAATGCTGAATGAATAATGCTCTGTAAAGTGTCTTTGTGGCAAAAAATGTCTGAGAAAAGCAGTATATAAACAGGGACTTACTTACTGTGACGAGCGCAGCGACTGGCATCTACGGGCGGGACGTGAGGAGCCCCTCTCAGCCCTGCCCCGCCCTGGCACCATGATGTCCTCCCATGTCTGGAGAAAAGGGAAACAGTGTGATCCGAGCACAAATGTCCGCTCTGTTTCAAAGTCCAGAGCGCACCAGTCCACACCTTGTTGGATTGTTGTGGTTGTCGGTCGGCTGTCAATCGTTGCTCCAGAGCCCGCCCCACACCCGCTCCGCTCAACCTGCCGGGCACTAGAGGTCACCCGCGTCCACAAAAAATTTAATTTTAATCCCCTCTCCCATCCGCATCTGCGATATTTTATCCTGCTCCCACCCACAAATCCCGCAAACTGGGAATGTTCGTTTTCTTAAGCTCTATATACATTAATCATTTGTATATTTTATTTTACACTCATATTTAGTTGCTAGTTTAGTTTAGTTTAGGACTGCAGTTTATCATCCTGCCCACCCGCTCCCGCATAGTGCAGTCCGGCTCCCGACCGCGCCCACAATGAGCTTTCAAAAATGTGTCTGCACAGCTCAGGGCTCCACAGACACTGTCCACTGTCCAGCACTAGAGGCGGAGTAAAGCTTCGGGAGGGTGTTTAGTGGCTCTTTAAGGAACCATTCAAACACCAGGGGGAAGGTGGGTTAAGTGTCTTGCCCAAGGACCAAAGATAACAATGGCAGTATTCATCCATAGGAGCTGAAATTGCTCTGCCGACCCCTGAGCCGGCGGTTCTGACTGCTCTATCAATGCGGTTCATGTGGAGAGCGGGATTCAAACCACCAACCTTTGGATCAGTGGACAAACGCACTACCAACTCAGCTTCTACCACGCCAGTAAAACAGTAAAATATTCATGTACAATAGGCGAGTTTCATTGTTGACAAAAGCGTGCGTTGCATGCTGGGAATTATTTTGGTCGGCGGCAAGAAACACTAATTCAACATGACGGACGGAGCGAGAAAGCACGTAAAGGGTATTGATCCCGGTTATTTATCCACTCTAACGGCAGAGGACCCAAGACCATTTGACCAGAAATTGGTCATAAGCATCGACGGACGACAAATCACCCTTTTCAACCCCGACAAAAGGTGGACCAAACAAAATTTCTGGTTAGAATCGCCAACTACCTGGTCAAATATTCACTTCGGCGATATCCACAATGACTTGGTGGAAACTCCTGGGCCATTCACAGCAGAAAAGATGAAAACCTCCAAGAGTCTTGATGCGTTGTTGAACTTGTTGGAGTCCACGGTTTGCTAGGATCTTCTACGTTTGCTCTGCGGATGTTTGAAAGACGTTTAATTCGCCGTTAGTGGTTCTTTTCACTCAGAATACGAAAAAGACATTTTCCTTCTTCCGTGCTTCTATTTGTGCATCCGATAATGCAGCAGGAATTTACCATTATCGGGGACAACTTGCAACACGGGCTTTTAATAACAATGACGTCAGCTGAAACTCGCCTATATACAAGAGAAAAATAAAAGTATGACAGCCTGGAATATATATTTTAATCCATTGTGAATCGTGAAAATTAGAATTTGCTGTTGTTTTATGGTTAATCCTAGATTCATTTTGATTTTATTTATTTATGTTTTGGTGTCCTGAAGATAAAAACTGCTTTAACCGGTCTGAAAAATATAATAGTTGGAAAATATGTAAATACTTGAATGCAGGTTAAGATTTGAGATGTGCACAAAGAGATGAGCTTGGACAAAGATTCAATTTAGTCCCTCTGTTGCTGTTTGTGAACATAAGAAATTGGGTTTTGGGTCTTTAAGGGGCTCTTTGTGCTGTTTTGGAATAGGTTTTGTATAATGCATATATTTTCTGTATATCTTGATAAATAAGTTGTTTGAGGAACTGTAGAAAATAAAAATATGTACAAGAGCAGATTGGATTCATAAGAGCTTGTTGCTTGGTCAGTGTTTTCTGGAGTCAGCGGGGTTTAGAAAAGAGGAAAATTAAGTTCACTTTCTTTTTTCGGGGGGATCAACTCTTTATTTTTATGATAACAAAAATCTAATTACAATTTTTCACCCCCAAATATTCCAATAATAACTATGTAGACACTGCAAAAACATAATACATAGCTGCAAAGTTTTAATAAATATGTAAGTTTCATTCACAATCAAACTTGTTCACTGAAAACGATTTGCCATATTTTCTCTCCAAGACAATATTAAAATGAATGTCTGGTCTGTTTTGGAGGGGAAAAAACATAACTAACGTCTCCATGGAAACAAGCAGACAGACACGCCAACAGAAAAGTTACATAATGCGCAATTAAGCAAGATGAGTTGGCGTTGTTTGGAGCTGGAATCCAACTGGTAACCCTCTGATTTTGAGACAGAACTCAACCGCCTGTGCCACTTTAACCTCTAACTCCCTGCACTTACAATACACTCCATAACTGAGTAGTAGTAGTAGTAGTAGTAGTAGTAGCAGTAGTAGCAGTAATAGTAGCAGAAGAGTAGTAGTCATAGTAGTAGTAGCAGTAGTAGTAGTAGTAGTAGTAGTAGTAGAAGTAGTAGTAGTAGTAGTAGTAGAAGTAGTAGAAGTAGTAGAAGTAGTAGTAGTAGTAGTAGTAGTAGTAGTAGTAGTAGTAGAAGTAGTAGTAGTAGTAGTAGTAGTAGTAGTAGTAGTAGTAGTAGTAGTAGTAGTAGTAGTAGTAGAAGTAGTAGAGTAGTAGTAGTAGTAGTAGTAGTAGTAGTAGTAGAAGTAGTAGCAGTAGTAGTAGCAGAAGAGTAGTAGTCGTTGTAGTAGTAGCAGTACTAGTAGCAGTTTTAGTTGCAGTAGTAGTAGTAGTAGTAGTAGTAGTAGTAGTAGTAGTAGTAGTAGTAGTAGTAGAAGTAGTAGAAGTAGTAGAAGTAGTAGTAGCAGTAGTAGCAGTAGTAGTAGCAGTAGTAGTAGCTGTTTTAGTTGCAGTAGTAGTAGAAGTAGCAGTAATAGTAGCAGAGTAGCAGTAGTCATAGTAGTAGTAGTAGTAGTAGTAGCAGCAATAGCAGTTTTAGTTGCACTAGAAGTAACAGTAGCAGAATAGCAGTAGTCGTGGTAGTAGTAGTAGTAGTAGTAGCAGTAGTAGCAGTTTTAGTTGCAGTAGACCTAACCGTATCAGAATTGCAGTAGTAGTAGCAGTTTAGTAGTAGTATTAGCAGTAGTAGTAGAAGAAGCAGTAGCACTAGTAGGAGTAGTAGTATTAGTTGTCGCAGTAGCAACAGTTGTAGTAGAAGCAGTAGTTGTAGTAGTAGTAGCAGCAGTTGTAGTAGTAATAGTAGCAGAGGAGTAGTAGTCATAATAGTAGTAGCAGTAGTAGTAGTAGTAGTAGTAGTAATTGTTGTTGTACTAGAAATTGCAGTAGTGGATAATGTTCTTAAAGTGGATTTATTATGCAAAAAAATATACAAATAAAAGTAGAACTGCATGATTTTTTAGTTCCAAATATGTCGGAAGTGTAGCCTGTAGTAGTAGTAGTTATTGCAGTAGTAGCAGTTGTCGTAGTTATTTTAGTAAATGTAGTAGTGTGGATAATGATCTTAAAAAGGCAGATTCATTATGCAAAAAAAAAAAAAAAAAAAAAAAAAAGACTAATAATTAATCAAATGAAAAATAAACTGTTGAAAGTACTTAGCCTACAGGTATCGTGTACAATGACCACAACCCTGAGCAAACTTTCTCTGCCTGTGTTGGCTTAGACGGGTTTCTGATTATAATGTGGCTCCGTTTGAAACAACACACTCCAATCTGAAAGTCAATGAAGCCAGTTAACACACTTACCCGTCATGAATCATAAAATGGAACCCCCGAGGCACGGATTAGCATAGAGCACTACCTTTGTTAATTCAATTTAAGATGGATCTTTCCCAAGCACTTCACAAGGGACCGGTGAGGGACCTTTTAGAAGTTATCCTCTTACTGGACACATGCCTGCTGAAATACTCTGGAATGTTAATATTTGTGAGAAAATACCAAATGTAGTATTGTGCTTTGCAAATACTTGAGAGAGGATTTGTTGAGATGAGTAATGGGGGAGCTGATTTTCAAAAGTAACTTTGACAAACCCTGTGAACACTGCTAATATCGAGTGAGTGATTGTTTTGGTTTCCTAGATCTGGGAAGTATAGCCAGTAGTAGTTGTTGTTGTAATAGATGCAGTAGTAGTAGGAGTAGCAGTAGCAGTAACAATAGCAGTAGTAGCAGTAGCAGTAGAAGGAGTAGTAGTAGTAGTAGTAGTAGTAGTAGCAGTAGTAGCAGGAGTAGCAGCAATAGCAGTAGTAGTAGTAGTAGTAGTACTAGCAGGAGTAGTAGCAGGAGTAGCAGCAATAGCAGTACTAGTAGTAGTAGTAGTAGTAGTAGTAGTAGTAGTAGTAGTAGCAGGAGTAGCAGCAATAGCAGTAGTATTAGTATTAGTAGTAGTAGTAGTAGCAGGAGTAGCAACAGTAGTAGTAGTAGCAGCAGTAGTAGTAGTGGTTGCGGTAGCAGTAGAAGTAGTAGTAGTAGTGGTGGTAACAGTAGAAGCAGTAGTAATAGTAGTGGTAGCAGTAGAAGTAGTAGTAGTAGTGGTGGTAGCAGTAGTAGTATTAGTAGTAGTAGTAGCAGCAGTAGTAGCAGTAGAAGCAGTAGTAATAGTAGTGGTAGCAGCAGTAGTAGTGGTAGCGGTAGAAGTAGTAGTAGTAATAGTAGTAGCAGTACTACTATTACTACTACTATGACTACTACTGTTACTGCTACTGCTACTACTACTTCTACGGCTACAGTAGTAGTAGCAGTGGCAGTAGTAGTCATAGTAGCAGTAATAGTAGTAGCAGTACTACTATTACTACTATTACTACTACTATGACTACTACTGTTACTGCTACTGCTACTACTACTTCTACGGCTACAGTAGTAGTAGCAGTGGCTGTAGTAGTAGCATTAGTAGCAGTAGTAACAGTAGTAGTAGTGATAGTAGTAGTAGCAGTAGACGGAGTAGTAGTAGAAGTAGTAGTAGCAGCATCAGCAGTAGCAGCAGTAGTAGTAGTAGTAGTATTTGTTATTGTTGTAATTTTATTAAATGCAGTAGTTGTGGATGATGTTCGTAAAGCGGATTTATTACGCAAAAAAATAACAATTAAAACAACAGTAATTGCTCTGATCTACCAGTACTCCTCCACTGCTCTGTATTTAAATGGTCACATTTTTCTATAGCGCTTTTCCACCTTCAAGGCACTCAAAGCTCTTTACTACAAGGAACCACTCACCCATTCACACACCAGTGTACGCAGACACTCAACAGAGATTCAACAAAGTCACATCGTCATTTTGGTACAAAAAAAAAAAGCTCCTCGCTCACATGATGTGCTGTTATCCATCGAAACTGCCAACAACTGCACGGCTCTTCGTCGTAATGACTTTTACAAATGCTTCATCTTGTTTTAATTAATTTCCTTACATGAATATAGCGATTTAAATTGTCTAAATTATAACATAATGATCCACAGGAGACAAATTATAACCGTACAGCAGACACAAGCACAGTATGTCTTCTTTGCTGCATAAAAAATATAAACTTTCTGCAAGTTTTCTCTGGCATTGCTCCATGCCTTTACAGACAGTTTGAATCTAGCCTTGAATTATAGTCTATGTGTCAAAATACTATGAAAAAACACTATTCCTCACATTCTCAGAGGCTAAAGTTATTAAAGATAAGTATATTTTTATATCTGTGGTACACAAGGCCTCTCTCTGTTTGCAGTTTTCAGCACTTAATCGCCACCCAATGTTACTTTAACTCGCGAGGTTGTGAAAACGCGTACTTATTTTGCGTATTTGTGCAGTTCTTCACCCATGTTTTTTTAATCACACACGCATCTTGAGTAGAGTCAAAGAGGACATCTTGTACCGCTGATAATTACACTCTACTCAACAAAAGGATTATTGACAAGGACGTAAAAACCTGCCTTGAAAAGAAGTGCGTCTTGCTAGAACAAAAGCTGAATTGAGTGTTATCAAAGTGCCACTGTAGAAAATATTGGAAAATTTAATTAGATTTGCATGACTTAATCAATATCGAGACGGCTCCATAAGTTTCTGAGTGCATTTGCTGCTTTACTTTGGTCATTTGTTTGAAGTACTATTGTTAGAACATGGAGTTAGACATCATTGGTAAGATCTGTTTTAGAATTTCTATAACTTTGAAAATGTGTGTGTAGCAAATACACTGCGTAGTATAGTTATGAACAAGACTAAGTACTTGTCTAAGTATAAAGGAACCAGAGTTAATATTTATACATTGTAATAACTAACCTGTCTACACATTCGCACACAGTCCCATAAACTTACAGCCAGACTTGCGCCACCTAGTGTCTCTGCTCAATTTCATTTCTCTCCAGCGACTAGGTCAGGAATCAGAATACACTAGACGGTTCGGAAAAACCCCGGAAGTGCGAGTTCGGACACCAGCCAATTAGCAAAGAGACATACATTCTGTGTTGTCAACAATTCCCGAGATCGAGGATTTAAACCCGGAATAAAGAAAATGTTTGGTGAATTTTATCAAGGGGAAAGACGTTATTGCCCTTCTTCCTACGGGATTTGGGAAAAGCTTAATATATCAGTTAGCCGCATTAGTTGCGCATTAAATACGTCACGACCAAATAGCAGTGATTGGTTAAATGCAAAAAAGTACCCGCCTACCTTCGAGCGAACGAATTTTAATGCTGCAAGGTCAGATGGTTTCTACAAAGTGAAACCGGCTGATGAATCAGGCTAATAAACATATTCATGAAGGTGAAAAGTCTCGCCAAATAACACAACTGAACTGGGGTTAAAGAACATGAAGAAAGCCACAGAAACTCATAATTATGAGTTTAAAAGTCAGAATTGTGAGTTTTAAAGTTGACTCTGAATCTGCCCTTGTCATGGAAGCACACGGTCATTTTCCTGAAGAGATCGTCCTCCAAGGTGCTCATCTCCACATAGCTCCATTTATTCGTTAACTTGTGAATGTTGTTAAAAAAAAAAAAAAACAGAGAGATATCCACACAAATCCCACATGAATGAGTACGTGCGAAGTGTCCATCAATCTTACTCTGTCCATGGAGCTGGTTTAGTCCAAACGAGGGATGAAGCACCTTTGGCTCTGCGGTCTCTTGGCCCTGGCCAGGAATTGATGAGCTTTGCTGAGCACTTGGCACAGACTACTTCAGGTCACTCAATATGGGCACATAGCAAATAATTTAGATACAGTGTGAAGTGAATTAGTAAAATAACTACACATTTTTACTTGCAGTGGGTTCATACATGGCTTCTACAGGAAAATGGTCACAGCAGCCCATGTGCTTGCATGGGAAGAGCAAGTCAAACTCCTAATTATTAGTATAAAACTTGTAATTATGACTTTTAAACTCATAATTATGACTTTTAAACTCATAATTATGATTTTTAAACTCATAATTATGACTTTTACACTCGTAAGTATGACTTTAAAACTCCTAATTATGACTTTAAAACTCCTAATTATGACTTTTAAACTCGTAATTATGACTTCACAACTCATAATCATGAGGCATCTTTCTTTTCTTAATCACTGATTAAGAAAATAAAACTGAAGAACCAAAGAAGTAGAGAGAATTGGCCTTATGCCGGTGGCGGTGAAAACAGTTGATTGGCAATATGGCGTCTTGAAAATAAGCAATTTAACATTACTCAAATATGCCAGACTCACTCCAAACACAACTTAGGGGTAAACGAGAAAACGAGGGTAAACGAGAAAAGTAAAGAACTCTAAGCTCTGAAAAGTCTATTTTGGTTAACAGATCTGCTTTAAATTTAGTGGCAAAGTTGTTTTGGTTACTTAACCTTGAAAAACTGTTGCAAACTGCTGATTTTTGTGCACCAATGGAGTTTTATAAATATTTTACAATACACACACAGATCATTCACAAAGTTTGAATGAACACATGTTGTTCTGAAGGCAGCAGCAGTAATAAAAACACATTTGTGATCTATACAAATGGCATATGATCATTTTTAACCACCCATTCTCTTATATATTGTATCATAGTAATGTAAACACAGAATTTAGTCATGACATCACTTGTAATCTATACATTTAGTTTAAGCATCCAACTTTCCAAACGTTTGACAAGGATCCATACGTCTTAAAAGGCCCATATTAAACTGTTTTCTGATCTTTGTTGTTTCTTCATCACAAACAGACCCAGAGTTGTGTTTTGTTTCATTCACATGTTTCACACACAAACTCTGCATATTTAGACTGAGTTATTTTCTGTGGTAATACAAGAAGTGCTCCACTGTGTTTTTAAACTCCAAGCACCTCCGCTAGAATCATTTGGATGATTTCAGGTCTGGAATTTCTCATTTTTACCAAACAAAAGGTAAAACATAGCTGTTAAATTGAAAACTACCGCTTCATAACATGACATCGCAAGGTGGAACAGAGCATTTTGAGCTTTGGAGATGTACCATATTTTCCGCACACTGGATTATAAGGCGCACTGTCATTAAATGGTCTATTTTCGAACTTTTTTCACAAATAAACCGCACCGGACTTTAAACGAAACACAACAGTTGGATGGGTCAGTGGTTTTGTTTGTTTGTGGCGTTCACGGTGACTCTGGGCTTTGTTCAGTTGTGGCGTGTAGGGAGGGTGCTGTCTGGGACCAACGGATTGTCGGCGTGTTCGCAGTGACTCAGTTGTTCAGTCGTGTCTAGAAGTGGCACGTTGCACTCGCTTTTTCGGTTCGTTCCTCCGTTCCGTTCCTCGTCGGCGTGGAGCGATGAGTGTGTCTGTGGGTGTTTTCGCTGTGCAGTCGCTGTCTGCTCCGTGTGTGTTTGCGTGTTCTGCGGGTGGTGCGGCTTTGTAGTTTACTGAAGTCGCGCTGGGACACAGAGTGGATTCGTGTAGAGGGCGCTTTGGATTGCGGGGCGCGCAGTCGTTTTTTGATGGGGTTGGAGGCTTAAGAGTTCGTCTAATAGCGGTAAACAGACTAATAATAATGAAACAAAACACAACTCCAGGATTGTTTTTGATGAGGTAACAACTTTCCAACACGGCTTAAAGCTCACAAGAGTCCAATTTGTGGAATAAACTGTAGAATCTTTAACCTTGGAAAAAAAAAAAGCAGATACAGGTCATATTTAATGTAGTAGTAGTAGTTTATTTGGTCATTTTGCAGCACCACAAAACAAAATTTAGACTACAACCCCATGGATCATGACCAAAAGGATTTAGACTGAAGTAAAAAAGTACTTATAAAGCCAAACCCTGAGAAAGAAAGTAGCATATGAACAGCAAGTTTACATTTACAATTTCGCTTATGACTTAGTTTATATAAGAGACAAAATATAAATTAAAACACACAAAATTTAATGCATAATTCATTAATTCCAGAGCTCTATCTTTCAAAACATAGCGCTTTATACTCTTATTTAAAGGCTACTACAGTGTTAGACTTTTTTATTAAATCATCACTCAGATCAGAACAAAAATACAATCACTTTTTTCTTCGTTCTTATCTTATTTTATCTCTAAAGGTTTGACAAGGATCCATATATCTTACAAAATGAATATTAAAACACATTAACGATCTGCACTTTGACGCCAGATGTATTTTATGTATTACTTTTTACTTACTTCTCTCCAGTCGTGCAGCCTTGGCTTACTTGGAAATTGCCCATTGATTCCAGGAAGTAAACAGTGAGAAGTGCTCAAACTAAATGAACTGTTTACCATTAGGAGCTTTTTGGTAATCCATACCCCCAGCACCTGCACCTAAACCTGCATTAGCCTTGTCTCTGGTTCCACAAACACTAATCTATCACCATTTGTTTGGCTGTGCTGGTGCGATGGATCTTGCAGACGTATTATGCAATTGTTAAATAGTTTTTACTTTACTTTTTTTCCATTTAAAACACTGGATTTACAGTATTTGCAGCATTTAATGAAATAGGCCCAGTCTATTCTGACCAAAAACACTTTCAACTCTCTAAATTTTAAACTTAAAGAGCCCATATTTCACTATTATTCTGATCGATGTTATAATCTTGATTCCTCATCACAAACATACCTGGAGTTTTGTTTTATTCACACATTTTTAACGGACAAATTGTGCATTTTTAGGGTCTAAAATTAAAAACACTCCACGTTCCACCTTGTGATGTCATGTGTAGGGCTGGGTATCATTAAGAAGTTGCCGATACGATACATACCTCAATACAAAGGCCACAATACGATACATATCTCGATACAGTGAGCTTTCGATTTGATACGATACATTTCAAATTCGATACGGTTCAGTGAAAATAATGACAAAATAATGGGTATGATACTAAAAGTCTTTGTTAAACCACTTCTTGTGCAAAGTTAATATGAATACTGGAAAAAAAAAAACTATCTAGTTAAATTAAAATGACTCAAATTAAGAGTAATTTACTTACTGGCAAGTAAAATTATCTACCAATTGGAATAAGTGTGTTTTTCTTAATTCGATTTTGTTTCTGATTTTAAGTGCAAAAAGTTGTTGTTTTTCTTATTTTAAGTGTAGTAAGATGTATTTTCATATGTTAAGTACAAAAAGTCTTGTTCCACTGGCAGATCATTTTACTTGTCAAGTGAAATTTACTGAAATCGTGATAAAACTTTCTTAATTCAAGTCATTTTAACTTGGCTAGATTTAGTTTTTGCAGTGAAACTCATCCATTTTAATCCTCAAAACAATACAAATGTCAAATGTGTCGCATAAACAACTTTCCTTCCTCTAAACAAGCAACAAAACTGTAGTTGTAACAAAATAATTTAGTAAAATATACCAAAAAAACCTCAAATATACTTAGCGATATATCGATACAGCAGCCCATGATATTGAAACTGTATCATGACATTAAACGATACAATATGTATCAATATTTTGATATTTTTGTACACCTCTAGTCATGCATCATGTAATACAGGAAGTGCTCCACCGTGTTTTTAAACTCCATACACCTTCACTAGAATCATTTGAATGATTTCAGCAGAGGCGGCGCTACCTTTAGGCAAATATTGATGGCTGCCTAGGGCCCCCAAACCTGGAGGGGCCCCAACCAATTTGCCATCATTGCCACTAATGGCCGAGGCCTCAGAGCAATTAGATTTTCTCTCAATATGACATTAAATAAGAGTACTTTACTTTTAAACAATAATCATAAGAGAAATAATAATAATAAACATATGTAACGGATGGAAACAATATGTAATTGTACTAGCAAAAAAATAAAACTACTTCCAGCTCTGGTTTTCTAGTAGGCGACCTAAGTTTCCAGTCCATCATAATTAAAATAAATAGAGACATGTCGTGTCTCATGAACAATGGGGAAAAACAAACAATAGATATATATATTTAAAAAAAACAACATTATAATGAGGGCCCTGAACTCAAGCTCGCCGAGGGCCCCCAAACTGCTAACTTCGCCACTGGATTTCAGTCCCACAGTTTCCAATCTTTACTTAGCAAAAAGGTAAAAGGAGCTGTTAACTTGAAAACTACCGCTTTGTCACATCACAAGGTGGAACAGAGCATTTTATTGTTTAGCTTTGGAGATGTGTGAATGAAACAAAACACAACTCCAGGTCTGTTTTTGATGAGGTCACAACTGTCCAACATGACGAAAAGCTCACACGAGTTAATTTTGCGTAATATAAGACCGTTAACATTAGGAGTGTAACGATATCCAAGTCTCATGATACGATATCGTCACGGTACAATATTTATTGCGATATCATGGGAAAGCTCATGATATGGTGGAGAGTCTCACAATTAGAGATGTAATTATATCCAAATCTCTCTATATGATATTTTCATGATTTACATCTCACAGTATGATATTTACTTATTTATTTGCTACTTTTTCTTTTTAAAATGCCTTGACGAGATTTAATCCAAAGAACTAAGACTTAAAAGTGCTTAGAACTGTTATTTCTTCTTGTCGTCTGCACTGAAATGGAGCAAAGGATCATGGTCTATGTAGTTCCTTCTGTCTTTTTATTTTTTAGCTATTGCTGCACCATAATTCTTATTTTAAAGCAAAGACACTCGTAATTCGATGTATTGTGATGTTCCACGATATTATTGTGAGAACTTTGACGATGCGATATAACGATATTTTGGTTATTACATCCCTAATTAACGCATGAAAAAATGAATAAGTAAAAATAAATACAGCCTCGATATAGTTGTTTTCTATGCCTGTTTTACAATTAAGAAAATGAAAACAAAACAAAACCTCAATACAGTTTATTGACGAAGCAAAAATACGAAAATAGAACAAAAACAGTAACAATATTTCCCTTCAAAAATCGGTATTAGCATGCAGCCCCTCCAGCGTCTCCATTAGCGCTGGTTCTGAAGAGCTTTTGTGATCATTGCCGGGGCAGACGCAGAGACAGACACGGGGGCAGAGACAGAGGCAGGGGCTCGGGGGTCTCGGCCGGTGCTCGGTGGGGCTAATCAAGTGTGAAGGTTGTGAGGAGCAAACAGTCATTAACCTCCCAAACAGAGGCCGTGTGCCGAGCCTGTGCTGAAGGAGAAGAAGAGGAGGAGAGAGGGGGGAGAAGAAGAGGGAAGGGGCAGGAGGGGGGTCTCAGTACTCGCAAATGAAGATGGAAAAAACGAGGGGGAATGTGGTTGGTGTCTGTCATGTGAGATGAGAACGGTTGTAAAGTGGTAAACGGCACGGTGGTTTTATAGACAGTGTTAGAGAGTCAGCTCTGGAAGGACAGAAGTCTTTATGAGAGATGCTCCGATACGGCTTTTTCAATTCCGATACCGATACGATGGTTTTAATTATCTGCCGAGGATAGGGATGGAAAATGGTAGCCGGTTTCACTTCGTGGAAACCGTCTGACCTCGCAGCATTAGAATTTGTTCGCTCGACGGTAGACGGGTACTTTTTTTCATTTAACCCAGGGGTGTCCAAACTTTTTTCATCAAGGGCCACATGTCAAAACCCTGATGAAGCAGAGGGCTGATCGAGGTCCGTGGACTGGTGGTCAGTGCAGTGAATAATTTGAAATATGTGCATTTTTAACATGTTAGAATGAGCCATCAGGCCTCTGTTCAAGCCTACAATCTCAAAGGTACACACTAAATATTAGATATTGGCTTTTTCAAGGTAGATTTTCACATAACTTGTAGTAAAAAGTACTTAAGGTAATTTGGGTTAGTTCACCTGGAAGCCTGAGGGCCAAGAATAACTGATATGAGGGCCGCATTTGGTCCCTCGGCCATAGTTTGGACATGCCGATTTAACCAATCACTGCTATTTGGTTATTTGATGTATGAAATGCGCCACTAACGGGGTTAACTGGTACCTTAAGCTTTTCCCAAATCCCGTAGGAAGAAGGACAATAACGTCTTTCCCCTTGATAAAAATCACCAAACATTCTCTTTATTCTGGCTTTAAATTATCAATCTCGGGAATCGTTGACAACACAGAATGTCTGGCTCTTCGCTGATTGGCTGGTGCCTGAACTTGTATTTCTAGGGTTCTTGTAAACCGTCTAGTGTATTTTGTCTAGTGTATTTTTGCTGGAGAGAAATGAAAATGAGGTGGCTCCAGCCTGACTATGAAAATGGCATTTATTTCCTTAAAACACTGTTAACTAATCAATTGTGTTATTTATTCTTCAAATCACTATTGAACAACTTTGTATTTACTATAATTTCAGACGTCCTAAGCCAAAATCAGCCTGTAAATAGACTTATTAAAATTAGAATATCGACTGAACCGATATCATGGAACCAATACCTGATCCAGCAAATTTTTCAGTATCGTGCATTCCTAGTCTTTATAATAAAATCATAAAATAAAACAATAACAATATTTTAAAATGTCCAGGGTAGAAATGTCAGTTAGTTTGTTTCTTTATTGCAAAGGTTGAAAGAATTCTTTGTTCTAAACCTGAAATTGTATTTGAGCTTAAGAGAAAAAAAAAGACAGTGTAAGAGTATAATGAGAGTATTTGGTGCAATGAAAGACTATTGTAAATTAAATCGCTTCACAGTAGCTAAAGTTCTGTACCTAGTGTGTTTGCTTCTTTTTGTCTGCATCTAATTGCGAAGCATTTTAACGTCCAGGAAACAGGAAGTGTGCGGTTAGCATGGTAGCTTTACCACAACTGCGAAACTCGGCTCTGATTTCTTGAGACCCCAAAAGCTCTTATATTCAATTCAATTCATCTTTATTCCGGACTCATGGTCCATTTTTCAAACAGTGATATTTATGTTTTTAAAAGACTGCAGGACTGATATTGTATTGTACTGAATCTCATTTTTGGGAGTCACATTATTATTTCATTGTCTGATTTGTTCACCCTGGAAATAAAACTGTACAATAAAGTTCTAGTAGAAGTAAAGAAGAAACAAACATCTCAGTCGCACCCGTCCATCGTGGGCTCCTAAAAATCACCCGTAAAGCATCACTGTAGGCACCTGGAGTCTTTGCAAACTGGCTTTTTTGTAATTAGTCCAGAGTTACGCTGTGTAAAACATTGTACAATATGATTATAAACTTGCGGTGAATAATTACGATGCTCTGGAAATTTGGACCACAGTTTTCAGCCACTTTGACTCACTATATGAAGCGATACAAACGCACATAAATGTTAGTGTTTTTTTTTTATAGCACAGGAAAGTCCGGCTCATAGTATTCTTGTGTATTCCTTGGCAGACTTCACTAATACTATTGATTTGAGACATCTCTACATCTCTACATGCATTCTGGCTTCTCCATTTTGAGTCATACACATGTGTTTGTGAAAGACAAGGGGAGTTATGGATGTTGGACGTGTCTTCATTTATCACGTGGGCCCAATGGAACAAATCATTTCATGGTTTAATCGTGATTTTTACCTCCGCCAAAGAGGTTATGTTTTTGCCGGCGTTTGTCTGTTTGTTTGTTTGTCTGTTAGCAACATAACTCAAAAAGTTATGGACCGATTTTGATGAAATTTTCAGGATTTGTTGGAAATGTGAAAAGGAAGAACTGATTTCATTTTGGGGGTGATCCGGAAGAAATCCTGGATTCTGGATCACTTTGAAATTTTAGTTAACATTGTGGTAAATGGGGCCAAAAATTTTGTTTCTCAATATCTCGGTTAATTATTGACCAAACCCCATGAAATTTGACTCAGGGATGGACAATGGGATCCTCTTTCATATTCCAAAGGCTGATCCGGATCTGATCCAGAAGACTGATTTTATCGCAATTTATATAAAAAATGGGGGTAGTCCTTGGCGGAGCTCTGCGCTCTCTGACTGCTTTTCTAGTTAAAAATGTATTTATTTATTTTCAGCCATGTTATTATCAAGATTCATGGGTTAATTTGTCATTGTAATAGTGAAACTGCAGGTCGAAATTTTTAAATATTATAAGTGAAATTGCTTCACAACTCAGTTTGTTTGCTGCATACTGTCTGCGCCTTATTACGAAGCGTTTCATCGTCTGGGAAACAGGAAGTGCGTGGTTAGCATGGTAGTTGCCGTTAGCTGTACCACAACTGCGAAACTCTGCTCTGGTCTCTTGAGAGCTGCGAAAAGCTTTTATATTCAGTTCAATTCATATTTATTCTGGGCTCATGGTCCATTTTTATAACAGTGATATTTATGTTTTTAAAAGGCTGGACGACTGATATCGTATTACTCTGAATTTCGAGTGACATCAATGTCTGATTTGTTCAGTCTGCAAATAAAACTGTACACTAAAGTTCTTAGTAGAGCTTGCACAATGTTCACTCGTGCAGAAACAAACATCTCAGTCCCAATCGTCCATCGTGTCCTCCTCAAAAGCACCACAAAGCATCACCTGCAGTCTTTGCAAACTGGCTTTTTTGTAATTAGTCCAGAGTTACGCTGTGCAAAACATTGTACAATATGATTATAAACCTGCAGTGAATAATTACGATGCTCTGGAAATTTGGGCCACAGTTTTCAGCCACTTTTACTCACTATATGAAGGTAATATAAATGCAGACAGATACAGATTTGTGTATTTTATTTATAATAGGAAAGTCAGGCTCGTAGGATTCTTGCGTATTCCTTGGCAGACTTCACTAATACTATTGCTTTGTGACATCTCTACATCTCGATGCATCATGCATTCTGGCTCCTTCATTTTGATTCATACATGTGTTTGCGAAAGGACGGGGGGCATTAAGGATGTTGTGTGTCTTTGCTTGTGATTTGGGTGCAATGGAACAAATAATTTCAAGATTTAATAGTGATTATTTATTTATTTTCTGCCATGTTATTGTCAAGATTTATGGGTTAATTTCTAATTGTAATAGTGGGACTGCATATAGACATTTTGAAATATTTTAAATCAAATTCACAACAGCTAAAGATTTTGCACCCACTTTGTTTGCCCTGTCTGCACCTAATTACCAGGAAGTGTGTGGTTAGCATGGTAGTTATTAGCTGTAGTCATTAGCCTTTTCCACGATGGCAAAACTTCGCTCTAGTCTCTTGAGAGTTGCGAAAAGCTCTTTTAACTTTTATTCATCTTTATTCTGGATTCATGGTCCATTTTTAAATCAGAAAAGGACAGTGATATTTACGTTTTTAAAAGACAGCAGGACTGATATCGTATTAATGTTGGGGGACATTATTATTTCATTGTCTGATTCGTTCAGTCTGCAAATAAAACTGTACATTAAAGTTTTAAGTAGAGCCTGCAGAGTGTCCACGTGTGCAGAAACAAACATCTCAGTCGCACTCGTCCATCGTGGCCTCCTCAAAATCACCCGTAAAGCGTCACCCGCAGTCTTTGCAAACTGTCTTTTTTACGATTAGTCCAGTGGTGGGCTGTGCAAAACGGTGAACGATGAATAATTAGGGCCACAGTTTTCAGCCACTTTTACGCACTATATGAAGTGATACAAACGCACATAAATGTTAGTGTTTTTTTATTTGGTGCAGGGAAGTCCGGCTCATAATATCCCTGCGTATTCCTTGGCAGACTTCACGAACACGACTGCTCTGAGACGTCCCGACATGCGTTCTGGCTCGTCCGTCTCGATTCGGACTCGTTGCCAGAGCCCCGGCGCGCCCCCCTCGTATGATTTCCCAGCATTCCCATATGGTCGGTAGTATGTGGTTTGGCAGGGGCGCACCGGCGGGCACCTGTCTGACATGGCGCTGGCGGGGGGGGCGCGGGGCGGACGCCAGGCTGAACCGCGCCATCTCTGCTCCAGGGACGGACTGGGGGGGGGGAGTTTGGGAAGTTGGGCGCTGAGAGTGACAGAGTGAAGGAACGCAATGGATGAAGAGAAAAAGAAAGAACAGTGTAACCTTTATGTTCCTGTTATCGTTGGGGGTTCTCTTCCACAGATAAATGCTGGCCACCGTGTCCACTGTGCTCGCCGTGTCCGCAGTGTCTAATAGGGATGTAACGATATCCAAATCTCAGGGTGCGATATTTGTTACGATATTTTGAAGAGGCTAATATAACTGTAAATGGAACACTTTTTTTTGCTTTTAAAATACCTTGACAAGATTTTGGTGTGAATTATTACTGTCATAATCCCAAGAATTCAAGTAAAAAACACTTTTCTTCATGTTGTCTGTGCAGAATTGAATCATGGGATATGTAGTTCCCGATGTTTATAAGCTGTTGCTGCTATAAAACCATGTATTTAAGCAAAGGGACTTGTGATTTGATATATTGTGACAGCGCACGATATTGTTGTGAGACTTTTGACGATACGATATCACAATATTTCGGTTATTGTTACATCCCTGCTGTCTAATGCTAACAGCTAAAGCCCAATTTATGGTCGTGCGTCAAATCGTCTGCGACTCCTTGAATCCCCTGCGATGACCATTGTGCATCTCCAAAATTTTGTAACTACGCATCAAATCGATGCAGACCAGCAACGGAAAGCGAAGCAGACAAGAAGGGCGATGTGATCGGTTCTCTCTACATCCGCTCTACATACATTTCCAGCTTTCCCGCTTCATTATGTGCACCTTTAAAATTCATTGTTTCAATTGTATCGTAATGGTAATAATTTATACAACTTTTGAAAATACTGTCAATTTAAGTGCTTAAAAAATAAATAAAAAGTCTTGCCCTAGTACAGATATACTGTATAAGCAACTCTTGAGGTCAAAATAAGTCCGGCGTGTGCTGTCCGCATCGAATTATAACGCGTTTTATTTTCCCGTTTCCAACCGAATCAGTGGCATGTCAGAGGGAAGCTGGATCGGAAAGCTTTCTGTGAGTTGTACATGCAATTCCAATGTCAGTGTTTGTGTATTTGGATTCCATGACAAAGGATATTTTCAAAGGCCGTGCACGAGGATGAATGCTTTTGAATAATTCGATTCCAAGCATCGTAATTATTATGGATTTATTATGGAGTTCTACAAACGTTTCAGAACTTTCAGAAGCCAGAGAGGAGTTTTGCTGTCACTGCATTGCTAACAATAACTAGCATGCTAACAGTGCACCACCTTATTTCACATAAAACATGTAACATATTTCTTTTAAACTGGATGCCCTTTCTCTGACAACTTCCTTCATTGGGCTACAGTCTTAAATATATATTTTTCCCACTGTTTTTGATTGTAAAGTAGCACTATGAAGTTGGTAAAGGGGGCTGGGTCCACTACCTGCTTGTCTCCGTAAAGACGTTTTTGCTTTGGGTGTAATGATCCACATTACGGTCACATTATGATTTATGGAGTGGCAAGCATGCTCACAGTCAGAAAGTACATTTTTGTAATATATTATTTTAACAACTTGATAAATTAAATCAATGCAAGATGGACCATGCAACCAGGCAAACCAATCTCCATGGAGACAAGCGGGTAAATAGAGCACTTTTAATTGCACATTCATTTATGTTATTAGGTTCTTTTTTCACACCAACACTTTCGACTGCTCCCTGCGGCCACGTGATGTTGCCGTGACGTGTCCGCTCAGCTGATTTTTTACAAATTTTGGCGCTTTCTTCCTAACGCTGGAGGCAGAACAACAGCGCCATCTGTAGTCCGACTTCCTCTGGACAGTATCCCAGGTGTGTGAGAGTAAAAAAAGCCCCCTCGTCCCGGTTTATAGTCTCGTGGGTGAGTTTCCGTATCCGGTAGTGAGCAGTCGAAATGGTCAGGTGTGAAAACAAACTCTTGGTCTGAAAAAAGAACCTAATAACATAAATAATCGGAAGACCAAATGAACCTCACTGAACATTTATTTACTTTTTCATACCAAAACCTGAAAGGAAACACCACCTTGCAATTATCTCGAAGGTTTTCATAGGAGCACAAGGAGACAACAGAGCTAATGTGCATGTGTGTGTGTGTGTAGTATGTGTGTGTGAGACAATAGGGGGCGACGGGGGGCGTTCCTCTCCATTAACCGCGCCGAGGAGCCGTGCCAGGAGCGCAGATGGCGGAGCAGAGGCGGGCACAGCAGAGGCGGGCACACAAATACATACACATTAGCGTTATGTGCTCACAGTACAGCAATCTAAAGCCCATTAAAGGGAACGGAGGGGGCTCGAACCGGGGGGCACACGGCCACGGGGCAAACGGAGAACAGTGTAAATGCGCTAATGTCTATGTCTCTTTAGGTCATCATGTAGTCATGGTTTAATAGTCATTTTTTGTGGCCATTTTATTGTTAAGTTTCATCGGTTATTATTCATATTCAAATTTTCATTTTCATTTTCACACAAAATAAAAAGAACATAAGAACTTTCCCTGAGACAAGAGATTTTACCTTTACAAATGCAATATACATATTCCAGTACATGTGCTATTATTATGTTTATTTATTTCGGACAGTAATACATAGAAACAAAAAACTAAAAAACTAATAAAAAAAAAAAAGACAAAAACGTAAATACATAGATATAACACAAAAAGTAACTATTTCTATTCTATAATAACAGGCAAAATAAATGTTACGCAGAATTTTCCTTGTGTCCGAAAAAGGACACTATAACATGTACATCCTTGTGAGAATTTGAGAAGTAAGGTGTTCACAACAATAACCAAAATAATAAAATATATAAAACAATAAATAAATACATAAAAAAACAAAGAAAAATTATTACAATATATATACTAATTAAAGGAAGACAATAATAATAATAATAAATATATATATGTATTTTTTTTAAGTCTAAATTTAAAGGTGCATTGTGTAACTTGTAAAAACACGCTCTATAAGCCCGATGCATTATTTTTTATTATTTTTAGGGCTCGTCAAAAGCTTTTCTCCATGGAGATGTTATTACTTTGTCTGGAATGTTTCACAGATCTGTGCAGAGGCGACCTCGCTCAGAGTCAGAATGAGTGTTTTCCGAGATATTTTTGAGCTATAAAACCATCTGTAATTGCGTAAATATAAGGTAGAGTTGTTTCATGTCATACTGTGGAACATTTGAAGCAGAGCAATGATGTATCCATAGAAACAAGCAGCTAAAAAGTTACATAGTGCACCTTTTATGTGCTTCACAGCAGTTCAAAGTTCTGTCTTTTTTACTCCACTGTATTTGAGCAAAGTTTTTAATTGTTTGGGAGAAGTGTGTGATAAGCATGCTAGTTGTTTGAGTAGCTTTACCGAGACTCAGGACTCTTCATTGATCTCTGAGGGTTGTGACAAGCGCTTATAAAACTCATCGTGGTGAGTGATTTGGATGCTCTGAATACATAAGGTAAAGGAGGAGTAACTTTGGAGCACAGCAAACTACAGTAGTTCTGTTTTTCATTTTTATTTATTTTTTTTTTTTCCAAGTATACAAACTTTCAAGAGCTTTTAGACATGTTTTCTTTTCTTTTCTTTTCTTTTTTATTTATGCACCGCACTCGAAGTTGCATTTACAGTGATTCATCCGTGTTTGAATCATCTTTATCTCCTGCAATATACATGACCTGCATTATATTTCTCTCTCTATTCTCCATCTTTATTCATCTTTCTCTCTCCATCTCTCTCTCTCTCTCTCTATCTATCTATCTATCTATCTCTATCTTTCTCCATCTCTTTCCATCTCTTCTCCCTTTCTTGTTCTCTGTCATCTATTTTTCTCTCTTCTTGCATCTCTCTCCCCCCTCTCTCTATATATACCCCTCTCTCTCTCCCTCTATTTCTCTCTTCCATCCATCTCTCTCTCCCTCTCTCTCTCTCTACATATATATGTATATACCTTTTTCTTTCCCCCCTCTCTCATCTTTTTCTCTCTTCTTCCATCTCTCTCTCCCCCTCTATACATTTCTCTCTCTCTCTTTCTCTCTCATCTATTTCTCTCTTCTTCCATCTCTCTCTCTACCCCCCCTCTCTCTATTTCTCTCTTCTTCCATTCTCTATATACCTCTCTCTATCTGATCTCTCTCTACCTCCCACCATCTTATTCTCTCTCTCTCTCCATCTGTCTCTCTACCTCTCTCTCTTTTTCCATCTCT
This sequence comes from Boleophthalmus pectinirostris, assembly GCF_026225935.1. NCBI lineage: Eukaryota > Metazoa > Chordata > Actinopteri > Gobiiformes > Gobiidae > Boleophthalmus > Boleophthalmus pectinirostris. The sequence goes on along the minus strand of NW_026571153.1, from coordinate 5,370,467 downwards.
CTCATTCCATCTTTCTCTCTTTCTCCATCATTCTCCCTCTCTTCATCTCTCTCTCTATACTTTTACTCTCACCTCCTACCTCTCTCTCTCTTTCTGGCTGACCACCTTTCTTGCTCTCGTTCTCTCTTTTCTTCTCGCCCTCTCCCTCTCTCCCTTCCTCCACTTTTTCTCTTTCCCTCCATTCCCATGAAATGTCAACAAAACGCCTTTTTTATTTCAAAATGGAGAAGACCAAGTACAGCAACTTTTAAAAGCTTTTCGCCACGTTTTCTCTTCTTTACCCGCTCGGATATGGACTCCATTGCTCCGGAAATTCCCGTTTCCCCTACCCCCTATACACGCCCACTGCTATTTACTCTTTACAGATGGAAATTAACTTAAAAAAAAAGTCGTTTTGTCTTTTATTATGTCGTTTTTAGATCAATATTGCGAAATACAAACATAGTGCTGCACGTTTGTCATATTTTAACTCTATAGAGACAAACAGAGACTTCTTTAAAGATTTCGCGCTTAGTGTAATAATAAAAATGCAAAAGTAGAACGCTCATTTCAAGCTAATTAATCCTGCCTTTAAGGAGGGAAACAGTAGAATCCCACACAGGAAAGCTCATTATCATAAGACAGTTTGGAATATTGTTATTGTTGTGTTGTAATTACCCAGAAACGCAATTAGGAAAGTCAAATTAAATCATCCAAGTCTCATTAGTCAAACTAGCCTCGCCGTCTTCGTGGAGAAATCGGGTGGCGCCGACGGACCGAGATGCTGGTCAAGGTCTGCGTAGAGGCGAGCCCGTATTTGAAAAACATTTATCGATCAGTTTTTAGATCACCGTGGTGCTTTTTATTGTTTTGAAAATGCCAAATTTGCCAAAAAAACTACAAAATGAGTAAGTGGTTTTCGGTTCCATTTTTGACGCCATGAGCCTCCCTTCTTTTTTTCCTCCTGCTGCTGAGTTACGCCCCCCTTCAGAGCGCTATCACAGCACAATCGCGTCAGGTTTGTGAAGTTGTAGTCACGTATTCTGACCTTACAAAGACAAAACATCGTAACATCATATTTGGTCAAAAATTTGTTAATATTTTTTTGTTTGTATTGGAGAGCTCCTTTATCATGTGAGTAAAAATCGTAAAAATTTTGAGCTCAAAATTGACCTTTCACTCTTATTTGTCAGTTCTTGTTCTCTGTCTTTGTATCATGAGCCAAAAAAAAGGAGTCGTGCAAAGACAAAAGGCAGTAACAGTGTATGTTTTGTTTGTAATTTAGTTCATAAATATATTTTATTTTAAAATCCGAGAGGTCCCTTCTTTCTGTTGCGGCCTTGGCACACGGTCTTGAAAAAGTAATAAAGAAATAAACCGGAGTGGGAGTTGTTTGCGATTTTGACTGATTTAGTTTAGCAGCTATGTATAAAGTTGTTATTTAATCGGCAGCGTCCTTTTATTACTGCAAAACGCTCACCTAAGTAAGAAAGTTGTAAGATGCGTAGGTTTAAAGTTTGATGGAATTGTTTGCCGACGCCCAGGCCACGCCACGGCCATAGCGGAGCGGCGGAGGAGGAAGAAGTGACACCATGACGCCGCAACATAAAGGAAGTGGGGGGAAATCGAGGTAGAGCGGAACTGACCCGCTACAATAAAAGTGTCTCAGATGGGGTCACATTTGTATTCAGTTATGCTTAAATTATCTTTTTAATGTGAAAGTATTTTGTGTATTTATTCATGCTGTACACACTATACTGCAAAATAACTTGTCTGTCAAACTGTTAAACTGTGTAAGTGTCGCCGCACCATCCTGATCAGCACTAAACAGGAAATCCAAAGCTCTTCTATATCATTTCAAACAAACACCATGATGACTAGTAGCCTGATTCATCAGCCGGTTTCACTTCGTGGAAACCGTGTGGCCTTGCAGCATTAGGATTCGTTCGCTCAACAGTAGGCGGGTCCTTTTTTTATTTAACCAATCGCTCCTATTTGGTCGTGACGTATGTAATGTGCCAAATCCCGTAGGAAGAAGGTCAATAACGTCTTTCCCCTTGATAAAATTCACCAAACATTCTCTTTGTTCCAACTTTAAATCCTCGATCTTGGGCATCGTTGTCAACACACAATGTCTGTCTTCGTCTACATCCATCTTGACGCTTTGTTTACTGTTGTGTTGTACCACAAAAGGGACCCAGACAGGCGCTGCTTGAGTTTGACGTCATGGCTTTACAGCTCTTCGCTGATTGGTCAGTGCACGGTCTGCAACTTCTGGGGTTCTTACAAACTGTCTAGTGTTTTCTGATTCCTGAGGTAGTCACTGGAGAGAAATGAAATTGAGTGGAGGTACTAGGTGGTGCCAGCCTGGCCATGATGACTCGACCTTGGTGAGGTGTTTTTTTTAATAATGAATGGAAGTCTGGTGAAAATCAAGCAAATAATGATCATGTCAGTTTCAGCTTTTTGTCTTTGCGTGACTTCTCATTTTTGGCTCATGATAAAAAGGCAGACAACAGGAACTGACAAATAAGGGTCAAAGATCAATTTTGAGCTCAGTATTTTACAAATATTTCTTCATTATAATAATTAGTTGTCAAATTTTGGAAGCTCTACCTATTACACTTTTGTCTGAAAAAAACTGAAACTTTGAAGTCATTTTTCTCAGTTTCACATTGTACCGAATGAAGCTCTTTTACCTTTGTGGGACAAAATTGTTTTGTATCCTACTTTTGCATATTTATGAGAAAGGACGCTGAAGGTGCATGGGAGATGTAGTCTTGTGGGCTTAGATCTTACAGCTTTTGAATAGGGAGAGATCGTTAGATTGCTCAAACATGCATGAATGACATAGTAACAAGGTAATTATTTTTTTCATGTGCAAAGCATTACAAAGAAGGCAACCATGGCAGCTGTAAAAGCCTAAAAGTCTGTGCAATTGAACATATTAAAGAAACAATAAGAGGAGGAGACGGACTGAAAAAACTATTACAGAGAGAGTCCTACTGGATCTACACTCTCAAGGCCACCCAGTTTCCAGGACTCAATGGGGAGATTACACGTTACACCGGTTTTAAAATCACTGCACTGGCTCCCTGTGAGTTTCAGGATCGATTTTAAAGTTATTTTACTGGTTTTTAAATGTCTTAATGGTCTTGGGCCGCCTTATCTTTCAGAATTGCTTTTACCTTACCCTGCGCTCCTCCAGCAGCAGCTCCTGGTCATTCCCAAAGTCAGGACACACACTCACGGAGAGGCGTCTTTTCAGTATTATGGCCCCCGTCTATGGAACTGCCTGCCGGAGGAGCTCAGGGCAGCAGAGAACGTTCATGTTTTTAAGAGCAGGCTCAAGACTCACCTTTTTAGTTTAGCTTTTGATTGAAATCTTATTCTTTTACTTGTTTCTAGTGTATATATTTTATTATATTTATTTATTTTAGGCATATTTTTAGGATTTCCAGTGTTTCCTCTGTAGGAGCCTCTGCATCAGGAGCGGAGGTCGGCTGCGGCCGCTGGGTCTGTCCCGTGGGCTCCTGGTGGAGGGTTGGTGTTTGGGCTTCATCTCTCCCCTGGGCCCTGTGGTGGTTCCTGGTGGTGGTGGACGTCTCTCTGCTCCTGGTGTAGACGTCTCCTCTGATGGTGCTTTCTCAACTGGTTCGCCTGTATTCAGCCTCACAACTTACTATGTGTCGTTTTATGTATTTTACTGTGTTTGTGTGTGTGTGTGTGTTTGGGTTTCCTTTAAAACCACAAGCTTTAAATGTGTAATCAATCCTTGTTCTACATCCCTGTCTTCATGAAACTATTTAAGACCTTTAAGGCCCTTTAATATATTATGCAAATTATAGTTATAGCTGTAGCACTTTTGAATTGTTGCACTATATATATCCTTACACTATGTATCTTTACCTCTGCCAAGGAGGTTATGTTTTTGCCGGCGTTTGTTTGTTTGTTTGTTTGTCTGTTAGCAACATAACTCAAAAAGTTATGGACCGATTTTGATGAAATTTTCAGGATTTGTTGGAAATGTGAAAAGGAAGAACTGATTTCATTTTGGGGGTGATCCGGAAGAAATCCTGGATTCTGGATCACTTTGAAATTTCAGTTAACATTGTGGTAAATGGGGCCAAAAATTTTGTTTCTCAATATCTCGGTTAATTATTGACCAAACCCCATGAAATTTGACTCAGGGATGGACAATGGGATCCTCTTTCATATTCCAAAGGCTGATCCGGATCTGATCCAGAAGACTGATTTTATCGCAATTTATATAAAAAATGGGGGTAGTCCTTGGCGGAGGTCTGCGCTCTCTATGATTTTTAAATACTATTTTATACTATTTTCATATAATGTATCTTTCTATGTATTGGTTGTTGGGATTTGTACCATTTATGTCTTGTATTATATTTGAACTCGTATAGCTTGTAACTAAAATGAGCTAAGCCTACATGTCCCATCATGCACCAGGGGACTGTGGGCCAGCCCACTGTGAACATGTGACCTACATCTATTACTTTAAATCTGCACCGTGAGAACCAGCTCGAGTTTGCCCTGATGCGTTGGCGTATTTTAACTTTATCCGCCACGTGGTATCAAAGTCTTTTAATTATTTTGTACTTTTTGAGTGCCTCCGTTTTTTTCCTACTTTACTTCTCATATGTATTCGTTGTAGAAAAATATATATGTGTAGGTTTAACGAGGCCGCGTGCTGAATCGCAGCAGCAGCAGATCCGGCCCTTGTTACTTTCCGTTGTGTTATAATGGTGACATATTGCAAAAGCAGACGCACACACTCTATACTGTACCTACAGAAGCTCCTGGCCTCCTCGTCGCCGCCCACGCTGCCCCAGTTTTGTGCCACAAACGCTGACAACGCATCTTTAACGTCCCCGCTATCACTTCTTTTCCATCGCTCGTTCTCTCGTTCCGCCTTTCTCTTCGTTTGGTTTCTCTCTCTACCTCTTTACCCTTTACCTCTTGTTCTCTCTCCCATCTCTTTTTCTATATTCACTGTATCATCTCTCTCTCTGTCTTTCTGTCTCTCTGCCTACCTCACTCTCTCTCTCCATATAGATTTCTCTCTATCCATCTCTCTCTCTTTCTTCCTTCTTTCTCTATAAATAGCTCTGTCTCTCTCTTCATCCATCTATCTCTATACCCCTCTCTATATCTGTTTACCTAATCTCTTTCTTTCTCTCTAGCTTTCTCTCTACCTCATCATTTCTCTCTCCATCTCATCTATCTCTCTCTCCATATAGCTTTCTCTCTATTCATCTCTCTCTCTCTCTCTCTCTTTCTCCATCTTTCTCTCTATATATTCTTCTCTCTCTCTCCATCTATTTCTTGGCCACCAAATCATTCTCTCTCTTCTATCTACCTCACTCGCTTTCTCCATCTCTCTCTCTCACTCCCTCTCTCTCTCTCTTTCTCTCTATCTACCTCTCTTTCTCCATATTTCTCTTTCTTCATCTCTCTCTCTATAAATCTCTCTCCTTCCATCTCTCTCTACATCTTTACATCTCATCACTCTCTCTCCATTTCTCTCTATATAGCTTTTCTCTCCATCTCTTCCTCTCAATATACCTCTCTCTCTCTCTCTCCATCTATTTCTCTCTTCTTCCAACTCTCTATATACCTCTCTCTGTCTCACTCTACCTAATCTCTCTATCTCCTATGATCTCATCTCTCTCTTTCCATCTAGCTCTCTACCTCTCTCTCCACCTCTCTCTCTATAGCTTGCTTTCCATTCGTCTCTCTCTCTATATATAGCTTTCTCTCTCTTTCTCCATCTTTCTCTCTTCATGCCTCTCTCTTTCTCTTCTCTCTCCATCTTTCTCTCTTCTACCATCTCTCTATACATCTCTCTCTCTACCTGATATCCCTCTACCTCCCACCAGCTCATCTTTCTCTTTCCATCTATCTCATTATATATCTCTCTCTCTCCATCGTTCTCCCTCTCTTTATCTCTCCCTCTGCATGCTTTTACTCTCACCCTCTACCTCTCTCTCTCTCTGTGTGTCTCACCACCTTTCTCGCTTTGACTCACTCTCTCTCTTCTTTTCCATCTCTCCCTCTACATACTTTTTTCCTCTCTCTTCATCTCTCTCTCTCTCTATATATATATATATACATTTCTGTCTCCCTTCATCTATTTCTCTCTTCTTCCATCTCTCTCTATATACCCCTCTCTCTCTATCTTCCACCTCATCTCTTTGTCTCTCCATCTATCTCTTTACCTTTCTCTCTTTCCATCTCTCTCATTATATCTCTATTTGTGAATCTTTCTCCCTCTCTTTATCTCTCCCTCCATATGCTTTTACTCTCACCCCTCCCTCTCTCTCTGTCTCACACCTTTCTTGCTCTCCCTACCTCTCGCTCTTACTCCCTCTCTCTTCTTCTCTCCATCTACCTCTCTTTCTCTCTTCATCTCTCTCTCTCTACATATATATCTTTCTCTCTCTCCCTCCATCTGCTTCTCTCTTCTTCCTCTCTCTCTATATACCTCTCTCTCTACGTGATCTCTCTCTGCCTCCCACCATCTCTCTCTCTCCATCCATCTCTCTACCTCTCTCATATCTTTTTCTGTGTCTCCGTCGCTCTCCCTCTCTTCATCTCTCCCTCCACATGCTTTTACTCTCACTCCCTACCTCTCTCTTCTCTCCATCTCTCTCTCTCTCTATATATATATACCTTTCTCTCTTTCTCTCCCTCCATCTATTTCTCTCTTCTTCCATCTCTCTCTCTATACCTCTCTCTCTATCTCTCTACCTAATCTGTTTTTGCCTCCCACCGTCTCATCTCTCTTTCCATTTATCATATCTTTTTCGTCCTCCCTCTCTTCATCTCTCCCTCGACATGCTTTTACTCTCACCCCCTCCTTTCTCTCGCCGTGTCTCACACCTTTCTTGCTCTCCCTACCTCTCATCTCTCTCTCCCCCCCCATCTGTCTCTTCTTCTCTCTACCTTCCTCCTGCTCTTTCTCTCCCTTTCTCCCTCCCTCCATTCCCATGAAATTTCAACAAAACGCCTTTTTTAAAGCACTCCGCTCGCTTCTCCTTGTCTTTATTTAGCGTTCACACACCCTCCTCCCTGTGGCCCAATTAAGAGCTCGGGTGGTTATGTAAAAACAGACTCTGCTCCGGTGGATTGGTGCACGTAAGAGCGCTGGAGATTTCACAAAGCCAGTTTAACCTCTCCTCTGCAAGGTGGAGGGGAACATGGGAGTTTACAGTGAACAAATACAAGGAGACGGGGAGGGCAGGAATGTAACCTTATTAAACTTGTAATAAACTAAATTCACTTTTACTAAGAGTTGAATTTTGGTTCGTCCAGTTTTTGAGGCTTGTGAGCAAAAAAAATGTCTCTTTTCACCAGGGCCGGGTACGATACATCATAGACCATGAGGCCATACAAACCTCGATACATCGGCCACGATACGTTGATACACTTTCGCAGTTTTGGTTCGATACGATATATTTTAAATCGATTCGATATAGTACAATAAAAAATAATGGTTAAATCATGGCTGTGATGCTAAAAGTCTTTGTTAAACCACTTTTTGCACACAAAAAAAAGGACTATGTTGCCTATATTGAGCTATATCACCTGTACAAGCATCTGTATGCATCTGATTTTACATTCTTAGGGTTAGGTTAACTGTCATCCCACCAATGGCATGTTAATTTAATGTAACCATCTATACCGGACATGTCAAACTCAGGCCCGGGGGCTAAATTTGGCCCACGATATAATTTTATTTGGCCTGCAAGATCATATCAAATATGTATCTGTATATCTGCCCGCTGGCTACAGATAGAATATAGAGACATTATTTATTTAAATTTTTTGTTATTATTTTATATTTAGCATGTTCTGGATTCAGTATTTAAGCAAAACTATTATTAAACATTTATTTGAATTAAAAAAGGTTTAAACATTACATATCTCGAAAGAAGAGAAAACATGCAGATATATATATATATATATAAATATATATATATATATATATATATATATATATAATATTTTTTCATTATGTAGTTTGGCCCACGACATTGTCCTAGTTTTTAATTTTGGCCCTCTGTACATTTTAGTTTGACACCCCTGGTCTATACTGAGATAATAATCATGATAATACTAATAATTATTATTTATTAATAAAGCACTTTTAAAAACACGGTTTATAAAGTGCTGTACAAACAGCAAAGAATAATACAAATAGCATCCAGAAGGCATAAAAAAATCAAACAGTGAAGCTGTCAATTCAATAAATTATGATAAGTTAATAAAATAGATAAAATAAAATAAAAATAAATAAGGATAGTAGTTAAAACCATCTAAAGGAAGGCCAGCCAATGAATAAGTTGGTTGTTAGTCTTATTTCCTCAGGCAGGTTGTTTCGTTCCAAAGCCGAGGCTCCATCTCTCTTACTGGACAGATATTAACTTATTGACACTGTTGTGGAACAGCAATAACCACGAGCTACAGCTTTTCAAAAAATCAAGTGCATTGCCTAAAGACAGGATGGAAAAACACAGTTTTGAATGGTGATCATACAAAAACTTTGAACTTTATTGCAACCGCCTATATACAGTAATTCCCCTATACATCTCCACCACTGTTTGTTCATTGTTGCCTATAGTTAAGTACAGAGCCACACTGCGCTGCCACACGTCCATCACGCTGATTGGACGCAATGAACATGATTTTTTTCACTGACCAACAATGTACACACACACAGGTTACATTTACTTCCAGCTGTTGACAGTTTGATATAAAAATAGTCATACACGTGGGGGGCGCTGGTGATTTCTCTGCTTGTACTGCAAAAAGGTTAAAGGTTCAGTTCTGTGTGGAGTGCAACACTAAGAAATGTCAGAAACAGAATTGTAAGTGCACTTCGTAACTTTTTTATGGTGGTGATTGCAACTTGCTTTGCCTGGAATGCTCCACAGTATTATCATTAACGTTAAAGTTACCTATCGCCATGGAAACAAGAGTCGACCCTGCTGCTTACAGTAAGAATCTGTGTTTTTTCCCACTTCTTTATACAGTTTTAGAGAGGGGGGCCCATGTGAGGCTTCTTTCCCTGGGCCCCTAAATTTCTGTCGACGTGCCTGTGTGGAACATGATGGTGTTTTGGTAGTTAGAACAAAGTAGAAGGTTCAATTCTTGTGTAATTTATTTTTATTTGTTTTTATGGCTAGTACCTGCTGGTAGATGTGCTGCATTTTGGAAACCATTTCAGTACAACATTGTTCAAGCTACACAGCAAAGGTTTAGTGGATAAAAGTGTCTTGCAAAATGACTTAACTAAGCATTGGAATTGGTAAAGGTTGAAACCAGCAAACTATGACTTTTTGTTCCAGTACTGACAACTGATTTAGACTGACATTTTGCTGTACAGAATATTACAGTGTATTGGTGTGTTAAACCTGAGTCTCTACGGAGATGCTATTTACCTATAGAATGTTCTGCAGTATGACATTAAACTTTATTTAGAGAAGAGCAGGTGACACAACTAGGCCAAATACTGGTTAAATCTGTGGAGATTTTGTAATAATGCGTGTTTTATAAGGTAGTTTCTGAGCAATAAATACACATTATGAAAAAAATATGTCTTCATGCTGTACTGTGAAACCTTTCCTCAAAGCAAAATCATCATCTGGAGACAAGCAGGTCCAGAAGCGTTACATAATGCACTAGGATCATTAGGATCAGCAGCATTAGGATTTGTTCGCTCGATGGTAGGCGGGTCCTTTTTTTATTGAATCATTTGCTGCTATTTGGTCGTGACGTATGTAATGCGCCAAATCCCGCAGGAAGAAGGACAATAACGTCTTTCCACTTGATAAAATTCACCATACATTCTCTTTGTTCCGGCTTTAATCCTCGATCTCAGGAATCGTTGCCAACACAGAATGTCTGGCTTTGTCTACATCCTTCTCGACCGCTTTGTTTACTGCTGTGTTGTACCACAAAAGGGACCCAGACAGGCGCTTGAGTTTGACGTCATGGCTTCACAGCTCTTCTCTGATTGGCCGGTGTGTGGTCTACAACTTCCAGGGTTCTTGCAAACCATCTAGTGCACAGGTGTCAAACATGCGGCCCGGGGGCCAGATCCAGCCCTCCAAGACCTTTTAATCTGGCCCTCGGCTGATTTTCTACTAAAATATTTTAATTATATTTTCTATTAAAATACTGGTGATTTTCTGGAATGAAAACGATCGTTTTGACTGTTGACTGTGACACCCTCATCAGAAAAATGTCCAGCATGAGAAAAGTAGAGCCGAGTGCAGGATTTTACAACAAAAATTGACTTATTCCGATTTGCAAACAAGTTCATGTTAAAACATTGTGCTGAAATTACATTTTTCTTAAAGTTTAAGGTTGTTCATAATGTTATAATATTTTGTAAAAGAAAGAGTTCATCAATTAAAAAAGATTTCTGTAATAGATTTGTGTTTCTCTGCACAAATATTTTACCTTATTGTTATTTTTGGGGTTTATGTGACATGAGTTTTCTGATCCGGCCCCTTTGGGATCAAAGTCGGTTGGATACGGCCCCCGGACCAAAATGAGTTTGACACCCCTGATCTAGTGTATTCTGATTCCTGACCTAGTTGCTGGAGAGAAATGAAATTGTGTGGAAGCAATAGGTGGCACCAGCGTGACTACCGTTTAGTTACTACTGGATGCCAATTGATCGAATAAGACCTCAAAATAAATATTTTTGACAAACACAAGCTTGTCAAGAGTTATTCAATTACAAATGTTCACAGACTGAACGCCTTTTAAAGCCATTATTTGTGAACGTCCATATTTAAAACCATATTCTCCATAGTCTACTACATTATACTGTTCCAAACCATTCATGCACCGCCAGCTTTCACTCCGGCCAAGTTCTACCTCCAGCTATTCCCAAATGGTCCCTGTAACATTGTTATTATTGGCAGGTGTTTAGCGCAGGAGGGGAACAGTGCAGAAACCGTTTAGCTAGCAGCATGTAGCTGCATACCTGCGCCGCGCAGTGTGTTAGCTGCGCGAGGTTCTGTCCCAGATGGGCCCTCACCATGGGGCCGCCCCGGGTCCATCACCTGGTGGAGGGGAATGCTAATCACCAGCATAAATAAGTCTGGAAGCATCTGCCTAGCTAGTTTCATACTGCAGTTACTTCTGACCTGGAAATGTGAGAATATCATAATTGGTGTGTTTAGTAATCAATACACGGTGAAAGATTAAAGATAAAAACATTAAACACATTTCAAATTATAGAGTATCCAGTCCAATCCACTTTATTTCTATAACACATTGTATAAACATGACAGTTTTCAAAAATGCTGCACAGACAAATTAATATAATAAAAGGCAGTAAATATAATTAAAAACAACAAATAAAAAGTGTTAAAGTGCATAAAGCTAAAAATGATAAATAAAATAAATAAAAGACCTCACAACTCCTGCTGTATTAAAAGGCCAAAGGATAAAAGTGGGTGTTAAAACGAGACTTAAAACACTCGACTTTCGTGCTTATTGTCTTAAAATGTGAAAACAAAACTAGTTCATTTTAAATGTTTTGCAGTGGTTTTTCCTCACCTTGTGAAAAAGTTATATAATTACAGCTTCTATAGGCCATTATTATTGAATACAGATGGGGACTGCTCAAGTAAATACAGTTAAAATGTAGGTTGTTGTTGTCACCAATAGTCACCAATGGAAAATATTACATTAAAGATTTGGGAAGATACACTTTTTAACTATTTCATGACAAAGTACAATGTAATTAATAAAGAAATCTGTCTCTTTACCCCTCATCTGCAAGTAAGACATCACTTTTCTTTTTAGTTTTTTTTTAGAATCTGAAAACTACTGATTGCAAAGTACTTCTATTTAAATAAGAAAAAACAAAAAAAACTCTGTAATAAGAACTTTTAAAGTGCAGTTCTTGTAGAGGTTTGGTGTGGAGTCGCTGTCAAAACGTGTTGCTTCCACCACAATATTCTTTCCACGTGTACGGGCTAAAGCAAAATAATGTCCGTATTTCTAACTAGAGAAAGCACTTTTCTCCCGATGTTCGCTCCATGCTGCATTTGTTCTGTTTTCTTTTGCCGCGAGCTGCTTGGCTGCACATCTTCATGATCCCATTACCAGTTTTATAAATATAACATGTTAGATTTCTGCTTTATTTTATCTGATTACATTTACACTACCGGTCAAGTTTTAGAGCACCACAATTTTTCCATTTTTTTAGTGTTTACTGTTTACTACTGAAGCCGAGAGGGGTCACAACAAACGCAAACGCTGCAACACAAACGCAAATGCCTCAACACATTAAAAAGCCACAACGGAAATGACCGTGAGACTCTATTTTAATGCAAATGTCGCAACAAATACAAACGCCACAACACAAACGCAAATGCCGCAACACATTAAAATGCCACAACACATCAATAAGCCACAACGGAAGTGACCGCGGGACTCTATTTTCCGACGCACTGATCAAGCGGCAAGTGAAGAAGAAGAACTACAACGTGAAACGAATAATGATAAAACAATAAATTACTTTTACTTATGTTTCCAACTTCTCCGTTCCTTTACTTTTCACGTTGTAGTTCTTCTTCTTCACTTGCCGCTTGATCGGTCCGTTGGAAAATAGGGTCCCGCGGTCACTTCCGTTGTGGTTTTTTAATATGTTGTGGCTTTTTAATGTGTTGCGGCATTTGCGTTTGTGTTGTGGCGTTTGTATTTGTCGCGGCGTTTGCATTAAAATAGAGTCCCGCCAATCACTTCCGTTGTGGCTTTTTTTGGTTTGTTGTGGCTTTTTGTTGTGTTTTCACATTTGTATTTGTTGCGGCGTTTGCGTTTGTCGTGACCCCTCTCGGCTTCCGTAGTTTACCGTCTAAACCTTTGATTCATGAACGCGTCCACCTTTGACAGATATCACAATTGAACACACTCGTGGCTCGTTCTTTCTACAACAGAAATCAAATATTCTTCAGAAAGTTCTTCCAAAGTCTGTCGCAGAAGTTTCCATAAACGTGTGGCACTTGTAGGTTGCTTCACTCTGGACACTGTGCTGCTGGACACTCCATGTTTTCAAGCTTTACCACCTTGTTCTTTTTTTCCTGAGGTAGTTTTGGCAGAGCTTGGACTTGTATTTTGTTTCTTTTATCTTTTTTTTTTAACCTCTGGCTGTTCAGTATTTACCGTTGCACCATTTCAATCTGTTCGTTGGACTTGCGCGACTTGAATTGCAATAAATAACTGCATGTAGAACAACAAATGGAAGGTCCTACTTACTATGCACGAGCACATGAGCCGATATCCACCTGTGTCCTAATGAATATTTAAATGATGACTTTTTAATACATGCTTTTAATGGCTGTAATCTCACGCTGGCGAGTTTGCTCTTTTGCATTTTTGTACAGTTACGTATAAAGGAGTGAAAAATAGTCTTTGCGCGCTATGGGGGTACAGCTAATTTATCACGGAATGAGAGAAGAATGGAAGAATATGAATAATAATTATACATTGTACATATTTTTATTCTATCCTGTGGTGATGGGTAATTTCACTATAATTTCCTTGCCAAGAGTTGAAAGATCATTATAAGATGTAATTCTGTATACATTTGGCTACACGGCAGAGAAGCTATTTAATAATTAGTGAACAAAATAACTGGCAACCCTTCTAAAGTTTACTGAAGCTTTTTAACTTTTCTCTTTTGTCTTTTCTCGTTTGTCTCTACGAAAATGTTATTACTTTGTCTGGAATGTTTCCCAGTATGGCTTTAAACCTTTCTGTCTTCATGGAAACCAAACTGGACCAAGTTGCAGGTCAGATCTGTGGAGAGGCGACGCCGCTCACAGTCAAAATCCCTGTTTTTCTAGGTATTTTTGAGCTATAAAACCACCTGTAATTGGATAAATGTAAGGTAGAGCTGTTTAATGTTATACTGTGGAACATTCCAGGCAGAGCAGTGACATTTCCATAGCAACAAACAGAACTGGGAGGGACATGTTCCAGTTTGTTCCTGTAAAATTCAGCACCACATTTATCAACTGTAAAGAGAAAACTATTTTCTAAAACACATATATATTTTTGGGAGAAGCGTCAAGTCTTAAGTCACAGGGCTCAAGTCTGAGTCAAGTCCAAGTTGAGTCCCAAGTATTAGTTCATTTTATCAAATCAAGTCTCAAGCCCGTCTCTGCAACCAGATGGCGGGCCCTTTACCAGAAAAGTTACACCGTGCACTTTTAAAGCTCTCAAGAGTCAATTGGGCGTAATATAGGACCTTTAAACAGAAAAGCAGGATCAAAGGGATGAGATCACGATTCGATTTTTATCCAAAACGTTTACAGGTCCAGCTCTCTCGCGTACTATTCCAGCAAGTCAACAGTATCCCCAATGAAAATCTGGCAGTTTTTTTTTTCTTTTTTCTTCTCTCTTTTGACTCTCGACTCGCCGTCTAGTTCAATCAGCCCCGTAATCCCATGAAACCCCTACCAGCCGCTGTTGACCAATTGACCCTTCCATGTAACCCCCGCCTTCCCCTCTCCCGCCCACACGAGTTGCCTGCTTTGACAGTTTCCCAGCCACCCATGAATTCGGTGACTCACGGCTCCCGGTTACGTTTCGGTTTTCCCATCTGTTGCGCCACATTTACTGCCTTCTGGTCCCCGGTGCCGGCCCCCACTGTACAGGGGCCAGCAGCGAGCACGCCTCTTTGGCCCCGGATCCAGGCCCCGTGGCTAGAGAGCGTCTGCGCGGCGTCTGGTTTTGAGCGGAGTGAAATTGTTAGCGGAGGAACAGACTGGCCTGGAGGGAGAGAGAACTGTCGGCGTAAAGGGCCAGACTGAGCTATTTTCTGATCTATGTTATAACGTTGTTTCATTACAAATCCGTGTGTCATTCGTTCATTTGTTTTTTGAAATAAAACCAAAAATAAGAAAATGAAAAAAACAGCTATTTTCTTCATTATTTGTCTCCAAAACCAAAATTAAAAAACAGATAACGATTCGTTTTTTTCATTTTTTGATTTTGTGTTTAAATGAATAATGGAAAAAATTTATAAAAAAAAACATTTCCCATTTACGTGACTTAAACTGCGATGCCAGAGTGAACAGGACTGAACCAGGACTAAAACAGGTCCGGGACTAGACCGGGACCAGACCGGGACTGAGACCGGGACCAGACCGGGACTGAGACCGGGACCAGACCGGAACCAGTCCGGGATCAGTCCGGGATCAGACCGTGATTGAGACTGAAACTGAGACCTGGGACTGAGACCGGGACCAGGACTATAACTGAGACCGGGACTGAGATTGGGACTGAGGCTGGGACTGAGCTCGGGACCAGACTGGGACCAGACTGGGACTGAGATCGGGACTGAGGCTGGGACCAGACCAGGAGCAGACTGTGATTGAGACCGGAACTGAGACTGGGACCAGACCGGGACCAGGACTAGGACTGAGACCGGGACTGAGACCAGGACCAGACCAGGATCAGACCATGATTGAGACCGAGACCAAGACTGAGACCGAGACTGAGACAGGGACCAGACGGGGCTGAGATCGGGCCCAGACTGGGACCAGACCGGGACTGAGACCGGGACCAGACCGGGACTGAGACCGGGACTGAGATTGGGACTGAGGCCGGGACCAGACCAGGACCAGACCGTGATTGAGACCGAGACTGAGACCGGGACCAGACCAGGACCGAGTACAGGAGTGAGACCGGGCCCAGATCAAGACTGAAAACGGTTTAGTCCTGTTTTAGTCCTGGTTCAGCCCTAATTCAGTCTTGATTCAGTCCTGGTTGAGCCCGGCATCACAGTCACGGAAACTGGAAACGGCCATTACCCCTTTTTTTTTTTTTCCATTCTTCATTTAAACACAAAATCGGAAAAAAAAAAATCGTTATCTGTTTTTTTTTCATTTTGGTTTTGGAGACAAATAATGAAGAAAATAGTTTTTTTGTTTTCTTATTTATTTACACAAATGATACACGGATTATCACAAACATACCCAGATTTGTGTTTTGTTTCATTCACACGTTTAACGCACAAACCCTGCATATTTAGTTCTTCTCTCAAACTGAAAACACTTTACTCCACATTGTTATACCATGTGGCAAAAGAGGAAGTGCTCCACTGTGTTTTCAATCTGTTCATGTTCCGAGGGGGCCGATAAGGGCTCTTGTAATTTTAAAAATTAATTTCTGTTTGTCCAGCTCCCGATAAAAGGGAACTCTCGATCGCATGGACATGTCAAACCTTAATGGAAATTTGTAACCCGCTTATTTTCAGTCAAATCGAACATTCAGAGAGGAATCTGGACCCGTTTGTACTCTAAAACTACAAATAAAAAATAGCCCAAACATTCAAATTAATTAAAAGGACGTTTATATTAATTCTGCCTGGACTTTTTTGTCTAATTGCAAGTTCCTAAATCTCCTGTTTAACGAGATCTGCTTCAGCTTTGACATGGGGAATATCAAGACCCAACAAATGCTCAATGTACCTTGTCTTACACTACTGGTCAAAAGTTTTAGAACACCCTAATTTTTCCAGTTATTTATTGCATTTCAAGTTGTGGAAGTCCAGTGAAGAGCTTGAAATGGTACAAAGGAAAGAACTGAACAGCCAGAGGTTAAAAAAACAGATAAAAGATACAAAACACAAGTCCAAGCTCTGCCAAAACTACCTCAGGAAAAAAGAACAAGATGGTAAAACTTGAAAACATGAAGTGTCCGGCACAGTGTCCAGACTTAAACCTCATCGAGCTGGTTTGGGATGAACTGGACAGAAGAGTGAAGCAACCTTCAACAGACTTGGGAAGAACTTTCTGAAGAATATTTGATTTCTATTGTAAAAATGAACGAGCCACGAGTGTGTTCAGCTGTTATATCTGCCAAAGGTGGACACTTTCATGAATCAAAAGTTTAGAATACGTTTTGGTCAACAGTAAACACTAAAAAAACTAGAAAACGTGTGGTGTTCTCAAACTTTTGACCGGTAGAGTATGTTAAGCAATGAAAAAGTGAGGTTGCCTTACAAAAATGTCATTTAAAAACTCGTCTAAAATAAAGGCAATGCAGCTTTAGTCCATGCATGATGTAAACTTACAAAATTAGTTTATTTTGTAATTTCAAAAGAGCTTAAACGGGCCGCTCAGAGTCAACCAAAGGGCCGTATGTGGCTGAAATAAAGCTTGATTGAATTAACTGTCTATAAATTGATTCCAGGATTACTTTTTAACTTAGACTACGCTATTATTTCAGAGTGCAATGACACAATAAACTGGAAGAAGTGTGGGGTTCTAAAACTTTTGACCGGTAGTGTATATGTACCCCCAAAAATGTAGGCTCTATGTACCGTATTTTCCACACCATAGGGTGCGCTCTTAAACCTCCAACCCCATCAAAAAACGACCGTGCGCCCCACAATCCAGAGCGCCCTGTACGCGAATCCACTCGTCCCAGTACGACTTTGGTAAACTACAAAGCCGCACCATCCGCAGAACACAAACACACAGGGAGCAGACAGCGACCGCGTAGCGAAACACACCTGCAGACACACTCATCACTCCACGCCGACGAGGAACGGAAAGGAGGAACGAACCGAAAAAGCGAGTGCAATGTGCCGCTTCTAGACACGACTGAACAACTGAGTCACTGCGAACACGCCGACAATCCAGCGGTCCCAGACAGCACCCTCCCTACACGCCACAACTGAACAAAGCCCAGAGTCACCGTGAACGCCACAAACAA
The DNA here is from genome assembly GCF_026225935.1 of Boleophthalmus pectinirostris. Classification (NCBI taxonomy): domain Eukaryota; kingdom Metazoa; phylum Chordata; class Actinopteri; order Gobiiformes; family Gobiidae; genus Boleophthalmus; species Boleophthalmus pectinirostris. The sequence continues at coordinate 5,352,719 of NW_026571153.1, read as the reverse complement.
ACAAAACCACTCACCCATCACACTGTTGTGTTTCCTTTAAAGTCCGGTGCGGTTTATTTGTGAAAAAAGTTTGAAAATAGACCATTTAATGACAGTGCGCCTTATAATCCATAGTGCGGAAAATACGGTAATCTGAAATCTGACTTTCCTCTATGTAGAGCTTGTTCCCAATTAAATTTAGACGTCAACAGAGGCCAAAACTACATAGATTCAGCTTCACAAGGATTGCAGCCATTTGTCTGAGCTCCAAACGGTTCAGAAACAGATTCAGTTTGGATTGAGAGTCATTTTAATCAGACGTTCAAAATAGGCCAATCCATATACCTTCACGAGAATCTCTACTGAACTAAATGCTTCATGAGATCACAAGGTGGAAGAGAGCATTTTCAGCTTCGGAGATGAATAATTACTCAAACATTTATGAATACAACAACAAAACTCTAGGTGTTGTATGTTTTTGAGGAGGTAACTCATTATAACATGACTTAAAGCTCACCAGAGTAAACTGAACCTTTAAATAAGGGCAAGCAGGGGAAGAGAGAGGAGTGAGATGGGCGGATGAAAAAAGAAGATAGAAAATGAGTTTGCAGACAGGGCAGTTTGTGTAGTGAGTGTGAAGGGAATCTCTATGGCTGCGTTCAGACTGCAGCCTGAAGTGACCCAAATCCGATTTTTTGGCCTCTATGTGACCTGTATCCGATCTTTTAATGACAGTCTGAACGACACAGATCTGATTTTTTCAAATGTGACCCAGGACACTTGGATATGTGCTCCTAAAACCGATACATATCTGATCTTTTGACATGTGACTTCAGTTTGAACGACCAAAGTGCATTCATTCGACCTATACGTAATCAATAAGCCACAAATGTCACTATTCTGCGCTGAAGAAGGCGAAAATTGTTAATGAACTCCGTGTCACTGAAGTGAAGCACATCACCACTCACCACTCTTGGCTACGTCTCCACATCCACACGTTCCTTTCAACGGACGTCGCTGCCGCTGTCCCACAAAACGCCACGTCCAAAAACCTCGTCCTTCTCCTTCTTAATCTCCTCCTTAAAACAAGTAAGTTGTTCATGTTCTGGCTCCAGTACAAGAGGAACTTTAAAATCTCCAGGTGCTCAATGCTCGCCTCCATGTTTGGACAACTTCCGTAAACACAGAGCACGCTCGCTGTGGTTGACGTCGTCGTGTCTCCAGTGCACATGCGGGACTTTTTCGGGCCGTTTAACGTTCACACTGGAGTCACATACAAGTCGCATTTAATTGGAAAAGTGAACGACCTCGCAGAAACATCGGATTTCACAAAAAAATCTGAACTGAGCATTAAGCCCTGCAGTCTGAACGTAGCTTAAGTTGGCGTTTATGGTGGAAGAATAGTTCAAGTGTCTTGCCTGGGATTCTCAGTAATGTATTAAACTACAAAAAAAATCATAAATCTCAAAAAACGTGATGATGGGATTTTTGGCTCCTTTATGAGAGCCGAATCTTTTGGATCTGTTCATTTCAAGGAGAGTTCAAAAGACTCTTTTAAAAAGAAATATTTATTTTTATAACAGAAGCCAATGTAAGAACTCATTTTATCAACAAATAAGAAATGACCGAGGAGAAGAAATGGTCCAAACTGAGAGTGGGAAAGAGTTTACCCTGAAATGATTCAAAATCTACACAAAACATTGCACTATAATAATAACATTAAAAAATAACTATTACAATGTTTTTGCGCTCAAAGCTCTCACTTGTGTTGCTTGCTCTGCTGCTGATTCTTGTGTTGGTTCAGGATTAATTAGTATAAAAATATGGAATATAACATTAGAAACAAAAAGATTTGGTTCTTTTAAAAAAGTCAGAGTTCAAACTGTTCACGCTAAGGAACTGTTCACTCGTTCACAATAAAGGATAGCTTTATAAAGGCCTGTTTACATAAGAACGCTTGCAGGTAAAAATGACAAAATATTTGATCAGAAGTGCCTTTCGTTTAGACGGTGACGGCGTTTTTGGGGCTTAAAAACGCAAAAATCTGAAATCACACACCAGAGTGGAAATGTTGAATACGCTCCACCATAGCATTTCCGTCTACACTGCCCAAGACGCAAAACTCTGGTCAGATCTGCTTAAGGCGCGTACATGTTTGCATCACATACATCACCACCGAGCCGTCTGGAATGCATACCCAGTCAAATTCCACACACTTTTGCGACACCGTATGCACGCTTTTTTTTTTCCTCCTGAAAACTCTCGTCTAAACGGCGGAATAAAAAGAAGATGCAACACCACTTTTGCGTCTTCAGTTCAGAACGGCATCATATAAACATGGTCTAAGATTAGCACTGAGCATGCATTAGTTCCACGCTTGAAGCTGTCGCTCTCGCAGCTTTCTCTCTGATTGGCTTGAGCCTTGGTCCATCTTCCAGACAAATATACTTCTGTGGTACATGAGAGGTGTTTTAAGCTCTAAAACATGAGTTGCCTTTACGAATGTACTTAAGAGCATGTGTAAAAGTCAATAATACAAACAGTACAAATACAGTAATATCTAATAGCACAGGTTTGTCTGTTGTGATGATCCAAGCAGCAACTCCAGTGTGCCAAATATCTTTAACATGTGAGCCATTATCATTACATTTTCTCGTGATCATGTTTATTCCCATATCTAATCATCATTTAAACGTGGGACATTTGCATTTTTCACTTGCATTGAGTTTGCTTCATGTGTGATTAAGTAACAAAAGTACATTTTCTCTCCTCCATAGCGTAATGCCAGAGGGAGAACAGAGAATAATGTAAAACTTGCTCGGTTTTGTCTGAGATTTATTTGGACTTACAATTCGGCTGTAAACACAAATATTTAAGAGAATACAAGCTTTAATGAGCCATATGGGAAAATATTGAGCACAAAAACACGCCAAAACAAATTATGTATGTTTATGCATTACATCTGCCCAAATTCAGAGTTAAGTTGGATTTATGTAATAATGTTGTTTAATGTTATTTTAATACTAGGACTTGGAGCAGGGGTCTCCAACCTAGTGATGTGCCGAGGCTTCGAAGCCTGTGTCGAGTAATGAAGGGGGTGTTTCCGCGAAGCGCGTATTGAGGCTCGCTTCATTTGGGGGAGGAGCCAAAAATGATGATATCCGAAGCCTCGCTGCCAGGCTCTACCACGTGACTGCTTTGGGAAGTGGTTCGCAGATTTGGCACGATTCGAAACATAAGGGCCAGTGAAACGCAACGGATTCCCCCAAAACATTTTGTGGTTTTGGGTTATTGTGAGTTTGGTACATTCTATTAGAGTTTTCAGTGTGATGGAGCCAGCATGTGGCTTTTCTCTGCATGCCTGCTTCATCTGTGAAAGTTGTTTTGTTTTTTTTAAAGCAGGGGAAATTCTCTGTAAAAAAAAGAAACCGTCTGAGTCCAAATACTGTGGAGAATTAGATTTTTCTAAATAAAAATGAATTAAATTACCCTATTTTTATTTTTAATCCTGGTTTAGACCTGATTTAGTCCTGTTTCAGTCATGTTTTAATCCTGGTTCAGTCCTGGTTTAATCCTGGTTTAGTCCTGGTTTAGATCTGGTTTAGTCCTGTTTTAGTCCTGTTTCAGTCATGTTTTAATCCTGGTTCAGTCCTGGTTCAGCATCACAGTTTAAGTCACAGAAACGGGAAACGTCCGTTATCCATTTTTTCCATTATTCATTTAAACACAAAATCGAAAACTAAAAAAAAAAAATTATCCATTTTTTCATTTTGGTTTTGGAGACAAATAATGAAGAAACTTTTTTTTTTTTTTTTTCATTTTCTTATTTTTGGTTTTATATATACATTTTTATATTTAACACACAAATCCTGCATATTTGGTCTGATTTCTTGTCAAAAAAAAAAAAAAAAAAAAAAAAAACCCAAAACGCTCTGTTCCATGGATGCCAGGTGGTAATACTAAATCATACTAGGAAGAGCACGAGTGTGTTTTTAAACTCCATAAACCTTCACTAGAATCATTTGGATGATTTCAACCTCGGAATTGCCGATCTCTCCTGAACAAAAGGTAAAAAGTAGCTCTTAACTTGAAAACCGCCGCTTCATGACATTTTATTTTTATTCTTAGCTCAAAAAAAAAATCACTCTTATCATCAATTTGTACTTTTACTTGAAGTATGTTATTTTTATAAGTACAACTTCTGACTACTGTATTCACTCCTGACAAAGACTATCTCCACCACTAAGTCCTTATCTAACCCTGCCTTTTTTTCAATTCCCTTTTACCAACTCACTTTGTACAACCCAAGGTATAAAATATGATTTGCAGCAGCACATTTTCAGTCAGCAATCACTTTTCTGATTCTATTAGTGCACTCAAATGATCTCTCAATTTTAGCGAGACTAAAAAAAATAAATAAAAACCAAGCCTCCTCCATTTTGAATTTCCATCGAGCCGCAATGACAACCCAGCGCTCATTTTCCCACAAATCACTACCAAAACCACTCACTCAAGTTGTTTTGATTAGGCTTTCGACGCGGTAATTATACTCAAGTACTCCGGCGTGTAGTACCGTGTAGTCGTGAACACTTGCGTTTCGGCTGATGGGGGTGACACGTTCGCTAAAGGCTAGTGGCTGTAGTGCGGCATTGATTTCATTTGCGTCGAGCGCGAGTGTTTTGCGAAGAGAAGCGAGCTGCGGTGATGGTGGAGGGATGGTGATTATGCGGCCGGCTCCAGACATCACACCGCTCATTTGCGGAGCTCAGGCTGGGTCGATGAGGATCTACCAAGGGGGATATTTTTACGCCGAGGAACACACATGATCTAAACAGGGCTGGTGATAGGGTTAAGAAAGATGTAGTCTGGTCAGTAAAGACTATTGTTTGTTTTTTGTTCTTGTTTTTTTGTTTCTGTGTTAGTTAATCCGACATAGAACTAACTGCTTTGGACGACAGTATGAGCAAGAAGCAAGAAAAATGATCTGCCGAAGGCTTTTTTGCCGAAACGTTATTTAAAAGTAATTTTAAAAACGCTTTTTGACATTGGCCATCTGAGTGTGAGATGCATTTTTTCACTTTTATTTTACTGTTCCTTGGATTTGCACCTCTACAAGAACCTTGGTGTGTGTTTTCTGTTTCATTTGTGAAATAGTTTAACATATTCATTTCATACTTTTAAAGATATGTGATTGTCTCCGTTGGTGAATTTCAGTTTGATCCATCCTTCAATCCAGCTGGGGCATCTCCGCAGGGCAGCACCCATCTCTAGATCTTGAGCTAGTCTTGATCAGGACTAACCTTTCTGGAGGGATTTTACCGATGGTACATGTTTTGGGTTGACTGGGAGAAACGGGTACCCAAAGAAATCCCACCCAGACACAGGCAGAACATGCAAACTCTGCGCAGAAAGGCCCATAAATTGAACCAAGGATATTTTTGCTGTGATGCAAAAGTCCTAGCCACTCAGCCATTAGTCTTTCCTCATAATTAACCGTCTCCCTTTACCCTGTATTGTCCTGTGTTTTATGATTCTGTTATTCCCCAGAATTACAATAGCTTTATTACACAGCAAAATCTGGAGGGTTAAAATTTCAGGGTAAAATATTTCCGAGTTGTTGTTTTTTTTAACACAAAAAGTGTTATTTTAACCATTTGAAATTTAAATGAGGGACTATGTCTCTCGCTGGCCTGGGAACGCCTCGGGGTCCCCCTGGAAGAGCTGGAGGACGTGTCTGGGGTGAAGGAAGTCTGGGAGTCCCTGCTTAGACTCCAGGATGCCCCCACGACCCGGCCTGGATAAGCGGAAGAAAATGCATGGATGGATGGAAAGTTAAATGGAGGTTCGAGTTGAGTTTATTTGCCAGAGTTGATCAGGTTTAAGTTAATTCAACTTCCCTTTGTGTTAATTTGTCTCCTCCCACCCTCCACTTCAAACTCCCACGAGAGAAGACCAGTTTGAAACAGTTTTGTACATAATTCCATCTTAAATTAACAAAAATAAAGTGTAAAAATAAAATGCAAAGGACAAAATCAATTTGTCAACTGGACAAAAGTTTATTAGGTCGAATATGTTTTGTGGCTCATCCAAGCTGCTTCTTCATTTCTGGTCAGACGCTGGTGGACTCTCCTGTGTGTTGTTTAGCTAAATCAGTATAACCCTGCAAAGTGTTATCTGTTTACTCTCAAAACATTAATATAACTCTTGATTTGGGGGTTAAACAGGAGCTTTGGTCCAGTGTTACTTAATTCACATTTCCAAAAATGTTAAAATAACTCTAGAACAGATTGGACTCATATAAACCCTGAGAAAATGTTAAAACTGATTCTGTGAGAGTCAATTTTAACACTCGACGTTTCTCGCTGCATAGAGAAAAACTCATGGTAAACGATTCACATTTTTATAGAACACTTTTCCACCTTCAAGGCACTCAAAGCGCTTTCAAGAGCAGGATTTGTACCGCCAACCTTCAGATCAGTGGACAAACGCTCTACCAACTGTTCTACTCTCGCCTATCAACATCGTGTTACTACTTGGAACAGCTGAAATTGTAACTTTACAAAATACTAAGAGGTCTGTATAAAATAATCTAATCGCTGGTCTGGAGAAATGAAAGGAAGTGTCGGAACGTTCTTGGATACTGGGCATTTGGATACAGTCCGAAATGTTCCCACCCACGTCCACTTCGTCTTGTCTCCTTTTTGATATCAGAAAACCCAATGAACCTAATCAAACTATTAAGGGACAGTATTGATAGACAAAAAACGGCCCAAGTGAAACGCCCCGGTCCATTTTATTGCATTTGCAGCCTTTTCCCCATCCATCTGTAGAATCTGTTGGACTCTAATTACACACTGACAACGGATACCTTTCTAATCAGTTCTTTCATTAACCAGCCGCGGGTTTGCTCTTGTCTTTTGCGTTGATGACTTCCTCCTCTCCTGTCAGCGGAGGATTCGGGGCTCATTGCACTTCAGACGACTCACTCCGCTCTGCACGCTCGCACGCGGTCAGCCAGGCATCGCCCGTACTCCGCCGGCTGCCAAAAAATGAAAAAAAAAATCAAAACATCAAATGAAATGGCCAGACAGCAGCAGGTGCGACACGTGTTCCGGAGGCCCATCCGTCTTCCCGAGGTCGTGTCCGTAAAAACGATCTGGGAGAAATGCCAAGCGCCGGAATGTGCCACCTGCCATAGGTCTGAGTTTAGAAGTGACGTGCGGACTGATGAGGGGGATTATGTCAAAGCTGTTACTCGTTATTTGGGACCACAGAGACGATTATGTAGGTGGGCTTTTGGGGTCGTGGGTCCGTTCTCCCTAAAGGCCCATCGTGTAACTTTGTGAATTCAATTAGACCAGATTTATTTTGAAGTAGACCTACTACACATGATCACTTTTAACCCTCTTAACTCTTTCCCCCATGAAGACGACATTTGACGACCCCCCCTGTTCCCTTAATGACGACTTTTGACACCTCCGCTGTATCACTAAAGACGTGATTTGACGACCTTTAGAAATGGCTCGGTTTTTCACATTTAAACAGAGACTGCGATAGGTAGGGGCCACTACAACCCACACTAGACTGACCAATAGGATTCAAGGATATGTTTTCGCCGATTTTTTCCGAAGTTAATCGAAGTAGTGACGATGGTAGCTTCCGGAAAAAACACAACACGAAACACGTGCAATGGAAAGATCGCGGCGCTGCGGCGCACAGTTTTAGAAATAATGAGGAGCGGACGTATTTTATGGATAAGTTTAGAGAAAGTGACTTTTATAGATTTCAAAGTGATGATGAGGGTGATTATAAAGTGGAAAACAGCGATAGCGACGGACTTACAGAGAGTGAATCTTACGAAGATGAGAATGCCGCTGATGCGTCTGTGTGGAGTCCTGCGATATCCGAACAAACTATCCGGGCTTTATACTCGATTATGAACCAAAATTGCCCTGAAATCACTCGTGGAAGTCTGTTTTCTTTTATGCAATTATGCTCTATGGGTGTAGCCCTAGTAACATATGTATGGGTTGTTCCTAGTAGGCGTCCAGGGGGGAAAGAGTTAAAGTTGTATTTGGAGTGATTTGTGTATGTTTGAGCACTTTTTAAGACAATATTTTGCCTATCAACCACCGTATTCGCCACTCACTGCTCTGTACTTACTTCATTATCCAACTTTATTTTCTTAATCTGTGATATGTGTAGGATTTGGCAGTGTCGCGTTGTAATTTTGATACAAATGAAAAAAAAAAAATCTGCTTCTTGCTTGTAGGGGTGTGCAAAAATATCAAAATACTGACAAATCGTATCGTTTAATGTGACGATACAGTATCAAAATCGTGAGCTGCTGTATCGATATAACATTAAGAGTATTTTTTGGTGTATTTTACTAATTATTTTGTTACAGCTCTGCAGTTTGGTTGCTTGTTTATGTTCTCACAGCTCTATGTTCCCAGGCTGGCATCACCTAGTGCCTCTGCTCAATTTAATTTCTCTCAAGTGTCTAGTTCAGGAATCAGAATACACTAGACAGGTTTGCAAAAATTCTGGAAGTGCGAGTTTGGGCACCAGCCAATCAGCGAAGAGCCATACATTCGGTGTTGGCAACGATTCCCGAGATCGAGGATTTAAAGCCGGAACAAAGAGAATCTTTGGTGAATTTTAACAAGAGGAAAGACATTATTGTCCTTCCTTCCTATGAGATTTGGGAAAAGCTTAATACCAGTTAGCCCCGTTAGTGGTGCATTACATACGTCACCAAATAGCAGCGATTGGTTAAATAAATAAAAAAAGTACCCCCGAAGTGAAACCGTCTAATCAAGCTAATGTTCCCTCATAACTAAGATTTTTCTTATTTTTAAAAGTTTTTGCCAAATAAAACTCTTAAGACAAGTCATATTTATTTTTATACAGCATTTAAAGGAATGATTCAGCGTAATTTCAACCTAGGGTCCTTTGCACCATGATCTTTATATTACATCTGTAGTAAAGAGAGGATGAAATGGGGATGGGTTAGGGTTGATGCAAATTGCTGATAAAGGAAATGTGGGAACACAGGGCCTAATTCTGGAAAGAAAACACACACACACACACTTAGAAATGAGGGAACATAGGCACGCTCCTGCTTGTTTAGTAGAAGAAAACGTGTTTTTGCGACACATATGACATATTTTGACATGTTTTGATGATTAAAATTGGTGAGTTCTACATTCACTTTGCACAAGAAGTGGTTTAACAAAGACGTTTAGTATCGTACCCATGATTTAGCCTTTATTGTTTTTATTTAACAGTATCAAATCGATTTAAAATTCTATCGTATTGAACCGAAAGTGCACTGTATCGAGATATGTACTGTATCGTGGCCTATGTATCGAGATATGTATCTTATCGGACAACTTCTTCTTCAGCTGTTCATTGGAGTTGGAAACAATTAGCTTGCATTTGGCACCACGTTTTTGTAATGCAGAAGTGCAGTATGCAAACTTGTTTATTTTATTAAGTGGCCCACTATTGCGATTTAAAATGTCCAGATTGTAACGTAATGATCCATGGGTGTTGTAGAATTTAACTATATAGCAGGCACAAGCACAATATGTCTTTAAGTGTTTGTAGCAAGTATTAATTTTAAAGACACAGGAGCTTTTGTTGGGTCCAGAAATAAAATTGTGGGGGGAAAAAAATGTACACAGAAGTAAAGAATTACATAAGACAGATTCAGGCACTTTTCAAACATGATGTGTGCAGCTCTGTCCCGACTTCAACCACAGTTTCAGAGTCCTGTTGTTTGGGTCAGTGTGTAGTTTCAGGTCAGAGGAAAGAGTTCCACAGCCTCGAGCCTCTGAAGAGAAGCTGGACTGTCCGAATGATCTTTTTAAAGTTTGGATCTGCACAGTCCCCACTGACACGGGCTCTGGTGTGAGGTCTGAGAGAAAACCCTGCTGCCGAAAGCCAGACCTTCCGGCAGAAGATAACAGAGCTGACAGACGATTGTTTGTTTCAGGATGCCAAAATTCACAAAGTTTTCCAAAGTGAAAAGCTTGAGTTTCTTGATAATACCACGATAATGCCATCTCATAGGTTTCTTGTCTAGGATTTTAATTGCCTGTTTATAAAAGAGAAATGACAATGACTTCAGTGCGGAAGATGAGTCTACATTTTATACATTTTTTTTTTTTTATTGCACTAAATAACAAAGCACACACCGTTTCCGTGAGCAGACTTGCATCTCTTCAGACCTGACCTCCTCCTCGTTTTTATCTCAATGGTAATACTGTTCCTTTGACTAGATAATATTCACAGATTGGCATAAAACTTCTCTATCTGCACGGAGAATGTGTGAAGTATGGTTTTAACTTTCTATTCCCATCATGCAAATTTCAAATCCAGAAAGTTATGTGGTGTTGCTTTTTTTTGTTAGCATACATGACTGTACAATTTCCCACAAAACATTAACGCCATCGAGCCTCATCATAACTACGCCAAGTCTCTGGGCGGCACCTGGATTAGATTTAAACCTGTAGCATTTATTTCATTACAGTTGTAAGTATTACTCAAAAATACCTTCGAAAAATGTGCATTAGTGAGCGGGCTCGCCTCTCCACAGATCTGTTAGAGAAGTGTCAAAATCACTGACCTCCGAGCCTCATTCGTCTCCGGTCATAGACATGAGCTGTGTGTGCAAATGCAAACACATGAAAAGTGTTTCAGTAGAAGAAATGCGACTGCTAGTCTGAATTAGGGTGACCAAATGTCTCTTTTTCCCTGGACATGTCCTTTTTTACGTCCTGTCCTGGGCGTCCAGGTTTTTTTTTTCTTAAGTGATGGAAATGTCCGGGTTTTTATTACCGCCATTAAAATGAGCATCTCTCGTAGCTCTCTGTGCACTCAGAAGGAGCGAGCAGAGACAAACAGTCGGTCATCTGCAACATGCTGAAGCACAAATGTGAATTTAACGATGATTGGACAAGAAATTCTCCGTTTTCCGTTCCGGTCAGGACAAGTGGGAGGCCATGTGCACAGGTTGCGAGGTGAGAGTAGCTCAATGTCGAAACTCCACCCCCCCACCCCCTTTAAGGTGTCTGGGTTTTCAAAAACGGAAATATGGTCACCCTAGTCTGAATGCTTCATGATCATCATCATCGTCATAGCAAAAGGTAAACACTGGTCACACTTTTGGCGGGTCAGCTCCTAAAACTCTGTCTATTTTTACACACAAACGCCAAACTGTAGTTTTCCAGAATCTCCACTCTAGTCGGAGTTTTTAGAAAGATTCCTATTTAGGGGCGAATTCACTGTTTGCGTGTATAAGATGGGTTAAGATGGGTACAAACAACGGGAAACGTCTGTTTTTGAAAATACCCGTGTACGTGTAAACGGGGCTTAATCCCTACTGCTTACAACAAGAACAACAACAATATTGATCATGAAATACATAAGTCAGCAAACAATATAAGTCCCTCCATCCATGTGTTTGAGAAAGATGAAAAGTTAGGTTTGTCGTCATAGCAATTTAAAGTTCAAAAGTACGTACTGTATCATTTTTAGTGTCAAAATTCCTCAAAATGGCTCCTATAAATCAAACCCAAAACCCCTCAAATAGCATTATTTGTCTGTGAGCAAGTGACTACTAAATCTTTATCCTCCCATTCAATCCTTCACTCCACCACATTGTAAATCGAAGCACATGCCAACTCCTCTGTCTGCCCAGTGCCCACCGTTCTACCATTACCACCTAATGACTCCCTCGCTGGCCTTTTAAACCCTCTATCGCCCAAAGCGGTCTCCCGTTTTTGGCCACCCTGCCCACATCCGAGCACATAAATTCCACCACCCCGCGTCGGCGGAGGTGTAGAGGTGTAATATCTGATGGGTTAGTGAGCGCTGGGCCCTGGCGATAGTCAGGCTCAGATAAATATTGCATGTCTTCTGTTCTTAAGGGCGAATTTTCTCATTCGTTTGGTCGGCACTAGGCTGATTCAGATTTAATGGGCTTACATCACTGTTTTAATGTGATTTTTATTTTATTTTTTTTCCAGATGTTTCCTGATTTTAGAATGTGATTATGTAAGGACTGTGACGTCATATGTTGGAGAATTTTCAGGTCATATTTCTAAATTTTGGTTGCTTAGTTTAGAGTACTTAAAAAAAAAAAAAGTAAGAAGTAAAGTTCTGACTTTTTCGAACAATTTCACATATGTATATTTTTTCTTTATGTTTACTACTTTCTACAATACCAGTTAAAAGTTTAAGCACATACCTCATTCAGTTTTTAATTTTATTTATTTTTTTACTTTATATATATACACAAAAAACATCAAATATATGAAGTAACATAAAAGGACTTATGTAGCAAAGAGAAAAAAGTAAATCACACTTTTTAAATGTTATACTCAAATCCATTTGCTTTGTCAATAAAAAAACATTTAGAAGAGTTATTTCACTTTTTTTTGCTTTTCTTTGCCGATGTGGTGTCATATTAGCCAGGCTGGTGCCGCTCAATTTCATTTTTCTCCAGCAACTAGGTCAGGAATCAAAATACAACAGACGATTCACAAAAACCCCAGAACTGCGAGTTCGGGCACCAGCCAATCAGTTAAGAGTCATACATTCAATGTTGTCAACGACTCCCGAGATCGAGGATTTAAAGCCGGAACAAAGAGAATGTTTGGTGAATTTTATCAAGGGGAAGGATCTTATTGTCCTTCTTCCTACGGGATTTGGGAAAATCTTAATACACCAGTTAGCCCCCGTTAGCGGCGCATTACATACGTCACGACCAAATAACAGCGATTGGTTAAATGATAAAAAGTACCCACCTACTGTCGAGCGAACGAATTCTAACACTGCGAGGTCAGACGGTTTGTACGAAGTGAAACAAAGAAAAAACTGTGTCACACGGGGGGAAAAAAAGAACCACTGAATGATATGATGTGCCCAAACTTTTGACTGGATGCAAATTTTATAGCACATTGTTTCCCAAAGACTGCGTCGCAAGAAATGTTTTTGGGGTCGCCTTGTCACAATCTGCAAGTAGGGGCAGATCTTGCTCCTCACTCTTTCGGCAGCATTGATTTGCCTAACCAATTTTCTGTTAGAAACACTGATTATTAATGTTTTTCATCGTTTAAAACTTGAGTATTTGTAATTGTTCAGAGAGACACGATCACTCAGTCAACAATAAAATATCCTCATTAATGTTCAATAATGGTCACAAATTTATTTAGTGATTTACGAAAAATGTCTATTGACTTGGCTCGTGAAGATTTATGACTTTTAAAATCCCCAGAAAAAAGTTTGGGAACCACTTTTATAGACACATACTGGAACTATATGAAGCAAGATGTATGGAGTTATATTTGCCTACCAAATCCAGAATGATATCTCCCTTATACAAAGAGATGTAAGTCTGGTCCCGGCGCCTTCTGTCGTGTCTCAAAGTAGAACCAAACAAGCAATCGGATTTTTTTTTTTTTTTTTTCAGTGACGCATGTGAAATGATCATCTGGAATTCTAATAAAATGACATTTCTCTCACCTCAGAGAGTTTAGTGTTTGGCTCATTTATTCTGCACAAATCTGTTGTGTTTTTCATTCCCCTGTGAGCTTTTTTTTTCCATTTCCTTTTCCTCATAAGTAGCCGTATTTATTTTCATTTTCTGGACCATGTGCTTCCCTAAAAAAAAAAAAAAAAAATGAGTGAACGTAATGAAGAGTTCTGTTAGTTTTGTTAACAAGAATCAATAGCAAAAATATACACTTGAAGTTCAATAGAAAGAAAAAAAAAAAAGGGTAAGATTTATGGCAGCGGCAGAAGAAGCTATTTTTCAAACCAATCTCCACCCAGAATGAACACTGAGCTTTAGCGATTATATGAAATTGCTTTATTATTTTTGTTTTAGTGCGATTGTATAACCTTTGTTGATTTGTGCTCACACACAGGACCTATCAAAAGTTGGGATTTCGTCTGAAAACAAGCAATTTAGTTCCTCGCAGGTAACTCAGGTCCACTTTCCTCACTTCGCCATTTACTTTACTGCGATCAAAAGTCTCTAAAACCAATTTCATCATCCGGGAGACAAAAAGCCCACAAACAATATAATAAAAAGAAAAAAACTTACACCTCTTCAGTCTGTTTTTTATTTATTTATTTATTTTACTTGTATTTTTTTACCAAGCCATAAACATCAACTGAAGTGACGTTTCTTTTTTTCTTGGAGTCTAAATTATTTCACTTACGACTGGGGAGAAGCCAAATCATATTTTACCACGAAGGAGGTGTAAAAATATTCTAGCATAGCCTGTCTGTAGGAAATATTGTTGGGTAATAAACAAAGTCATGAGCACTAATACAACGATAAAGACTCAATGGGCGTTCAGGCTAACGATGTTATGAGACGATAAATTCCACACTTTTAGATTTGGATCAATTTTTGTAGAAAAGTTTACGAAAATTATGATGCTGTTTTGAGACAGTTTTGTGTTTTGTATTCAACAAAGAGGACGTAATCAATTATTTTCTAGCCAGATGTAGCTCAGTTTGTAGAGGTATTTGATGGTTTGATTGTTTGATTGTTCAGTTAATATTACTGACATTGTGCTCTTGACCAAGACAAAAACTTGACACCAGTTTCGCAATGAGTGATTTGTTCCTTGACGTAAATTGCTTTGAAAATCCCAGATAAGCTTGCAAAACCGAAATAGGGTTATGTTTTCTGAATCTTCTGGAAAAATTTCAACCTAATTTCTTCTCAATTTTTCAAACTTCCATTGTCTTGCACATACACTAATGGCCTGTTCTACCTGAAATATCTAGTCTATGACACACTAACGATGGCTTTTACCTGACAAAGTTAAATGCACTGTGCAATAATGATTAATTATCCAACACAATAAAGTTTATAAGCACTTTATCACAGCTTTCAGAGACCATGTGAACATTGGGGCTGGGTATCATTAAGAAGTTGATGATACCTTCGATACATAGGCCACGATGCAATACATATCTCAATACAGTGAGCTTTTGATTCAATACGATATATTTCAAATCGATTTGATACAGTTCAATAAAAATAAAGGCTCTGATACTAAAAGTCTTTGTTAAACCACTTGTGCAAAGTGATTATTGAAATATGAAAGACACTCATTTTAATAATCAAAACAGTGATTATGTCAAATATGTCATGTGTAGAATCCCTCCGTTGTCCGAGGTAGAATCCATGGCAAAGGAGAAATTAAATTTGTCAACTGGACAAATGTTTATTTAGGTTGAAAATGTTTTGGGTTTCATTCAAGCTGCTTCTTCAATTCTGATCAGACACTGGTGAATACTTCCTTACTGTATATCTCCCTGCCTAATTACACTGAAACTACACTGAAACTATAGAGTTGTTTCAGTGTAGTTACCTCCTCCGTGTTTCAGAGTAGTTTCAGTGTAGTTAACTCCTCCCTGAAGATATAATAAAGTGTTCACCAGCATTTT
Organism: Boleophthalmus pectinirostris; assembly: GCF_026225935.1. Lineage (NCBI taxonomy): Eukaryota > Metazoa > Chordata > Actinopteri > Gobiiformes > Gobiidae > Boleophthalmus > Boleophthalmus pectinirostris. The sequence continues at coordinate 5,337,263 of NW_026571153.1, read as the reverse complement.
GACCAGAACTGAAGACACAGCTTGAATGAGCTGTGAAATGTTTTCGATCTAAATAAACGTTTGTCCAGTTGACAAATTGAATTTCTCCTTTGCCATGTCAAATGTGTTACATCAACGAGTTTCCTTCCACTAAACAAGCAACAAAACTGTAGCACTGTAACAAAATAATTTAGTAAAATATACCAAAAATACTCTTGGCAATACTGATAGAGCAGCCCATGATATCGATACTGTATCATCACATTAAACAATACAATATATATCGATATTTCAATATTTTTGCACACCCCTACTTAACATCTGTTACAAAGCAAGACTCATTATCATTTTGACTATTAATGCAAACATTTCCCGTATTACTGTACATTTATATTCTTAACATTGTAATTTTAACACATTTTTTATTGTGTAATGATTATTTTAAAGGGTCCCAAGAAAACTAGCAGGCCATAAATGCACAGCTAATTGGAACTCTAATAAAACAATAAAACAATAAAACAACTCTCAGAGACCAGAGTGGGGTTTTGGGTCTGTGTACCGTTCATTCTTTTGAATTTCAATTAAGAACAGAAAACTATAAAATGACACTGCGGCATATAAACCAGACAGAATAAAATATCAAAAGTGAAATAGGCACGATGACGAGATAAACTTTAAATTAAATATTGGAAATCGAGGTCGAAATCTGCTTTTTGTTTGACGCTACAACGGAATAATACAAACAGTTTTTCGTTCTTAATTGAAATCAAAAGAACGACTTGTACATGGACCGTTTTGTCGTCACGGTGAAGCTAACAGCAACTAATATGCAAACACACACTTCCTGATTATGAAACGCCGCTATATCTGTACTGGGAAAGACACATTTTGCTCAGATACGTGAAAAAAAAAAGTGATTATAAGGCGTTTAACATGACTTAGCACCTTAGCTGTGTTTTGTCCACTCCTTGTTTCCTGGTTGTCCGAACTGATGAAAGGTGCCACCAGAACTGTCCAATTATGCCCCCGTCTCGGACTCGGCTCTCACCGACCTCGCTAAGTCCACCTGTCTCTTTCTTTCTGTTTTTTTTCTGTCTCTTTTTCTCCGTCTCTAAGTGAAGGTCTATTTGGTCGGCCCTAATCACGCCATCATCCTCCCTCACTCCTCCTTCGCTTTGTTAATACTAACATGTACGAACTCTGTCAGGCTATTACCGCAGCTTCTAGACTCCTCGAGTGGACTACTTTGGTCGTTTAAGGTACTTTTCCTCCGGTTTCGTCAAAAAGTACTCCAACCAGTATGTTCTTTCGCGGAGGCAATTTAAGCGTGGAAGTGTTAGACATGTATACCCATTGACGTTTTAAAGGCGCTGAAACTGATTTCGTCCTGTGTTTTTGAGGGTTGTTTTGTCTGATAATCAGGAAGTGTGTGTTCGCATGTTAGTTGTTGTTAGTATTACCATCTGCGCTGGTCTCTGAGAGTTGTGAAATGCGTTTATAAACTCGGTATGATGAAAAATTAGGATGCTGGGAATGCATAAAGTAAGAGAGGAATAACTTATTTAAATAAACTAGTTCTGTTTTTCATGTTTTTAAGAGTGAAAATGAGGTAGAGTTTAAATTATTTTGAAACTTTGCAACACATAACTTACCTAAACATAATATTTGAGTATTTTTATATTGATTGGATGTTCATTGGTGTTCAAAGTGAGTGTAGTGTCCAGTGATGATAGTTTGGACTGGCAAAATCTGAGTTGTTGAGCAGTTTTGTAAAAAAAATACATGAATAAATGAGTAACATCGTCTCACATGTATCTTATAGGTTGTACTTTTAGAATGCATTTATAGAGTTTGATGATAATTTCAGCGGCGCCTATATAACTTTATGGGTGATTGAAAGAAATATGAAACTTTAACTTTTTGACAATAGTGTATATTGACATGTTTTGCTAGCTGCAAGCCATTCAGAATGACTATATCACTGTTGTTACTTATGTCAGTCTGTGATTGAAAGAAAGTATATAAGAAGACAAAATGAACATCATGATGATCCACAAAGCTCAAAATGCCCTTATCCACCAGGTGAAGTCATGTAGTGGTAGTTAAATGAACAGCTCCTTTTACCTTTAGTTTAGTAGAGATTGTCATTCCAGGGCTCCATTATTATCAAATTGATTTTATTGAAGGCACTGCAAAAAACCAAAACGTAGTCAAGTTCAGATGACTTGAATCAAGAAACGTTTTATCACGATCTGAGTAAATTTCACTTGACAAGTAAAATTTTCTTAGCCAGGCTGGTGCTACCGAGTGCCTCCACTCAATTTAATTTCTCTCCAGCGACTAGGTCAGGAATCAGAATACACTCGATGGTTTGCAAGAACCTTGGAAGTAGTAGACCGCACACTGTCCAATCGGCGAAGAGCTGTGAAGCCATGACGTCAAACTCAAGTGTCTGTCTGGGTCCCTTTTTGTGGAACAGCACAACAGTAAACAAAGCGGTCGAGATGGATGTAGACGAAGACAAACATTCTGTGTTGGCAACGAGTCCCGAGATCGAGGATTTAAAGCTGGAACAGAGAATGTTTGGTGAATTTTGTCAAGGGGAAAGACGTTATTGACCTTCTTCTTACGGGATTTGGCGCATTACATACATCACGACCAAATAGCAGCGATTGGTTAAATAAAAAACATACGAATCCTAAAGCTGCAAGGTCAGACAGTTTCCACGAAGTGAAACCGACTGATGAATCAGGCAAAAATTATCTGCCAGTGGAATAAGACTTTTTGTACTTAAAGTATGAAAATACATCTTGCTACACTTTAAAAAAAAAAGAAGGAAAACAACAACTTTTTGCATTTAAAATAAGAAATTAAGAAAAACACTTATTCCATGGGTAGATAATTTTACTTGTCAAGCTGAATCTACTAAAAAAAAAAGCTAAATGTTCTTAATTTAAGTCTTTTTAACTTACCGAGATATCGTTTCTTTTTTTTTCCTTTTCTAGTGGGTGTATGGAGTTTAGAAACACACAGGAGCATTTCCTGTTTTACCACATGACATCAAAACGTTGAACAGCGTGTTTTCACTTTGAGAGAAGAATTCCTAAATACCTAAACCTAAATACGTAGTGTCTGTGTGTTAAACGTGTGAATGAAACAAAACACAACTCGTTTGTGATGAGAAAAGCAACATCATACATTAAAAAACATCAGAAAATCTCGAAATATGGGCCCTTTATTCATGAACCAGGTCAGCAATTCTACATTCTGACAGTTAAAAAGCAAATTCCACCGTAAAATTCTGACCTGCTCCAGTTTCAATTACATAGACTCTAAAGCGTTGCGATGTCACGTGAACCTTTTCCGATCTGGCACGTTTTACAGTAAGGCAAAAGAACATGAAACACTTTGCAATTTAATCAAAGCTAACACCGTATCTCGTGTCATCTCTTTCTTCTCCCAATAATTTCTCCCACCGTTTATGTAACATGTCATCTGGAGCTTAAAAATAGCTCTTGCCTTCCTTTGAAAAGATATGCAAATACCATTCTCCGGCACCATATGTCACCGCATCGCATTTTCTCCTTTAGCGGAGGAATCGAGAGTGTGTGAAGCGTCGCAAACAAATTTTCAAACTTCCGTCGTCACTTACGGGCTACGTTAAAATGGTGTGTGCTTAGTCATTTGAGACAGTCGAGGTTGTCAGAACTCAAAATAGTGGGTTCGATGATGTTCGCGCCGGCGTTTGACTTGCAGATATGTGTTTCTGGGTGTTTCCGTATCACTTCGGCGACGGTGGTAAGGAGGCATTCGATTTTACAGTCTGTCAGTTTGACGGTTGAAGGCTCTAGGTTGGAGTACGCCGATGGAATTCAGTGAGTTAGCAGAGTGTGGTTTCGTAATGTGTCATAAGACGGAGCATTTAGTTATGTAGGCGTTTTATGATTTCTGTCCCGACTGTTAGTAATGGTATCTTAAAGGTGAAATACTGTATGTAACTTTTTGGTTGGAGGCCCGTCACCTGGGTTTTTTCTGAAGATATGCCATTTCTCTGCCTGGAATGTTCCAAAGTATGACATTAAACAGCTCTACCTTGCATTTATTCAATTACAGGTGGTTTTATAGCTCAAAAATACCAAGAAAAACTGATATTTTAACTGTGAGCAAAGTTCTTATAACTTGATCTGGTTTGGTCTCCATGAAGATAGAAAGGTTTAATACCATACTGTGAAACATTCCAGACAAAGCAATCACATCTCCACTGAGAAAAACATTTGACGGATCTTCCACCAAGTTACACAATGTACCTTAAACTAAGGCCCCGTTTACACATACACAAGTATTTTAAAACCCTCTAAGGCTCAAATTAATTTTTAGTAACAGGAAAAATCTGATATTTAGGGAAATTATAATATTGGGTAGTAATATACAATCCTGACTTTTTTATCCTTTGTAAACAAAAAAAGTATTTTGCACTTCTGGCAGGCTGTTTGCATGTAGCCATTCTTGCACAGTCTGCATCGTCCACGTTTATCAGCATGGATGGGAAAAAAGGCTCCTGAGTAAAAAAAAAGCTCATTAAATATGGATGTGGAATAAGTAGGTAATTGGAATTTAGCTGTTGCAAATCTGCAACGCCTGCCTGGAGGGGGATAAAAACATAGACATTCCCCTTTGTTTGTACCCATCTTTTACACTCAAACGGTGAATTATTTCTAAAAAAACTCCGTCTACAGTGGAGATTCTGGAAAACTACGGTTTGGCGTTTGCGTGTAAAGTGAGATAAACAGAGTTTTAGGAGCTGACGCGGTAAAAGTGACACCAATGTTTACCGTTTGCTCTGATGATGATCACGAAGCATCAGCGCAACAGTCACATTTCTTCTGGTGCAAACACTTTTCATGTGTTTGTATTTGCACACAAAGCTGATGTTTCATATCCATGACCTGAGATGACGAATGAGCCTCGGAGGTCAGCAATTTTACCACCTCTTTAACAGATCTGTGGAGAGGCGAGCCCGCTCAGTAATGCACGTTTTTCAAGGGATCTGTGAGTAGTACTTACAGCTGTAATGAAATAAATGCTACAGGTTTGAATCCAGAAGCTTGGCGTAGTTATGACGGTCCTCGATGGCGTATTTATGTGAGTTGGTGTAAACGAAAACCTTTTTGAAAATGATGCTGTGTGCACAATGTTATTTTGGAAAACGGAGGGAGATAAATATTTGTTTCTCAGCATACCCAGCTCTGTGTAAACGTAGCCTAAATAATTTGAAACTAAAGACCAGTCAGGACTAAACTGTTCTGGTGCAGTTGATCCAAAGTTATCCATATAGTGAAATACAATGAAATCTCAGGGTATCAGTCTGGTCGGAAATGCTCCACTATGTTTTTATACTCTGTGATAAATTAACCAAAACTAAGAAGAATTGTAGCTGAATGGTTGGATATGGTTTCAAATTGACTAATGTGTGAAATTAAATGAATGAGTTTAAAAACAGACAAAGGCCCATTTTGTCACAGTGTCGAAAAATAATCGATTCTCTTGCAAAAATATCAATACTTACAGATGCATCGTGTAACTTTTCTGTTGGAGGGTCCGTCAAATGGTTTTTCTCCATGGAAATGTTATTGCTTTGTCTGGAATGTTTCACAGTATGGCATTAAACCTTTCTATCTTTGTGGAGACCAAATCAGACCAAGTTGCAGGTCAGATCTGTGGAGAGGCGACCCCACTCACAGTCAGAATACATGTTTTTCTAGGTATTTGTAGAGGTAGAGCTGTTTAATGTCATACTGTGGAACATTCCAGGCAAAGCTTAGAGTTTCTAAAAAAAAAAAAAGTTTGTTATCTAGTTCTAGTTTACGCATTTGTTTAGTGTTGGCGAGTGTGAATACAGACTTCTTTTTTAAGTTTAACTTTTAAAAAATTTAAATTGTATGTAAAAAAAAATAAAATGTAAAAATAATAAGAACTAGAAAAGCACTCAGAGAGCGCAGACCTCCGCCAAGGACTACCCCCATTTTTTATATAAATTGCGATAAAATCAGTCTTCTGGATCAGATCCGGATCAGCCTTTGGAATATGAAAGAGGATCCCATTGTCCATCCCTGAGTCAAATTTCATGGGGTTTGGTCAATAATTAACCGAGATATTGAGAAACAAAATTTTTGGTCCCATTTACCACAATGTTAACTAAAATTTCAAAGTGATCCAGAATCCAGGATTTCTTCCGGATCACCCCCAAAATGAAATCAGTTCTTCCTTTTCACATTTCCAACAAATCCTGAAAATTTCATCAAAATCGGTCCATAACTTTTTGAGTTATGTTGCTAACAGACAAACAAACAAACAAACAGACAAACGCCGGCAAAAACATAACCTCCTTGGCGGAGATAATAAAAATAATAAAATAAAATGTCACATGGTACAAACATGCAATCCCCTTTTACCAAACCTGTCACCTACTGTTCTTGTGAGATCTTTTGTTTGACCAACTGCACACACAAACTCTACCATTTCCTTGCTTAACGTTCTTCTTCTCTCCTTGTCCAAACTTCAGGTAAAGGTCCGGAGACTCTGTTCGCGGGGCAGAAGCTCAATGATAACGAGTGGCACACGGTCAAAGTGGTGCGCAGAGGCAAGAACCTGCAGCTCTCTGTGGACAATGTCACTGTGGAGGGTGAGTACACATGAGAGACCACACGGGGGCGCCGCCAGGTATGGGAGGGACCTAATTTAAAGAGGTTTGACAATAAGTTCTATTCACGCTTACCGGAAAAACGTTGGAAATGTGCGGTTGACTGCTTCAGGTGTAGTTACCGACACTGGGCATGTGATAAAACCATAGATTCAGCAGCAGCGTCTTCACAACCTGCCAAAACTTTCCATGGGGGACGGGAATCTAATCACATTGTCTTTGTTTCTTAATCAGACAAATTATAAAACACAAATTAATAGGCAATTTATAAAAGGAAAAAATAAAGAATACAATGACGTCTAGATGAAGAAAACCAGGCAATTTTCTCAGTTTTTGTCTTCAGATTTTGTCAGAGTTAGTAACGCCAACAGAGCCCAAAGGAAGTCGTCAGAGTTGGGGACTTGCAAGTCGTGACATGGACTAAAATCAGACTTGAGTCGCTATTTTTAGGACTTGAGACTTGACTTGATAAAATGGACACAGACTCGGGACATGACTTGGACTTGAAGGTCAGTGATTTGGGACTTGACTAAGACTTGAGGCCTGTGACTTGAGAAGACTGGAGAAGCACTTTTAAATCTGAATTCTTTCTATTCTAACAGTAATGATTCTAACTAAAAAATTTACATTTGTACAACTCTTATATAAGTACTCATATATAAATATACAATAGTACAATTTATCTTAAAAGTCATATAAATTTCAGAAATCTAAGTACTTTGGTTTAAAGACTTGAAATGACTTGGACTTGACTTGGACTTATGGGCCAGTGACTCGAGACTCGACTTGGATTTGCCTGTATTTGACTTGGGACTTGACTCGGACTTGAGGTGAAAGACTTGAGACTTACTTGAGACTCGCAAAACAACCACTCGGTCCCATCTCTGGAAGTCGTCATCCGCATCTTTCCAAACGTCTTCCAGTTTTGTGACATAAGCGTGAATTGAGCCTGTAAAAAAGTGGTGGAGGAATTGTGAATTTGCTAAATGTGATGAACAAGAGCCACTGTATTCTCATGAGAAACATCTAAAAGTTAACTTTGCAAACGTTGAAACTGATCCATCAACTTCCTACCGCCCGCTTGTCTACATGGAGATGAATAAGTTTGACCTTGAGTTGCGTTTTGTTTCTTTCACACATGATTAACCCTTTATTATTACTCTGTCTACATCTCCAAAGCTCAAAATGCTCTGCTCCACCTTGTGATGTCATGAAGTTGTAGTTTTCAAGGTACTTTTTGCCTTTTTTACCTTATGTTCAGAAGAGATTGGCAATTCCAGAGCTAAAATTATCCAACTGATTCTAGTGACGCACAATGACAACACGCAGTGGAACAAAATGCTTTCAGTTTGAGAGAATAACTCTGCCTAAATATTCAGGATTTGTAAGTTGAACATGTGTGAATGAAACAAAACTCAACTCCAGGTCAGTTTGTTATAACGCAGCTAGGGAAAACGAAAGAAAAATCACAGAAATCACAAGACTAAACAGGCTATAACTGAAATCGGCAACCTTTTTTTTTTGACATTTGTGATTAAAGATTAATATTTGTTGGCTTTTCTAATAAACGCATTTTGAAACATTTAACATTAGGGCCCCCTTGTGGTTCAGGGGGCCCTCTGCACACCCAAGCTCCTCTACAAATCTTCTTGCCAACTCCACACTTCTGTTTTTGCTGCTAAAACTTGCTTAAACACGTCCGCCCACAGAGTCCACACTTTGGCGGAGCTGCTCATTTCAAAGTGCAAGGTGACTAATTAGGACGGCGGCGGCGGCAGCATATGGCCGGGCTGTTTCTGGCCCCCGTTACATTTTAAGGGAGGAGATGGCAACGGTGCATTTGGCAAAGTTCAATCAAAACACATTACTCACTGCTGACTGAAGCGCGCAAGTCCAAAAGTTTGTCAGGGTATCACGACTGTGCTGCAATTTCTAAGTTTGGAAAGGGTGTAAATGAGATGCTAAATTGCACGAAAAAAGTATATATACAAAAATATCTGTTACAGCGTCTTTCTGTGGACTTTAACGCAGCTCGATGGTAAAAACAGAGTAGATTTAAGAGCTTATATTGCGCTATTTTCTAATCAATGTTATAATGTTTTATCATCACAAACAGACCTGGAGTTGTGTTTTGTTTCATTCACACCTGTTCTTCATGAGTTCATCTCTCAGACCTTGTGAGGTGAAGTGGTAATACTGAGGTGCTCCACTGTGTTTTGAAACTCAACACACCTTCAGTAGAATCATTTGGATAATTTCAGCCCTGGAATTGCCAATCTCTGCTAAACTATAGGTCAAATGTAGCTGTTAATTTAAAGGCAAAGGAGAAATTCAATTTGTCAACTGGACAAACATGTGCCCTTTACATAGAACAATAGGGGTAGTCAGGTTAGGGCCTCTAGGTGTGAAAACCCTCATTTTTGGCCTGAATGATTATGGTAATCTGTCCCCTCCCTCAAGACAAATGAAGAGGCCGAGCTAACAAACAGAAACTGTAGACAAGTACTGTGTTAGTTTCAGAGTAGTTTAAGTGTAGTTAGCTCCTCCCTGCAGGCAGATATAAGGCAGTGTCCATCAGCATGTGACCAGAACTGAAGAAGCAGCTTGGATAAGATGCATAACATTTTCAACCTAAATAAACTTTTGTCCAGTTGACAAATTGAATTGCTCCTTTGCCATGGATACTACCTGGATGACTGAGGGATTCTACACACATCTGTTTATATAAAAACTACTGCTTCATGACATCACAAGTTGGATCAGAGCATTTTGAGCTTTGGAGATGTAGACATACTAATAATAAAAGGTTACTCATATATGTGTGAATGAAACAAAACACAACTGTAGGTCTGTTTTTGAGGAGACAACAACACTGTAACATGACTTAAACCTCAAGAGTCAATTTTGAGTAATATAGGACCATAAAATAAGTATTCTTGATGGAGAATTTTTGGGGGTTTGTGGTCAATAAAATGACTAATTCGCTGCAGACAGCACCCAGAGCTCAAATTGTATCAAAAAGTGCTACTTTAAAATGTATTAATTTTAAGTTCAAAGTTAGCTTTATTGTCAATTTCTTCAGATGTACTAGACACACAAAGGAATCAAAATTGTGTTTCTCTGTAACCCGTATGTAGACAGCAACTGGGAAAGTGAGCCATTCAAGTTTTGCTGCAGTAAACTGTTGCAGTTGCGTGGACTTTGTGTCACAGTCGAAGGTCTCAGTGCAGTTTAACAAGACGGCTGGTTAGGGAGGGTCAGCAGGTCTGTGTCGGGGCAGTTTGAGGAGAGAAAGGGCCAAAAGTGTCTCTCCTCTGTGTCCAGAAGCCTCCAGGGGGCGCCAGGTGAACACAACAGAAAAGGTCTCGCTCTTAACTTCGCTCTAGCGTTTTGGTTGGTGATAAAATTGTCCATTCCCTCAAAATGTTTAAGAACATGGATTGCTGGTTCAGTCGATTAAAACAAAGGTGATAGAAACTGAAGTAGTATGCAAAAAAAAATAAAAAATCATAGTTTTTAGAGGTCATTCTCACACTTTTATATAGCTCTTTTTTATATTTATGGCACTCAAAGCACTGCGTGTTATGCTGAAAGTTGGATTCGAACCATAAACCTTTGGGTCGTTGAGTAAACTGTTTACAACCTGAGTTATTGTTGCCCCCGTAGTGAAAAAAATGAAATTAGTATACTCTGTTATATGGGGAACATCTAATGTAATAAGATTTCTGTTGTTGTTGGAGGCCAAAAAAGGAAATTCTTCAAGGTTTTTAGTGAACTATAGATTTTTACAGATTTTTTCCTTTTTGTAGTGTAGGTATTTTTTCCAATATTGTATCCTAACCATCCAGCCTTGAAATTCGAATGGCGAAACAGTTCAAGCTGTACAACAAAAACACACATACTATATACACACACAAACACACAACCGCCAATGTGCATTAAGCATCTGTGCTCTGAAGCAGGTGAGGCTCAGGTCAGGGAGCAGAGGAGGGGGAGGGAGGAGAGAGTGGGCAAAGTGGGGGCGTAGAACTTGTAGCCTGGGGCGGATTGGTGGAGGGATGGAGGGATGGAGGGGCAGAGGGGCGAGAGGTGAAGGCAAGATGAGAGAGATGGAGTGATGGATGAAGGGTGAAAGCAAGAAAGTGGGGGAAGGTGAAAAAAATACATTAAAAAAAAGCTTTATTTGACAGGAGCTGAACACTATGGGTGACGTCGTACTCCCTTAGTCCACTTCTTTATACAGTCTATGATAATAAGTAGATATAGAGAAGATAGCTAGAATTAGTTAGAACTGACTGTGGTTTTCTATGATAAAATGTCTGTGGAAATGTCTTAGGTATTCTCCACCAACTGCATAAATCTGTTAGCCAGGCTGGCCCCAATTAGTGCCTCCACTCAATTTCATTTCTCTCCAGCGACTAGACGGTTTGCAAGAACCCCAGAAGTTGTAGACCACACACCGGCCAATCAGCATAGAGCTATGAAGCCATGATGTCAAACTAAAGCGCTCGTCCGGGTCCCTTTTGTGGTATATCACAGCTTGAGATGGATGTAGACGAAGACAGACATTCTGTGTTGGCAACGATTCCCGAGATCGTGGATTTAAAGCCGGAACAAAAAGAATGTTTGGTGAATTTTATTAAGGGAAAAGACGTTATTGCCCTTCACCCTACGGGATTTGGCGCATGACATACGTCACAACCAAAATAGCAGCAATTGATTAAATAAAAAAAGTACCCGCCTACCTTCGAGCGAACAAATCCTAATGCTGTGAGGTCAAACAGTTTCCATGAAGTGAAACCGGCTGATGAATCAGGCTGTGAACAAGGTTTACAAAAGATAAAAATTTTTCCATGAAGAATTTATCTACAACTGTCAAGGTAAGAAAGATGAACTCTTAAAGGCGAACGACAACGACACATTAGTGAACTACTGAGCAAAACTAATGTTATGGTGTGCTACAGATGTCTCGCATTCAAACTGTCTATTTATCTATGTTAATACTGACATCATGAAATCAATGTGTGATTTTAATTGTAGAATCAGTCTGAGTGAACAAGTTACTTATGTTTTATTCATGACCATAACATTAGTTTTGCTCAGTAGTTCACTAATGCATCGTCATTGGTCGCCTTACGTTTTCGTCTTTCTTACGTTGATAGTTGTGGATAAACTCTTCATTTTTCAGATTCTTCCTTTGTGGACCTTTTTGGTTGAAGATTTGGTGATGGGACAGATTTATGAAGCTGATGGAAAATACACCAGACATTTCTAGACATTTTCCCATAAAAAACCATTAACCAGACATTTCATAAATCTATAGCGGCTCACTTCCGGACGTTGTGAAAAGGTCTATAAAACACCTGTAATGCAACCTCTTTAATTCAATAAATAAATCTGGACACTAGCCAATCTCATTACCCCATGTCCTCAAACATACAAAACACACAATGCAGCTGTAACAAGAGATTTTCCACCAATGTTATTTGTGTAATTTCCTTCACGGTGGGTTAGGAAAATAGATGGCACCTTTATTCCTGAACCTATGGTAAATCACAGTATTTTTCACCTGATAATGTAAAAAAAAAATGTAAAAATGAAAAACAAAAAGCATTGCGTAAGAGTAAAATCATTCAAAACATGTTTGTGCTTTCAAAAAGAAAAGAAAAATATGAATGTGTCTAAATGTGGCTGGAGAGGAAAATTAATAGCGACTCTGCTTTGACACTATTTAGTCACCGGCCAATTCGTGGAATGACCACAGCCGGAGCACGGAAATTAAAAACAAAAGGTGAAATTGAAAATTGTACCGCTGGGTGCTGTCGAACGCCTGCCATTTTCCCCTTCAAATGTAATGTTTTTGATCTAGAGCCTGCAGCTGGTTTATTGTTTTATTTTAGTGTTCCCCAAGTTCAGATATGTTGTACAAGCAGCTCTCGAGGTCAAAACAAGTCAGGTGTGCTGCATCAAATTATAAAGAATCATCCAAGAATCAGGAAGTGCACAGTTGGCATGCTAGTTGTTGTTTAAATGACTGTGACTGCAAAACTACCCCCTGGCCTCTGAATAAGGCGTCAAAATTGTCCCATAATACACATGCACGATTTGGTCTCAGTCCTGATCTTGTCCCGGTCTGGTCCTGGTCTTGGTCTCGGTCCTGGTCTCAGTTCTGGTCTGGTCCTGGTCTGGTCCCGCTCTCAGTCTCGGTCGGGTCCCGGTCTACTTCTGGTCTCAGTCCTGATCTCAATCCCAGTCTCAGGCCTGGTCTCAATCCTGATCGTGTCCCGGTCTGGTCCTGGTCTCAGTCCTGGTCTCAGTTCTGGTCTGGTCCCAGTCTCAGTCCTGGTCTCAATCCTGGTCTGGTCCCAGTCTGATCCCAGTCTTAGTCCCGGCCTGGTCCCAGTCTGGTCCTGGTCTCAGTCCCAGTCCCAGTCCTGGTCTCAGTTCTGGTCTGGTTCCAGTCTCTGGTATCAGTCCCGGTCTTGGTTCCTGGTCCCTGTCCCAGTCTCAGTCCTGGTCCCAGTTCTGGTCTGGTTCCAGTCTCTGGTATCAGTCCCAGTCTTGGTCCTGGTCCCTGTCCCAGTCTCAGTCCTGGTCTCAGTTCTGGTCTGGTTCCAGTCTCTTATATCAATCCCGGTCTTGGTACTGGTCCTTGTCCCAGTCTCAGTCCTGGTCTCAGTCCCGATCTCAATCCCAGTCTGGTCAGTTTGATCCCGGTCTGGCCCTGGTCTGGTCCTGGTCTTAGTCCTGATCACCTGACAGTCTACGTGGGCACACCCGACACTTAGTCCTGGTTCAGTCCTAGTTTAGTCCTGGTTTAAACATGGTTTAGACCTGGTTTAGCCTTGTTTTAGTCCTGGTTCAGTCCTGGGATCAGTCCTGGTTCAGTCCTTATGCAGTGCAAAAGTCCAGCATCACAGTTTAAGTCAGCAGTTATTTTTTTTTTTTCGTTTTCTTATTTTTGACTATTTTGACCAACGAATGATACACGGATTAATTAGGATGCTTAAAATTCTTTCTTCCAAGGTTTTTTTTTGTTGCTTTTAAGACAGTTCTAATCAAGTACAGCGCATTTAAACTTAACTTTTATTTGCGTGGCCCGTCACCTGATGGTCCGATTTATTCAGTTACAAGTATTTTTTATTAAAGATGCATTCTTACTTTGACAGGTGGCACATCTTCTAGCAGAAAAAGTTACACAGTGCACATTTAAAACCATTTCGTGTCCCGTTTCTCTCACAGGTCAGATGACTGGTGCCCACACGCGTCTGGAATTCCACAACATCGAGACGGGGATCATGACGGAACGCCGCTTCATATCCGTGGTCCCGTCCAACTTCATCGGACACCTCCAGGGCCTGTCCTTCAACGGCGTGCCCTACCTGGACCAGTGCAAGAACGGCGACATCTCCTACTGCGAGCTCAACGCCCGCTTCGGAATGCGCCACATCATCGCCGACCCGGTCACGTTCCGAACCAAAGGGAGCTACCTGGCCCTGGCGACGCTCCAAGCCTACGCCTCCATGCACCTCTTCTTCCAGTTCAAGACCACCACGCCCGACGGACTCATGCTCTTCAACTCCGGCGACGGGAGCGACTTCATAGTGGTGGAGCTCGTCAAAGGGTAAGATATACAAATACTTTAAAGACTAGTGTACTTTGTCAGATGCAGTTGCCATAAGATGAGACGAAAGACCTTTTTTCACCTGAAACTGCCTCGCTTTAGGTTTGCCGATAAACTTAAAACTGGTTAATGATATATTTTTTAATTTGAAATGCAAAATGTTGTGTTTGTATAGATGCTTGATGTTGTGCATGGAAGAATGTTTTATCCATTGATTTTGCAGATTTATAGCCAGGCTGGGGCCACCTAGTGCCTCTGCTCAATTTCATTTCTCTCCAGCTACTAGATCAGGAGTCAGAATACACTACACGGTTTACAAGAACCCCGGAAGTTGTAGACCACGCACCGGCCAATCAGCAAAGAGCTGTGAAGCCATGACGTCAAACTCAAGCGCCTGTCTGGGTCCCTTTTGTTGTTCAGCACAACAGTAAACAAAGCGGTTGAGATGGATGTAGACGAAGACAGACATTCTGTGTTGGCAACGATTCTCGAGATCGAGGATTTAAAGCCAGAACAAAGAGAATGTTTGCTGAATTTTATCAAGGTGAAAGGCGTTATTGCCCTTCTTCCTACGGGATTTGGTGCATTACATACATCACGACCAAATAGCAGCAATTGGTTAAATAATCAAAGTACCCACCTACTGTCGAGTGAACAAATCCTAATGCTGCGAGGTCAGATGGTTTCCACGAAGTGAATCCGGCGGATGAATCAGGCTAGCAGATTTATAAAGCTGGTGAACAAAACACAAGACATTTCCACAAACATTTTGAAACAGAAAACCATTAACTGGAAGTTCCACAAACCTCGAACGGGGCACTTCCGGGCATTGTGTAAAAGGTGTATGGGTTTGGCACTGTTTTTCTACGGTGGAGGCAGGACGACAGCGCCATCTTCCATCCAACTTCCTCAGGACAACTCTTGGAAAAAAACACCTAATAACATAAATTATCAAAAGACCAAATGAAGCTCATTGGACTGAAACTGAAACTTATTAAAAGTTTTTCGGCAAATATAGCATGTTCAAAACAATAAATGGTGACATCTGCAACATGATCTAAAGATTTTATTTGTTAGCGATTAATACCTCATAGAAGTGTAATACCCCCTCTGTAAAAGAAGTATAAAAATGCTTGTAAAGATAGTTCTTTAAAGAGTTCCGGGTGAAAGCTCTGAGCTGAATTACATTTAGATATACTCGCTAAACTGCAGCATTAGCAAATAGGATTTTTGCTGTTTAAATAGCCTTCAGACTTACAGTTATGTGCTGGAAATTACAATCATTTACAAAAGGACCTGCTCCTTTAAAATGATTTTATTGGAACACTATTCAGCCAAGCACAAACTGGCAGATGCTTCTATCTCTGTAAAACACCTTGGCGTTTGTATTAACTAAATAGACTGTACTGAAACTACTGTGATAATGTAGCAGATAGCAAAGGAATTCAGTCTTATTACTTATAAAACTATGGTCTTCCACAACATTAAAGGTTCACTGTGTAACATTTCCAGCAGAGGGTCCGTCACCTGCTTGTCTCCATGGAAATGCTATTGTCTTGTATGGAATGTTCCACAGTATACCAGTAGATTAAATCTATGTAGCACAAAGGAGACAAGGAGGTTGCAGCTCTACGCTGCATTGCAGTTCAGTTCTGTGGAGAGGCGCCTCATGCACAGGAGGAATTATTGCATTTTTGAGCAATAGAAACACCAGTAATGAATAAATAATGGATGGATATGTTTAATGTCATACCATGGAATATTCCAGACAAAGAAATAATAAATGTAGCAAACCCTCCACCCGAAAAGTTGCGCAGTAAAAAAATAAAATAATAATAATAATAATAATAATAATAATAATAAATGAAAAAAGTATACAGATAAAATAATAATTGTAAAACATAATACAGTACAATACAATAAATAAATTTAAATAAATTATATTAAATATGTATAGTATGTAAAGTTTCGGGATCAATGCACATAAGCAACCACATAATTATTGAAACTATGTAATGAATAGGGGTGTTTTAATATAGGTGTTTTAATATACATATTTCTTCTTCCCACAATAAAAAAAAATCTTTATTGTTTCTCTCTTGGCACAAACTCGAAATAAACAGGGATGAAAAAAAATTTAAATAAAGTATTAGTTTTTCCAGGGTCCTGTGTAAAATGTCCTGTTTGGGGCCCCTATTTTGATAAACCACTGATAACAAAAAAAAAAAAATAAAATCATCATCTGAAATTGTACAATATCAGACAATGGTACTACATAAAAGTATTTATTTAAATATGTCAGGCAGTCAGAGAACTGCTTTTGACCCTTCCTTCCTGTTTGACAAAATGCTGCTTTTGCAATAGGATGCGTCTCATTTCTCTTCCCTCGCTTCCTTCTCCTTGATTCCTCTCCTCGATCCTCCGTTTTCAGCTGTCAATCAAATGCGTCATATTGAGTCACGTCCGAAAAGAAAACCACCTAAAACATTACTGGTCACAGTGAGGAGTTTATATCCTTTCATGTCCTGGTTTCTTCTCTGTGGGCGGGACTTCCTCACCTATGTCTTGCAGAATCGAGGAGAAGGAAGCGAGGAAAAAGAAACGAGATGGAATCAAAAACTGAAAATTTACTCATTCACAAAAAAGAGTCTAATACCTCAGCTTTAAACCATGGGGCCCCCTATTTTCTTGGGCCCCCCTTAGCGTGCCCATAGTCTGCTTATTTCTAGAAACGCCCCTGTTCAACTTATATATTTATACCTTCATTTACTCTTCCGCATTCATTGGAAAAGTGTCTGTATTCTGAATCATCTATAACTCTTTCTCTCTCAAAACAAACTCAGATGACTCATTTTCGCACGCTTGAAAGCTCCTTATATGAACAAAGTGATCCGGAGCAGACAAAGTTGGAAAATGGAAAGCTTCTTCGCTATCTTAAAATCGTTAACGAAAGACAATGACATTTTCACAGCTTGTATTATGACGCAAAACCTCCAATTAGTAATGCAAAATGTACAGAAATAGATGTCTGAGAATAAGTTTTGCAAGCACAAATAGAAAAGTCTCCAAAAATATACAAGTAGTAATTAGAGGACTGTAGTATTTTTGTTTGCATAGTTCGATTGTGTGTTGTGTAATCCAGTAAAAAAAAGACACCACTGTTTCGCAAAGGCAAGACGGTGCAAAAATACAAAGGGTGCTGGGATAAAGTGAAATAAACACTAGAATGCAAAGGTAAAACAAAGAAAGCGCTGTTTGTGTGAAGAGAAACGGAGAGAGTGGGGAATCTTGTCGGCCTGCGGCTCTCAGCACATAAAGTGATGAATGATTCTCTGTCAGTGCGAGGATGGGAAGAAAAGGCTGAATTTGAGTTATATTTGAAACTGTATTATTTAAAGCCTCACTATGTAACTTTTTAAAAATCAAAAATAGTCTTTTAGTGCAAATTGTAATTGAATATGGTGATTAAAAACATTCACCATTAAGAGTGAAAATATAAAATTAATCCAGAAATTTTTCATTTTGATATTACAATCTGATACACAGGAGGCAACATTTTACCAAAAAAACACTCTAAAATAAATTCATGCTTTTGTGTTTCTATTGCTTTGAAAACCCTGTGTGGGTGGGGCTTGCAGAGTTTGTTTCCATGGAAATGTTGTTATTTTGGCTCTAATAATCTAGCCTGATTCATGAGCCGGTTTCACTTTGTAGAAACCATCTGACTTCACAGCATTAGGATATGTTCGCTCAATCGTAGGCGGGTACTTTTTTTTATTTAACCAATAACCACCAACTGCTATTTGGTCGTGATGTATGTAATGCGCCGAAATGTTCACTGGTGTCCAAGTAATTGCCGGCACAACAGCAAACAAAGCAGAGAGTGAACATGTCTGTCAGCGATCATTGTAGTTTCTGCGAGATGAACTTGCGAATTAAAGGTGCAATAAAAAATGCGAAGTTTTTATCCATGGATGTATCGTCTTTGTTTACTGTTGTGCTGCACCACAAAAGGGACCCAGACAGGAGCTTGAGTTTGTCTTTGCTGATTGGCTGGTGCGCCGTCTACAACTTCCGAGGTTCTTGCAAAACATCTAGTGTATTCTGATTCCTGACCTAATCGCTGGAGAGAAATTAAATTGAGTGGAGGCCCTAGGTGGCACCAGCCTGACTAATAATATTCCACATTATGGCATAAATTTCCATGGTGAAGTGTGCTACCTCCAGGAAATTCCATACTGTTACTTAAAAAATAAAATAAAATAAAAGTAAAGTAGGATGTCTGATCAATGTTTTAGTGGAAATTGCAATAAAAAAGGTGATTCAAATTTCAAATGTAAAATTGACACATAAATATTAATCACTTAATTGCAACCACATTATGAGATTATTATTATTATAAAGATTTTGTTTTTTTGCTTTTATCACTTGCAGACATTGGGATATTTTTTGACAATGCAATCTGATACCATATACTTAAGTAGGAAAATACAACAACATGTCATAATTTGGGTAAAATAAAGTGACCTAAATGTCTTCTCAGGATACGGTGAAAAAGAAACAGATAAAAACACTGTATTTCTTTATTTTATTTGTCTGTTTAACCTTTATTTATCCAGGAGCGGGAAGGTCGATTTTGAATCAATTCTCATTTACAAAGACGACCAGGCCAAAAGGCACCAGCACCAGCAGGACACAGAACAGAACAGAACAGACGACACAAGAAATAAAACACGTACAAATAAGAGATCAAATCACATTACAAAGATTGGTACAAGACTATTTACAATATAAAGGAGTATGAAAGAGACTCTTAACAACATGTTCAGTGATCAGAAACCACAGATCTAAATCAAGTCACTATATCACACACTATATTGACTCTTGTAAGCTTTAGGCCATGTTATAATGATGTTTACTCCTCAAAAACATTCTTCTTTCATTCACACATGTTTGAGTAACACTATTATTAGTCTGTCTACATCTCCAAAACTCAAAGTGGTCTGTTCCACCTTGTGATGTTATGAAATGATAGGTTTTTAGATATCTTTTACCTTTTGTTTCGGTAGAGATTGGCAATCCAGGACTGAAATCATCCAAATGACTCTACTGAAGGTGTAGTGTAGGGATGTCAAACTCAAATTCACAGAGGATCGAAATTCAGAACTGGGGCCATACGAAATATTTATTGAAAAATTTCAGCAACATCTGCGTGTTTTCTCTTCTTTCGAGATATGTAATGTTAAACCTTTTCTTATTAAAATAAATGTTTAATAATAGTTTCGCTTAAACACTGAATCCAGAACAAGCAGAATAAATAATGTCTCTACAGTCTACTTGTAGTCGGCGGGCAGCTCTAATACATATTTGATATGATCTCAGGGGCGAAATATAATTATATCGCGGGCCAAATTTGACCACCAGGCCTGAGTTTGTCGAGGGGAGGTGAAGTTTAAAAAGACAGTGGAGCACTTTCCTGTTTTACCACATGACATCACAAGTTGGAACAGAGCGTTTTCCATTTGAGAGCCTAAATATGCAGCGTTTGTGTGTTAAATGTGTGACTGAAACAAAACACAACTCCAGGTCTCCATGTCAGGCAACTAAGCCCCGATGAAGACCAGGTTGGTCGAAACATGTTGGCTTTGGCCATTTAAATAAAGGCCTGTTAACTATATTTTTCCCATGAGATTTTTACTTCTTTGGAGTGCCTGGATTCTGTTGTGTTTTAGTTTTGATCCTTCTACCTGCTTCACACACCTGAAGCAAACAGCCCTCAATGTTATAACATAGATCTGAAAATCTAATATTCTAACATTAATATTACAGTAGTACAAAACTTTACTTAAAATTGCACTGTGTAATCCTTTGCTTAAACCTTTCTATCATCATGAAGTACAAACCAGACTAAGTTACAGGTCACATCTGTGGAGAGATGACCCCTCTCACACTCAGAATACCTGTTTATTTCTAGGTATTTTTGAGCAAAAAACCATCTGTAATTGAATAAATGTAAATTAGAGCTGTTTAATGTCACATTGTGGAACATTTCAGACAGAGCAATGACATATCCATGGAAACATGCAGGTGATGGACCCCTAACCAAAAAGTTACCCAATGCCCGTTTAAGAAATAATCAAGTAACATTCATATTACAGAAAAAAAGTGTAAAATTTCACTCAAAAGCACAATGAATTACACAACTAATTTAAAAACTTACTCAAGCAAACATAAATGTAAATGCGAATGTAACTCCTATTTTATCCACCTCAGCACTTCAGATCCAGTATCACACATTCTAGAAACACACACACACGCACAAAATAAAATAAAATACTTGAAAACTCTCTGTCTGTGAAATATAGTAACAAAACAGAATCGCTGAAAATGAACCGCACTGTAATTCTCAATCACTCCACATGAGAGAGCTGGAGCTGAGTGGGTTTTGACTTGGACTCGGGGGCCTGAAGAGCTCCTCTGTGATTAGAGAGGGAAAGATGAAGGGATCGCATTTGGTTAAAAAAAGAAAAAAAAGTAAAAAGCTCTGTAAAGTTCTCAGTATTCATAACGGGTAATTAGAAGCATGAAGAGCAATAATAATTTTGACTGTAATTAGCAGGGTTTTGTGTTTGATCCGCACTTCAAAATGTGTCTCAACATTTCAGAAGTGGTGGTGGTGGTAGAAGATTTTAATTTTAGTCAGGAAGCTAGTCAAGATTAACTAGCTGGGAGGTTTGGCCTGGTGATGTGATGTTCATGAAGGAGTTTCTTTTGAATGCTTGGAACGAGATCTCATTTATTAAAAGAACTGAATCTTTTTTTCTACCAACACCAACCAAAAATCAGTGCAGGAAAAGATCTTAAAGATATTACAGTTTTAGAACACCACACTTA
The DNA here is from genome assembly GCF_026225935.1 of Boleophthalmus pectinirostris. Classification (NCBI taxonomy): domain Eukaryota; kingdom Metazoa; phylum Chordata; class Actinopteri; order Gobiiformes; family Gobiidae; genus Boleophthalmus; species Boleophthalmus pectinirostris. Next base: position 5,316,066 of record NW_026571153.1, on the reverse strand, counting down.
TTCCAGCTTTTTACTGTTGCCCAAAATGTATTCTAAACTTTTGATTCATGAAAGTATCCACCTTTGGCAGATATAACAGCTGAACACACTTGTGGCTCATTCTTTTTACAATAGAAATCAAATTTTCTTCAGAAAGTTCTTCCCAAGTCTGTTGCAGAAGTTCCCATAAATGTGTGGCACTTGTAAGTTACTTCACTCTTCAATCCGTGTATCATTCGTTCATTCGTTTTTCAAAATAAAACCAAAAATAAAAAAACAAATATTTTCCTCATTATTTGTCTCCAAACCAAAATGAGAAAACGGATAACGATTAGTTTTTCCAGTTTTTGATTTTGTGTTAAAATGAATAATGGAAAAAAACGGATAATGGCCGTTTCCTGTTTACGGACTTAAAGTGCGATGCCGGACTTTTGTGCCACATATGGGCTGAACCAGGACTGAACCAGGACTGAACCAGGACTGAACCAGGACTGAACCAGGACTAAACCAGATCCCGGTCTCAGTCCCGGTCAGGTCATGGTCTGGCCCCAATCTCAGTCCTGGTTCAGTCTTGGTTCAGTCCTGGTTCAGTCCGTATGTGGCACAAAAGTCGGGTATCGCACGAGCCAATCAGCGAAGAGCTGTGAAGCCATGACGTCAAACTCAAGCATCTGTCTGGGTCCCTTTTGTGGAACAGCACAACAGTAAACAAAGCGGTCGAGATGGATGTACACAAAAATATACATTCTGTGTTGGCAAAGATTCCTGAGATCGACGATTTTAAGCCGGAACAAAGAGAATGTTTGGTGAATTTTATCAAGAGGGAAAGACGTTATTGCCCTATTGGGATTTGGTGCATTACATACGTCACCACCAAAAAAAAGTATCCGCCTACTGTCGAGCGAACGAATCCTAATGCTGCGAAGTCAGATGATTTCCACAAAGTGAAACCGTTTGAGCAATCAGGCTACCGTTTAATATGATCCAATCAGAACACAAATGGCCTCACTCGAGCCTCTCATTTGTGTTGCCAGTTCCAATGCTGAAATCCAGTTGGTTTAAACCTAACATGTTTCTCTCTGATCTGAATGGTCACTCCCTAAACCCCAGCACATGCAGCCAAACATGAATCAGTGCTAGTGCAGCCTCTGCAGCTCAGGGAGGGAACTCTAGAGGTTCTGAGCTTTCGCATGAGGCTTGTCCATACACTGAGAATGAGACAAACATGTACGTGTCCTCTGTCTTCATGTTCAACAGTTTGAAGAACCTTTTTAAAAACATGTGAGAGTGCAGGATACATACAGTCCCTTTAAGTGGGGACAAATAAAGACACTATTTTCCAGTGTAGGACTTTTAAAGTATCATTAGTGAAGTGCTGTTTCTCAAAAGCACTGCATTAAGTGGAGATAATAATGAGGCTTTATGGCTTGAATTGCTCCTTGTCGTGTAATAATAGTTTAAAAGTGCATTTTGCTAAGTGTTATATAGGCAACTGTATTAACATCCACTACCACGTGTTTGTAAATCAATAACGTTTTAGAGAACAGAAAGTAGAAGCCAGAGTGATTATGTACCTTTTTTTTTTTCTTGTACATAATTATCTGACATAACTGAATTGAAATATTTTAACAATTTTGATATTGTATTAAATTAATAAGCAATACAAATCATGCAGTGTGAAACAGAAATCAGAAAAAAATAAAAAAGTTTTATTGTCATTACACGTTGTCTCAAACGAGGAACTTGCTCCGATGTTATGGCGTCACATAAAACTGAGGCCTGCGGCTCTCGGCACATAAACTGATGAATGATTCTATGTCAGGACAAGGGTGGGAAGAGAAGTATAAATTTGAGCAACAGACTGTGAAAAATATAATTTAAAGCTCCACCGCATAACGTTTTATTTGGGGAAAAAAAAATAAAAAATCAAGACTAAAATAAAAGCATGTTTTTTATGTATTTCAATTTATTTTTCATTTTGGTTGCTTTCTATACTGAAAATAAATACATAAATAAACTAGAAAAGCACTCAGAGAGCGCAGACCTGCGCCAAGGACTACCCCCATTTTTTATATAAATTGAGATAAAATCAGTCTTCTCGATCAGATCCGGATCAGCCTTTGGAATATGAAAGAGGATCCCATTGTCCATCCCTGAGTCAAATTTCATGGGGTTTGCTCAATAATTAACTGAGATATTGAGAAACAAAATTTTTGGCCCCATTTACCACAATGTTAACTAAAATTTCAAAGTGATCCAGAATCCAGGATTTCTTCCGGATCACCCCCAAAATGAAATCAGTTCTTCCTTTTCACATTTCCAACAAATCCTGAAAATTTCATCAAAATCGGTCCATAACTTTTTGAGTTATGTTGCTAACAGACAAACAAACAAACAAACAAACAGACAAACGCCGGCAAAAACATAACCTCCTTGGCGGAGGTAATAAAAATGTCCTTACTGTGAGCGGCAATGTTCTTCAATTTCATAAAAGTCATCTAACTCCATAGAAATCATGCAGGAGATGTGCTACCTCCAGAAAATGATTTGGTGTTGCTTAAAAAAAAAAAGAAAAAAAAGGGGTAATTATAAAAAGAAAAATAGGGGGAAAAAGTTGAAATACTACCCAATTTCTATGTAATATCTGGTCAGTGTTTTAGCGTGATTTAAAAATTATAAATATATTGAAGGTTCTATCATGTCTGGGGTTGTTTTGTTTCATTTACACATGTTTGAGTAATCCTTTATTATTAGTCTGTCTATATCTAAAACTCAAAATGCTCTGTTCCACCTTATGATGTCATGTTGTGACAGTTTCCAAGTCAGCAGCTCCTTTTACCTTTAGTTCAGTAGAGAACGGCAATTCCAGGTCTGAAATTATCAAAATGATTCTTGTAAAGGTGTGTGGATTTTAAAAACACAGTGGAGCACTTCTTGTATTACTACATCACATAAGGTGGAACAGAGTGTTTTCCATAAGTAGTACTTCTGTTAATTTGAGTATATTTCGAGTTTCTTTCTTGCGTTCTTTAGATACTTCAAGTACAGAAGCATTTTTCACATATTTTAAGTCAATGTACTGACATCAAGATAAATACTACTCGATTCAAGCACTTATTAACTTATTTTCCTATTCTGATATTATTTTTTTCCAGTCTAAACATGCTTCTTTGATTTCTTCTGGCTTACAAAACTTCACTTCAAATTCCAACAAAGTCACCGTTTTGTCTCTCAAACCTCTGCAAAAAATTAAATATTAAATAAAATGAAGTTAATGAGTGCTTGAATCAAGTAGCACTTACGTTAATTTGAGTATATTTCGAGTTCCTTAAAGCAAGATTCGCCAATGTAACCAAGTATAGATTTTTATACTTTAAGTACAGAAGCACTTATTAACTTATTTTCTTATTTTGGATTTTATTTTTTCCAGTCTAACCCTGCTTCTTTGACTTCTTCTGGGTTACAAATATTCACGCATTTCAAATTCCAACAAAGTCACCGTTTTGTCTTTCTCCTCCGCAGTTACGTCCACTACGTCTTTGACCTGGGGAACGGTCCGTCTCTGATGAAGGGAAACTCGGACAAACCCCTCAATGACAACCAGTGGCACAACGTGGTGGTGTCCCGGGACGCCAACAACGTGCACACGCTCAAGATCGACTCACGCACCGTCACGCAGCACTCCAACGGGGCGCGCAACCTGGACCTCAAGGGTAAGAAACAAAACTCTGCTGATGTTTTTTGTGTGTTGCATTGTGGTGGTTCATGGGCGATTGTTGATTGGAATGTCAAAAAAAGACGGAAATTAGAATGGTGCGAAACTTAGATATCAAAGGGAAGGACCCACGCTGTGCTGATGTTTTGTGTGTTGCATTGTGGGTAATTTTGGATTGTAATCTTGGGAAAAAATAAATAAAAAATCGTACGGTGAGAATTGGGTGCGAAACCTGGACCTTAAAGACAAGAACATACGGTAGGAACATGGTGAGATGGTTAGATGAAGTGTGTGTTGCATTGTGGCTGATTTTTATGGGTGATTTTGGATTGAAATGTCGAAAAAGATGAAAATTTGAATGGTGCGAAACTTAGATCTCAAAGTGAAAGACCAATGCTGTGCTGATGTTTTGTCTGTTGCATTGTGGGTAATTATGGAGTGTAATCTCAAAAAAGACCCCCCCCCCAAAAAATAAAAAATTTACGGTGAAAACTTAGTGCAAAACCTGGACCTTAAAGAACTTGGAGGTGGATGGTGAGGTGGTTAGATGAAGTGTGTGTTGCATTGTGGGTGATTTGTCGGTAATTTTTTAATTGTAATCTCGAAAAAAACAAAAAAATATCGAATGATGTGAATCGGTTACAAAACCTGGACCTCAAAGATAAAAAAAAACCAAAGCTAATGTGGTTGGTAGTTAGGTGAAGTCTGTGTGGCTTTGTGGTGGATTTTTGAGTAACTTTTTAATGGTAATACCAAAAAAGATGAAAAATCTCATTGTGGGAATTGGAAAGGTGAGGACCAATGAACTACTGATATGCTGAGGACTTGGTGGGGCGGTTAGGTGCAATCTGTCTTTCTTTGTGGTTGATTTATGGGTGATTTTGGAATGTAATCTCGAAAAGAGGAAAAATCGAATGGTGCGAAACCTGGACCTGAAGTGCGTGTTGCTTTGTGGGTGATTTGTGGGTAATTTTTGATTGTAACAAGAAATCAAATCGAATAATTATTTTAGAAGAGAAGAACTGCTTAAAGATACTACATAAGGCATTATTCAGACTATATTTAAAATAATCTCTGAATGTGAAAGTAAAGAGTCATCTTAAGGACGACACAACTTTTAAAAATTTTTTCTCATAAATTAGCAGTTTTTCCTCATATTGTACAAACTAAACCAAAAATCTGACCGCTACAAACCCTCTTATTCTAATTAGCACAACGTTTGAGGCCATGTGAGTCACTGTATTTATCTTTTGGGTGCTCAAGTACTCCAGCTTTAATTTGCAAAACAGACTTTTAAGAGTTTTTAGCCATGTTTTTCCTTGTCCTCAGAATGATTCATACATGTTTTAGTAATATTAAAGATAAAACACCTTAAAAATTGTTCTGAAAATGTTTGTTTTCCCCGATCTCGCGCATATACATTGCTCTTAAATCAGCTGCTTAATACCAACATACTGCGCTTTGTTGTGGCTTTGTTGTGCCTCAATTTTTATGTGTTGGATGAACGGTTTGGCCCAGTCAAGGAGTGAAACAGTCCAAGTAACTTCTCCACCTCGCTGATAATGGTTGATCTGATATAGACTTTGAGGGATAGATGGTCAGCAGGTTGTGTGTTGTGTAATACGGCTTACCGACCTGTTGGAGTCTTCTGTTGAAACAGGTACGATCCAGAGTCTTCAAGTGGCTTTTGAGACCGGTCTGAAGTACATCTATAGGAGGGGCTGACAGCATGCGGCTCTTTGTTGTGATTGCATTTATGGTGAAGTACCTTAAAGGGGCAGGATAGAATCAGCACCACAGTTTTCAAGCAGACCTGGTCAAATACAGACGTCAGTTCTGCCCCACAAAGGCAAAAGACGTTAACTCGCCAGAGCGTAAAACTGAGAAAAATGACTTCAAAGTTTCTGTTTTGTCCAGACAAAAGTATAACAGGTAGGGCTCTCAAAATCTGACAAGTAGTTGCTATGAAGAAATATTTGTATGCGAAAAATATTGAGCTTTGACCCGTGTTTGTCAGTTCCTGTTTTCTGCCTTTGTATCATAAGCCTAAAATAAGGAGTTGTGCAAAAACAAAAGGCAGTAACAGACATTTGCTTGATTTTGCCTAAGCTTCCATCCATTATAAGAACACCTCACCAAAGTCGAGTCATCATGGTGTTTGTTTGAAATGATATAGAAGAGCTTTGGATTTCCTGTTTGGTGCTGATCAGTATTGTGCAGCAACACTTACACAGTTTAACAGTTTAAAACACACAAGTGACTTTGCAGTATAGTATGTACAGTATGAATAAATGCACAAAATACTTTTATATTAAAGATAATTTAAGTATAATTGAATACAAAGGTTTATTACCTGGTCCCCAAAGGGTTGACAAGGTTTTGTATTCACCCTGTGTGTCTGTGTGTCTGTGTGTCTGTCCACCTGCAATAATTCCGCCATTTATGGACTGATTGTCACCAAACTTCGTCGTCGGTCAAGCCCCCGTGTCCGATGCCGCAAGAAAAGTTTGGTGATGATCCAAGGTCATTTGAGGTCACACAGGTCAATTGAAAGGTCACACTATTATAAAAAACAGGCAATTTTGGCAATTTCTGAACCATCTGCGGCCTAAAATATTCACCCAATTATCACATAAGTTGGCACACACATAACCGAGGTACTACACTGGATGTTACAGGTTGAAACCAGTCAAAGTTACTTGAAAGTCAAGGTAACCAAGGTCAAATATGCATTTTTGGTCATAACTCCATGAAGGATAGAGCAACGGGAGTGGTCTCAAAATCTCAGAAAAAGTAAACACAGACATTCTCATGTGTGACCAACATCACACAAATGTTCATGGGCCTGTACAGATACACACACTGCAATGTGGATACAACAATCATGTAATATGGGCTGGGCTCCTCATAAACTGCTTCTGTGGTGATGAACTGACTCCACCATGGGAGACCAGGTTGATATCTCTGATTGTGCTTGTTTATTGAATATGCTCACACTCTGTTACAAGGCCGCAACAAAAAGAAGGAGGCGAGAGGTTGGATTTTAAAATAAAATATATTTATGAACTAAATCACAAACAAAGCATGCAGTGTTTCTGCCTTTTGCCTTTGCACGACTCCTTATTTTTGGCTCATGATACAAAGGCAGAGAACAGGAACTGACAAATAAGGGTCAAAGGTCAAGTTTGAGCTCAACATCTGTCACGATATTTATTCACCTGATAAAGGAGCTCTCAAATACAAACAAAATTACATTAACTCATTTTTGATGTTACAGTGTTTTGCCTTTGTAGGGCAGAGTTATTGAAAAACTCCAACTCCATAATGACTGCTTTTGTGATACAGGAAGTGCTCCTCTGTGTTTTTAAACTACGCGCACTTTCACTAGAATCATTTGGATAATTTCAGCGCTGGAATTGCCTCGATCTGCTGAACAAAAGTTAACAAAAAAGTAGCTACTAACTTGAAAACTTCACAACATCTCAAGGTGGAGCAGAGCATTTTGAGCTTTGGAGATGTAGACAGACGAATAATAAAGGGTTACTCAAAAGAAAACACAACTCTCTGTCTGTTTTTGAGGAGGTAACAACATTATAACATGACTTTAAGCACAGAAGAGTCAATTTTGGAATTTTAACACTGATGACGCCAACTTTAACTTACTTTTCTTGTTAACTAAAGATATTTTATAATGCTCTAACACTACCACACCACAAGAACACAAACTCTTTCTTGTCTAGCTTTATAACTATTCTTTGCCATCCTCATTCTGTCCCTTAAAATGTCATTAGGAGACTAAGGTCGCCACCGTTCACGCAGCTGCCATCCATTCAAATGAGAAAGCCCTTTTAATGTAGACTTTTGTTGAAGGAAAGTGGTCCCTAAAAGTTATTTGATTGACAATATATTACACGCTGGAGGCTTTGTTATGTAAGAGTGAACTGTTTTAGAAAAGGCCAAGTCTGGATGCATTAAAATTAATTTACACGGCACAGTGTTTAGTTTTTAGTTATGTAAGAAATTATTATAGATTCTTGGAGAAACCTGCACAAATTATGAATTATTCACAATTTTTGGCGTCTTAGTTTTGCCATGTCAGAGCGCTCAAACAAAAACAGAAAAAAAATATGTTTATTAGCTGTGTTGTTTAGTGTGCATGCTTCGAGACAGTATGTTCTGCATAATGAAAATAACAATGAGATTCTTTATTTAGTAGGCCAATTATTTGTAATAGCTAAACCTTTGCCGTTCTAAAAGATGGTGTGTGTGGCTCTTGTGCTTTTTCTGAATTAATTTCTGTTTGTCCAGCTTGTGATTAAAAAAGGGACTCTCAATCTTACAGACAAACTTGAATGGAAAATTGTAACCCACTTATTTTCAGTCAAACCAGTGAAGAATCTGGACCAGTTTGTACTCCAAACCCAGACTGCAACCTGAAGTGACCCAAATCTGATTTTTTTCGCCTCTATGCTCCTATATCTGATCTTTTAATGACAGTCTGAACGACACAGATCCGATTTTTTTTCAAATGCGACCCAGGCCACTTGGATATGTGCTCCTCAAACCAATACATATCCAATCTTTTGACATGTGACTTCAGTCTGTACGGTCAGGTCACATTCATCCCACCTACACGTCAGGCTCAGAGTCTCATCAATGGAGGGAAAGTGAAGATAGCGAGTTTATTAATATTTGGGGGGATCGCAGTATTCAGGCCAAATTGGAGGGGTTTTATCAGAACCGGGCGTTTTTTTTAAATGTTTGCCAAACTAAAATCCGAGCGCGGCTACAGGCGGTCCTGGCAATGTCAACGAAAAATAAAGAGCCTGCGAGCCAAATACAAGGAGGCTAAAGACTCAAACAAACGAAGCGGCCGTGGACGTGTAACCTGTCCATTTTATCCAAGAACTGGACCGTATTTTGGGAGACAAGCCCAGTGTTTAGTCGACTTCGCTGTGTGTGACGTCGTTGTGTCCTCCAATGTGGATGCGGGACACTTTTTGGGTTCACATACAAGTCACGAAATTAAAGTTCAAAAAACACTCTGAGATCACACTTTAAGTCACAAGGGAAGTTAACTTGGAAATGTGAACAACCTCGCAAAAAAAAAAACCCTGATTTCCCCACAAAAATCCAAATTGAGCATTAAGCCCTGCAGTCTGAATGTAGCCTCAGACTTAGACAAACTTTATTGATACCACATAAAGAGTTGTAAGTTTTGGACGTTGTACAGTAGTACTACACACAGTTGTACAGTATTATATTATGTACAGAGTAAAAAATATATATATATCTGTAAAATTGTAATACAGTAATGTACATGTAACATTGTACATGTAGAGCTTGTACAGTTGTAGTAATACTGTGTTGTACAAGAGTACACATGTATTCTGTTACAGTTGTACAGTTGTAGGGAGTTACATTGTGAGTTTGTACAGTTGTGTTGTACTGTTACATACTAAGTTGTGTACAGTTGTAGTGTACAGTTGTAGGGAGTATTATCTGTTACATAAGCAGTTGTGAGTATCTGTACAGTGTGGTACAGTTGTAGGGAGTATTATTTGTTACATTAGGCTAAGTTGTTGTACAGTTGTAGGGAGTATTATTGTTACATAAGGGTGAGTTGTTGTACAGTTGTAGGGAGTATTATAGTATGAATGTATCTCTCACTGTTTAAAAATAACACACAAAATCACAAACTTTAATAGGACCTTTATATGAATTCACTCTGAACTTTTTTTTTTTCCTAATTACAAGTCCCTCAATCGCAGTTTTCGTGAGGTAGGTACATTTCAGCTTTGACGTGGGAATTATCAAGGCTCAACAAATGTTCAATCTACTGTCTCTCAGATCATCCCCAAGGACACCAGCTTTACCTGTTCTTATATTTACCCCAAAAAAATTCAGCGGATTCTGAAATCTGACTTTCCGTGTCGAGCTTGTTCCCACTTAAAATGAGAGTAGATCAGACAGCAGAGGCCAAAACTCCCGAGTCTCAGCTTCACAAAGAGCGCAGCCATTTGTTTGTCCTTCAAAGTGTTCAGAAACAGATTCAGTTTGAATCGAGAGTCATTTTAGTCAGACGTTTTAGGAAAAATACTCTCGGAATGATAAGAGATTTTGAACACTAAACTCAAACCGAAAGAAACATTTCTAGCATCCTTGAAACGTATACTGACTATACTGACCGCGGTGAGTTTATGAGCCCTTTCCCCACTTTGCAGAGGCCAGAGTCTTGAGTAATGAAACAAATCCCACTTTGCAGAGGCCAGAGTCTTGCTGTAATGCAAACAAATACTAGCAGGCTAACAGTGGACTTCCTGTTTCACTGACAATAAAACACGTTGAGATGCATTTGATTAACTCTGCGATGACAGTCTTCTGATAATCACACCGCAATGAGTTTATAAGCACATTTTTCTATTTTCAAAGGCCAGAATTTGCCGTCACACTAAAATCCTAACAACAACTAGCATGCTAACAGCAAATTTCGTCATTTGCTGGCAATAATACGTGTTGTAATTAGATGCAGACTGCACAAAGCGACTGTGAGAGCTGCTTTCGGTGACCCTGATGACGCGCGAAAGTGTTAAAATCGCAGCACAATGGGTGACAGCGAGTACACTTAAAGGTCGAACATGCCAGCACAGATCCGCTATCGTGAAAAAATAAGTCTAAATATATGCTATGACCCGTACGATGTGGAGAAGTCGGACTTTTCATACAGTTTGAAGGATTTTGGGATGCAGATTCAAAGATTAAATGAAACCAAATTTTTAGGAGTTATGATTGATGAGGATCTAAACTGAGTTTGTCTCATATAAATTACACTAAAGGCAAAATTTCCAAAGCCGTTGCTGTTCTGCATAAAGTAAAGTTCTCACTAAATCATGCAACATTATTAACTTTGTATAAGTCTATAATTGCACCATATCTGAAGGACTGTATAGAAATGTGGTGGTCAACATGTAAAACTTACCTATAACCTTTATTTATTTTACAAAAAAGGCTCTTGAGAATCATCACCAACAGCCATTGTAGAGAGCCATCCAAAGCATTATTTGTTCAACTTAAAGTGTTGAAAATACATGACATTGTTGTCTCAAGTCTCCTCAATGTCATGTATAAAGCAAAGCGCAGAGTATTACCTGTAAATATTCAAAGTTCAATGTTCAAAAAACCCAGATTCAGAACCAAGGTTATGGAGCGAAGCATCACTTTGAAAGGAGGTTCATTTATGGAAGAGTCTTGACAAAGATATAAAAGAATCAAGTACAATGACGGCATTTAAAAAATACATCAAATCAAATGCAGATGTGTATGTATGAAAAAGAAAACTAAGTTGCAGATTTCTAATTACAAATGATTAATAATTGTGCCTGGACTGAAATGTACTGATTTGAAATGTTTTAAAGTAACTCTCAGTGTTGATGCTTTGTCTTGAAAAGGGAAAACGACTCTTCTTTCTGCTCCTTTTCATTCATTTCTTGTATGTTTGATGTTGTGACACTGTTCATGTCTTTTTATACTTTATGAATGAAATAAACAAACAAATAAAATAATAAATAAATTTGCCCGGCGTTGAGGCGATGGATATAATAAATGATCTGGTGCTGCAGATCTCGTATTACACTGAGCCAAATGAAAACCTTTAAAAGCTTGGAGGCGTACAACTATTCTGTATCTGGTTGGGTTTAAAAAAAAAAGGTGTAAAACGTCAAATTACAGCAGTAATCAAATTAGCATCAGCAAATAAGCTTTTTGCGTGACAAGTTAGGACCTATAATGCAACAGTTTACCTGTCACATGCTTGTCTTTCTAAAAAAAAATGAAAAAAAAAACGTTTGAAAATATTACCTAATCCTTACCTGTTATGAAGCGGTAGCTGCGAACTCTAGAATTGTCAGTTTCCGCGCCTCCTCTTTTTAGCCGGAGATTGTCGATCCACTTTTGTCATTTTTTTAAAGTAACTCCCTTGTGACACAGCAATAAAACATTTGTCTTTCTCCCGATGAGAGCAGTTGCAGCAACCACAGAAAGCGCAGAAGTTTAGGCATGTTGGTGCCGAGTCAGCGGAGGTAAACAGAGGTCCTGTGCGTCTGTCTTTACTTCCTGACCCCCATCAGCTTTTAAGGCGTCATCTGAAACTCGGCAATATATCCATACCATACTGTCTATGGCTACGTTCAGACTGCAGGGCTTAACGCTTAATTCCAGATTTTTTTGTGAAATCCGATGTTTTTGCGAGGTCGTTCACATTTCCACTTAAATGTGACTTGTATGTGATCCCCTGTGTGAACGTTAAATAGCCCGAAAGTGTCCTGCATGCCCACTGGAGACACGATGACGTCAACCACAGCGAGCGTCCTGTGTTACAGAAGTTGTCCAAACATGGATACGAGCATTGAGCACCTGGAGATTTTAAAGTTCCTCTCGTACCGGAGCCAGAACATGAACAACTTACTTGTTTTAAGGAGGAGATTGAGAAGGAGAAGGACGAGGTTTTTGGCCGTGGTGTTTTGTGGGGCAGCGGCAGCGACGTCCGTTGAAAGGAACGTGTGGATGTGGAGACGGAGCCAAGAGCGGTGAGTGGCGATGTGCTTCGCTTCAGTCACACGGAGTTCATTAACAATTTTTGCCTACTTCAGCACAAAATAGTGACGTTTGTGGCTTGTTGATAACATGTAGGTCGAATTAATGCACTTTGGCCGTTCACACTGAAGTCGCATGTCAAAAGATCGGATATGTCACTTCAGGCTGCAGTCTGAACGCAGCCTATGTAAATGGACACTTTGAAATAGGAAGCGACCATGCGTGGGCTTCCGGTTTTTTCGACTTTTCTCCGATTGACTTCGTATTGAGAAACTGTCTCCCCTCGTTCTGTAACTGCTGCTGTCAGGTTCCTCTGGTCTTAAAATGTTTGTATCAATCAACTCTATATGATCCTGGTGTTTTTATTTCACTATTTTGTACGTAAATACGGTAAATTCCTGTTCCTAATATGGAATTTTGCTGCAAATTTGTCTGATAACTATGAGCCTCATGAGCTTCCTTCCCTTGGCCCACTTCTTTAAACAGTTTATGATCTATACTGAGTGAAACCATGTATTTATTTTTTTATTTTTTACTTTTGTAGAGCATAATAGAGTTCCTTAAGTGAAAATTGTTCAGGAGTTAAGAATAAAAACGACAACACAACTACTTCAGACAACTGCACTCAAACTAAAAATGGTAAATTACTGAAGCACCACTCTTAACAACTCAACCCCACTGCTGGCAATAAGCGAACAACTCCAAAACCCTCCCCGGCTTTTCACCTCCATCCTCCCATGTATTTACTCCTGCTTCTGAGCCTGTTGTTGAGAAAATAGTCTGTTCAAACGCACTCGAGCACTCGCTGATGACAATCTTCTGATCACCACACCTTTGACTTCACTCTGCAGAGAATCGTCTTGACGTGAGAGCGGTGGTTGTAGAAGCTGCTTAAGAGTGAATAGACGGATCGGGTTGGCGAGATGGCTGGCTGTGAAGGAATGCAGAGATAATTGCGAACAAGTCGTTTAACGTACAGCTACAAAACAGTGGAGAGATGAAGAGATGAGCGTTTAGGATAGGCCTATGGGGAATTTCTTATGTTAAGAATTGACAGGTTTAAGTCAAGTTAGAATGTTGTTACTTCCTCAAGAATGTTTTATTTCACACATGTTTGAGTAAGTCTTTATTCTTAGTCTGTCTACATCTCTAACATTCAAAATGCTCTGTTCCACCTTTTAATGTAATGAAGCAGTAGATTTCAAGTTCAGTTCCTATTACCTTTTGTTCACTAGACAATTCTAGTGTTGAAATGATCCAGATGATTCTAAAGAAGGTGTATAGAGTTTAAAAACACTGTCGTGCAATTGAGAGAAATGAAAAAAGTGCATGGCACACTCAACCAGCTGATGCCCAAAAGATTTTTTTATTTTATTTTTTAAATTACATTTCAGAAAAAAAAAAAAAAAAAAAGCCCTTGTCACATGGACCACAGTACACAACACAGTTGCAGCCCAGGTGCTGAACCACCTCATGGATCTAGTAAAATAACTGGATAGGGTCTTGCTGCTTGTAGCTGCCTCCAGTTGATGTAGTGACCACTCCTCAAAATTCATGTATCTGAAGTTTTGCACCACATTTCACAAATAATAATAACACAGTTTTGACTTGTTTCTAAACTAGAAGTGCAGTGCTTTGATCTTTTGAACTCTTATGAGTCTCAAAGCGAGTGATTTTACTGTAGACAGGAAACAGCTGATATGATCGCACTCACAACTTTATATCCTGTGGTCCACAGACAGATTCTACTGTAGTATTTGTAATCTGAGATTTTAAGTCTCATAAGATTCTCCTTGTGTCTGTGGTGTGTGCATTTTGTCACACACATTTGTGCATTTAAAAATCGATTAAGACTGAAAAATCCTTTAGCATGTGTGGCGGCCTCTAGCTGTTTTTAATTTTACATTGCGCTGATGTGTCTGAGTCCAGACCCAACAGGTTCAGTTCGGGTTTCCACGCTCTAGTCTTGACCAAGACTAGGTCAAGATGTGGAGTAGCAGCAACTCACTGCTCCTGACAGTTTGTCCCACAGCATTGAAGGGTGGGTCAAATGCAGAGAATGAATTTCCCATATAAGGGATTAATAAAGTATATCTTAACCTTAATCCTAACCTTAGCTTTTATAAATGCAAAATAGATCAAGGTAAGGCCATGCTGTAGAACATTTCAGGCAGAGTAATAAATGTGTCCATGGAGACGAGCAGGTGCAGACCCTTACACACTGCACTTTTATGAAACTTCATACCCAAAGGTCAATAAAGTTGGAATATGACCAGCTTCTAGCTGCAAATTTGGACAAACAATGTTAAAAGAAGTCATCTTTTCTTGTTTGAAGACGATGTCTTTGTGATGTACTTTGAACATGCTCCGGGGGTATTGCGCTGTGTTATGTAAGCCACTTCAGAAGTCTGGGCGAACCCGTGGGGTCGGAGCAAAACGCTAGCCACCGGATCAAACGCAGATTTAAGTGGTTTTGGGGAAGAACATCATTTATTGACAGAGTCTTAATTTTTTTTTTCGCTTTTGTCCTTGAGGAGATGCAGGCTGCAGTTTAAAAATAAAAAATTTAAATGGGGTGTATTGGAATGACAAATTGTCCTTGCACTGGCTGAAAGGGTCAATAATCTGACCTTTGACCCTGTTGATAATGTTTGACGTCTGTTTTGAACTTCTCCAACTTGTTCATGGTAAAAGTTTTGTTAAGATACACTTTATTGTCTCCATAGGGAAATGTGTCCTCTGCATTTGACCCATGCGTCAATACCGCAAGGGGAAACCTGTCAGGACCCATCTCCAGATCTTAATTTGGTTAGGACTTCCTTAGCTGAAGCGAGTCTATGTCCTCGTGAAGTTTAGTCAGTGTTCACAGAGTTCTGGTGCCACGGTTGTAAAACATAGGTTACGTTTGACCTATGAAACGAATCACCTTATCGGAAATGCTTTGCGTCCAGACACGTCGTTTCTGTGTCTGCAATTAAAGCCTTCCCCATCCACACAGGAACACGAAACTGCCTGAAACGCTCGTCACATGACTAGGCTGGTGTCATGTCGTCAGGACGTCACATGTGAAAGTAGAGCATCGTGTCTGAAGTTGCAGCAGCCGATTTCGAGCAAAGGAAGATGGTCTTTTCGTGGACCAAAAATGGTTTGTTTACTGTTTTCCGCTATAGCGTGATGTCATGAACCCAGCGAATCAGGAAGGTGCAAGTCACAGTAACGTGGTCTAATAAGGACCCAACGAGAGCTCCTACATCAGTGTATCAGGGTTTTCAGGTGTCCACACAGTGCCAGATCAAAGCTGTACTCAGATGAATTTGTGGGAGCTGGCGGCACCAGATCTTTCTGTCTTTGGAGACGTTTTCCATCGGATTAGTCTGGACAATACTGCATCCACAACAAAAACGACTCGAATATGTACTAGTGTGGATGGGGCCATAGTTTGACTTTCTCTATATTGTGACACATTTATACTTTTCTAATTTCATTTTTCCTTTTTTTTTTTTTTTACTTCTTCATTTAAAACTACAGCATTAAATCAAAGAGCATTTGTTGAGGATCAGCTCCATTTTTTTTTTTTTTATTAATTTTTTTATTCACAAACCCTTCTGGATGAATTCCTCTCACCGGTGGTCTGACAGAGTAATTGTGTGTATCAACATTTTTCAGTCCTTCTCAGCGTTTCCAAGACTAATAAAGAGTCTTGTAAAACAAAGTTTACTGGTCAGATATTTTGTCTCCGTGCAGTGTGTCCTTGACTATGGTCTCATTACTTTTTTCATTGGTAAAACAGTGTGCACAGTCGAGTTGAGACGTTGTAAATATGTTCCAGACAGCGTTCAGACAGAACAGAATGAGTATATTTAACAATTTAGAAGAAGCTTGAGCTGAGCACTCACTGGATCACAGATGTGGTGAAATAAGGTGTTCTTCAGAGGATCCAGATCTTGGCAGACAACCGGAAAAAATGATCTTTAAATAAATATGCATGAGTCTTCATTTATTAAAACAGCAACACGTTTCAGGGTGCTTAGTTTACAACAAGAGCGAGAAGGTGATTTTAAAAGACAATTAAGACAATGTTGAATCACTTGTCAACAATTATTTTAGCCATATCAGCTCTACACTCGACAAACCCGATGCTAATTGTTGCTACGTGAATGTTTGGGGTCAGAAATAATGTATTTGCTGCTAGCGATGTTGCGACCGTGCTGGAAGGAAGAAAAACATCATCAATATTTGACTGCATGTTAAAATATGGCTTCTGGGTAACTTTGAACATGCAGTTATTCAATCAGTCTTCATTTCAGCCACATACGGCCCTTTAGTTGACACTGACTGGCCCGTTTAAGCTCATTTTGAATTACAAAATAAACAAATTTTATGATTTTACCTCATGCATGGACTAAAGCTGCATTGTCTTTATTTTAGACCTGTTTTTAAATGACATTTTTTGTAAGGCAACCTCACTTTTTCCACCTTTGGCAGATATAAAAGTTGAACACACTCCTGGCTCGTTCTTTTTACAAGAGAAATCAAATATTCTTCAGAAAGTTCTTCCCAAGTTTGTTGAAGAAATTTCCATAAATGTGTGGCATTTGTAGGTTGCTTCACTCTTCTGTCCAGTTCATCCCTAACCAGCTCGATGGGGTTTAAGTCTGGAGACTGTGCTGGACACTCCATGTTTTCAAGTTTACCATCTTGTTCTTTTTTCCTGAGGTAGTTTTGGCAGAGCTTGGCTGTTTTTTACCTTCTGGCGGTTAGTAAATAACGGTGAGATGATGGCAGCATGATGAACTGACTCAATGCAAAAAGACAACAAAAGCTTTCAGAGGCGATAAAAGCAGACGGCCAAAACTTGATAACGTTCTTGAAGACGTGGACACCTGTGGCTTATATTCAGGTGCTGCCTATAGTCCGGTAGTTCACTAATGGTAGTCGTTGTTCGCCTTTACGTTTTCATCTTTCTTACCTTGATAGTTGTGGATAAATTCTTCATGGACAAAATGTTTATCCTTTGTGGACCTTGTTGGTTGAAGATTTGGTGATGGGGCAGATTTATGAAGCTGGTGGAAAATACGAGAGACATTTTCACAGATATTTTGCCTAAGAAAAACATTAACGCACTTCTGGCCGTTTTTGGCATGAAACACTGATATCTATAACATCATCCTTTACAAACAATAATTACAACGTGTATTCCCATTATTTGGACAAATCTCTAGTTCTGGCATTTTAACACATGGCTGAATGAAAATTACAGACAATTGCGATTCTTCCTCCGACCGACTGTCCGCCAACACGCTCCCTAAGCTGCCCGCTCCCCCCCTCATTAGCATACAGCCAAAAATATGAGGAAGCCTGATGATTGCTTTGTCTAAATGAAACAGAAGGCTTCACATTCTGGGCCGTGCGTTCATCATTTGTTTGTGCACAAGGAGGGACTATTTCCTGCCATCTTGATATGTGGTCGGTTGGTTTCTTTGTCCAATTAGCTGCGCTTTGATTTAGGATTGTGATGAAATATAAAATCTATTACGAAAAATGAAGTGAATGCGAAACTTGAAGATAAAGGTTTCTTGGATAAGACGTGAAGCTTTGTTAAAAAGGAAAGGAAAGGGAAGAATGGAAGATTTTGATTTTAAATTACATAAACATGACCTGACTGTGTCCCTCAGGTATAAAGTGTGCTTTTGTTATAATTTGGTGTTTTGTTATTAAGATAATTATCCAATCAGAAAACAGGATGAGCCTCATTTGAGTCTCTCATGTGTGTTTCCAGTTTCAATGTTGAAATCCAGTTGGTTTAAACCTAAAAAGCGTCCCTCTGATCTGGATAGTCACCACTTAAACCCCAGCACCCACAGCCAACCACGAATCGGTGCTAGTGTAGCCTCTGCAGCTCAGAGTCCTGCGCCAGGTAATTGCTGAAACAGGCAGGTTTTAACATTGTGGAATTTTTCGGGCGGGAAGTGATTACACACGGGCGGGTCTGGAGAATCAAATGAATGACGAACGGGAAAGAAATACTTGACATGCGTCTGTGTCATTTCTCTGTCTTTTCCCGGAACGATGGACCAGGCTGAGAGAGACTTTAGTGTTTTTGTTACATAAAACCATCAGCGGAGGTGATCAGCTGCGCTCCTGGTTTACTCCTGGTTTAGACCTGGTTTAGAGCTGGTGTAGTCCTGGTGGCAGTAGTCGGCGGTTGCGGTGTGTACATATTTATAATCCACTAATGACATAGGTGCAGTAGGTAGGTACAGTCCTGGTTCAGTCCTGGTTTAGACCTGGTCTAGTCCAGGCGATCGACTCTGCGGTTGCAGCGAGTATATAGTTATGCTAATGACACGGATTTAGTCCTGATTTAAACCTAGTTCAGTCCTCGTTTAGACCTGGTTCAGACCTGGTTCAGACCTGGTTCAGACCTGGTTCAGACCTGGTTCAGACCTGGCGATCGGCTCAGCGGTTGCGGCATGTATATATGGCATGTATATATGCTCAGTGACACTGATTTAGACCTGGTCCAGTCCTGGTTTTAGTCCTGGTTCAGTCCTAGTTCAGTCCTGGGCCAGTCCTGATGTAGTCTTGGTGATCAGCTTGGTGGTTGCGGCGTGTATATATTTATGCTAATGACATTGGTTTAGTTCTGGTTTAGACCTAGTTCAGTCCTGGTTTAAACCTGATTTAGATCTGATTTAGACCTGGTCCAGTCCTGGTGTAATCCTGGTGATTGGCTCTGCAGTTGCGGTGTGTATATATTTATAACCCCCTAATGGCATGGTGTAGGTTTAGTCCTGAGTTAGTCCTGGTTTAGTCCTGGGCTGTCGGACTAATGGTCTAACCCCAATTTATTATGGACACGGGCGAGTAATGTTAACGGGTCCAGGCGGGTGCGGATTTAACTTAACTATTTCCATGGAATCGTTTGGGTGACGTGCCACCTCCAGAAAATTACACAGTATCACTTTAATGTCATTCAAATACCAAATCTAATACACTTATTATTCAGATTTGATAATATTCAGATTTCTTATGCACATTTCTTTTTTTTGCCTCCATTTCCTCACATCTCAGGCAAAGTTTGCAACATCCACAAAGTAAAACTGAAATGGTTAAAAATGGACACTACAGCTGCCATAACTCCACGTTGTAAGGTATAGATCTTACTCTTTAACGCAAAAGCAGAGACTTAAAATGCATATAATAGCCTCCCCTGCGCCCACTTTACATTGAGACAGGCTTATAGCTCTTTTTCTGCTTCTGTGCGCTTTGTAAATCAGACAAAAGCGCTACAAAAGCACAATCTCCCTGTTCTTTTTAGCACCATTTCATGCTGGAATTCTCCCATCGTTATCTGTGTAATTGCCTGTGGAAAGTGGGGAAAATGGGTTTTATTCTGTTTTGTTTTGGACAGGGAAAAAAAAATCTTCAAGGGAGCTGTTTTAGCCGGTGTAGAGTGAAAACAACACACAAGTCCCTCAGGATAGCGCCCGCTGACTAGATCTAAGTGTATCTGGTGAAGGGGGATCTCCATAGAATACATATAGAACATGCACAGTTGAGGGATTAGACGTCAGCCATTTATTTTGACGAGTAACTGAACACAGACTCTTTTATTCCCGCTTGGACCAAGTTCCTTAGGCAAGACACTTCTTGGCAAAAATCTGATAAATTTAACAAGTCTAAACCAGAATTATAGCAGAACTTAAAGGGCCCATATGACACTATTTTCTGATCTATGCTTTAAAGAGCCCATCTCGTGCAAAATCAACTTTTTAGAGCGTTCTACCTTCTAAAGGGGTGTTCACACCGAAGCGTCAAAAAATGCCTTGACGCCTCTATTTGGTCGCCTTTGCATTTGAATTTAGATGCCCCCGATGCATGTCTTTGACGCCATGAATGAACAGGAAAAAAATACTCGACGCGCGTCCATTGCCCTGGAAACAAGAGCCCGGTCCCGCTCTTTTCCCGAAACAATGTCAGACCAGACTGAGAGAGACTTTAGTGTTTTTATGACATAAAACATCAGCGGAGGAGATCAGGTTGACGACATATAGACATATATACATATATATATATATATATATATATATATATATATATATATATATATATTTATACTCCACTAATGACACTGGATCAGTCCTGGTTTAGTCCTGGTCTAGTCTCGGTCTAGTCCTGGTTTAGTCCTGGTCCGGTCCTGGTGTAGTCCTCGCGAGCTGCTCGGTGATTGTGGTGGATATATTTATTCTCCGCTCATGTTTGCGGCTCTCGTTCTGTTTCTTGGGTCGTTCTTCCTGATAATAATGTCGGTGCGTCACTGGATACTCGTCCCTGATTGGTTGACGTGGCGAAAATGCAAAAAGTTCAGCATTTTCAACTTCTTGACGCTAACGCCTTGGACGCGCATTTAGAGCGTTGATGCCTGAAGATGCGCCGCAAAAACGCAGGACAATCTAGTCACGCGTCCACTTTACATAGAAACTTGACGCTTTGACGCTCTGGTCTGAACACCCTATAAGAGTGATGTGTGGGCCTTGTATATGTCGCCGAAGTGGTTTTTAGATTGATTCGGCTTTTTTTTTAAAAACAAATTTCAGCTTATTTCTGCCACGCTCCCATGTGACAGCGAACTAAAGCTGCTACAACAATGACGAGGCAGCTACACATATGACACGTTTGACGTAGCAGAAAGCGCTTCACCCCTGCCCCCCTTCCCCACTCCACTGCCTCCACCCCGCATCGGCTGACAATTCCCACATGAACACCTAAACAAAAGCGACAGCATAACCTCATTGTTCTACACTCCAGTGTACACAATATAATAAGTTTATCTACTAGAGTTTATTAATACTTTACCAATCAGTAATGTTCAGCTGATGCCGACGTGGTGCTTGAGCTTCGTGCACGTCAAAGTCCTCGTCCGATTCCGGGTCCAACACATGCGGCTGAACGCGCTGTATCGCCATGATGAATAAAAGTTTATTTCTACCGCTATCAGGGTGCACGTCTGGCTCCCCCTCCCTCCCTGAGATGGGCGGAGGAAGGGCGACTCACTCAGAGCCTACATCACGTTTGGAGGGCGGAGCCTGTGCTTTCTCAGGACGGGCGGGGGGATGAGCAATAGTCGGCCTTTCATAGTTCCTGGTCTGTGACTGTCTCCAAGAAATCAGTAAAATTTCAGAACTATTGTGTAATGGATGTTCCAAAACCCAAATTGTGCTTGTATAAGTGCAGAAGATTCAATGTGAAAAGAGTTATTTTGCAGGAGATGGGCCCTTTAATGTTGTTTCCTCATCACAAACAGACCTGGAGTTTTCAGATGAAGAAAAGAGGTAGAGCGCTTCACTGGGTCATAAAAACATTAAAAATAGCAGTACAGATGCTCTACGAGGTTAGACTAGTCATCTTAAGAAAATTACCCTTACTGAAAAATGGGCAAGGTACAAACCCGAGGCACTCCGACTGAATATATTAAAAGTCCTTTACAGTGGTCCCTCGTTTATCGCAAGGGTTATGTTCTGAAAATAACCCATGATAGGTGAAATCCGCGAAGTAGTCAACTTTATATTTTACAATGATTATATCAGTTTTAAGTCTGTAAAAACCCTCAGCACACACTTTATACACTTTTCTCAGACAGGGTAGTTAACCCTTTTTGCATCCTTCTTAAAACTTATTGTTGCTGTCATCCTTCTTTATGTAAAGAACTGAAGATTCATTTATTCCGTAATGGAGCCCAACAGCGCATGGGTCCTGTACGGGTCCATTTTTGGAGACCCCCAGTACAGCACCGCACCCGAGCAATATAGGACCACACCCGTCCGTTAACCTGAGATTATATCAAACTTTTGAGCTGCATACACCACGGACAGAAGGAAGACTAAACCAGGACTAACCCAGGACTGATTCCAGGACTGAAGAGGAGGACTAAACCAGGACTGAACCAGGACTAAACCAGGACTGAAACAGGACTCAGTGTTGGGACAGGCTCGGAGGTGACCGCAGGAGAAAGGACAGACGGAGAGCACAGCACTTCACGGAGGTAAGAGCGGCAATTGCCTGATCGAGCTTTGCGGACAACCTCGGGGTTCTCTCTCTTAAGTCCAAGATGAGTCCTGGTTTAGACCTGGTTTAGTCCTGATTCACCCGTAATACTCAATAAAGCATGCAAAATTGTACTTAAAAAAAAATCTACGAAACAGCGAGACCTACCGAGGGATGACTGTATTGCATGAAGAGATGCTGACACGTTGGTTTTCATTAAGGATCACTTCTGTGAACATAAAAACGCCATTAGAACTCAAAATCCCAAATACCCAATGGCCTTACATTTTCAATCCTCCACTCAATGCAAAGTCGGCCTCTTAAAAGTCATGGTAATTGATTTGGTCCATCCAAACATCAGAGGGTGCGATAGTATCCGTCAATTGTCCAAAAAAAGAAACCTTAATTGGATTGGCCAACCTTTTTTCTTTTTATTTTGTTCGTTGTCTTTTTCCTATAGTCAGTATATTCAGTGTCAGTGCCTCGGGTTTGTACCTTGCCACTTTTACAATTTTTCAGTAAGGGTAACTTTCTGTTAAGAGTACCTGGAGTTTTGTTTTGTGCCCTAAGACTGATCCAACAGACCAAACCAGGCCTGAATTAGGACTAACCCAGTGTTAAACTATTGATACGTTGCAACTGGGGGTGTTCTATATGTATCTCTACGGCGGAATGTTTAGACGTTACCATTTTGACACAAGGCGAACCCAGACATAACAGTTTTAAGACTTAATAAAAAAAACAAAAAAAAAAAAAAAAATGTATTTAACACATTTTCAGAAACCTGTGATAAATACGATATTTCAACAAAAAATGTGAGAGTGTACGGTGACCAGGATTTCAAAATAAAAACTGGGACCTCCTTGATTTTTTTTTTGGTGATTGGTAATAATAAATCTGTGAAACAAGTATGTAATTAAATAGAATTGTCACGCACAGATCATTCATGACACACATTTTTAGGCAGATTTTCTGTATTTTACCTAAACAAATGACGTTTGTGCCTCTCTTTACTGTTGGCAGGTATGAAATTGGTCAAAAATAACGACACCTGGGACATTTTTTGTATAAAACTGCGACAAATCAGTGGTTTTGCATACATCTGCTGAGACAGGAGACACTAGGTTCAAAACTGGGACTGTCCCGGGTAAATAGGGACGTCTAGTCACTGTGTGAGAGTGACTAACGTGATTGTAATGTTACTTGAGAGAGTCTTGTTTAACAGCAAAAATCAGCTCATCTGTTGTAATTCCAACTATGTCAGTCCCTTCTGGAGCAGATTGCATCAAATTAAAAAGCCATTAAACACTCTCCCGAAGTTTTAGTCCACCCCTAAGCAGAATCTGAAAAATCCTCCAGAGTGGGCGGTGCCTGGCGGGTTGGGGGGAGCGGGTTGGGGTGGGCTCTCCGGACTTTGAAACAGAGCGGACATTTGTGCTCAGATCACGCCATTTCCCTTTTCTCCAGACAGGGCGGGACATCGTGGTGCCAGGACTTAATCAAGACTTAACCAGGTCTAAACCAGGTCTAAACCAGGTGCTCACGTCCCGCCCGTAGACGCCAGTGGCTTCACTCGTCACGAAATAACCTGCGTCTGACTCATCGCTCATCGTTAGTCCAACCCAGAAATTCAAATCTCCTGGCTGTAGTTCATCCTAAAGAGGCCGTTACAGACACGACATTTTGACTAAACAAGCCGAGGTCTTCAGCTCTGTAGAGTAGTCACATTTATGCTGCGTTTGTTAATCCATCCATCTTCCACCTGGATCTCGGATATAACATCACGTGTTTTGTTTGTCCGACTTGGAGAAAAAGGCTGACGCTAAACCGGAAAGCTGTTGTTGGTTCAGGGCCTGTTTACACAAGAACGCTTGCGGGTAAAAATGACATATATAACATATTTTATCGGAAGTGCCTGTCGTTTAGACGGTGACGGCGTTTTGGGGGCTTAAAAACACAAAAATCTGAAAACACCCTCCAGAGTGGAAAAGTTGAATATTCTCCACCGTACCGTTTCCGTCTACACTGCCCAAGATGCAAAACTCTGGTCAGATCTACTCATGTTGCGTAGGCATTTACATCAGATACATCACCACCTAACTAGCCAAAAATTCAAATGTCCTGGCCGTAGTTGATCCTAAAGTGGCCGTTACAGACATGACTTTTTGACGGTAGGATTTTTAACAAATATGCACTCAAATGCCAAAACGAGGCCAGGGATAGGTATATGTTTCTTTTTTAGAACAATTTACTCAGATAGTCAGTAGAAAAAAAGTGATTTTGGTGTACAGTGGCCTTTTAGTTTAGTGGCAGTTTCTCTAGTTAGTGTCACAACCTGAGCTGCAATGTATCAAAAGGACTCAAGAGGTCCAAACAAGGTATAAACCAAAATTAAATCATGACCAGAAGAAACAACACAAAACTCCCTCATGATACTGTATGTCTTACAATCTTATTTACGAAGAGAAATCCCCGTTCTTTACATGAGCATTTGAGGGCGTCGGCTTCTGTCACATATTTTGACGAGTAACTCCATGACAGCAGGGTTTCAGCAGCATCTTTTGTTTCTTTTTTTTTTCCTGTCTCTACAAAGCTACCTTGATCCGGGGGCACAAATGACTCCTAAAAGAGTTCATTTTGACCCCGGGCGCCGTGCTAATTGAATAACAGTCTAAAAGTGTCAGACAAGTTTTCATTCACAGGCTATAATAATCTTTCTTTTTTGCCTTTTATTTCAAGTAGAATGGTGCGCTGAGGTTGCCTTGTTCCCATATCTGTCAGTTATTATTTTTAAAAGCAAGGTGTTGATAGCGTATTAGAGTTAGCATTTTTAGCTGTTCTTGCTAGAGGCAGCAGACTAGGGCGAGTTTTGACAAAGAAATTTGAATAAAAAGGAAACTGGATACGTGCTGGTAAAAGCTCTCAAAACTGGGACTGTATTTAACTTAAAGGTGCACTGTGTAACTTTTCAATGTCCGCTGCCGTGGAGATGCTATTGCTTTTTAGTGATTAAATTATTAAAGTTATGGTTAGAGGCTTCCATTCCGACATACAATTCCATGTTTTATCAAACGTCCCTGCACCCTGACTTTTTTTTTTCCTTGGTCAAAGTGGCAGCGCTTTAGCTTTTTTTCAACATTCCTTTTTTTTTTCGACATTCCGCGCTCGTAGGAGGCGTGGTGCTCGCGGTGTATAGTTTATAGTTTAGTCCTGGTTAAATCTTGTTTTAGACCTGGTTTTAGTACGGAGGAGGGAGGAGGCACAGTCCACACAACGTACAAGAAAAGACAAGGTCCACACGGCATACGGGAGAAGACACGGTCCACACGGTGTACGAGTGGAGGCACAGTCAATGCAGCGTACACGAGAAGACACGGTCCACACAGCTTATGTGAAAAGACACGGCGTACACAAGAAGACACAGTCCACACGGCTTACGCGAGAAGACACAGTCCACACGGCCTACGCAAGAAGACACAGTTCACACAGCGTACGCGAGAAGACAAAGTACACACAGCATGCATGAGGAGGCACAGTTCACGCAGCGTATGAGAGAAGACAAGGTCCATGCGGTGTATGGGAGAAGGCGCAGTCCACGCAGCACACACAAGAAGACACGGTCCACACGGTGCACGGGAGGAGGCACGGTCCATGTAGCATACGCGAGGAAATCTTATAACATTACATAGAATGGAGCGCATCAGTCGACTTTCACCTCCGCTCGATAGACACTGAGATTTGAAAACCACTGGTGTTGTACAAACACAAGGCCAAAAAGGTGACACGCCAAACAACCATACTTTGGGATATTCTAGATAAAGATACTGGGCGTTGTACCAGAAAAGTTACACAGTGGACCTTTTAAAGAACACAATATGCAAAATAGCGCTTTTAAACATGTTTTTTTTTTTTTTTTTTCTTTTAATACAATCTGATCGTAAAGAAGTGACTGACTAAAAAAATCTCTCACACATAAAATTACAGTCACAAACCACTGAAGGCAATACAAACTAGAGGCGTTTTTGACCAGAAAGCTGCAAATTCACCTATAGTTTGCACTGAAGTTGCCAAAGAGGACTAGGAACAGAAGACAATGCTGAGAATGCTACAAAGTTTTAGTGATTTAGTGTTTAGTTCCATAACCGGACTGCTTTGTTTATTTTCCCATATAGAGCTCCAACGCATATGCTTCACGGGGAACAAAGGCGTAGTTTTTAAAGTATATTTTGCAAATGCAGACATTATTTTAAGTTGGAAAGCGTGAAATAATAATCCCAAGGTGACCAAAAGCGAGTAAGAGAAATAAAGCCACAAAAATGAAAGATTAGATTTCCCAAAACTATTAAGTATTTCGACGCGATGACCTAAACTGCACTTACAAGACGACAAGCTCAAAAAGTTACGAAAAAAGTAAAAAAGAACTATGTATACAAAAGAAGTACTGGTAAAATGGTAATTTACTTTATCTGATACCTTCTCTTTACCGCCTTAAAAAACTCATTGTTGACGACTACCTTTTTTTTTTTTTTTTGTCGACTTAGTTAGCCGAGATGTCCAGCTCTGTAGAGTTGTTACATTTATGCTGCGTTCGTTTATCCATCCGTCTCCCACCTGGATCTCGAATATGAAATCACGTCCACACTTTAACTGTTTTATTATGTTTCGTTTGTCTGACTTGGAGAAAAAGGTTGACTCTAAACTGGAAAGCTGTTTCAGGGTGTGTTTACGCGACAACTCTTGCCGGTAAAAAAGACAAAATATTTTATTGGAAGTGCCTTTCGTTTAGACGGTGACAGCGTTTTTGGGGCTTAAAAACACAAAAATTTGAAATCACCCTTAGCTGAATGCGCTCTGCCATAGTGTTTCCGTCTACACTGCCCAAGACGTAAAACTCTGGTCAGATCTGCTCACGTCGCATACATGTTTACGTCAAATACATCACCACTTAGCGTCACCACCGAGCCGCCTGGCAGGCATATCTCATCGTATTTCACACACTTTTGCATCACCATACGCATGCAGATTTCCCTCCTAAATGCGGAATAAAAAGTGAAGATGCGACGCCACTTTTGAGACCGTCATCATATAAACATAGACTTAGCATTGGCCGAGTACCAGGCACTCCAAAATAAGTCTGTGCTTCTATTACACAACCTCGAGGAAGAATTCCAGGAAGAAGCAGAAAGTATGTTCATATTTCAGTACATTAGTGAAGTGTAAGAGTTGGTGTCACGTGATAGTCGATCATTTTGGCATGTTAGCGAGCAGGAAATGGGCTAAAAACATGGGCGACACCGACCCCCAAACCCATAGGCAGTGATACAAATGCAGTAAGGTATTGCAGTAATACGAGTGACTGAAATTGTCATTTAAACACAATGAAAACAGTTCATACTACAAGTGACACCGGGTGCAGTCTTCTTAGATTCTATCTCTGAAACCTTGCACTCTTGTCTTCTCCCAGTCTTTTTGGGAGTTCTTTCGAGTTCTTCCCAGTTCTTCACAGTTTTTCCGAGTTCTTCTGAGCTCCGCTGTCCAAAGAAAATGGACGTGTCAGTGCAAATCGCTGGGCAATATCTTCAGACCTCCGAGACCAATGGATAAACGAACGCACCATGAGTACTAATTACTTCAAAACAGCTTCATATGATAGTAAAAGAAAACATAACAAAAACATAAATATGAACATTAAAAAATAAGAAAACACAAATAACAATACAATACAAAAATACAATAAACAATAAAATAAAGTAAAACACAAAAAACATACATCAAATAAAATATATAAAATAAACTACAATCAAAACATCACCTGTTGTCAGTGTGGCACTCGTGTTTCCTGATACAGCTGTGAAACTATGAGGATATTAGTGACAGGGAGGGCATCTGAAGTAAAAAATTTAAATAATGAAATCATAAAACAGACACAAACACATGATTGTTGATTATTTTAATTCTAATTATTCTCGAAATGACACATACTAATAATTTAAACTGCTATTCTATGCCTCAAATACAAAATAACATTACAAAATCTGCTTTTCTCGTCTTCAACTTCACGGAAATAGTTTTAAATTAGTTCTGAAATCATCTTGCTACATGCATAGTCAGCTTTAGTGCGAGCGCTATCTACACAAACACTTTAAACACTTTGTTAGCAACTCTTTTCTCAGCATCCCCGGCTCGTTATATCCACATATGGTTGAATATTTGATTAATTATCACTGAATACACTTTACATAATCGAAGAAACACCTCCCTTTAAACTCCGCAGGGAACCAGTTCACTGCTGTGTTTTTTTCTTTTTTTTTCTTCCACACTTTTTATTTATTTATTTAAGTAAATTTTAATGTGCATGTTAAAAATTTACTTTTGCTGCAAGCGCCGTCGCATAATTGAACACAGGATTTAACGGGAGCTCGTCACCCAATGAGGAGCGGTGTTATCTCGGCGGCTTCCAATTATCGGTGACAAGGCTTTGAGTGAAACGTCTTCATACTCGGGACCCGCCCACTGCCCGCTGAATACACTGGGGGTGGACACGGGCTAATTAGCTCTATTTGTTTGCGCGCTAATGATGATGTAAGAATTAGCATGCGGGGACGGCGGAGTCTTAATTAGGAGAGGACGATGTTTGTCCTTCACCTGGCGTAGCTGCGTCTCAATCGGAGAATCGGGAGGCGGGGGCAGTGGAGTGGAGACGGGACAAGAGGAGAGCGGGGAGGGGATGTGAGGATCTTGGGTGAATCATCTAAAAAAGAAGAAAACTAAAGGAGAATATAGACATTTTTGGTTTGTTGTTTTGCTTTCTACCTTGTTATAACGTTGTTCCCTCATCAAAAACACGCCTATAGAGGTTTAAAATGTATATCATGCATGTTTGAGTAATTTAGCGATCTCTCCCAGGTCCTATAGGCGCTATTCACGCTTGCGTCACAAACCAGGACGATGTTTGGAAAGTTAATTTAAGATGAAATTATGTACAAAACTGGTTCAAACTGGTCTTCTCTCACAGGAGTTGGAAGTGATGGGTGGGAGTTGCCAAATTGACACTAAGGGAAGTTGAATTAACACGAGGGGAATTTTAATTGACTTCAACCATATCAACTCAGGCAAATAAAGGCAACTCAAACCAGCACTGAACTTTCAAATAGTTAAATTATTATTTTTTTTTTTTTTGCTAAAAACAACTCTGAAATATTTTACCCTGAAAATTTAACCCTCCAGTTTTCGCTGTGTTTAAAACGGTGGTCCCCAACCTTTTTGCGCCACAGACCGGTTTTATATCAAACAATATTTCGTGGACCAGAGGGGGTTAGGGGCGTATGGGAGGCGCGGTGCGTGGTCCGCCTGGCATGGTTAAGTCCTTTCTAAATCCTGTTTTAGTCCTGGTTTTAGACCTGGTTTGAGACCTTGTTTAGACCTGGTTTAGTTCTGGCTTAGACCTCGTCTAGTCCTGCACGCGGCGTAGGGGACGCTTTCTCGGCCCGGTTAAAAGATGCATTGTGTAACTTTTCTAGTGTAGGATGCTTTTCTCCATGGAGATGTTATTGCTTTGTCTGGAATGTTTCACAGTATTGCATTAAACCTTTCTATCTTCGTGGAGACTAAACCAGCCCAAGTTACAGGTCAGATCTGTGGAGAGGCGACCCCACTCCCAGTCAGAATCCCTGTTTTTGTAGGTATTTTTGAGTCATAAAACCAGCTACAATTGAATAAATGTAAGGTAGAGCTGTTTAAAGTCATACTGTGGAATATTCCAGACAGAGAAATGACATCTCCATAGAAACGAGCAGTTGAAAGTTACACAATGCACCTTTAAATTCAGAAAGTATGTAGCTGACTTGCTTTCGCTCTCAGGAGCTGCTTATACAACATATCTGTACAGCGGCAAGACAAATTTTGCTCAAACACATGAGGGAAAAAAAGCGTACAGCGCCTTTAAGAACATTTGTTGTGTATTTTGCCCTTAAGTTACACACAGCCCATGCTACGCTATTATTCAGTGTATTTGACATTTTGCCTCCTTGCGTTTCCACTTCCTTTAAATCCGAACTCAACTTGAACAATGGCCGCCATGTTCAGCGAAACGTAAACACAAACATTTAGAGCCCCGGAGGGAGTAGCCTAGTTTTCCACGCGGCGCAATGTCAAAGATGTGAAGCCAGTTTTGTATATTTATGTCTAACAAGGCGTAGCAGCATAAGCAACCGGCGAAAAGCTCAAATAAAGTGCATTGTATGGGGTTTAGCGTAGCCCGTCTCCTGCTTTGGAAGTTAATGAGACAAGGTAGCATATATAGCAAGAAGAAAACATTGACAATACACAACTTTTTGACAAAAGTATAACAAATTGAAACGAAAATGTGAGGCGAGTTTTGTATATTTATGTCTAACAAGCCGATCAGCTCAAATAAAATGTATTGTGTAGGGTTTAGCGTAGCCTGTCTCCCGTTTTGGAGGTTAATAAGACAAGCTAGCAAGACCATAACATTGACAATACACAATTTTTAGAAGTATAACAAATGGAAACGCAAATGGAAAGAGATTTTTTTTTTGTGTATTTATGTCTGTCAAGCCGCGTAGTTCAAATAAAGTGCATTGTATAGGGTTTTGTGTATTCTTTTGGATGCTTTTGGAAGTTGCTTACTAATGAGGCTAACTTGCATATGTAGCCTAAAGATAAGGTGACCAGATGTCCCGATTTACCCGGAACAGTCCCAGTTTTGAGCCCTGTGTCCCCTGTCCCAGCAGATTTATCCAAAAGTAGTGATTTGTCCCAGTTTTATACAAAAAATGTCTCAGGTGTCTCTATTTTTGACCGATGTGAACAGTGAACAGAGGTATACATTGTCATTTGTTTAGGTAAAATACTAGTCTGGTTCATCAGCCGGTTTCACTTCGTAGAAACCGTCTGACCTCACAGCATTAGGATTCGTTCACTCAACAGTAGGAGGGTACTTTTTTGTATTTAACCAATCACTGCTATTTGGTCGAGACGTATGTAATGCGCCGCTAACGGGGATAACTAGGATATTAAGAAGGACAATAACATCTTTCCCCTTGATAAAATTCACCAAACATTCATTTGTTCTGGCTTTAAATCCTCGATCTTGGGAATCGTTGCCAACACAGGATGTTTGGCTCTTTGCTGATTGGCTGGTGCCCGAAGTCGCACTTCTGGGGTTCTTGCAAACTGTCTAGTGAATTCCGATTCCTGACCTAGTCGCTGGAGAGAAGTAAAATTGAGCGGAGGCACTAGGTGGCACCAGCCTGGTTAGTCAAATACAGAAAAGCTGCTTAAAAATGACCAAAACACAAAGAAAATGTGACTATATTGACTCACATGTTAGTCATGATTGGTCTCTGCGTAACAGTTTTCCTTAAATACCCACTTGTTTCACAATTTTATTATTATCAAACACTAAAAATAATGGGCATGTCCCTTTTGAATATCTGTTCACCCTAACCTTAAGATAACGCTGAAAGCACATCATGTTTACATCATAGACGGCTTTACAGAAGTGGACTAAGGGAGTGTGATGTCACCCATAGTGTTCAGTGGCAACCAAATGAAGCTCATTGAGGCTTGCAGTTATAACGGCAAATCTGCTTTCAGAGTCCAAATTTGGAAATCTGAGTGTGAGACTTATGAGCCATTGGGTTTTTGTTTAGCAACGCTGTCAATCAAAGCTGCTGCTTACATTGACTGTGTAAAAAAGTGGACAAAGTAAGTGTGACGTCACCTACAGTGTTCAGCTCCACTCAAATGGAGCTCCTGATGCTAATGGTTACAGGAGCGAATTTGGAGCCAGGCTACATTTGGAAATCTGACCGCGAGTATCATAGCAACCACAAGAGCCACTCATGACTGAGGTCGTTAAATGTGCCCGTCCTTCTTACCAGAGAGCGACAAATACTAGTTTTACTGCTACATGTCTGTACAGGTGATTTAACTAATAATTCAGTTATCATCAGTTTATTTTATGTATTTACCGGAACCGTACTTACCGGAAAAACTGGACACTGGGCTCTATCCAAGATCTATTAGCTCAATTAAATGCTGAACAAACCATGACGAACTGTAAATGAACCTATGCCACTATATTTTGAGAATAATATAACAAATTAAAAAGTACAAAAACAATTAAAAAGTTGTCAAACGAGTGAAAGTTGTTACTCCTTGACGAACAATCCGCCAACATAGTTAAAAAACAAAAACAAAATGGCAGCAGTCCATTGATAGTTTAATTAAATGCCTTGATCCACTTGTTAGAAGCCCGGAAAAGTCATGCTGTCTTTGGATAAATGTAAATGTCATTCAAACGTGTCAAAACTGTGGGCGGTAGAAGGGGCAGGAAAGCGGGAAGGGGGTTTACTTAGCAACGAAATGCACGAGCTGTCAATCAAACCTGTTGCTGGGAGTGACCTTGGGGAATTAAAGTATCTGATTGGTCCGTTATTTATGTCCATATCTTGATTTAAGGACAAAATAGCGAAATGAAAAAGTCAGGATCATGTAGAGCGGGTTAATATGAACATTTAAAACCAAAAGGATGAAGCTCACAGCAAAAGTTAGAGAAAACGGGATGATAATTTTTCAATAAAGTCAATTGCAACCAGAGCTTTAAGGAATCACTTCAAGCCCATGCTCACTTTCTATTTGGAACATTATCTATGTTCATTTGTAGTATATAGAGTCTGTGGTGGAGACAAAAGTAGAACCAACTGAAACAAAGATGTAAAGCCATTTTTTTGGGGATATTTTCGTCTAACAAGCTTTAAAAACATAAGCAACGGGCGAGTAGTTCAAGTAATGCGTTGTATTAGTTTTAGTATAGCCTGTCCCCTGCTTCAGAAGTTGTTTAGTAATGAGAAAAACTTGCACAGTATAGGGAAATATGACACTGAACCACTCTATTTATCGTCTAAACAAGCCGTAACAGCATAAGCGACCGGTAAGAAGCTCAAAATAAAGTGCAATGTACAAGGTTTAGTGTAGCATCTCCTGCTTTTGAAGTTAATGAGACAAGTTAGAATATATAGCCAAGCCAAAATATAACATAACCTATTTATATCCAACAAGCCGTAACAACAGAATAAAGAGAGTAGCTCAAATAAAGTGCATGGTACAGTTGGGGTGTCTGCCGTCAATTCCGACATCCCTTCATTAAGACATGCCTCTATAATGCTTCTACAAAATATTTTATCGGAAGTGCCTTTCGTTTAGACGGTGACGGCGTTTTTGGGGCTTAAAAAACGTAAAAATCTGAAACCACCCTACAGAGTGGAAAAGTTGAATACACTCCGCTGTAGCGTTTCCATCTACACTGCCCAAGATGCAAAACTCTGGTCAGATGTGCTCACAGCGCGTACGCATTTACGTTGCATACATCACCACTAGGGGTGTGCAAAAATATTGAAATATCGATATTGTTACGGCTCGTGGCCTGGCAACCTCGCCCGGCGCTCCCCATTTGTTTTACCCCATGCGCCTTCCATATTTGCATGTCCTGTGTGGTACCTGGCGCCTGATTGGTGGGGTGTGGTCCCGTCGCTGTTGGGCGGGTTCCGATGTTCCTCGTGCCTGGTTGGAGGATTGACGTCCCGCTCCTCCAATCCCCTTCCTACACCTCCCATCACCTCGTCCAATAAAAGTGCTGTGCGCCTGTTCCTCCGGGCGGCTGGATGTCAGTTTCAGTTCGCCACCGTCGTTGCTAGACGTGTGTTCATCACATCCCCTTTGCTACTGAGAATTTGAGACTCTAGGGGTCGCTATTGGCCTATCGTTTGTTTGTATTTGTTTGGCTCGGCCCTTGGGCATTTGTATTTTCTTTGAGTTATTTAACCCAATAGAGGTATTGTTTAGTTGTATTTGGAAATTTTATCTAAAAATATCTAAAAAGCCATACATCTCCAATAAAGTGCATCGGATAGGTGTTAGAGTAGCTTGTATCCTGCTTTAGAAGTCAAAAGATAACACTGAAAATACGCAATGTTCAGACAAAAGTGTATGAAATTGAAACCCGGTAGATTTTACACAATATTTGATTCTGGTTGTGTGAGAAGATAAGAGAGCAGGTAAAGAGTTTAGAGCTAAAATTGAGATTAGCAGTTTGATCAGCCCAAATATTATCCTTTTCGTTCTCCTTTTGTTAACATCACAGAATAGCAAATGTTTGGAAATTGGGAGACTTGGCAAATCTTGTAACTATGCAAACCTGGGTTGAATGGACAGTCCAAAGGAATGCATTGGGCCAGCGGATGTTGACTTGTATCTAATCTTTATTTTTGGATCTTTAATGCATTTATGTATTGAATAATTGGTAAATGAATGACTTCAATTATAGTTCATTTGCATTTTCCTTGATATGTTTTTCATTTTTTATGATACAATATGTAACTTTATGGTGGGAGAACATCACCTACATGAGTCCATGGAAATAGAAAGTTAAAACCACACTTTCAGAACATTCTCCATGGAGACAGAGTGGAAGATTATTAGCCTGATTCTTCAGCCGGTTTCACTTCATGGAAACCGTCTGACCTTGCAGCATTAGGATTCGTTCCCTCGACGGTAGGCAGGTACATTTTTTATTTAAACAATCGCTGCTATTTTTTCGTGACATATGTAATGCGCCGCAAACGGGGATGACTGATATATTAAGCTTTTCCCAAATCCCATAGAAAGAAGAGCAATAACATCTTTCCCCTTGATGAAATTCACCAAACATTCTCTTTGTTCCGGCTTTAAATCCTCGATCTCGGGAATCGTTGCCAACACAGAATGTATGGCTCTTCCATACATTCACCATCTAGTGTATTCTGATTCCTGACCTAGTCGCTGGAGAGAAATGAAATTGAGCGGAGGCACTAGGTGGCGCCAGTCTGACTAGAAGATTATGGTTAAAGCTACAGCATTTCCATTGAAAACAAGCAGGAGGAGGCCAGTCAGTCACACAGCGAGTTGTGCAGTGCAATAAAAGCAACCAGAATTTCAGGCAATTTTTTGATAAATATATAATGTTATTTCAGTATTGATTAGTATCTGGGTTTTGATATTCTGTCCAGCATTCTCATGCAAAGGTCTTCTTCGTGTTCAGGTCAGGGCTGTGCGCTGTCAGAATACACACTCACACAATTTAGAATAAACTGCCCACAAAAACTTACCTGCACGATTCCAGGGAAAGTTGAAGCCATACTTGGGAACATTCTTCATGGAGATAAGAGTTTTATCCCACACTGTGAATGATTATAGTCAAAGGAACAACTTTTTTAAATGGAAACATTACAGAGGAAGCCCACATCCAGGCCAAATAAAGGTTTGTGGAGATGCAAGCCAGCAAGTTTTTCAGTGTTAAAAAAAAGCAACTAAAATTTGTGTCTCTTTTCTGATAGAAAGAGAGGTGATTTCACTATTGATTAGTGTCTGGGTTTTGATATTCTATCTGATGTTCTCGTGCAGAGGTCTCCTTCATGTTCAGGTCAGAACTGTGAGAGCTGTCAGAATACACACTCACAATAAACTGCCCTCAATTCCATGGAAATAGACTAAGTATAGTTAAAACCATACTCTGGAACATTGTCCACGTAGATAGATACTTTTTAGGCTAAACTATGGACGATTATAGCCAAATCAACAAGCAGGAGGAGACCCCCATCTAGACCAAACAAGATTCAGGTTTGTGGAGACGCAAGCCCACTCAGAGTAAGAAGAGTGCAATAAAAACAAACAAAAAGTAATATATATGCTATTTCAGTATTGATTAGTTGTATTTTTTGTATCAACTTCTCATGCACAGGTCTATTTTGTGTTCAGGTACTCCTCATATGATTTAAAATCCAATAAACACCTTCAAAAAATGACTAGTATTCACTCCAAACGTTCAACTAATGAGTCAGTGTGCACTTTTCTGTGAACCTGTGTAAAATACTTTTACTTTTAACTCTTAAAGTACATTTTTAAACTTAAATACTTTCACATAAGTAGAAGTTTTACAGTGATCCTTTTACTTAGAGTAACCGTTTATCTTTGTATCTGTACTTTGCATCTTTTCTACTTGCATTTTTGAACTATAAAACTACCTGTAATTGAATAAATGTAAAGTACAGATGTTTAATGTCATACTGTGGAACATTCCAGGCAGAGCAATGACATCTCTATAGAAACAAGCAGATTTCTCCACCAGAAACGTTGCACAAAGCACCTTTAAGTAACCAAATATATCAGTTATGCTATTTCAGTATGGATTAGTTCAGATTTTTCCATCAACGTCTCATGCAAAGGTCTATTTCGTGTTCAGATTGAAACTCTGAGCTGTCACAACACTTCCTCACACGATTTAGAAGACAATAAATGGCCCCCAAAAAGTGACTAGTATTCGCTCAGTGTCAAACCCGCAACTAATGGGCCAGTGCGCACTCTGCCCAAGGAAGGCTTTTGTTTGTACCACCAGGACTCCCCCATGAGAGACGAAGAAGATAAATGAAGAGAACCCAAAACAGTTCCAAGGCTGTAGTGAAAGTTATTTACTGAGGCAGTGCAAAATGTCAAGCCAAAATGGTATGCAATGCGGAGCTTGTTTAATAAACCATAACACACCTCGATTCAACTTTCCGGTGCAAGGTTAGCCAGAGTTTGTGCATAAACAGCTGCTAAGGCTATGCAAAAATGAGCCTCTTCTCCTAACCCTGATGTACTTTTGGATTTTGTGAGTGACCGAGAAAACCACGACACAAAAACAGGTTGTAGGTGCATCGAGAAAGATTGTGTCCAAGAACTGAACAAACAAATTTTGCATGTGACTCAAATTAATTAACTGAATATGCAAAAATAATGTTTTAACATCATGACTGGCCTTCAAACACTTCCCAAATCCCACAATAAGCTCTGTTCACAGTTGCATCACAAACCAAGAAGATGTTTAGGAACATGGGATGACGATTTCCGGCGGGCTCTGTTCGCAGAAGTAAGTCTGACAAAATCTAGGAAAAATGAGAAAATGGTCCAGAAATGTGTTTTATAAAATCAGAGACCAGGAGCCGACATTTCCTGTTGAAAGTCAAGTTCTAGTTATAACAATAGAAGAGAGAACAACAGACTGTTAACGTCACATATGAACAGTTCTTCAGATAAACTATAACATCAACAACAGAACAGAACAAGTTTACCAAACTCTCCATCTCACTCCAAATCACTAAATCCTTTCAATTCTTCATCCTCGGTGTCACTTCTGAACAACTCGGCCTCGACTTCCGGAGGTAAACAGAGCATCGCTTCCTTTTCTGTGTAGCTGTCGTCAGACTCAGCATCAGTTCCAGTTAGAATTGTTCCGGCCTTTCTGAATCCCGACGGGATAGTTTCGGTGTCACTGAAGTCCAGGCTTTGTCCATCCATCCAGTGACTTCAGGAAAGTTTCATGGTGCATCCTCCCAGTGTCACAAGTTTCTCTCTCACTCCAAACTTTCTTTCTGTTGCTCAGTTACCGTTTTCAGCTGCAGATTTACTACTACTTGCAGGTTGTAATCTGCAAATTATGGTTTTCTTTTTGGGGGCATTTGTGTTCAGTCTTCTCAGTCATCTTTATAAGTTTGTTTAAATTGTATCGATCGACTGACACGATACAGACAGGACAGAGGCTCTTTCTGCAGGAGACATGCGCACTAGTGTGAAGTGACAGTGGTACAGAAGTAATAGGCGCAGCAGATACTGAGACACAAGACTAGAGCTTCACGTGGCTGTCAGTGTGAAAATTTTAAAATATAAGTCACACCGGAGAATAAGTCACACCCAAACCATGAAAAAAAGTGCAATTTACAATCCGAAAAATACGGTACATGTCATTGTAGCTTTCAGTTATGTTCGGCTAATCAACAATTCCAACCATACCTCAGTTTTCATCATTTCCCCACTGATGCACAACTCTGAGCGCACTGGGTACATGTGATTAGAAAAGATGAGGGCGCCAAATTCAAGATGATTCCAAACAGCACATACGTATGCGGTCTTCATTTTACTGCTGATCACATTTACTTCAGTGGGTTTTATTGAAATCGGTTGGCGAGCCCAGTATCGGGAACTACACCGGAAGTTGTCATCACATGTTTCCAAATGTCTTCCTGGTTTGTGACGTAAGCGTGAATAGACCCAATGACCTCATCTTCTCCATCGACGGTTCCTCAGTCTCCTCCTCCCACCTCTCTAACCTTGCCATCATTTTTCGATCAGACACCACATCAAACACATCACCAAAACCGCCTCCTATCACCTCCGGAACATTGCTCGACTACTGCAATAACCTGCTCTACGGTTTACCCTCCAAACTCCACAAAAGACTCCAGTACATCCAGAACTCTGCCCCGTCCTCAGAGATCTAAACCGGCTCCCCCGTCCCTCAGCGCATCCAATTTAAACTCCTCACCTTTGCTGAAACATCACAGAATTTTCATGTACAGTATGATAAAATAAAAATCCTAATCATACAAAAACAAACAATACAAAACAAACAAATTAAACACACATTGACAAAGTAATATTTTAAATACTTTTGCCTGCATTTATTTTATTTTTATCTTATTATCACACAGAATACAATGTAAATATATAAATGCATGAGTTTATGAGTAACCCTTAATCTGTCTACATCTCCAAAACTCAAAATACTCAGTTCCACCTTGTGATTTTTCAGGTACATTTTGTTCAGAAGATTGCCAATTCCAGGTCTGAAATCATCAAAATGATTCTAATGAAGGTGTGTGCAGTTTTAAAAACGCAGTGGAGCACCTCTTGTATTACCAGATGACATCACAAGGTGGACCAGAGTGTTTTCTGTTTGAAAGAAGAACTGGAGAATGAAACAAATGTAACTCTGAGTGTTTTTGATGAGGAAACAACGTTATAACAGATCACAAAACGGTGTAATGGGCCCTTTAATTTGGTTTAACAATAGTAAATATAAAAAAGTCAATAGTTACTCACATTCTTAACAATTGTAAACCTTTCTCTAAGTTATAATTCACTCAATACATTTTCTAATCTATAAATTTCTATTCTATTGCTCTCATAAGACTCAATACAACACAATAGATATGGGCCTATAGGGAAAAGCCCATTGTAAACGTAAGTGGCACTCGCACTTGATGCTAAACATCCGTAAATGCGACCTTTTGTACGCACGTCTGTACTCTACCCATGATTCCATTGAGTGCTCCATCATCCAGGCATCGCACCTTCTACACACGCTCATTCAGGGCCTGACAATAGCCACGCGAGGTGATATCCTTGGGGGGGTTGTCTCTTTTCGTACAATATCGTGTGAATGAACAGCGTTTTTATATGTGAGATTGTACAAGTGAGCAGTGTATTTCTTTGTTATCCAGATTTCTTGTAGAGAAGTGGTATTTTGAACAGCATTCTGACATCTATACAATGGAGTAAAAGTACAATGTGTATCTTAATTAATCGTATTTGAGCTATAAAATATAATACTAGGAGGAATAATAATGGTTTGACAAGATTCTAACAAGACCGATGTTAGAAGAAGTTAAGTAAAAGTACAGATACTAGAGCAAAGAAGTACTCAAGGAAAAGTGTCACATGAAAAAAATCTAGTTAAGTAAAAGTATTACAGTATTTTGCATGTATTTTGAGATCTATTTCCTAAATGTCAAAACAGCTTTTTTCTCTTTGTCAATTTTTTTTGCTCAAACTCCAATTGTGTTAACCTTTTCAGCAGAGTTCAAAGATGTACTGGAGTAGAAAGTACAAATACTTGCTCTCAAATATAGTGATGTAAAAGTAAAAAGGATCCACTTAAAAATCGATTTAACTTAAGTACAGATACTTCAAATGTATACTTAAGTACAGTCTTTACTACTTTAACTACATTCCACTACTGATATTGACAAAACTGAGATCTGCACCTCCACCAGTCACTCGTGTACACTTCATATTCACATTGGAAGTTAAAAACGGTGCACCGGCCAATCAGTGAAGAGCTGTGAAGTCATGACGTCAAACTCAAGCATCTGTCTGGGTCCCTTTTGTGGAACAGCACAACAGTAAACAAAGCGTCGAGATGGATGTAAACAAAGACAGACATTCCGTGTTGGCAACGATTCCCGAGATCGAGGATTTAAAGCCTGAACAAAGAGAATGTTTGGTGAATTTTATCAAGGGGAAAGACATTATTGACCTTCTTCCTGCTGGATTTGGGAAAAGCTTAATATACCAGTTAGTCCCTTTGGTGGCGCATTGCATACGTCACGACCAAATAGCAGCGATTGGTTAAATTTAAAAAAATACCCGCCTAATGTCGAGTGAACGAATTCTAATGCTACAAGGTCAGATGGTTTCCACGAAGTGAAACTGGCTGATGAATCGGTGTTACGACCCAGCTCTGCTAGGAACAGGGGGAAGTAACAAAATAACCGAGATTTAAAAATGGTAAAACTAAAGTTGTGATTTATTTAAAAGAATTGTTAAGGTGAAGCTAACAAAAGATGATATTACCAATAATTAACAAAAAGAGGCTCTAAACAGAGTAGCAAATTGGATGTAACTAAAGTAGACTAAACAGACAAAGTATACAAAATGACAACACAAAAACAAAACCAGTCTCGAGCAGGGGGTCTGGATATGGAGGCTTGCACACTCACACACAGGAGGAGCTGGAGGCCTGTGACCGTAACAATCGGGCTAGAAGTGTCTTGCCTGAGGACACAATGGCGGGACTTGGTAAAGGCAGACATCACATCTCAAACCTTCGAGTTGGTAGATGCTCTAACCACTTTTCCAGCCTCTCTGATCATCACCAATAACTCATACACCACATTCAAACTAAAGCAATCAATGAGTGTCTTGCCCAAGGAAACAACAGTATATTCAGTATGGTGTTGAGTACTGAACCATCAATCTACAAGTGTAAACATGACAACTCTGCCACCTGAGCACAAACTGAAAATAAATTACTCAATTATATCAACTAATAAAACATAAGTATAGTATAGAACTTTCTGGAGGTAGCACATTTCCATGGAAACAGAAACCTAAAACCATACATCGGAACATTCTCTAGAGATTACAAACTGTGTTCGATTATAGCCAAAGGAACCATGGAAACAAGCAGGTGGAGGTGCTCCTGCAGGCCAGTCGGGTTTGTTGAGTGCATGTGTTTCAATGCAACAACACAATGAAAAAGGGAGGGAAAAAAAGTGTTAAAAATAAACCCTTCAGCCTTTTCAGCAGGTCTCAAACTATAATAAATACTTTTACTTTTCAGTCTAGTTTAAAAAACGTAGTGGAGTAGAAAGTACAGATACCTGCTCTGAAATGTAGTGAAGTAAAAATAAAAACTTTAAAATCTACTCACTGGTAAATAGAAAGTTAAAACCATACGTCAGAACATTTTCTAGAGATTACAAACTGTGGAAGATTAATGTGTTAAAATGAACCAACCAATGCGTTATTTATAAACCTTCAAACTCTGAAATTTGACGATTTAGTCGACCTTCACACTTTGAAAATCATGTTCAAAGTAAACAACAGTCTCTTATCAAAATCATTACTGAATAAGTTCAAAATCCGAAATAGCCAATATGAGCTCAGAGGTACGGCGATGTTTATCAAAAAGAAAATCAGAACAAACATTATGAAATTTTGTGTATCTGTTAAAGGGGTGAAGCTGTGGAACAACTGTACAGAAAACCTAAAATTGTGCATCACTCTTCCAAACAAACGTTTAAATGTTTAACTCTGGGCAGATACGTGAATTATGACACTGAGTTTGTGCTGTAGTACTTTACTGTACTGTTTCTGATTTGTTTGTTTCCTCTCGCTGTATTTATGAAGATGAACTTTGATCGTTCCGTCTCTGGAGCCGTTTTCCATCGGATTAGTGTGAAGAAACATCATAGAAACATCATAATCCAACACCAGTACAGTCGGCCTATATATGCTGTAACAGTCATTAGGAAATATTAAAGGATTAGAACTATACTTGAGTACTTTTTAAACTTTTTGTAGTCATCATAAAAAGTGAAATAAACTTCCACCTCATCCACACTAGTACGTATTCGAGTCAGTTTCATTGCAGATGCAGTGTTCATACACACTAATCTGATGGAAAATGGCTCCAGAGACAGAACGATCTGGTGCCGCCAGC
The DNA here is from genome assembly GCF_026225935.1 of Boleophthalmus pectinirostris. NCBI lineage: Eukaryota > Metazoa > Chordata > Actinopteri > Gobiiformes > Gobiidae > Boleophthalmus > Boleophthalmus pectinirostris. Next base: position 5,273,572 of record NW_026571153.1, on the reverse strand, counting down.
TCCCACGAATTCAACTGGTACTTATGCATTTAAGGGTCAATGTGGGGAGGTCTTATAGCTTTGTAACTAGTACCATTTGATTCCCTGACCCTAAAAATGTGGGTTTAGCAGTTAAAATCAACTTATTCAGAGGCTGAGATATTCCAACAAGGGTTTTTTGGTGGCCATTTTTTAATTTTTTTAAATTCAATATGGCCGCCATATAGACATCTGGGCAAATGCAAACATTGATTTTCTGACTCCATATACTATAACCTTTCCAAACATATATAGTTTAGCAAATCCCAAAAAATTCCCACTAAGGTAAAAAAATGAATATAAGGAACCGGACTACGAGAACGAATCTGATCCTGTACAGTGTGGACCCCTGAAAACGCTGATACACTGCTGTAGGTCTGTGCGCCGCGAAGTAATTCACCACCAAAATGCTAAGAGGCTGGAATATATGTCCATTCATATATACGGTCTGTGTGTGTACGACCTGCAGATGTATAATCTTTGAAAAGTTTAACGTGAACCATCTCCAATGCGACAGAAACACAGAACAGACTCACCATCAGCAGAACACCCCTCTGTCACAAAAAGAACACTCATATTCCACTGAGTCGCGTCCTTTAGTCCGACAGAAGCTGAACCGCATCAGCGCACAAGGAGCCAGCTGTTTTTTTGAGCGCAGTTTCTGCAAATTAGCCATGTGGTTTTAAGTTTTGTTTCTGTAAAACATAAACAAATATGCTCAAAGCTGTGTGGATAAAGAAGGCTTGCGGACACAGAAATACGGCGATTTGTTTCAGTGTAAACTCCATACACCTTCACTAGAACCATTTGAATCATTTCAGTCTTGGAATCTGCACTCTCTTCTGACCAAAATCAATGTGTGAATGAAAGAAAACACAACTCCAGGTCTGTTTTTGATGAGCTGACGACATTCTAACACGATCTGAAGCTCACAAGAGTCAATTTTGCGTAATATAGGACCTTTATGTAGGCTTCAAAAAAGTAGGTCCTTTATTCCCAACATTATAACAGGTGTCCAATTTGTTGTGATCGCTTTGAAACTGACGCAAAAAAGACTAGTATATAGCTGAATATTTAGAATTGTATTTATTTGTATACTCCTATAAAGTGCCCATTTCGTAAACTGTGAGAAAAAAAAAATACAAATTACTTAATCAATGGCAGGCAATTTGACAAAAGTGCAGAGCTATTCACAACTCTCGGAATAATGAGCGTCGTTTATTTTGTTGGACGGCGGCTACATTTTATTTTTTATATTTTTTTAAGCGCCATATTGAATAACTGTAATCTACAATAACACCATTTATTTTCAAAATTGCTGTGTTTTGACTGCAGCCTGCACATTGGAAAAAAAAAAAAAAAAAAAAACGAAAAAAAAAACGAAAACGAGAACAGACGCTCAGGAGCATCATTCTAAAATATTGCTTTTTCTAAATAGGTTTCGGTTGGAGGAGCTGGGCACTGTCTGTTTTGTATTAGGGAATGGGGACAGGGTGTTTTTTTTGTTTTGTTTTGTTTTTTGCTACCGATACTTGGCCGATATTTGGCCGATATTTGCCGATACTGATCTTAAAGGGCCTAACTACTTAATTACTTCCTGAATTAGCACTTAACTTGCACTTAATTCGCCTTTGCTGTTAATAGTAACTCAATACTTCTTAATTACTCATGAACTAACCATTTGCATGTTTACAAATGCATATTTAAGTACACATTTGAGCATTTATTAATCATTAGAAAGCCATGAGAGAATGATTTACTAATAATGCAATGCAATGATCATTCAGGCAGCTGTTATCTGTTAGTTAAGTCTTTCTGAGAGCTTTTCTAAAGTGAAGACTATTTATGCTTTATTAAGCATTTGTTAAGGTTGGTTAAATTCCAGAGAAACAATAATGCATTACTAGTAAATCATTCTCTCATGGCTTACTAATCATTAATAAATGCTCAAATTTGTACTTAAATATACATTTACAAATGCACACACAAATGGTTAGTTCATGAGTAATTAAGTAAGAAATACTTATGAGTAACTATTTACAGCACAGGCAAATTAAGTGCAAGTTAAGTGCTAATTCAGGTAGTAATTAAGTAGTTACTAAGCGTGAATCATTATTAATTAAGTCTTTGTTCATGCTTTATTAAGGCTAAATAAGGTGTAGTTATTATAAAGTGTTTCCTGTTTATCCTTTGTGGACCTTGTTGGTTGAAGATTTGGTGATGGGGCAGATTTATAAAGCTGCTGGAGAATACGCCAGACATTGTTTTTATCACAGAAAACCATTAACTAGAAGTTCCACAAAAAAGCGGGACACTTCCAGCCGTTGTGAAAAGGGTCTATTTTTTATTTTATTTTTTAATTATAATTTTCTTTCTTTTGTGTACAGTTGCTGCTTAAGTGAAAATATGCGTCGGGTTTGCTCGCCACGTTTCACACCCAGGTGTCGAAAAACAGGTTTAGCATTAGCATATTAATAACTAATGTAGCCACATTTAGCGCTATAACTACATTAGCACTTAGCGATTAGCATACAGGTTTTTTCACTATATGCCGCGCTAGCATCGCAGTGGAGCAGGTGTGAACGTGTCCCGGTATATCTGCATAATTAATTTACAGTAATCTACCGTAACATCTGCACCAAGAAAATAAACAGCTAATCTACTCGTGGTTTTTAATCAATAATATCTTACGAGTCGATTAGCGTTATCAACACTATCACGTGTCACGCTCACAATAGGACAATTAAGTATGTTATGAAGTACATGTTCGGGAATTTGTATTAGATTTTCTCGACGTTTCAGTCTTTGTAAGTAATTAGATTTCTTTGTGTACTTTAAAGTTGCTGTACCTTTTTTTTTTTCAGCGCACTTGAGTAATATTCGAGTATAGATCTATTGTATAAGCAGCTCTTGAGGTCAGAGTAAGTTCGCTGTGGGCTGTCTGCGTCTAATTATGAAGTGTTTTATAATCAGGAAGTGCACGTTAGCATGCTAGTTGCTTTTAGTGTTACGGTCACAGCAGAATTAAGCTCTGTACGTCATTATGTCATAAGAAGGATGTTCGGAATGCATAACAGAGCAATGGTCGCCAGCATTTTTTGCACCACAGACTGGTTTAAAGTGTGGCGTGTTGCGAGTGGAAAAAAATAATCGAGGACCAGGGGTTGGCGTTCTTTTTGGTATGTGGAAAACTGAGAGCCAGAGGGGTGGTTCGTTCTTTATGTCCGGTGTCAGACCATATTTTCAGACCGCAGCTTCGAACAAAAAACCAAAAGTGAGGGAAAAAAATTGAGGACCCTCAGCCCGGTACCACAGCTAACTAGGAAATGAGGTCCTATGTTCAAAACTCCGGACTGTCCCTTTAAAGGGCTCGTATTACACTTTTTTTTCTGGTCTATAATGTTGTAATGTTGCTTCCTTGTCATATACAGACCTGCAGTTGTGTTTTGTTTCATTCACACAAGTTTAACACACAAACCCTGCATATTTAGGGTTGGCCCGTTCCGATCACATGCTTGGAAATCGGAGTCGGAGATCGTGACTGCGGTCTCGATCCGGACTCGGACATTATGTTCCGATCAGGTATCGGATAAATAATATACATAACACACAGTGCACACAGGACACTCAGCACACAATAGTGGCGCACTCACACTGGGACTTTTGGGCCGTGTCGAGCTCGGGCGCTGTTACCTGGGGTTCTGTGGCCCGTGTTCACACCTGCGCGGCCGATGGTGTCCTTGCACGGCGCTGTTTGTTTGCATGTTGCATAGTGGAGCTGTCGCTTTTGATGAAGAGGGTGGGAACAGCGTCCTGGAGTGTCTATTGAGCGGTGGGATCAATGTTACGGTGCGCGCTCTTCTCTGTGGGTTTGTGGATGTGGTGGCGGTGTGGGGGAGAGAGGCTGTGGGGCTTCTGTTATCTCGTTTTTATTTGGTAAGATCTTGTATTATTTGGATTTCATAGACGAGCCTAAATGTTTCAAATGTAATGCACAGGCTTCGATATAATATCAAATATCAACCCAAAACATTCTACAGGTCTCCAGAACAGTTGATAGTCAAGGTCAGTTAAATACAATCAATTCAATCATTGTGTGTCCTTAGGCAAGACACTTCACCCACATTGCCTAGTATGAAAGTGATGTGTGTGTGAGTGATGGTGGTGGTCGGAGGGACCGATGGCGCCGATTGGCATGGCAGCCGCGCTTCTGTCAGTGTGCCCCAGGGCAGCTGTGACTACAATAGAAGCTTACCATCACCAGGTATAGAGTGAATGAATAATGCTGAATAATCTGTAAAGTGTCTTTGGGGACAAAAAAATGTCTGTGAAAAGCGCTATATAAATAAAGACAAAATATACAAACTGTAGATTGTGCAGAGTCGAGTCTCAGGCCTGATCTGATTCTGGTCTGGTTCCTGTTTTGTCCAGTTCATTAAGTTTACTAAGTTACACATTCCAAGACCAGACTGTGAAATTTTCAACATTGATGGTTCATGGTTAGAAAAGTTAATAAAATTAAAGTCTGATTAAAATTTAAGTTTTGGACATTTGATTTTTCACACTAAGTTCAGCCCAAATACTACACATTGATCCCTCCCAAACATCTTGGATCTTACTCTTTGCTCTTAGTTCATTTTATAATGTTTTATAGAAGTATCGGATCGGGACACGGTATCGGCAGATTACTCAAAATCAAATGACTCGGGGACAAAAAAAATGTGATTGGGACATCCCTAATTTAGACTGTGTTTTTTTTTCTCTTCTTTCCTCTTCTTGTTATGTCACGTGGTCGTAGAAAGTTCTTTTTAAACTCCGTATATCTTCACGAGAATCATTTGGATAATTTCAGCCTTAGAATTCCCAATCTCTACTAAACTAAAGGTAAAAGGAACTTGAAAACTACCACTACATGACATCACGAGGTGGCACAGAGCATTTTGAGGTTTGGAAACGCAGACAGACGAATAATAAAAAGGTTCAATTTGATGTTTATGTCATAGAGGAGCTTTAATACTGTTTACCTCGTGTCTCGTTTCCATTTTCTGCAAAGGAACGTACAATTTAGCTTTTCTCGGAATCGCTTTCCGCTGAATGTTTAGAAATATCCTCACGTTGAATCGTCGTCTTGTCGTCTTCACCTCTCGTGTCCTCTCCTGTCCTCTCCTCTCTTCTCTCTCTCCTTTCACTTTTTATCTCCTTTCAGTCTCTCTCTCTCTCTGCTGTATTTTCCCGCGCCGTAGTGTCACTTCTCTCTCCGTAAATGATGGGCTGGGTTTGTTTTAAGTGCCTGCTCCCCCTCTCCTCCTCCTCCTCCTCCTCCTCTTCTCTTTCTCTATCAATATCTCTCTTTCTCTTCATCTCTCTATCCGTTTCTATCTCTATCACTATTCTATTTATATCTCTCCATTTCCCATACCTCGCTCTTCTATCTCTATTTCTGTCTCTCTGTATATATCTATTTATCTCTTTCTATTTACATCCCTCTTTCTCTCTTCTCTCTATTCCTATCACTACTTTTCTCTCTATCCATCCCGCTTTCTATTTATAGTATCTCTATCCCTACACCTCTCTCTTTCTTTGTTTCTCCATCGCTACATCTTTCTATTTATTTCTATTTCTATCTCAGTGGTTCTCCAGCGCTCTATTTCTGTCTTTCTTTCTCTCGCACAGTCTTTCTTTCGTTCTTTCTATCTTTATTTCTATTTCCGTCTCTCTCCATTTCTATCTTTTTGTCTCTCTCATGCACACAGTCTCTCTTTTTATCTCTTTCTTATATGCTCTATTTCTATATTTTTGTCTTTCTATTTCTATCTCTTTCTTTCTGTCTGTTGCTCTATTTCTGTCTTTCTACCTCTCCCACACAGTCTCTCTCTCTGTTTTCTTCTCTCTCTCTATTTTTCTAGCTCAGGCTCTCTCACACAAACGGTCTTTCTTTCTTTCTATCTTTGTTTCCTCTTTCTCTATCGCTCTATTTCTATTTTTCTCTCTCTCTCTCTCACACACAGTCTCTGTCTCTATTCCTATTTCTGTCTCTCTCTATTTCTATCTCTTTCTCACACAGTCTCTCTCTTTTTATCTATCTCCCTCTCTCTATCGCCCTATTTTTGTCTTTCTTTCTATTTCTATCTCTCGATCTCTCTATTTTTCTCTATCGCTTTATTTTTGTCTTTCTTTCTATTTCTCTCTATATCTTTATTTTTCTCTATCGCTTTATTTTTGTCTTTCTTTCTATTTCTATCTCTATCGCTTTAATTTTGTCTCTCTCTTTCTATTTCTATCTCTCGAGCTCTCTCTATTTTTCTCTATCGCTCTATTTTCGTTTCTATTTCTATCTCTATATCTCAATTTTTCTCTCGCTTTATTTTTGTCTCTTTCTTTCTATCTGTCTCTCTCTCTTTTTCTATGTCGCTTTAATTCTGTCTTTCTATTTTTATCTCTCTATTTTTCTCTATCGCTTTATTTTTGTCTCTCTCTTTCTATTTCTGTCTCTCTATTTTTCTCTATCGCTTTAATTTTCTATCCATCTATCTCTTTTTCTGTATCGATTTATTTTCGTCTCTTTCTATTTCTATCTCACTATTTTTCTCTATCACTTTATTTTTGTCTCTCTTTCTCTATTTTTCTCTATTGCTTTATTTTTGTCTCTATTTTTATTTTTATCTCTCTCTATTTTTCTCTATCGCTTTATTTTTGTCTCTATTTCTGTCTCTCTCTATTTTTCTTTATTGCTTTATTTTTGTTTCTCTCTTTCTATTTCTATCTCTCTATTTTTCTCTATCACTTTATTTTTGTCTCTTTCTATTTTTATCTCTCTATTTTTCTCTATCACTTTATTTTTGTCTCTCTTTCTCTCTCTATTTTTCTCTGTCGCTTTATTTTTGTCTCTTTCTATTTTTATCTCTCTTTTTCTCTATCGCTTTATTTTTGTCTCTCTTTCTCTTTATTTTTCTCTACGCTTTATTTTTGTCTCTTTTTCTATTTCTATCTCTCTATTTTTCTCCATCACTTTAATTTTGTCTCTCTCTTTCTATTTCTATCTCTCTATCTCTCTGTATTTCTCTCTATCTCTCTATTTCCATCTCTCTTTCTCTCTCTCGGTGCGTTTCTGTCTCTTCCGGCCGACCTGTCCCGGTGCAAATTTACTGTGGCATTACTCAGAGCGCAGACCACTTTTCCGACTGTCTCCTCTTTCTCCTTTTCACCAAAAATAAATAGTCTTTCCAGGGCGGGCGGATGGAGACAGCAGTTTTGTCGTCTGCCATGTGGAGGATGAAAAACAGAATGGAAAATCTGAGAAAAAAAAAAAAAAAAAACGGCTCAAAAAATTGCAAACGGGTATATTTATGACAGTGTAATTTTTTGTACTTTCGAATATAAAAAATTAACAAAACTAAAATGTACAATGTGATCGTTGATCCGTACTCGAGTCAGTATTTCGAGTACTTCAAACTGAAACCAAAACAAATATTTACTATTCCTGTTTTAGCTTTAAAGATGCACTGTGTAACTTTTCTGATGTAGGATCTGGCGCCCGCTCGTCTCCGTAAAAATGATTGTTTTGCCTCGGAAATCAGTTCCACGATGCGACGTTAAGCGTACGGTGAGTTTAATGTCGCACTGTGGAACAAAGCGAGCGATAACATCTCCGTGGAGACAAACTGGTGGCAAGCCCTCAACCGGAAAAGTTACGCAATGCACCTTTAAAGAACACAAACAGTATGTCCACTATATGTATTGTTATAGGCCAAATAGAAGTAACTTATGATGAAAAGTTTAAGTCAGGACTGAACCAGGACTGAACCAGGACTAAACCAGGTCTAAACCAGAACTGAACCAGGTCTAAACTAGAACTGAACCAGGACTAAACCAGAACTGAACCAGGACTAAACCAGGTTTAAACCAGAACTAAACAGGTCTAAACCAGGACTAAACCAGAACTGAACCAGGACTAAACCAGGTTTAAACCAGGTCTAAACCAGAACTGAACCAGGTCTAAACTAGAACTGAACCAGGACTAAACCAGAACTGAACCAGGACTAAACCAGGTTTAAACCAGAACTAAACCAGGTCTAAACCAGGACTAAACCAGAACTGAACCAGGACTAAACCAGGTTTAAACCAGAACTAAACCAGGTCTAAACCAGGACTAAACCAGGACTGAATCTGGTCTAAATTAGGACTAAACCAGGTCTAAACCAGGACTGAACCAGGACTGAATCCGTTCTAAACTAAGACTAAACCAGGTCTACCAGATCGGGACTGAGACCAGGTTTAGTCCAGGTTCCGTCCTGGTTTAGTCCTGGTTTAGACCTGGTTTAGACCTGGTTTAGTCCTGGTTCAGTCCGTATGCGACACAAAAGTCCAGCATCGCAGTCATGGAAACGGCTCTTATCCGTTTTTTCCATTATTCATTTAAACCCAAAATCGAAAACTTTTTGGTTTTAGGGACAAATAATGAAGAAAATTAGTTGCTTTTTTGGTTTTATTTTGAAAAAACAAATGATACACAGATTATTGTGTAAATTTTCTGGTGGAAGGTCCATCACCTGCTTGTTTCTACGGATTGGTTTTTATAGCTCAAAAATACTAAAAAAAACAGGCATTCTGACCGTGAGTGGGGTAACTTAGTCTGGTTTTGTCTCCATGAAGATAGAAAAGCTTTAATGCCACACTGTGAAACATTCCAGCCTTACAAACTAATCACATCTCCATGAAGAAAAGCATTTTTAGCTTCAAATCTGGACCGAGCCCCACTGAAAACCCCGAAACGAATCAGACGGCGTCCAAACATCTCAGCCTTGTTTACGTCGGAGCGGCTGTCTCCGTGTGGGCGCGATGAGAGAAAAAAACAGCTCGCACGCTTGACAAGTTACGCAATAAATGTAAGATCAACACAATTAGCGCTAAAGGGACACCGCTCGTAAATCAAGGCAACCCGAATAAATCGCATATAATTTATTTAACAGTAATGGTCGTAATTTATCAGGTCCACTTGAGTCATTTAAGCGAGCGGCACAAAAGAGCTGCTTCGGAGAGTTGACGTCTGTTTTTGTGTGGGAATTAAATAGTTGGCAAAAAGTCAGTCAAAACACAATTTGCTGTATAAAAATGGCTACGGTGGCGTCAATTATTTCACGTCAAGTTGCTGTTGGGGAGTGAATGCGGTTTGGCGTGGAAGGAAATCAGTCGGTAATTAATTAAAAAGTTTACAGCGCTCGAGATTGTGATCCAGGAAGTGAGTTATATGACAGTCAAGTCGTTTTATTTGTTACTTTTCTGGTGGAGGCTCCGTCGAATGGTTTTCTTCATGGACATGTTATTGCTTTGTAATGCTGGAATGTTTTGCAGTATGGCATTAAACCTTTCTATCTCCATGGCGACCAAACCGGACTAAGGCTACGTTCAGACTGCAGGGCTTAAAGCTCAATTCAGATTTTTTTGTGAAATCCGATGTTTTTGCGAGGTCGTTCACATTTCCAATTAAATGCGACTTGTATGTGACTCCAGTGTGAACATTAAATGGCCCGAAAGTGTCCCACCTGAGCACTGGAGACACGACGACGTCAACCACAGCGAGCGTGCTCTGTGTTTACGGAAGTTGTCCAAACATGGACGCGAGCATTGAGCACCTGGAGATTTTAAAGTTCCTCTAAAGTTCCAGAGCCACAACATGAACAACTTACTTGTTTTAAGGAGGAGATTGAGAAGGACAAGGTTTTTGGCCGTGGTGTTTTGTGGGACAGCGGCAGCGACGTCCGTTGAAAGGAACGTGTGGATGTGGAGACGTAGCCAAGAGTGGTGAGTGGTGATGTGCTTCGCTTCAGTGACACGGAGTTCATTAACAATTTTCGCCTACTTCAGCGCAGAATAGTGACGTTTGTGGCATGTTGATAACGTGTAGGTGGATGAATGCACTTTGGCCGTTCAGACTGAAGTTGCATGTCAAAAGATCAGATATGTATCGGTTTTAGGAGCACATATCCAAGTGGCCTGGGTCACATTTGAAAAAATCTGATCTGTGTTGTTCATTAAAAGATCAGACACAGGTCACATAGAGGCCAAAAAAAAAAAGGATTTGGGTCACTTCAGGCTGCAGTCTGAACGCAGCCTATGTTACAGGTCAGATTTGTGGAGAGGCTACCCCGGTCTCAGTAAAAATGCCGGTTTTTTTTAGGTATTTTTGAGCTATACAACCAACTTTAATTGAATAAATATAAGCTGTTTAAAGTCATACTGTGGGACATTCCAGGCAGAGCAGTGACATCTCCATGGAAACAAGCAGGTGATGGACCCCAACTAAAAAGTTACAAAACATGCAAACATAAAAAACTCTCTAATCACCTAAATGTGTGTTAGGTCACCATTATTTTTGGAGACACTGAATTGATTCACGTTTATTTCCTGAAAACTGATGTTACAGATTTTTTTTTTCTTCTTTCAATAAATTTTAGCACATTTTTTTGAAACTTGGTTTAGTTTTATTATTTGGTTCAAATCTGTATCTGAACAGGGGCACAGGTGGTCGCGTCATTTTGGAACATTTCTCATCATCAGTTCACTCAGATCTGGGCCTTTTTCTCAGAACTCCTGACTCAGCTCTCATTCACAAACACATCATCTTTGAATTCACCTTGTTTTTTTTTTTCTTTTTCAACACTGCAGGACTGTTCTTGTGCGCTGAAGGACTTTGGCCCGAACTCTGTCACTTTCAATAAAAAAGAAACTCAAACATAACGGCTAAAAGCAACTATGTAAGCACCAAAAATCCAACAACAGAGCATCGGTCGCATGAATCAAACGAGGAGAAGGGAAGAGGCAGAGCACATTGAATACACACATACACATGCACATGCACATACACATGCACATACACATGTACATACAAATGGGCCCAGTCAAGCAGAAGTAAACAGCAAGGCCAAAAATTCAAGTTAATGCATCTGATATAAAAATGTATTCAACAGATACATATGTACTCTAGTTTATGAAACTGTTGACCTTTTTTCTGTACCATTTTTGGTTCTAAAGTTCCATATGTTTTAAACAGACCATGTATGAAACATGGAACAAAAATTATTTCCCAAATTTCAAAGACCTGCAAATCATGTAAATAAATGGATGTATTTCATCATATCTTGTGTTATTCCATCTTTGAACTGTTGATGAAGGTACATGATTTAAAAAAAAAAAAAAAGTATTTAAAATGATAAAAATTTGCTTGGAAGGACTGACAAATTTTTACCTCTGCCAAGGAGGTTATGTTTTTGCCGGCGTTTGTCTGTTTGTTTGTTTGTTTGTTTGTTTATCTGATTATCTGTTAGTCTTTAGCAACTTTTGATGAAATTTTCAGGATTTGTTGGAAATGTGAAAAAGAAGAACTGATTTCATTTTGGGGGTGATCCGGAAGAAATCCTGGATTCTGGATCACTTTGAAATTTTAGTTAACATTGTGGTAAATGGGGCCAAAAATTTTGTTTCTCAATATCTCAGTTAATTATTGACCAAACCCCATGAAATTTGACTCAGGGATGGACAATGGGATCCTCTTTCATATTCCAAAGGCTGATCCGGATCTGATCCAGAAGACTGATTTTATCGCAATTTATATAAAAAATGGGGGTAGTCCTTGGCGGAGGTCTGCGCTCTCTGAGTGCTTTTCTAGTATAGAAATAGTTTCCTTTCATTTTGAAGTAATATTAAAGTATTCGGAAGAAAAAAGCTGATAAATTATGCAAAATCATGCACCTTCTACTTGTTTGCACAATTTTCCCTCCGTTGCTTTTCCCTCCGTTACCATGACCTTTCTTAATAAAAAATCTCATTAGTCAAAAAGTAAGAGGTTTTTCAACCTAATCTTGTACCATATGGTAGAAAACTATATGAAGCAAATATTCAAACCAGTTTGTTAAGGATATGTAAGTGAGAACCAAGAGTTATCACTGTTTGTATTTATTGACCAAAAAGTGCTGCATATTTCATTCCCTCTGTTACCGACATGAGTTTTTTATTTTTTGTCAACAACTTGAAAGAATATCACAGGTTTAACTTGACCCTGTTGGAGTGTAACTCTTTCCTACATTCTGATACTTTACTTATTTCAATAGTCCCTCTAGTTTCTGAATAAGAGACATTTGAATGTAAAAAATCTGCCGCTGTTTCCCTCCGTTACTGCTTGACCGGACCCAAATACACATACTGTATAACCAGTGAGATGTTTGGTAAAACTGTCTGATGTTCCAGTACCCGAGCCTGATTCATCAGACTGTTTCCATGAAGTTAAACTGTCTGACCTCGCAGTATTAGGATTCGTTCGCTCGACAGTAGGAGGGTACTTTTTTTATTTAAACAATCACTGCTATTTGGTTGTGACGTATGTAATGCCCCAAATCCTGTAGGAAGAAGGACAATAACGTCTTTCCCCTTGAACATAACCACCTCCAGTTATCAGTGCACAAATTTAAGTATCAAAATTATACATTTACAAAGGAAATAAGAATTTAATCAATCAAATTTGAAGTATTCAGCGCAATATGTTTTATTCAGGACTGAACCGGAACTAAAATGGGACTAAACAAGGACTGAACCGGGACACTAAACCAGGACTAAACCAGGACTGAACCAGGACTTAACCAGGACTAAACCAGGACTAAACCAGGACTGAACCACGGCTAAATCAGGACTGAACCAGGACTAACCCAGAACTGAACCAGTACTAAATCAGGACTAAACAGGACTGAACCAGGACTGAACCAGGACTAAAACAGGACTGAACCAGGACTAAACCAGGTCTAAACCAGGACTAAACCAGGTCCAAACCAGGACTAAACCAGGACTAAAACAGGACTGAACCAGGACTGAACCAATACTAAACCAGGACTGAACAAGGACTAAACCAGGACTAAACAGGACTGAACCAGGTCTGAACCAGGACTGAACCAGGTCTAAACCAGGTCTAAAACAGGACTTTACCAGGACTGAACCAGGACTAAAACAGGACTAAACCAGGACTAAACCAGGACTGAACCAGGTCTAAACCAGGACTAAAATGGGACTAAAACTGGACTAAACCAGGACTAAAACCGGACTAATGACCAATAATGTTTATCTCAAGCGATAGATTCGAATAGTCAACGTTTAGATGTCGTAATAGTAAATAATGTCTCGTTTGTGTGGGCTAGTGCAAGACCTAACCTAAAAAAATCCATCTGACATTATAAAACAAACCGTCAACATCGAACAAAACCGAGCCTCCTCTTTGCTACGTGATGAGGACAAGTGTTCAAAATGGATGACAACAAGAAGAGGACGAAGAAAAAGAAGAAAAAGAAAAAAAGAGGAGGAGGAGGAGGGAGAGCGAGGAACCGAGACCCGGGCAGCCAAAATATGGAGTGACATCTCTTACGACGTGAAGAGGAGCATGAAAGTGTGTAATGATGCCTGTCTCTGTGGCTCCAGCGTCTCTCCGAGTAAAAAAAAAAAAAAAAAAAAAGAACAGAACAGAGATTTGAAGGAGTGTGTAGGCGCGACCAAAGAGTACACATGTAGCAGATACGCGCAGTTACGCTACGCCGGGTTAAGAGGCGCCGCCGGCCCATCACGGGTTAGTTGACGCCACGGAGAAGAAGAAGAAGTGGAGAAGTTAGTCAAGGGGACGAAGTTTAAGTAAAGAGAGGAGTTAGAGAGTCAAAATACAAAACTAAGACGCTGGAATGTAGGGTTGTATTGAAGTAAATATCGAAAATCTGGTATTAATCGATGGTAAAACTAATATAGATTCTAAACCAGGTTTAAAACAGGACTGAACCAAGCCTAAACCAAGACTGAAAAAGGACTAATCCAGGATTAAACCAGGACTGAACCGGGACTGAAACAGGAATGAACCAGGACTAAAACAGGACTGAACCAGGACTTAACCAAGACTGAACCGGGACTAAAACAGGACTAAAACGGGACTGAACCAGGACTAAAACGGGGCTAAACCAGGACTGATACTGGACTAAAATAGTACTAAACCAGGACTGAACCAGGACTGAACCGGGACTGAACCGGGACTGAACCAGGACTAGGACTAAAAAACCAAAAACTGGACTAAAATAGTACTAAACAGGACTGAACTAAAACAGGACTGAACTAAACAGGACTAAACAGGACTGAACCAGGACTAAAGGACTGAACCGGGACTAAGACGAAAACAGGACTAAAACAGGACTGAAAAAACAGGACTGAACAACAGGACTGAACAGGACTAAACTGGGACTAAACAGATTAAAACAGGACTGAACCAGGACTGAACCGGGACTAAACCAGGACTAAACCAAGACTAAACAGGACTAAACAGGACAAACAGGACTAAAACTAGGACTAAAACAGGACTGACTAAAACAGGACTAAAACAAACTAAAACAGGACTGAAAACAGGACTGAACCAGGACTAAACTGGGACTAAACAAGATTAAAAAAGGACTGGAACAACTGGGACTAAACCAGGACTAAACCAAACTAAAACAGGACTAAAACTAAAACAGGACTGAACCAGGTCTAAACCAGACTGAAGGACTGAACCAAGAGGACTAAAACAGGACTGAACCAGGACTAAGGACTAAACCAGGACTAAACCAAACTAAACAGGACTAAAACAGGACTGACTAAAACAGGACTGAACAGGACTGAACCGGGACTGAACCAGGACTAAACTGGACTAAACTAAAACAGGACTGAACCAAACTGAAGACTAAACCAACAGGACTAAAACAGGAAACAGGACTAAACCGGGACTGAACCAAGATTAAAACAGGACTAAAACAGGACTGAACCAGGACTGAACCGGGACTAAACCAGGACTAAACCAAGACTAAAACAGGACTAAAACAGGACTGAACCAGGACTGAACCGGGACTGAACCAGGACTAAACTGGGACTAAACCAAGATTAAAACAGGACTGAACCAGAACTAAACTGGGACTAAACCAGGACTAAACCAAGACTAAAACAGGACTAAACCAGGACTGAACTGGGACTAAAACGAGATTGAACCAGGACTGAAACAGGTCTAAAGCAGGACTAAACCAGGTCTAAACCAGGGCTGAACCATTTTCATTAGGAATTAAGTGTTTACATGTTTCTTTTATTTCTTTTATTTTTTTTAAAGAATTAACTTTTATTCAGAATCAAATCATTTTTATTCTGAAGTGTGAAACAATCCCAGCGCAGCAGTCGCGTCATAGAACCAGGTTACATTGTGAACCTTACGTTTAATTGCTTCACGTCACGTTTACTTCCTCGGCCCGACACAAAGAAATAGCATTAGCCGCATTAGCATCGACGCCGGCTGCCTCGGAAGACGTCCGGGGCAAAACGCGCCGACTTAAACCGATTTGCACCACCTGCGCTCATAATAGAATCGAGCTCGCGGGCGCACCTGCCAGCGAAAAAAACATGTCGCGGCACCGTCGAATAATTACCACCTCAGCCTCCTTCAATCTTCCCTTTTTCCTCGTCGCGTTGGAAAGCAGCGTTTTCGTCATCGTTTCTTTGTATACCCAAAACACACAAAAAAGCAGCAGCCACGTAATTACGCCAACTTATAATTTAGCGTCTGCAATTAGCCGAGCGTCAACATTTATTCTTGTTGTGATGTCTTTCCTCTATGTATAATTAGCAATCACAGAGTTCCCCCCCCCACCCGCCATTGTCCCGCGCCGAGCCGACCGCGAGCCCCCCTAGCATGTCGCGTGTTTAGCGGCTAATCGCTAATCATTCAATCTTTATCAATTAGAGCCAGCGTGAGAGCGAAACCACGGAGAAAAGAAAGACGAGCGAGAGGAGCGAGAGGAGCGAGGGCAAGTTAAATGAAAACAACTAAGATTTATTCATTTGTAAAATTGTCAGCAAGCAGGGATCACAATACACTAACTCCCTGAAACAGGACTAAACCAGGTCTAAACCAGGTTTAAACTAGGTCTAAAACAAGTCTAAACAGGTCTAAACCAGGTCTAAAAGGTCTAAAACAAGTCTAAACAGGTCTAAACCAGGTCTCTAAAACAAGTCTAAACAGGTCTAAACCAGGTCTAAAACAAGACTAAACCAAGTCTAAACCAAGACCAAAACAGGACTCAAACTGGGCTAAACCAGGTCTAAAACAAGACTAAACAAAGACTAAAACAGGACTAAAACAGGTCTATTCCAGGACTGAACTAGGACTAAGCCAGGACTGAACCAGGACTAAACCAGGTCCAGGACCAGACCAGACCAGGATCGAGACTGAGACCAGAACCAGTACTGAGGCCGAGACTGAGACCAGGACTGAGACCGGGACAAGACCAGGACTGAGACCTGAAGCAGACTGGGACTCAGACCAGGACTCAGGCCTGGGACCAGACTGGAACCAGACTGGGACTAAGACCGGGACTGAGCCCAGGACTGAGACCGGATCCAGAACTGGACTGAAACTGAGACTGGACCAGGACTGAGACTAGGACTAAATCAGGTCTAAACCAGGACTAACCCAGGTTTAAAACAGGACTAAAACAGATCTGAATCAGGACTGAACCAGGAAAGAACGCGAACTAAACCAGGTCTTAAACAGGACTAACCCTGGACTAAAACAGGACTAAAACAGGAAAAAAACAGGACTACAATAGGACTAAACCAGGTTTAAACCAGGTCTAAACCAGGACTGAACTAGGACTGAACCAAGACTAAACCAGGTCTAAACCAAATCTGAACTAGAACTGAACCAGGTCTAAACCAGGATGAACCAGGACTAAACCAGGACAAAACCAGGACTGAACCATGACATCACAAGGTGGAACAGAGCATTTCAAGCTTTCGAGATGTAGACAGACTAAATTTTATTTTATTTTACCTAATAAATGTGTGAATGAAACAAAACACAACTCCAGGTCTGTTTTTTGAGGAGGTAACAACATTCTAACATGACTAAAAGTTCACAAGAGTCAATTTTGCATAACATAGAACATTTACGGACTTTTCACCTTTCAAAAGACATAATCATTTGCTTTAAAACGTTAACTGCTACGGCAACAGTCCTATTTTTTCATCATTCTGAAACGCATGGATACTTTGGACAACCGTGTTATTTTCTATACAAGGGCACATGTGTGATTATGTGTCTGGAACATTTCTTCAGACCGTTTTGTACTTTGTGCCTACAAGACCGGATCTCGTGGCGCTCTGACAAAGCGAGGAAGGCGTATTAATCAAAAAGAAAGAAAGTTGACGTCAAAGTTGAGGTTTTTGACTCCACATACGAAAACTTGTTCACTATTTTTGACCCATCCTTTGATTCCAGCTTCAAATTCGTGTATTGCCCAAGGACTTTTCGATAAAATCTCGGTCAGAGGTACCTACGCTCGACGACTTAAAGCACATGTGTCAAACATAAGGCCCGGGGCCAGATCCGGCCCTCCAAGACCTTTAATGTGGCCCTTGGGTGATTTTCTACTAAAATATTTTAATTATATTTTCTATTAAAATATTGTTAATTTTCTGTGGTGTTTATCACAGCAGCGTCTCCAGCGTCTCTGTACGTGGCCCCTCCCACCAGAGCAGCACAAATGAAGACTTGTCTCTTTCCAAACGCTCTTAAAGGACGATCGTTTTGACTGTTGACCGTGACACCCTCATCAACAAAATGTCCAACATGAGAAAAGTAGATGCTGAGTGCAGGATTTTCCAAGAAAAATTGTGTTGAAATTGAATTTTTCTTCAAGTTTCAGGTTGTTCATGATATTATAATATTATAATAAGAAAAAGTTCATCAATTAAAAAAGATTTCTGTAATAGATTTGCGTTTCTCTGCACAAATATTTGAACTTATTGTTATTTTTGGGGTTTATATGCCATGAGTTTTCTGATCCGGCCCCTTTGGGATCAAAGTAGGTTGGATACGGCCCCCGGACCAAAATGAGTTTGACACCCTGACTTAAAGCATCAGTTTATTTAAAGGTGCATTGTGTAACGTTTGGAGTGGAGAGTTTGCCAAATCCGTGTGTCATTTGTTTATTTGTTTTTCAATATAAAACCAAAAATAAGAAAACGAAAAAACAACCGTTTTCTTCATTATCTGTCTCCAAAACCAAAATGAAAAAATTAAACTTTTTTCAGTTTTCGATTTTGTGTTTAAATGAAGAATGGAAAAAACGGATAACGGCCGTTTCCCGTTTACGTGACTTAAACTGTGATACTTTGATACTTTGGACTGAACCAAAACAGGACTGAACCAGGACTAAAACAGGACTAAACCAGGACTAAACCGTTTTCAGTCCTGGTCTGGTCCCAGTCTCTGTCCTGGTTGGTTCCTGTCTGGTCCCTGTCTGGTCCCAGTCTGGCCCCAGTCTGGTCCCAGTTTCAGTCCTGGTCTGGTCCCGGCCTTAGTCCCGTCTCAATTCCAGTCTGGTCCTAGTCTCAGTCCCGGTCTCAGTCCTGGTCCTATTCCCGATCTCAGTCCTAGTCTCAGTTCTAGTCTGGTCCCAGTCCCAGTCTCAGTCCTCGTCTGAGTCCTGGTCCCAGACTCAATCATGGTCTTGTCCCAGTCCCGGTCTGGTCCTAGTATGGTCTCGGTCTCAATCTTGGTCTGGTCTCAGTCTGGTCCCGGTCTCAGTCCCTTTCTAGTCCCGCCCTCAGTCCTGGTCTCAGTCCCGGTCTGGTTCCGATCTGGTCTTGGACCTGGTTCAGTCCTGGTTCAGTCCGGCATCACAGATTAAGTCCTGAAACAGTAAACATTCGTAATCCGTTTTTTACATTATTTATTTAAACACAAAATCAAAAACTGAAAAAAAAAATGAATCGTTATCTGTTTTTTCATTTTAGTTTTGCAACAGTTGTGTTTCGTTTTCTTATTTTTGGTTTTATATTGAAAAAAACGAATGAACAAATGACACATGGATTCCGTCACCTGCTTGTTTCTATGGAGATGTCATTGCGCTACCTGGGATGTTCCACAGTATGACTTTAAACAGCTCTACCTTACATTTATTCAATTACAGGTGGTTTTTATAGCTCAAAAATACCTCGAACAATTCTGACTGTGAGTGTGGTCGCCTCTCCGCAGATCGGACCTGTAACTTGGTCTGGTTTGGTCTCCATCAAGATAGCGCCTGAAAAACTAAATTTTAATTTCTTTATTCTTTATTTTCTTTCTTTATTTAATTTTAGTTTTATTTTTTTTTTATTATTATTATTATTATTATTATTTTATTATTATTATTATTATTATTATTATTATTTATTATTATTTATTTATTTATTTATTTATTTTATTTTTATTATTATTATGTTTTTTGTTTTTTTTTTTATTTATTCTTTATTCTTCATTTCCTGGGTGGAAATCATGACATTTTAGAGAAAAGAGTTCTGTACTCAAGTTTTATTTATTTTCATTTTTCATTTCCTGTGATGCAGATATATTATAAAGGCAGCTGGTTTAAAATAAGACATCTGTGTGCATTTTTATTAGAAAACTAGGAGCAGACTAATGGTGTCTCTGAAGGATAATTAGAATGTTGAAATGTGTTAGGAAAGTGACATATAACTGTGGACCACTGCAGATGTTTTTCAGAATTTTAAGAGATTCAAAGCGTCATTGAAGGTGCATTGTATAACTTTTCTGGTGGAGGGTCCGTCACCTGCTTGTTTCTATGGAGATGTCATTACTGTGCCTGGAATGTTCCACAGTGTGACATTAAACAGCTCTACTTTACTTTACTTTCATTCAGTTAGGTGGTTTTAGCTGGTGCCTCTGCTCAATTTAATTTCTCTCCAGCGACTAGGTCAGGAATCAGAATACACTCGATGGTTTAGAAGAATCTCGGAAGTTGTAGACCACACACCGACCAATCTGCGAAGAGCTCTGAAGCCATGACGTCAAACTCAAGTGCCTGTCGGGGTCCCTTTTGTGGTACAGCACAACAGTAAACAAAGCGTCGAGATGGATGTAGATGAAGACAGACCTTCTGTGTTGGCGACGATTCCCGAGATCGAGGATTTAAAGCCGAACAAAGAGAATGTTTGGTGAAATTTACCAAGGGGAAAGACGTTATTGCCCTTCTTCCTACGGGATTTGGTGCATTACATACGTCACGACCAAACAGCAGCGATTAATACAAAAAGTACCCGCCTACCATCTAGCGAACGAATCCTCATGCTGCGAGGTCAGACTGTTTCCACGAAGTGAAACCGGTTGATGATTCAAGTTAGTTTTAGCTCAAAAATACCTAGAAAAACAGATATTCTGACTGTGAGCGGGGTCGCCTTTCCACAGATCTGACCTGTAACTTGGTCTGATTTGGCCTTTATGAAGATAGACGTGAAGATAGAAAGGTGTAATGTCATACTGTGAAACATTCCAGTCAGAGCAATAACATCTCCATGGAGAAAAGCATTTGACGGACCCTCCACCAGAAAAGTTACACAATGCACCTTTAAGACAAGACTCTTTTTTTGTTTGTTTTTTTGTCAGTTTGGTCTCAGCATATAAGCGTTCATGTGGAAAGAACAGAATACTCCAGTCTGCACCAAAATATGTTTTAGTATAGAATTTAATCAACTTGTCTCTATAGAGTTATATGGGATATCGTAACTTCAAATAAAGTTTTCTCAAAATGCATTTTCATACATAATACATCCAGGATCAGCCCTTAATAAGGCGAGACGCTGCAGGTGAACGGGACAAAATCTTAAATTTACATATTTCAATTTGAAACTTTGCAGTTTACTCACATAAATGTAAGAAAAAATGTATTACAAGATGTAATGTTATCATTTAAAAATAAGGCATTTTATGTGTAAAAATGGGCAAAACTGACAATTTTTCTGACATTCAAAACAGAAACATGAAAAGAGCCAGGTTTAAATTATTTGCTTCTTTTTGTTGAAGTAAAAGACAAAAAAAAAAAAACAAAAAACAAAGGGGATTTTGAACATTTTATTTAATATTTCAGTAAACTACATCTGACAGAAAATTTGCCCCAAATTTAAATTTTGTCAATTCTAATTTTTTTGTGTTAAAACTTGAATAAACCAGACTTGGAATTAGATATCAAAAAATCCTTCAGGACTTCTCATTAAAATCTTGTTAAGTATAAGATTGTAAAGTTCGGTGTATGTAGGTGCTACTTTAAGGGGTCCTGCGTTTTGAGAAAACGTCGAGTTCTTGTCTAGCACAAACTTTAGAGTCCTTTTCTGGACAAGATTTTGACAAAAGATACAGAAGGATTTTTTGATATCTAATTCCAAGTCTGATTTATTCATAAATGAGGCGAAATTTGAATAGAAAGCACATTTACAGTCAACTCTAGTTTACTCAAACATGAAATGAAATATGTAAAATCCTCCCTGAATATGTTTTAGTGTCTAATATGACAACAAAAAGAAGCAAAACATTTAAACCTGGCTTTGTTTTTCTGTTTTGAACATCCCAAATATGGTCAAATTTGCAGTTTTCACACATAAAATGCCGTATTCTTATTCTAGTCTAGTCTATTGTTATTCTATATGAAAACATACAATGAAGAACTTGTAATACATCTTTTTCTTACATTTATGTGACTAAACTACAGCTGAAGTTTCAAACGAATATCACAGAATTTCAGATTTTTTCCTCCTCACCTCGAGTCTCGCCTTAAGGCAAGCGATAAAATTATGTATTTGTGCATTTCTTACAATGTACTTGCTGAAAGCGCTAAGAAACAGCTCACCTTGAAGTCCTATTTAATACTTAATGACTTTATAACTTTTCTAGAATTTTAAAAGACGAACAAAGCGAAGAATAATTAATATTGCTTCACTGTTGTTTACAGTGACTCAGACAGACATCGAGATCTGTCGGCCATGACCCGTGGAGGAAGATAACAAAGCTCAAAAGTACAACATTTAAGTACAAATTTTAGGGATCTCTGCTTTACTTCAGCAAATTTAACAGTGGGTACTTTTTACTTCTACTTCACTGGATTTAAGAACGAGTATTTTCTTTATGGTTCAAGACCTGCTGAAATGTGGAGACTTCGTTTTTTTTTTTTCCTTTTGTGCATTTAATTTGAGTAAACATCCCAACTTTAAGCAAACTAAAAACCCGAAAAATCTATTGAATCACTTCAAATCTCCAAATTTTTTTTTTCAAACTCACTACATTTCATTCTTTAATTGTTATAAAAATATGTTTACGTACTTACTTCCTGAAAAGTGTACTGTGCACTTTTTCGTTTGAGGGTCCGTCACCTTCTTGTTTCTACGGATATGTCATTTCTCTGCCTGAAATGTTCCACAGTATGACTTTAAACAGCTCTAATTTACATTTATTCAAGTACAGGTGGTTTTATAACTCAAAAATACCTAGAAAAACAGGTATTCTGATTGTGAGCGGGATCGCCTCTCCACAGATCTGGTCTGTAACTTGGTCTGGTTTGGTCTCCATGAAGATAAAAAGATTTAAGACAAAGCAATAACATGTCCACAGGAGAAAAGCATTTGATAGACTCTCCACCAGAAAAGATGCACGTAAATTCCCTCAGTCATCCATCTTGAATCCATGGCAAAAGGAGAAATTAAATTTTTCAACTTGACAAACGGTCGAAAATGTTTCACAGCTCGCCCAAGCTGCTTCTTCAGTTCTGGTCAGACTCTGGTGACTCTCTGTTGTGTTGTTTTTTAGCTCTTTGTTCTATTGAAAGTCTAAGAAATGGAGACTTCAGACATCATCTGTCTCCCATTTATAACTCCATCCATC
Organism: Boleophthalmus pectinirostris; assembly: GCF_026225935.1. Classification (NCBI taxonomy): domain Eukaryota; kingdom Metazoa; phylum Chordata; class Actinopteri; order Gobiiformes; family Gobiidae; genus Boleophthalmus; species Boleophthalmus pectinirostris. Next base: position 5,250,807 of record NW_026571153.1, on the reverse strand, counting down.
CTCAGACCTAAAACAAAACAAATAAAACAATAGGGACTGTCAGGTCAGGTCCAGAGGTGTGAAAGCTCCATTATGGGCCTGAATTATTCTGCTAATATGACCCCACACTCAGTACAGATGAATAGGCCGAGCTAACAAACAGAAACTGTAAACAAGTGGGTGTGTTAGTTTCAGACTAGTTTCAGTATAGTTAGCTCTTCCCTTCAGGTAGATATAAGACAGTGTCCACCAACATCTGAAGAACTGAAAAAGCAGCTTGGACGAGCTGCGAAACCTTTTTCGACCAAAACAAACTTTTGTCCATCCATCCAGTTTCTTCGTCTTATCCGGGGCCGGGTCGCATGGGCAGCAGTCTAAGCAGGGACTCCCAGCTTTCCTTCACCCCGGACTCTTCCTCGGGGGGAACCCCAAGGTGTTCCCAGGCCAGCTGGGAGACTTAGTTCCTCCAGTGTGTCCTGGGTCTTCCCCGCAGCTTCCTCCCGGTGGCACATGCCTGGAACACCTCCCCAGGGAGGCGCCCAGGATGTCCCCAGAGCCAGTCTTCAGGTCTGGAGATCTGGTTGTCGAAGCCACCAGATGCTCGCTGTCAAGCGCCCACCCCAGGTCTGGCTCCAGGGTGGGGCCCCAGTGATGCCAATCTGGGTGATGTAACTGGCCCTGTTCTTCTGCTCATCAAGGGGGGCTTCTGAACCATTCTTTATCTGACCCACCCCCCAGGACTTGTTTGCCTTGGATGACCCTACCAGGGGCATGAAGACCCCGACAACATAGCTCCCAGGATCATTTGGGCACTCAAACCCTTCCACCATGTTAAGGTGACAGTTCAGGGAGGGATATTTATTAACTTTAGTCCAGCTGACAAATTGAATTTCTCCTTTGCCCCCCACCAAAAAAGGTACAGAATGCAGTAGATTTAAGTCGATTTTTTCATGTGATACTTTTGTTTGAGAAAATTTTTACCTTTATATCTGTACTTTTACTTAAGTAACAAAATTGAGGACTTTATCCACCTCTGCGCCATGACAACCCGAATCAATAAAAACAATCATAATACAACTGTTTTGAGTCTTCATATCGATCTATATTTCACCTCCAGAACACCGCTCTTCTTTTGCGTTGACATCAGATCCATCCCTCTCATTTTGATTGGCCCGTCACCTCCTCTCTCGGGCCCCGGCCCCTCCCACCGGCCCCAGAGAGGTCGTTACGGTACCCGTGTCAGGGCCTAAAGGGGGCGGTCCCGGGGGCGTCTGCGGACCCGCGTAATTGGTCCCACCTTGTCGTTCTTCAGCCGAGCGGACATTCATCACAGTTTGAGGAAAGCCACGTCAGGACACGGAGTCGAGGTGAAGGGGAGAAGAAGAAATGGTTTCTCAATGGAACTTTGGCTTTGGGTCAAAAAGTGAGGAGCTAATTGGGCTTAAGGTAAACGGGGCTGTAGACTTCAAATCAAAGAGGATGAGAAATGTTCGCAAACAACATTTAACGAAGCTGTGAGTCATTGTTTAGAACTTTAGAAATTCAGAGAAAGTCTTGTGCTCCACTGCACTTTTAAACTCCACACACCTTCACTAGAATCATGCTTTTCTCCGCTTTTTCGATTAATCATTAACATTTTTATATAAAAGTTATCATCATCATTATTATTACTATTACTAATCTCTAAACTCAACTTTCCAACATATAAACCATGACCACTAGGGGCATAAAGAGAAGTCTCACAATACGATATCGTCACGGTATGAACCTCACAGTATATTTATTACGATTTTACTATGTCTTTATGGAGTGGGCCTTTGTCCCATTTAAAACTAACATGAATTTTTTTTATTTTACACATTAGATAATTTGTAGTGATGGGCAAATGAGACGGAGCTTCGGAGCACGTCTCGTTCTTTCTGAAACAAATTGCTCCGAAGCGCTGCCTCGGAGCTCGTCTCACAGCAGCCGCTCACGTGACCAAAAGTGTTGAAGTGTCGGTCCCTCCCCCTACTGCTTCGCTCTGCGTGTCAATCGCTTCAGTGTATCGAAGCGTTTCATTGGCTCAGCGAATGTTCTGCTCTGCGATTGGTTCAGAGTGCTTCAGAGTGTTTGATGAGCGCTAAACTGCTACAGTATAAAAGATGCACCAATATTTCTTAAAACTGTTGGGTAGTGAGGAGTATTGTGTGACGTTAGTGGTGATTTTGGAGACTTTTGGCATTTGTTTAATTTTCTATGGCATCTACAAGTGGAAAAAAGCGATCCATGGTTTGGGATCACTTTGATGTAATTCCACCTAACAAGGTCACAGCTATTTTCTTATTTACAGCTGCTATTTATGTTGCTCTTCACACATTATTTTAAATCATCATTATTATTGTTGTTGTTAGGTACGGTGTCGCTCTGCACACAAGTATTGTCTTACACTAACAATACTTCATCAACGCTGAGACACCTGCGTGCCAATGGTTAAATTTGTCCACTAGAGGTCAGTGTTTCTCCAAGGCCTTAGACACGTCGAACCATTTGAGACAATCTTGCGACTGAGGTGTCAATGCTTCACAGGGCTCCATTCGCCCATCACTAATAATCTGTGACCATATCCTACCAATACAAGTTACAATAATTCTTAGTTTTGGTTAATTATTAGTGTTTCCCAAACTTGTTTTTGGTTACCCGTATTTTAAAAGTCACAAACCTTCGTGACCCAAGTCAATATTCGACATTATTCATAAATCACAAAATAAAGGTGGATTTGACCATTATTGAACATTAATGAGGATATTTTATTGTTGTATGTTCTGATCGTGTCTCTGAACAGTTAGTTAGTTTTACTCAAGCTTTAAACAATAAAAAAACAGTAATTGAAGCAGCAATAAAAGGATCCATAAGTCGCCTATTTGGACATTAAATGTAGCCCATTTCTTTTTCTGTTCAGCATTCAAAAGAACCAGCGATATTGGAACAAAATAGTCAGTAAAATAATTACAAAAAGATCAATTATACAAAGCATGTCTTAACATAGTCTTGTTATAGATATATGGTCTTGTTTAAAACTTCAGAAATTCTTCAGAACTAAAAAGGTAAAAGTTAGCTGTTAACTTAAAAACTACCACTTCATGACATCACAAGTTGGAACAGAGCATTTGATCTTATGAGATGTAGACACAGTAATAATAAAAGTCACTCAAACACGTGTGAATGAAATAAAACACACTTTGGTTCTGGGTCAAAAAGAAAGACTGTAATTGGGCATAAGGTGCGCAGGGTTATATAAGAAGTGCCAGGCTTCAAATTAAATAAAAAGTATGAGAAATGTTCACAAACAACATTTAATGAAGGTATGAGCCATTGCTGAAAATGTTCAAAATTCCCATCGGGCGAGACTGTCTTGTTACGAACTATACAATGTTCATACACTGTAAAACCACATCCCCAAACAAAGCGGTTTCAATTCAAACAAACAAATCAAGTTTAGTTTCAGTTTTAGAAGTTTTCTTCTCAGTTGTTTGTAAACTTATGTGACTGGCATGTTCATTGGGTATTTTCAGACTCTTCTTGGCGCTCGCACAGCTACAAACTCCGTAAATGAACTGTAAAAATGCAGTGTCAAATTGTGACTGTTAAAAAGACACTCAGCTTTTCACAACTTACATTCTTTTTGAGACAGGAGTTAGGAGATGTTTAACTCTCAGCTATACTTTTCGCAGTGTTTCGCAAAGGGATATTAAATGTGACTCCAGCGTTTCTCGATGCAAAATTGCACTTTTAAGATGTTTCTGATGTTTCTTGCCCCTGTACACTGTGCAACTACAAGAAAAAGAGTTTGCAGAGTTTGTCAGTGGCCGATAATGACTCAGTGAGAATATTACTGAAAGTGCCGAGGTTTTGTAGCGCCCGTGAAATGTTTGTAAATTGTGTGAGACCCTGTGTTGTCACGATCAGATCTTGTATTCATTTATGTGTAGAGTCATGAATCTAAGCAGTCAAATCATTCAAGCTCTAGGGCCTGTTTACACGAGAGCGCTTGCCGGTAAAAAGGACAAAATATTTTATCAGAAGTGCCTTTTGCTTAGACGGTGACGGCGTTTTGGAGCTTAAAAATGCAAAAATCTGAAACCACCCTCCAGAGTGGAAAAGTTTAATTCGCTCCGCCGTAGCGTTTCTGTCTCCACTGCCCAAGACGCAAAACTCTGGTCAGATCTGCTCACGTCGCGTACACGTTTACGTCACATTCATACAGTACACGCAGACTGAAAAGTGTACCACTCTGAATTGAGTTCTACATGTTATTTATGTCTGAAAGCATTTAGAAAAAGGAAGGACTTGCAGCAGAATGCCTCGAGTTGATCGAACGAACCAGGAAGAACCAAAACAAGTGTCATGCTGGAGAGGGAAGATGTCCATAAACCAATTTGAGCATTAATGCCGTTATAAGCCACCATCACTGTCTTGCTCAGTCTAGCCCAGAGGTCATCAAACTAAGGCCCGCGGGCTGACTCCGGCCCTCCACGCTCCAGTTACTGGCCCCTCTGTCCCCCCACCACTTGAACTGGCCCTATGAGATAATCCTCAAAAGTTGTCATAGCCTATTTTTTTTATTACTTTTTTGGCAAATAATAACACGTCTGCATCTTGTATTTTGTTGATTTTTTTTTTTTTTTTTTTTTTAATTAAAAAGGATATTTATATGAAGTATTTATAGTTATATTTAAATAATTATATGACATATTTACATTTGCCGCAGAATTTTCGTCACCTGACAAGCTCGAGATCAAACAGTGAAAGTGAACGCACACACAGAGTTCTGTAGTCCAGTTAAAGACAGCAAAATGGTGAGTGTTAAAGTGGGAAAACTTGACAGAGAGTGCCGAGTTTTATTTGCTGACCAATTATTTTTTTTGTTCAGTGTAAGGACATAGAATATAGAATAAGTAGAGCTACATAAAACAATGTAGAGCAGTTTAATAATTCAATATATACATAACAATAACAATAACATTAGCTGAACTTAAAACAAACAAAAAAAAGTCTATAAAACAAGCAATTAGCATCATAACATTAACGGAAATTTCCATGTGTTTGGTTCTTTACAAATCATAGTATATCAAAAAAATATCCTGTACAATATATAGGCCTACATTATTGTGTATTGTATCAAACAGTTAGAAACCACCGAGCTATTCCCGGCCCTGCTTTCCTCCCACACGCTTGTAACTTTGCACGCGCCGGTCCTCAATCTTTTCATCGTTTCCATCTTGAAAACGCCCTGTCCGCTGTTTTCATATAACAAACTTCATTACCCATAATTCCACAGCGGCCCGGGTCCATCTTTCTAGTGTGATTCCAGGACATCCGTCAGCGCGGGCGACAGATAACGAATTCATTGTATTGATTGGAATGCCGGCTAGCCCCAGCTGGGAAATATGAAGTGTCAAGTACTCATTAATTCCAAAGAGAAGTTGGCAAATGCTGCAGACTCTTTCCATTAGGCAAAGTCCACATAGAATCGACCTTGTGGCTCATTGCGCTCTGACAAGTAGTTTTGTAAAGTGATGAAATCTGTTTTTTCCTTCTCTATTGTATTTAAGAGAGGGTGTTTTGCAAAGTTGAAGCTTTTTGCCGTGTTGTTTCCTCATCAAAAGCATGCTTAAAGTGGGTTTAGATGTCATCCATGTATGCTTGAGGAATTTAGCGATCTCTCCCAGGCCCTATACGAACCCTCTTTATGGTTAGTGTCAAGTCAAAAAGCGCATCGCCTTCTGTTTACACGAGTTCGCTTGCAGGTAAAAATGACAAAATATTTTATTGGAAGTGCCTTTCGTTTAGACGGTGATGCTGTTTTTGGGGGTTAAAAACGCTAAATTCTGAAACCACCCTACAGAGTGGAAAAGTTGAACACACTCCACCGTTGCTTTTCCATCTACACTGCCCAAGATGCAAAACTCTGGTCAGATCTGCTGAACTCTGGTCAGCAGATCTGACCAGAGGGGAAATAAATAAAGGCGATTTAAGGTGTTTTCCATGTAAACCTCAATTCAGAATGATTATTTCCATGTAAACTTGAAGGAGAATGTTTTAATTCAGAACTATTCATTCGGAATGAAAAAACATCATCACGACGTGGCCAATAAAAGGTGTGTTAGCAGTTAATACCTCATAGAAGTGTAATACTCCCTCTTTAAATATTGATTCTTAATGCACATCTTTTTAAAGCGCCTGTACTCGATTTATTTTTTCCAAAATTTGACCAAAATTTTTCTTGCCCTACAGCTGCAGCTCTTGTGATCAGAATAAGACATCTGTGTACTGTCTGCATTCAATTGTAAAGCATTTTCTTGTCCGAGAATTAGGAAGTGCGCAGTTACCATGCTAGTTGTCAGCATTATTGTGATGGCGAAAATCCACTTAGGCCTTTTTTTTTTTTTTCGAATAGGCTAGTTCTTTTGTTTTACGTGGTTTTTTTTTTAAAGACGGTAAACATCAGGTAGAGTTCCTTTAAATCCTTTCTGTCTTTACTTTTTTTTTTTTTATTGTTTCTTGACGCTCATTTTCTGCCTCCTTAAAGATAAAGCATTTCTGGTGATGAGTAATGCCTTCAAGCGCTTCTAGCTAGCCCTGTCTTTTTTTTTTTTTTTCCTTTTTTTTGTGTGTGCATGCGTTCACATCAAAGGACCTCTTTTGTGTTTTTCATAATTTTCACTTTTTTCCCTTTTCATTATTTGGGGTACAAAGCTGCAGGCTCACAGTGGGAGAGGGGGGAATAATTGGACTTAAAGATGAATAGATGTTGCCTTTTATGTTTGAGTGAAACAAGGGCTTCATTGTATTTCCAAACGCGGAACAATTGAGCGATATCGTCGAGGAAGGAGAAGAAAAACTCAATGTTGCGTCAAGAGTCTGGGTTGCAGATAGCTGTTTCTCTCTGTGATGATTCAACAATAGTCTAGCCTAACTTAAAGGCCTCCAAGTGACCTGGTCCAGCCTCAAACTCCTCCAAATATTAAAAAAAAGACAGATATTTTTCTTGTTCTCTTGGTTTAGGGCTGGTTTAATTCTGGGTTAGTTCTGGTTTAGTCCTAGTTCAGGGGTGTCCAAATGTTTTTTGTGGGGCTTCTGTCCACTCTCGACTGAAACATCATTGGTTGCGAGGTGAGATGGTCTGGTTGGCGGTGCGATTCCAGCTCCCACAGATGAATGTTTTCATTGTGTCCTTGGGCAAGACACTTAACCAACTGTAAGTGATAAGATCCTTAAGTCATTTCCTGAATTCCTTGATTCCTTGGTGGAAAAGCTCTCTATAAAAATGTAAGTAAGTAAGTCTTTATTTAAATAGCACTTTTCACAGACATTTTTTGTCCTCAAAGACACTTTACAGAGCATTATTCAGCATTATTCATTCGCTCTATACTCTGGTGATGGTAAGCTACTATTGTAGCCACAGCTACCCTGGGGCAGACTGACAGAAGCGCGGCTGCCATGCCAATCGGCACCATTGGTCCCTCCGACCACCACCATCACTCACACACACACCACTTTCATACTAGGCAATGTGGATGAAGTGTCTTGCCTAAGGACACACAATGATTGGATTGATTGGATTTAACTGACCTTAGATATCAACTGTTCTTGGAGACCTGTAACATGTTTTGGGTTGATGGGGGAAACTGGAGCACCCGGAGGAAACCCATCCAGACACAGGGAGAAACATGCAAACTCCACACAGAAAGGCCCGGGCGACCCGGGGATCGAAGCCAGAACCTTCTTGCTGTGAGGCATGAATGTTAGCCACTCAGCCACCGTGCCGCCATTTGACCGTTTAACATATTGAAACTTATCTGAAGCAGAGTTTTTTGTCTTTGGAAAATTGTCAGCCTCCATCTGTAACTGCTGCGGTGAACCTCGTCCTTTTGGGTTTTTCTTTTCTCATCTCTCTCCTCTTTCTTCTACTCTTCTTCTCTTTTCTCCTCTCCTCTCCTCTCATTCCTTTCTACTCTCTTCCACTCTCTTTTGTCTCCTCTCTTCCCCCACCTCTCTCTCTCTCTCTTCTACTCCCCTTTCCTCTCCCCTCTCTCTTCTACTCACTTTCTCTCTCTTCTCTACTTCTTACTCTTTCTCTCTTCTGTCTCCTCTCTTTCTCTTCTACTCATCCACTCTCTCGCTCAATCTCTCTTCCCCTCTCTGTCATCTCTTCTCTCTCTCTCTTCTCCTCCCTCTTTTCTTTTTCTCTGTCTCTTTTATAGCTCTCATTCTCTACCTCTTTCTTTATCTCTCTATATATTTTTCTGCTTCCTCACACTCTCCCTCCTTCTCCCATATTTTTTCATGTTCTCTTTCTGATCTCACTCCCTTCCCAACTCTCTCTTTCTTGTACTCTCCTTTTCTCTTTTCTCTGTCTTCTCCTCTTTCTTCTACTTTGTCTCTCTCCTTTTCTACCCCTCCGCTCTTTCACCCTCTATCTATATTTCTCTCTCTCTCCCTCTCTTCTGCCCCCTTATTTCGCTCTCTCTTTCCTTTTCTACCTCTCTTTCTTGCCTTCTCTTTCTCTCCATAGTTCTCTGCTCTCTCTCACTCCTTCTCACACCATCTCTTTCACTCTCTCCCCCTTTCCCCGTCTTTCTCACCCTGTCTCATCTCCCTCCTCCTCTCTCTCTCCGTCTCTCCCCCACTGTCTCCCTCTCTCTCTCTCGGCGGCGGCTCTATACCTCCGTCTGGAATCGTTCCCGGTCCGTCTCTCTGTGCCGGAGCGGAGCAGTGGTCCCTGAACGTTCGCTGAGGGGCTCATTTGGCCTTTAATAAAACAATGCCGAGGAAAGATGGCGGCTCAGGCGAGACTTTTCAAACACGACCAAACACTGTCGAGTTAAAACGCACGCAGATTTGGCTTTGTCTTTTCTTATTTACTTCTATTTTTAGCTCAAACCCACCAAAATACTGCTGATATTATCGTTTTTTACTTCTACTTCGGCGTATTCTGAGTCGATTTTAGGATTTTAGTGAGTGCGTATACATGTACATCAATAACCCGGTTATTAGCCATATCCCGGTTCTGTCAGTATTCGGGTTACTGCGTATACATGCGCACTGAGAAACCGGGATACTCATATCCGCGTATATATGATCAAATGGAGTATCCCGGTTTCTTGACATAATCTTACAAATGCGCAGGCGCAAAAATGAACTTAAATCAATTTCATAAACCAGGAAAAATACAAACCGTGAGCTCCTTTAGCATAAGAAGCTAAGGAGCTACGAGATTTCCCACAATCCACTGCGCAGATTCTTCATTAAAATCTTCTGCATAAATAAACTCAACTTTACAACATATAAACCATAAACACTATAGAGACACATCAGCCCGTTTGATCAGATAATTCAGCTCTGATCACATTTGTTTACGTTTTACAGAAACGAAACTTAAGACCGTTTGGCTAATTAGCATAAACTGTTAGCGACGATAAAAACAACTCGCTCCTTGTGCCGCTGATGTGATCAGTTTCTTTTGGACTAAATGACACGACTCTGTGGATTATGTGTGTTATTTCTGTGACAGAAGAGGCGCTAATGATGGTAAGTGTGTTCCGTGCATATAGAGTATAGGAGATAGTTCATGTTTTAGCTTTTCAGCGTCACACGAGTGCAGGTCGTACGAGTGCAGATTGTACGTGTGCAGGTTTAGCGCAGCTCTTTATTTTACAGTCATTTCACTCGTTTGGTCACTTTATTTATGTTGGTCAATTTATTTATGTGACTACTGTTGTGGTGAAAGGCTGGAAAGTGTCTTTTGGACGCATGCGACTCAACTTTATGTTGCAGTAACCGGGGTACTGCGTTATACATGCCACAAGTATCCCGGTTACTATCGGAATAAACCAGCTACAGTAACGCAGTTTCTAATAACCGGGATACTGCCATAACCGGGTTACTGAAACCGGGTTACTGCGTTTACATGCACCATCAAGAAACCGGGATACTCAAAAAACCCGATCATAACCGGGTTATTGATGTGCATGTATACACACTCAGTGATCACTATTAAAGCTCGTTCAGGTCTCGCACCAAGTTACATTTCAGAACTTTTAACCCCGTACGAGCCTCCTGTTGTTTTCCCGCAGGCAGGTCAATGTTAACTGTTCCAAAGTCCAAACTTCGGACGAAAGGTGATGGAGCCTTTTTAGTTTGGGCTCCTCGGCTTTGGAACGACCTGCCTGAGGAGATAAGACTCGCACCATCGGGATCATCTTTTAAATCACTTCTTCAGACTCATTTTTAATCAGTTGGTCTTCCTTTGACTAGTTTTAACTTGATTTTTTATTTATTTATTCTATTTCTTTTTATTTATTTATTATAATGACTTGAATTGTTTACATCATTATGCGTTTTGTTTTGTTCTTTGTACAGTAAACTACTACAACTACTGCAATTATTACTACTACTACAACCACAAACACTTGCAACTACAAAATACAAGCATAGTTACATTTATACTCCTTTATGCTGCTTATACTTACTATTACTACTACTACTACTACTACTACTACTACTACTACTACTACTACTACTACTACTACTACTACTACTACTACTACTACTACTACTACTACTACTACTACTACTACTACTACTACTACTACTACTACTACTACTACTACTACTACTACTACTACTACTACTACTACTACTACTACTACTACTACTACTACTACTACTACTACTACTACTACTACTACTACTACTACTACTACTACTACTACTACTACTACTACTACTATACTACTACTACTACTACTACTACTACTACTACTACTACTACTACTACTACTACTACTACTACTACTACTACTACTACTACTACTACTACTACTACTACTACTACTACTACTACTACTATACTACTACTATACTACTACTACTACTACTACTACTACTACTACTATACTACTACTACTACTACTACTACTACTACTACTACTATTACTACTACTACTACTACTACCCGTAACTGCATGACATATTACTGCCTACATGCATACTCTGATACTATAAGTACTGACTACAACTGCTATTACAATGACTACAGCTTCCTTTATCCTCCTTATAATTACTATTACTATTACCACCACTAATATTACTACTACTACTACAATGCAACCCATCTGAATATAACTTGAACTACTAAAACTCTACTTGTATAGCTTGTGATTGCCTGCCTTTCATGTCAACACATAAATTGTAAAGTATGTCATGTATCTGTTGTTGATTTTCAGGAGGTCTGTACATCGAACCATGTACAGTATAATCCTGGTTAAACTGTGTATGTAATGTGTATATTTATTGTGTTTTTCAGGAGAGCTGTACATCGGTGGCGTGCACAGGACCACGTACAGTAATCTGCCCAAACTGATCGCGTCCCGGGACGGGTACCAGGGCTGCCTGGCCTCTGTGGACCTGAACGGGAGACTGCCCGACCTGATCGCAGACGCCCTCCACCGGGTGGGCCAGGTGGAACGAGGCTGCGACGGTGAGTGGGTTATTCAGCCTCTTTAGATTCTTTTCACATTGTGTACGTTCTTTGTGCTTTTGGACTTGGTGTGGTTTCTGGTTTCTCTGCCACCTTGACTCCATGGAGATGTTATCGATCGGTCTTGTCTGTGTAATCCCTCAGTCGTGCAGGTGGGATCTGTAGCAAAAGAAACATTCAATTCTGTAAAGAAGACAAAGGTTTCAGAGTTCTGGTCCAAATATGACTCAGCCACAGTTCACATCACCACCAGTTGTTTACGTAGTGATAAATAAGAAAAGAGAAACAGCTGACGGACTTAGAGTGCACCTTTATGATTTTAAGATATTTTAGTTTTTGCAGTTTTTGGATCAGCCAACGTGATTTCTGCTTCAGCATTTAACTAAACTCACATTTATTTTCATGGTTTGTAACAGACAACACATCATCCACCTTTTAATCCTCTTCTCTCTCCTACTCTCCTTCTCTCCTCTCTCTTTAATCTACTCTCCTTCTCTTTTTCTTCTCTCTTTCTCTCTCTCTTCTACTCTCCACTTTCTCTCTATCTCCTACTCTCCTTCTCTCCTTTCTCTCTCTCTTCTACTCTCCTTCTCTCTCCCCTCCTTTCTCTCTCTCACTTCTACTTATCCGCTGTCTCCTCTCCCTCCTTCTTTCTCTCTCTCTCTCTCTCTATCCTGTTTCCTCCTCTCTTCTCTCTTTCTCACTTCTACTTATTGTTTCTCACTCCTCTTTCTCTCCCTCTCTACTCTCATTTTTCTCTCTCCCCTCTTTCCTCTTCTTTCTGCTTTGTAATCGACAACACACAATTTGCATTTCTATTCTTTTTTCTTTTTGTTTTTAATGGATCAGCCTGTAAAAAAAATAGCGACAAACTCTAAAATAAACAAAACAAAAACATTGCAATATTTCTCCCAGTGACACCACCAGGAAAAAAAAACACAAAACAATAAAAAAAATGATAAAATAACGCGGCCATGAAAAGGTGTTAGAGACGCAGCAAATCAAATCCCGGTGAGAAAAATGTTGTCTTCAGATGCTAATAATAAACATATTTTTTATACCGGGGACATTTCTACACCTCTGATGCCTGAAAATTCGATTCCTGACAAAATAATCTGCTTTTCCACAGTTGGGTTCAAAGACAGTTCGGATGAAGGGACGCGGCAGCCGACAAATGTTTCCCCTTCGAAATATTAACAGTATTTGGAGGAAATTGTTTTGTTATTGCAAAAAAAAAGGAAACAAAAAATATTTCCTTTTTTTCAATTTAATGTCATGATTTAGATGAGTTTCTCTCCGTGGTTTGATAATGCAGCTGCCACTAGGATTCTCGAGGAGGGACAAAAAACAAAATTATTGGCATTGCAAAAAAAAAAAAAAAAACTCTTTAAAATAATAATAAAAAAAAAAAAAATTAAACAAAATAAAAGAATAAAAAAATTAAAAAATAAATAAATAAATATAATAAAAAAAAAACATATATAACTTAACTAAAGACTACAGTATAAATATACTTTTAAAAGGTTCTAGTCCCAAAATTGACTCTTCTGAGCTTCAGAAACATATCTGGAGTTGTGTTTTGTTTTGTTTGAGTAATATTTTTTATTATTACCTCTGCCAAGGAGGTTATGTTTTTGCCGGCGTTTGTCTGTTTGTTTGTTTGTTTGTCTGTTAGCAACATAACTCAAAAAGTTATGGACCGATTTTGATGAAATTTTCAGGATTTGTTGGAAATGTGAAAAGGAAGAACTGATTTCATTTTGGGGGTGATCTGGAAGAAATCCTGGATTCTGGATCACTTTGAAATTTTAGTTAACATTGTGGTAAATGGGGCCAAAAATTTTGTTTCTCAATATCTCGGTTAATTATTGATCAAAGCCCATGAAATTTGACTCAGGGATGGACAATGGGATCCTCTTTCATATTCCAAAGGCTGATCCGGATCTGATCCAGAAGACTGATTTTATCGCAATTTATATAAAAAATGGGGGTAGTCCTTGGCGGAGCTCTGCGCTCTCTGAGTGCTTTTCTAGTTTATTATTCTTCTGTCTACATCTCCAAAGCTCAAAATACTCCTTTCCACCTTGTGATGTCATGAAGCAGGAGTTTTCAAGTTGACAGCTCCTTTTATCATTTTAGTTTCGTAAAGATTGGCGATTCCACAAGGCTGAAATCATACAAATGCTTCTAGTGAAGGTGTATTGAGTGTAAAAACACAGTGGAGCACTTCTTGTATTACCACTTGACATCACAAGATGGAAGTAGAATGGAGTGTTTTCTGTGTGAGAGAAAAATTATGTCTAAATCTGCAGGGTTTGTGTGTTAAACTTGTGTGAATGAAACAAAAAAACACAACTCCAGGTCTGTTTGTGATGAGGAAACATTGAAAATAGATCAGAAAATGATATAAAAATAAGTATTTACTTCCTCCCACTCCTTTTTCGGACACAAGTAAAATCTGTGTGACATTTATTTTAATTTTCTGTGCATGTTCTGTGCATTACCGTCCGAATAAACGTTCGTTCATTCATTCAAAAGAAAGACAAAAGCTTAAGCGCGAACAACGACGACGCATTAGTGAACGACCGAGTAAAACTACAAATGTTTAGTATTCAAACTGCATAAATCTCTCTGTCTGCGCTAATATCGACATCATGAAACTGAATTGTAGAATCAGTCTGAGTTCACAAGTTACTTCTGTTTTATTCGTGACCATAACAATAGTTTTGTTCAGTAGTTTCACTAATGTGTCATTGTTCTCTTTTAAGTTTTCGTCTTTCTTACCTTGATAGTTGTGGTTAAATTCTTCATGTTAGAATGTTTATCTTTTGTGGACCTTGTTGGATGAAGATATGGTGATGGAGCAGATTTATGAAGCTGGTGGAGAATACGACACACATTTACACACACATTAACTGGAAGTTCCTAAACCTAAAATGGGGCACCTCCAGTTGTTGTGAAAAAGCTCTGTTTAGGTCTTACTGGTGGTGGTAAACTGCTATTGTAGCCACAGCTGCCCTGGGACAGACTAACGAAAGTGAGGCTGCCTACGACCACCATCATCACTCAAGCTCAATGGCAATGTGGGAGAAATGTCTTACCTAAGGACACAACAACAGTTTTTACCACTGCTGCTTCAGTGTGGCACCTGATTTTCCCAACAATCTCCCATCCAAGTACTTAAAAGATCCAGCCCTGCTTACACTGCATAAAACCTTGTCCAACATTTAAGATATAAACACTTAAATCTATCAGAAAATGACTTAACAGTTGTGAAATTATCTGTCCACGCAGCAAGAATATTTTATTTGACAAGTTCTCTTAAAATAAACAACCTCTAGAACTAGTAAATAGATAATAAATCTGAAAATAAGATGATGGATAATCTGATATAAATTTTAAAATCTGGGCCAGATCTGAGAAATTTGCAGTGTAACTTCTGAGAGCATGAATGAGTTAATGTTTGGAGTATTTGTAAGTAGTAACAATTAAAACGTAATGATATTTATATAAGCGCTACATATTTAACATGAAAACCGCGTAATATATTTTGATTATTATTGCATATCGTACAAAAAAAAGGAACAAATTTTTGATCCAACTGGCGTTTTGAACTTCAACCATGACACAGTCCATCTCAGGTTTAAGCCTGGTGTACACTGTGCGATTTTTGGCTCTTTTGGCCCCGATTTTTCAGTCTTGAGACTGTGTTTGGGATTGAGTTTTGGCTTAATCATGTGTCGTGTTTCGTGTAGTAAACATGGAGTAACGAGAACCGATTAATACCTCACGACCAGCTCCTGATCGGGAATCGTAGGTCACAAAAATATCAAAGCTGTTTGAAATCCAGTCGCCTCTCGTGAGGGTTTCGCTCTGTTGAAGTAGTTCCACGAGCTGTGAACTTTTAAACCCTGCGTTTGGTCGTGAAACGATCGAAAATATCGCACGGTGTACGTCTGGCATTATTTTATCTAATTTCATTTCATTTTTTTTATACCAGTAATTTCCTCCAATCCAGTAATAACAGTGATTTTGCCACATGCTGCGCAGCTTTATGATCTGGACTGTGTGATTCCGTCCACACAGATCCCGTTATAGATTTACAGTATGGTCCAGTATTTGCCCCCCGTGGCTCCACACAAGCTGCAGGAAGGTGGCACCTGTCATCCTCATGTCATTATCGGTGAGGATGGAGTCAGGTAGAGCAACCCCGTGGTGAAGGGGCAGAGGGTTTTCAAGGGCAAAGCACTTCTGCATCTGTCACCTGTTAGTTTCTGTGGATATGTCACTGCTCTGCCTTAAGTTTATTGAATTACAGGTGGTTTTATAGCTCAAAAATACCTCGAAAAACAGGGTTGTGGGGTCGCCTCTCCACAGATCTGACTGGCAACTTAGTCTTAGTGTGAAACATTCCGCACAAAACAGTAACATCTCCATGGAGAAAAGCTTCTGACGGACCATCCACCAGAAACCTTGCGGAATTTAGCTTTAAAAAAATTATGCAAACAAAACAAAACGGCAAAATCTTGTTTACAAAAATAATTTCTACGAAGCTTTAAGAATCAAAGTTTGTTGTTTGCTTAAATCTGACCTGTCCACTTGCCTTGATTTTTAATGTTTTATACTTGTTTTTAGTTGAAGGAGCTTGCTTTGCTTGGAATATTCCATTATATGGCATTAAACGTAATAGTATAACGCAGTATGCTGGACTTTTATATATATTTTTATTTTGTACATTTTTGTGACTGTTCTTTTTCTATGTCATTTCACCTCCAGCCTTCTCGCTCTAGTATAATGCAGATATTTTTATTCATTTATTTACTTTTTACAAATTATTTTATACATTCCTCTTTATACAATGGCATTTTTGTTATCTTTGTATTCATTTTTACATTATTTAATTATATTTTTTTATTGCACTTCTGGTTATTTCACCTCACACCCCAGTGTCTCCCAACCACCTTGTCTACATCTTTAAACGCTTTAGTGTAATGCTGATTTTGGTCCTTTTTTTCTGTTTGTTTGTTTTACTTCTTTTATTCTTTTATGCATTCTTTTTTTTTTTTTTACTTATTTGTTCATATGTTTTGCATTGTTCTTGTCATTCCGACTTTTTTCCAGTGTCCCCCAGCCTCCCCGTCTATGTTTTTAAACCCTTTTGTACATTGTTTCCCAAAGACTGGGTTGTGGCCCTCAGGTTGGTCGCAAGAGATTTTTTTGGTAACACTTTATAATAACTACACCTTATTTAGCCTTAATAAAGCATGAACAAAGGCTTAATTAATAATGAACAAAGACTTAATTAATAATGATTCACGCTTAGTAACTATTTAATTACTACCTTAATTCGCACTTGGACTTAATTTGCCTGTGCTGTAAATAGTTACTCATAATTATTTCATACTTAATTACTCATGAACTAACCATTTGAGCATTTATTAATCATTAGTAAGCTATGAGAGAATGATTTACTAATAATGCAATGCAATGATAATTCAGGCAGCTGTTATCTGTTAAGTCTTTTTGAGAGCTTTTCTAAAGTGAAGACAAATTATGCTTTATTAAGCATTTACTAAGCGTGAATCATTATTAATTAAATCTTTGTTCATTATTAATTAAGTCTTTGTTCATGCTTTATTAAGACTAAGTAAGGTGTAGTTATTATAAAATGTTAACTTTTTTTTTTGGGTCGCCTTGTCACGATCTGCATGTAGGTCATGTGTAACAATGTACATATACTTACATCTTCCGTGCACCCTCCCGCTCTTCACTTTTTCTCTCCTTGCACATACATGAACATTGACACAGACAGTCGCTCTCTCTTTTCTGCATCACTCAAGGAAAAACTAAAACTAAAACACAACTCTACCCACGCCAGTCCATCTTTCCTACAATCGGAATTATTTCACTCCATAAAATGCTTCTTTATAAAATGAAACATGGCTATATCCTCATTAATGTTCAATAACGGTCACAAATTTATTTTATGATTTACAAATAATGTCTAGTGACTTGGTTTGCGAAGATATGTGACTTTTAAAATACAGGTTACCAGAAAAAAAGGGAAGGGAAACACTGCTTTAGTATAATGCTGATTTTAGTCCATTTTTTTGTTTGTTTGTTTGTTTTACCTCTTTTATTCTTGAATGCATTCTTGTTATTATGATTTTTTTTTTTAAATTTACTTATTTATTCATCTATCTTTTGCATAGTTGTCATCGTTCCATCTCTTTTCCTCACTCCATCGTAATATCTCCCAGCCTCCCCGTCTATGGATTTAACCTTGTAGTATAATGCTGATTTTGGTCTGTTTTTTTGTTTTGTTTTTTTAACCTCTTTTATTCTTTTATGCATTTTTAAAATTTAATTTAATTTTAATTTTATTATTTATTTATTTTTTATATGTTATTTTATTTTTATTTATTTTATTTTTTTGTACATCTATATTTTGCTTTGTCGCTGTCATTCTGTATCTTCTCCTCGCTCCGCCCCAGCGCCTCAGTTGTTAATCCTTGAGTAAAACGCAGGATTTTTGGCTCCCCCATTTTCCCACACACCACCTCTCCACCTCTCCACCTCTCCACCTCTCCGCCTCTCCGCCCACACCCCTCCATCCATCCTCCCCCCTCTCCCCCTCCCCCTCTCGGTGCACCGTCGGCGGAGAGCACAAGCCTTGATTTCCCTCAGGGCTGCACCGGCCCACTTGATGTAGCACTGAACCAGCTATTTCTTTTCTCTTTTTTTTTTCTTTTATTTTTTTTCTTCCTCCCTTCATCCGTCGCACTGTTACTTGTGAGTTTTTACCTGCCCGTGTTTTCCACTTGGGTTTAAAATGACATTAAAGACACAGTATGTAACTTTTTAGCTGGAAAAAATACACTAAAATGAAAGAAAATGTTTTTTGTTTTGTTTTTTTATTGCGTCGGAAAACTTGCGTCCTGACTCGTCCTGACTGTGAGTGGGCTTGCATGTCCACAAACGTGACTCTTATTTGACCTGCCTGCTCGTTACCATGGAGATGTTGTTCCTTTGGCTATAATATTCCTCACTTACCTTATGTATTCTGTGCATCTTAATTACTCACCTCCAGCTCTTTCCACAATTTTCAGAGGCAAGAGCGAACAACTAGTATACGAACAACACACCGGCCTTACTTCCTAGTTCACAGACCATAAAAATGCCTCAGACAGCACACAGTGGTCTCATTTTGACACTTAAACACCCAAAAGGCAGAGGAAGATACTAAACATCGCACAAAAAGTTGGACTTCTGGACACGCTGAAGGAAGCTAGAAGTTATGCGCTGTAGCAGAGTCTTGCACAAGGTCGAGTGCCCGCAAATAGTTGGTGAAACGGGCGGGTTTTAATGTTCTGGAATTTTACGGGTGTGGTGTTTTACTACACGGGTGGACCTGTGCAGGACTCTGCTCTGTAGGGCTCCATTACGGAATAAATGAATCTTCAGTTCGTTACATAAAGGACGAAAATAACAAATGGACGACAGCAGCAATAAGTTTTAAGAAGGATGAAAAAGGGTTGTACCTGAAAAGTGTATAAAGTGTGTGGTGAGAGGTTTTACAGCCTTAAAACAGATATAATAATTGTAAAATATAAAGCTGATTACTTCATGGATTTCAGCTATCGCAGGTTATTTTTAGAACATCACCCCACCACTGTAACAACAAACCGAGATGACAAAAAGGCCGGTAGCAACTGAAGTTTGTGTTTTCTTCCAGTTTACGTAAATAGATCCATTGCAAATTATCCTATAGAATATCATTTATTGTAAAAATAATAATAATAATAAATAAAAGACAGGAACATAAAATAAAATAGATTGTCATAAGTATATACACCAAAGTTTACCCATTAAATCAACAGTTATGCAACTCACTAAGTCTAAGTCTCTTGGTAATGTAATGTAAATTGTAGTAAGTGTAACTAGAATACAAATAGAAATTAACGCTGCAACTAGAATTTCATTAATCTCGCAGCTAATACATTTATGTTAATGCATTATTCATCGTCTTTCTCTTACTGACATGAACATTTACCACACATGCTACACATTTTACACGTTTTTGTCAGGCTTGAGTCAAGTTAAGTCCATATCCATGCCTTTGCCCGACGGAAACCACATCACCGTTAATGAAGACGTTTTCCCCCAAACAGAGTTAACGTGGCTGGATCAGAGCCATGTCCTTGTTTTTTAGGTCACCGGTATAGTCCACGGGCCGGGGGATATGGAGTGGTCCGGACAGGGGGTGGGGGGTTGGGGGGGGAGGTTCTGGTCTCCTGAGGCCTCGAGGTGAACAGAGGGTAGGAGTGTTCTGAAAGAGTGGACCTGAGTCAGCAAAACAAAGCTACTGCCCACAACCATGAGCACAGTGTAGAAATGGAAACACGAGTTGAAGTATTAATATGCAGCGTAATAATGGACCAAAATATCTATTTAAGTGTGACACGTTTGAATAACTGTATTTTGATTAGGCTTAATAAACTATGAACACATTTAATAATACTTTAAATACTTTATACTGCACAGATATTTTATCAATCAGGATTCAAAGGATAAGTACAAAATAAATGAAGTAGTTACTAAGCCTGAATCATTCTTAATAAACTATTTGTTCACTATTAATTCAGTCTTTGTTCATGTTTTATTAATTAACAGAAACATACTAACTAGCATACCAGAGTTGCTGAGGGAGGATTTGGTATTTATTAAATCCAATGACCTACCCTAAGGCATGAACTGTCCATTGAACTACCCTAAGGTGTGAACCGCCCAATGTCCTGAGGTGTAAAGTGACCACTGAACTACCCTAAGGTGTGAAATGTTTGCTGAAGTACCCTAAAGACTGAACTGTCCATTGAACTACCCGCATATGTGAACTGGCCTTTGAACTACCCTAAGGTGTGAAATGTTTTTTTTTTTTTTTTTTTGAGATACCCTGAGGTCTGAACTCTTCATTGACCTACCCCCACATGTGAACTGTCCATTGAACTACCCTAAGGTGTGAACTGTCCATTGAAGT
Organism: Boleophthalmus pectinirostris; assembly: GCF_026225935.1. Taxonomy (NCBI): domain Eukaryota; kingdom Metazoa; phylum Chordata; class Actinopteri; order Gobiiformes; family Gobiidae; genus Boleophthalmus; species Boleophthalmus pectinirostris. The sequence goes on along the minus strand of NW_026571153.1, from coordinate 5,230,267 downwards.
ACCCTGATGTGTGAACTGTCCACTGAGCTATCCTGAGGTGTGAACTAGCCATTACCCTAAGGTGTGAGATGTTTATTGAAGTACCCTAAGGTCTGAACTCTCCATCGAACTATCCCCAGTTGTGTGAACTTTCCATTGAACTACCCCCGGGTGTGAACTTTCCATTGAACCATCCCCGGGTGTGAACTGTCTATTGAACTACCGCAAGGTTTGGACTGTCAATTGAACTGTCCTAAGGTGTGAACTGTCAAGTGCCCATTGAATTACCCTAAAGTGTGAACCGACCATTGGCCTACCCTAAAGTGTTAACTAGTCATTGAATTACTCTAAGGTGTGAGATGTTTGTTGAAGTAACCTAAGGTGTGAACTGTCTATTGAACTCCCTAAGGTGTGAACTGACAATTGAACTATTCTAAGGTGTGAACTGTCAAGTGCCCACTGAATTACCCTAAGGTGTGAGCTAACCATTGACCTACCCTAAGGTGTGAACTGCCAATTGAACTACCCTGAGTTGTGAAATGTTTGTTGAGATATCCTAAGGTAAACTGCCAATTGAACTATCTTAAGGCATGAACTGTGCATTGAACTACCCTAAGGTGTGAACTGTCCATTGAACTACCCTAAAGGTACTCTAAGGACGCACAAATCCACCTTTTTCAGCTCTGATACTGATATTTTACTTTGACTATAAGTACCCAACACTAAAGGAGAATGGTGTAGGAGCTGTCATGGCCTTTTCCCCCAAAAAAACATATTACAAAATTGATCCATTGGTGTAGCTCCCCTGGTTTTCTTTGCAAATAAAAGGACTTCACGTTCCGTACTCATGATCATGTGTGTCAATATTTATTCTCTTTCATCCTCAACTCCATCAACACCATGAAAACTAAAATAAAGACAGAAAAAAAGAAAAATGTCTCAGCTTTACATATAATACCTTTAAATAAATACAGAACACAAAACAGTATATTTACCGTGTTCGCCTATATATCACCGGCGGTAGTTAAGCAGCATTTCTTTTTTTTTTTTTCTTTTTTCTGTGTTGTTTTTTCTTTCTTTCACAGATACTTTTTCCCACTCACTGTTTACATCCGGAACAAAGTAAAATGTCACAAGACTAATAAAGGTGAATAATTTTAACAAATAAAATATGAAAATGAAAAACAGCGGAGTTCTGACACATCTTAATATTTGAACAACAGAGTAATAATAATTTTTTGACATACTGACATTATCACCAGCTACGGGTGGGATGTAATTGTTATTATCTTACAAGCAACAACAGAAAAACTTTGTATGAATAAAAGTTCAAACATTAGGAGACATTCTGGGTCTACATCAGCCAGAAATCAGGTTCATTACATTAAATTAAAGACACCCGTACAAATCTGGGGATCAATAAGAAGTTGGCGATACGATACATACCTCGATACAGTGAGCTTTGGATTCAATACAATATATTTCAAATCAATTCGATAAAGTTCAAAATAAAATCAAAATCATGGCTGTGATACTAAAAGTCTTTGTTAAACCACTTCTTGTCAGTGGCGGTTCTAGGATTTTTTCTGAAACGGGCCATTAAGGGGCCACGTGTTCCACTCAGGGGCCAAGTACCAGGTTCATCCAAGCACACAAATTATTAATTCCGTACGGCGTAAATACAAGCATAGACAGTTTTTAAAAAGTCCTTCACAGGTTTGTTTCTTTTCCCTTTAAGTTGTATTGATGCAATAGGTCTACTACAACCAAGAGTTTGGGGGTGGAACTGCATCAGTGATCATTGAATTCTCATTAGGTGATTGACAGAACAGGGGCACTTCAGGGGTCAATCAGATTAGAGGTGGGGCCAGGGCTCCTGTGGCTCCTCCCCGAGAACTGCCCCTGCTTCTTGTGTGAAGTGAATATGAAACACACCCTTTTTAATCATCAAAACAGTGAAAATGTCAAATGTGTCACATAAATGAGTTTCCTTCCACTAAACAAGCAACAAAACGGTAGCGCTGTAACAAAATAATTTAGTAAAATATACAAAAAAATACTATATATCGATACAGCAGCCCATGATTAGCCTGATTCATCAGCCGGTTTTACGTTGTTTCACTTTGTACAAACTGTGTGACCTCGCAGCCTTAGATTTTGTTCGCTCAACAGTAGGCAGGTACTTTTTTTATTTAAACAATTGCTGCTATTTGGTCGGGACGTATGTAATCCACTGCTAAGGGGAGTAACTGGTGTATTAAGCTTTTCCCAAATCCAGTAGGAAGAAGGACAATAACGTCTTTCCCCTTGATGAAATTCACCAAACATTCTCTTTATTCCGGCTTTAAATCCTCGATTTTGAGAATCGTTGGCAGCACTGAATATATGGCTCTTCACTGATTGGCTGGTGCCCGAACTTGCACTTTTTTGCAAACCGTCTACTGTATTTTGATTCCTGACCTAGTCACTGGAGATAAATGAGACTGAGCGGAGGCACTAGGCGGCGCCAGTCTGGCTAGCCCATGATATCAATACTGTATCATCACATTAAACGATACGATATATTGATATTTTTATATTTTTGCACACCCCTGCACCCATACCTGATACAGTCAAATATCCTGGATCGCCACCAATATCTAATACCAGTATTGATATCGGTGCATGCGTGATATTTTTCGTAATCTTTCTCGTTCATAATGCGTGCCCTCTCTCAAACCGCCTCTTCCTCTTTGCCAGGATCTGTTCCCGTCAAGGCCTGAGCACCAAAGTTTCCCCATTAAAACCACAGTTCCGTAACTCTCCAGTCTAAGTCTCTCTTGGTTTAAATTATAAATAATTTACCAAAAATCATTAAAAAGCAGCCATAAAATGCCCACGTTGAATGATTTCTGGCAAGCGGGAACGCGAACAAATGCCAGCCCCCCCTCAGCCTTGAAATGATTCTCTTATCACGTTATTACAAACCGCGACAAAACTGAATTGTGCTCCACTCGTCATTCTGCACACTTCACTTGAGTGCCAGGCGTTTGGGTGTTAATTCTATACCGACATGCCAAAGTGTTTGAAGAGGATTTTTGGAAATTTCTCGTCGTAATTTGAATAAAACTACATTAAGCGTAATAATAATATTGATTACAGCTGGCAGATGGAAGCAGCGATGCACCTCTGTAACGGTGAACGCGTTTGGCACGGGAAGAAATCGCACCAAGAGCTTAACATTTGATCCTGTAATAAAAGGTCGTAGTTAAAGGATACAGTTAAAGGTTTCCATAAAGCACTGCAAACTTTAATTTAGAATGTCCAAATTAATTTGAATATATGCTGTGTTTATGGCTTGTTAATTTATTTGCCAGTGGGGTTAGTATTGCATTATTTTTCGTCCAAGCGAAGTTATTTTGAAACCAGATCTTGATAAATATTCTAAATTTAAGATCAAGTCTTTTTTTTCTCTTTTACAGTAGGGAAGACCATTTTTTCTAAGTAAGAGTTAAAGTTAAATAAAAAATAAAATGTAGAGTTGTTGTAAAGACTGCAGGATCAAATGAGGCACACAAATACTACAAAAATTTACAGGATTTATTCATAACAAAAATGTGCAGGTTGCTGGGAGTTGGGTCGGAGATTGGGGCGAAAGTCCAAGGTGGCAGGGTTCAAAAACCGGGTCTGAGGAAAAACAAGAAAAAAGGCAAACTAAAACTTGGGAACAGGCAAAAACTCGAAACACAAAACTGTAGCCAAAAGTTGTACCGTGTAGGATAAACTGTTGATCTGGCGAGGTGTGGATGATTGAACTCGTCTTTAATGCTGTAGAGGTCTGTAGGTTGGTTGGCGAATGATCTGCAGGTGAGTGGTGGGTGGAACCAGAGGTGAGGGAGGTGCCAGATTCTTTGCCCAGCTCCAGACACACAAACACAAAGGGGAGGGGAAGACGGAACAAGGGAAAAAAAACAGGAATCCTGACAAGGGTATGGCTTGCTATGTCATTTCGATTGACAGTTAAATAGACAGTTCACACCCTAGGGTAGTTCAGTGGGCTGTTGGGGTAGTTCAATGGACAGTTCACACCTTAGGGTAGTCAAATGGACAGGTTGCAGTTCAATAGACAGTTCACACTCAAAAGCAAATCAATGGGTGGTTCAGAAACCTAGGATAGTTCAGTTAAAGCCACCGTGTGTAACATTTTAGCAAAAAAAGACATGAAAAGACTGAAAGACATAGTGAAACATTCATCCTTACCCCAAATTTACACCAAAGCCTCACAGCACATAAGCGCAGCAGCACAGCACACGCAGGTATCGCTTTCCATTTTAACTAGTTGGACAGTTTACACCAGCAGTGTCATATGCACGTCCAGTGGCCGCTGCTCAAAATAGGTTGGAGTTCTAATTTTGCTGTGTCAACGAAGCGTCTCCAGGCTTTTTATCAGGGGAAAGACATTAAATGGGCATTCCGATGCCTTTTCAAAATTCTCTAAAACCACTACAGTCGCGTAAACACCATGCGTTGCATCAGGAGCTCGGGGAATGACTAGTGATGGACAAGGGAAAGTTTACAGCTGTGGAGGATAAATATAAAACACTGTACGACATCAGACAAACTTCACAAGAACAAGTTCTGAAGGAAAAGACGCGTGGTGTAAACAACCGATGTGAAAAGGTGAGTAGCTTCATCAACGCAGCACCTCAGATATGGCTTTTTATCACTGCAAAACATCTTGTCTACGTTTATTTTGTGATTTTAAACTAAATTCATCCAATCAACAATGAATACTTAATGTAAAAAGTTTAGTGTTTAAACGTGAGAATCCACAGAGGCTGATGTCACAGGAGCAGCTCTGTTGCCTCTGGTGTTGATTGAAGCTGTTACAAACACATACATCTGCCTACGTTATGTGGGGCTGATGCTCTTGGTGTGAATTCCAGGTTACTGTTAGCGGGCTTGTCTTTCCATAAACTTCATTCTCATTTTGGCTGAATATGGCCTCTTCCTGTCTCTTTCCATGGAATATTGTTAATTTGGTTCTAATTGTTCACAGTATGATATGAAACACATCTACATCCAGTAAAAATATTCTGAAGTATTGTTTTAAGTTTCTATTTCCATGGAATCCTGCTGGTGACATACCCTGAGTCATCAGCCGGTTTCACTTCGTAGAAACCATCTGACCTTGTAGTGTTGGAATTCGTTCGCTCGACAGTAGGCGGGTACTTTTTTTCATTTAACTAGTCGCAGCTATTTCGTCATGACGTATGTAATACTCCAAATCCTGTAAGAAGAAGAGCAATAACGTTTTTCCCCTTGATAAAATTCACTTAACATTTTCTTTGTTATGGCTTTAAATCCTTGATCTCGGGAGTCGTTGCCAACACAGAATATATGACTATTTGCAGACTGGCTGTAGCCTGAACTCGCACTTTGTTTTTTGTTTTTTGTGAACCGCCTAGTGCAGGGGTGTCCAATACGTCGATCACGATCTACCACTCGATCGCCAAGGTCGTGTGGGTAGATCGCCGTGTCTCATCTCGGACTCGATCGCGTTTGGACTCGGTTTTGTCTTTCACTCGAGGTCTGACGCTCAACAAGTGCGATCATATTTCATTACGGCTGTTGCTGTTGGCAATAAACTTGTAGCGGGTGCAGGAGCGTGTGGGGCGTCACAGTGCAGCCTGTGCGCTCATTTGAAACCCGCGGAGACTCTACGGCGCATCACAAACACACACGCTCCCTATGCACGGCTCGTCTGCGACAGCGTGTGCCCTCGTGTACCAGCGTGCATCACAGGGCAGGTTCAACTTCCTAAACATCCTACCTGTCCATCTGCCTCACGTCAGCACGCCGCCCCTCGCCTTTTCACGCTCTCGCTCCTTCCTGCGTACAGCGAACACAAGCCCCTCCCACAGTGCGCTGATTAGAAGAGCAAGACGAAACGTGAAGCAAAAACTAATCTAAATTTGTGTTCCAGTGTTGGCACAAAGCAGGTCTACAGCACAGAGCAGATCTACAGAACAGACCTACTGCCACATTTGGCTGAAGTTTGCCTAACAAAAGTGCACAAATTCATCTGTGTTTGTCACGATGTGCGTTTGGTAAACATGCAGTGGCTGGTAAAAATCTAGTTTGGAACTTTAAAAAACAGGTTTAAAAATCTTCCTTCACTTTTTTCACAGTTTTGTGTAAAGTGCCAGAGGAAGTTCTCTTAAAGAAGGGGTTCTCAAACTGTGGGTGAGGGTCCAAAAAAGGGGCACAGAGTGTTTCAGTGCAGTTTGCTTGGCTTTGTATTAGGTAGATCTTTATGACTTGGTCATTTTGTAAGTAGCTCACATGCTGAAAAAGTGTGAGCACCACTGGTCTAGTGTATTCTGGTTCCTGACCTAGTCGCTGGACAGAAACGTAATTGTCTCCTCCAAAAAGTTCAATCCCGTACTTTTAATTCAACCTTATCAGCCATGTTCTTTTACTTTTGCTAATCTCTACACTTTAACGCAATGAGTACTCGATTCATTCATTTCCCAGCCCCCAAAATCTCTCCCAGGTGCTTAACTGTACACTTAAGCCTCCTCTTGGCCTTCTGTGTTAGCAGGTGTCCCCCGTATAATCCAGCTGCTTTATATAGACACAGGTGACAATGTATTTTTACAGTGCACCGCGGGCTTTGCTGGCTCAATGCGCCAAATTTAGTCAACATTTGAATCTAACACGACAGATGGAGTTTAATGCATCGACAAACCCTAGGCCCTTCCCGAACAGCTTTCCCAGCCAGGTACTCCGTCTCCAATCAACGCGGCGAGCAGGACGAGATGTGATCGCGTGACTCGGGTATTAATTATGCTAAAATGGCTAATTAGCTCCTTAAGGGGTAGCTTTTATTGGTGAGTAATTAATATGACAATTACCATGTTTAGAGAATGACTTTGGATACGCCCCGACCTCTTGGCTGTAAAGTCAGATCGTGCTTATCTTTGGTTTAATCACGTCGTGCTTGTGTAAAGGTTTTTTTTTCCGTGACTGTGCTCGTCTCCATGGAGATCGCTTTCCTTAGAGTTTCAAAGTACATGGCATTGATCTTAAAAAGCTTTTATTTATGCAATTACCAGTGTTTTTATTGCTAACGTCCCCTCCACGTCCGGACAGCCCCCACAGTTCAGCGTTTTAAGTCTCGTCTTAAAACCCGCTTTTATTCTCTGGCTTTTAACACCGCGTGAGTTGCGTGGTCCTCTGTCTTTTTTATTTATTTTATTTATTTACTGCTGTTTTACGATTTTTATGGTTTTGTTTTTATTTGCTTTTACTGGTTTTATTCTTTTAGGACCAAATTTTAGCAATTTATCTTTTTGTTGTCTCCATTTTATCTCTGTGTAGCACTTTGGAAACTGCTTTGTTTAAATAAATAAAGTGGATTTGGATTTAATAAAATACATGCATGTAGTTTTAATGTGCAATGCAATATTTAGACTTAAACAAACCTTATTGAGCCACAAGGGAAATTATTTGGACACAGCAGCTCACACAATAACAAAGAGAAAAAATGTAAATGGTAATAATAAATTCTAAGTAAGTAGCAAAAAAGATGGCAATACATGCATTTTATTTTTACTGGCAGAGGTGCCTCTTCACAGATCTGATCTGTAACTTTGTGGCGTCACTGCTTGTCTTTATAGAAATAGGTGATGGTGTCCACACGACAACATTTTTTGGTCAAAACGATGAAGTTCTTATTCGTTTTGGCCATTCGTCCACACGGAGCTGGCGTTTCTGTTGGGAGAAAATGTTTTTTTTTGTTTTTTTTTAAACGGGTTCCAGAGTGGAGAAATCTGAGAACACCGGCACTGAGTTTTCATGTGGACAAGCAAACCACAGCTTTTGGAAAACGATGACATCATGCTTGTTTGTTGTTTGTTGTCCGCAACAAGAGGAGGAAGGACTTTATGGCAGATGTACTACATCATTTTCACTCAGTGCTCCATTGTCGTGTGAACGTGAATATTTAAGTTCAAGTTCCTTTATTGTCATTGTCATATAAAATAACAACAAAATTACGTTAGAGCATCATACAGACAGCATAGTATTTTACAACTGCATAAAGTGTAGAGCACCCCCATGACAACCACCACGTAAACATTACACCCACGATGTGAACATTAGAATACAGAACTAGTAATATCAGTTTATTGATCCGACACATGTGTAGACGCAATTTTTTTTCAGCCTGCAAAAAAATGAATAAATAAAAATCCAGGAGCGTTGTCGTGTGGATGTAGCCACCTCCTCTGGAACTGAACAGAAATCACATCCATGGAGATAAGCAGGTGGCAGAAAAGTTACACAGGGCACCTTTAAAGATCCACTATGCAACTTTATTGATGGACGGTCCTTCAGCTGGTAATCTCCATGGTGACGTTCCTGAAATGTTTGGCATTATGTCATTACTTATTTATCACGGATTTATTAAATTTGAGGTTCTAACTGTGCGCAGGTTCCACTGATCTGACCTATAACTTGGCCAGAGATCGTTTTAATGCCATACTGTGGAAAATTCTGAGCAAAGCATTAAAGCCACTGTACCTGATTTTTACTGTCTTGAAAAACGTAAAATGCAAAACTAGTTCATGACAGTTTGCAGTGGTCTAAAGCTATTCTTCTCTTACTTTATGCAATTAATCACTGCAGAAAAATCAAAATCGCTCTAAAAAACATGCACAAAGTTAACAACAACTAGCATCCTAACGCGCACTTCTTAATTTTCTGACAATAAAATGCTTTCGAAGTAGATTCAGATCTCTCAAGAGCTACTTACACAACATATCTGACCCAGAGCAAGAAGAATTTTGCTTAAATATATGAAAAATAAAAATCTGCTGCAGGACCTTGAACATTTCCATAGAGACAAGATCTACCAAAAACGTTACACGGCACACCTTCAAGGCTTCGCACTCCATTGCTCGATTTTGAACGTGTTTGTGGAGTACAGAATGGCTGAGGTAGGGGGTCTGGTCTTAATTGGGACATTTGTAAATGGCACAGTGAGATCCCTGCTTATCTACGCGGAGACAAATTAGTCTGGCTCCCGATGAGCTCTTCTTCTGAAAAATGTTTGTGTTTAATTGAGATTTTAATGAGGATCCCCACCACCGGCGTGACACGACAGCTCGCACACATTTCAATTTCCACTTCCAATTTCTCCGAGTTTCAGCCACGTGCCGAACACCTTAAAGTGAGAATTATAACGGGAACGCGTGGGGTTACGAGAACTATTGTTTAGTGTTCGGCTGTTTTATTGGCGTCACGCGATCGGCAAAATCAACCACCTACAACTTCAATTACTTCTTCCCTGACTCATATTCGTCGTGCAAGAGTAAATCACAAGTTTGGGTGAAATTAGAAGTACAACAACAAGGTAATGGCCTAATTAAGGGTGTAGCAGGGATCTTAAAATCTATTACAGTTAAGAGTTTGGTTCATTGATAAACCTGCACCCACTGCTGGTGACTCACATTACAAAATGTGAGGATGACATACAACGAGCTGAGAGGCAAGAGGCACTTTGTTTTTTGTATTTTAATTTTTTCTTAAGATTTATCCAAAAAGAAAATATACAAATGCTGAACCTAGTAGTAGTAGTAGTAGTAGTAGTTGTTGTAGTTGTTGTTGTAGTTCTAGTAGTTGTTGTTGTAGTAGTTCTAGTAGTACTAGATGTAGTTGTTGTTATAGTTCTAGTAGTTGAAGTTCTAGTAGTACTAGTTGTAGCTGTTGTAGTTCTAGTAGTAGTAGTAGTAGTTCTGTAGTAGTAGTAGTAGTAGTAGTAGTTGTTGTAGTTCTAGTAGTTAGTAGTTGTAGTAGTTGTAGTAGTTCTAGTAGTTGTTGTAGTTCTAGTTGTAGTAGTAGTTGTTGTAGTTAGTAGTAGTAGTTCTAGTAGTTAGTTGTTGTAGTTCTAGTAGTTGTAGTAGTTAGTAGTTGTAGTAGTTGTAGTAGTTCTAGTAGTTGTTGTAGTTCTAGTAGTAGTTGTAGTAGTTCTAGTAGTTGTAGTAGTAGTAGTAGTAGTAGTTGTAGTAGTTGTTGTAGTAGTTCGTAGTAGTAGTAGTTGTTGTAGTTCTAGTAGTTGTTGTAGTTCTAGTAGTTCTAGTAGTAGTAGTTTGTAGTAGTAGTAGTAGTAGTTCTAGTAGTTGTAGTAGTAGTAGTAGTAGTAGTAGTAGTTAGTAGTAGTTGTAGTAGTTGTTGTAGTAGTAGTAGTTGTTGTAGTTCTAGTAGTAGTAGTTCTAGTAGTTGTAGTAGTAGTAGTAGTAGTAGTTGTAGTAGTTGTTAGCAGTAGTAGTTCTAGTAGTAGTAGTAGTAGTTCTAGTAGTTGTTGTAGTAGTTCTAGTAGTGGTAGTAGTAGTAGTTGTAGTAGTTGTTGTAGTAGTTCTAGTAGTAGTAGTAGTAGTAGTTGTAGTTCTAGTAGTAGTTGTAGTAGTTCTAGTAGTTGTTGTAGTAGTAGTAGTAGTAGTAGTTGTAGTAGTTGTTGTAGTAGTTCTAGTAGTAGTAGTAGTTGTTGTAGTTCTAGTAGTTGTTGTAGTAGTTCTAGTAGTTGTAGTAGTAGTAGTAGTAGTAGTAGTTGTAGTAGTGTAGTTGTAGTAGTTGTAGTAGTAGTAGTTCTAGTAGTAGTAGTAGTTGTTGTAGTTCTAGTAGTAGTTGTAGTAGTTCTAGTAGTTGTAGTAGTAGTTTCTAGTAGTTGTAGTAGTAGTAGTTCTAGTAGTTGTTGTAGTAATAGTAGTTAATGTTGTAGTAGTTCTAGAGGTTGGATTTTAAATAAAATATATTTATGAACTAAATCACAAACAAAACATACAATGTTCCTGCCTTTTGTCTTTACACGACTTATTTTTGTCTCACAATACAAAGGCAGAGAACAGGAACTGACAAATAAGGGTCAAAGGTCAATTTAGAGCTCAGTATCTTTCACAATATTTATTCACATGATAAAGGAGCTCTCACATACAAAACAAAACATTACGGTGTTCTGCCTTTGTAGCGCAGTACTGTCCTGAGGAAGTCGGACTGCAGGTGGCGCTGTCGTCCTGCTTCCACCGGTAGGAAAACGGCGCCAAAACCCGTACCTGTTTAAATCATCTGAGCGAACACGTGACAGCAACATCCCGTGACCACTCTGAGGAAGACCGAAAATAAACCCTTGGTCTGAAAAAAGAACCTAATACCAAATACTCGCAATATTATTTTTAGCTGGTACACATACTCGTATTGTATTTGGGTCCGGTCAAGCGGTAACGGAGAGAAACAGGGGCAGATTTTTGACATTCAAATGTCTCTTATTCAGAAACTAGAGGGACTATTGAAATAAGTAAAGTATCAGAATGTAGGAAAGAGTTACACTCCAACAGGGTCAAGTTAAACCTGTGAGATTCTTTCAAGTTGTTGACAAAAAAACGGAGGGAATGAAATATGCAGCACTTTTTGGGCAATAAATCCAAACAGTGATAACCAGCGGTTCTCACTTACATATCCTTAACAAACTGGTTTGAATATTTGCTTCATATAGTTTTCTACCATATGGTACAAGATTAGGTTGAAAAACCTCTTACTTTTTGAGTCATGAGATTTTTTATTAAGAAAGGTCATGGTAACGGAGGGAAAAGTAACGGAGGGAAAATTGTGCAAACAAGTAGAAGATGCATGATTTTACATTATTTGTCGCTTTTTTCTTCCGAATACTTTAATATTACTTCAAAATTAAAGGAAACTATTTCTATCAAATATGTCAGTCCTTCCAAGCACATTTTTATCATTTTAAATACATTTTTTTGGAAAAATCATGTACCTTCATCAACAGTTCAAAGATGGAATAACACAAGATATGATGAAATACATTCATTTATTTAGATGATTTGCAGGTCTTTGAAATTTGGGAAATCATTTTTGTTCCATGTTTCATACATGGTCTGTTTAAAACGTATGTAACTTTAGAACCAAAAATGGTACAGAAAAAAGGTCAACAGTTTCATAAACTAGAGTACATATGTATCTGTTCAATACATTTTTATATCAGATGCATTAACTTGAATTTTTGGCCTTGCTGTTTACTTCTGCTTGACCGGGCCCATTTACCAAACACAGTAGTCTGTAGGTCGTCGATCTTCTTGCTTTTGGGGTTCCACAAGGGTCCAATTAATAAGTTAAATTCAGTTAAACGTAAACATATGCGATTGTGTCTTTAGGCTGCATCCACACATGAGATCCGTGAGTGTCTGTGGTCAAAAGCCGCAGCCTCCAGCAGTTCAACATGTGTGCATAAGCAATCAGGGAGCGTGTAATTGGAGTGGCTGGCTAGATAATTACTTTACCCACTTAACCGGCACGCCACACTAAGCCATACATAAAGAGTAAACGCGAGCTGTAGACTTTGAGCATTAGCGGGGCAGTCTCCACCAACATGAAGAATTATGGCGCTGTGTTGTTTACTGCTGTGTCATTGTTTCCTTGCTAGAGGTAGAGCCCATTTTCTTCCCTAGCCAGCAAAAAGAATTGATTTGATGTGAATTTTTTGTTTTTGTTTACTGAGATGTTGTGAATATTTACTGCCTAACTGAGAGTTTTGGAACCCACCTAGTGACACTTGATAATAACGATATGAATTTATGAGGAAAAACTCAAATCAATAATGAAATTGTTTATTAAAAAATGATCCATTCTTAAGTAAATACTACTATCCCAAATACCCCTAAACCAAAAGCCTAAACATTATTTAATCAGTTTTTTTTTTCATTATGAATTAAAGATGCATTACGCAACTTTTCTGGTGGAGGGTCCATCACCTGCTCGTCTCCATGGAGATGTGATTGCTTTGCTTGGAATGTTCCATAGTATAACTTTAAACATATCTATCTACACTGTTGGGAAGGTTATTTTTAAAATGTATTCCCCTACAGATTACATACCCCAAAATGTAGTTTGTAACGTAATCCTTTAAATTACTTAAAGTGAGTAATGTAATCTGAATACTTTGGATTACTTGATTTGCTGTAGAGAAGCAAAGACAAGGAAATCTTCACATAAGAAGTTTTGTCTGATAAAAGAAAATAAAAAGCCCAGATTTACTTAAACATATTAAAAATATTATTGATAGAAGATGAGGCACGGTCCACACAGCATGGTTTAGTCCTGTTAAATCCTGGTTTAGTCCTGTTTTAGTCTTGGTTTTGACCTAGTTTAGTCCTGGTTTAGACCTAGTTTAGTCCTGATTTAGACCTGGTTTAATCCTGGTTTTAGACCTGGTTTAGTCCTGGTTTAAACCTGGTTTAGACCTGGTTTAGTCCTGGTTTAGTCCTGGTTTAGACCTGGTTTAGTCCTGGTTTAAACCTGGTTTAGACCTGGTTTAGTCCTGGTTTTAGTCCTGGTTTAGACCTGTTTTAGACCTGGTTTAGTCCTGGTTTAAACATGGTTTAGTCCTGGTTTTAGACCTGGTTTAGTCCTGGTTTAGTCCTGGTTTAGACCTGTTTTAGACCTGGTTTAGTCCTGGTTTAGTCCTGTTTTAGTCCTGGTTTAGACCTGGTTTAGTCCTGGTTTAGACCTGTTTAGACCTGTTTTAGACCTGGTTTAGTCCTGGTTTAGTCCTGTTTTAGTCCTGTTTAAGACCTGGTTTAGTCCTGGTTTAAACCTGGTTTAGTCCTGGTTTAAAACCTGGTTTAGTCCTGGTTTAGTCCTGGTTTTAGTCCTGGTTTAGAAAGGGTTTAGTCCTGGTTTAGTCCTGGTTTTAGTCCTGGTTTAGCCCAAAATGTGAAAATGGCAAAATACCGCTATGTAATCCATTTATTCCAACAAAGTAACTGTAATCCAATTACCACTCACTGAAACAGTAACTGTAACCGAATACAGTTACTCATAATTTGTACTCTGATTACGTAACTCCAGTACATGTAATCTGTTACTCCCCAACACTGTCTATCTAGTGTTTATCCATTAGGCAAGGCAAGTTTATTTGTATAACACAATTCGTACACAAAGTAATTCAAAGTGCTTTACAGAATAAGAAATACATTAAAATCACAATACAAACAAACCAAAACATAAATACAATTGAAATTACAAAAATGAAAGATAAGAGTGCAGAATGAAAAAATCACTTCCACTATGGTTTTTTCTGTTGCTCAAAACTACAATAACTCTCTCTGTGTATAAACTTGCATCTCCACAGATCTGACCTGTAATGTAGCCTGTAGTTGTTTACTTGAGACAGATAAGTTTAATCTCTTCTGTGGAACATTCTAGACAAAGCAATAACATCTCCCATGAAAAAAAAAATCAGGTAATGGACTCTCCACCGGAACAGTTGCACTATGCACCTTTAAGTCTTTCTTCATACATTATTAAGGCTGTTTAGAGTGTAGTAATTATAAAGTATAACCCTTATTTACAGTGCAATTATGGTATTGTAAATAATATTGTTTAAAAAAAATGCATTCAGTTATTGATTATTAAGCAAACCAACTGGCTGAAACAATTTCTTATTTAGTGCAGAGTAAATCAAAGGTTGCATTCTCCTCTACACATGATCAAAAATTGTGAATAAACTTGGACTAAAATTGCATCGAGTAGACCGGGGCTAAATCTGGACTATGAACTACTAAAACAAGTAAAAGTAAAAAGGTAAAACGTGAACTTTATTGTCAGTTCACCATGTAGCAGACATTACACAGGGGGATCAAAAATGCGATTTCCCCAGAACTCCAAATGTGCCGTTATAAACTAAAAACACACACATAGACGTGAAATAAATGTATTCATTTTTAATCATTGCATTTATATAGCACCTTTGAAGATACCCAAAGCACTTTACAGTTCATTATTCATTCACTCAACACTCAGTGGTGGTAAACTACTACTGTAGCCACACCTGCCCTGGGACAGACTGATGGAAGCGAGGCTGCCAATCTACGCCATCAGCCCCTCCGACCACCACCATCACTCACCCATACTCTACTTTCATACTAGGCGATGTGGGTGAAGTGTCGTGCCTAAGGACACAATGACACATGGCGCTCCACATACAAAATGTTCGCCGCAAACTCGGGATGATTTTGACAGTCAAAGGTTTCCTTTTTCGTCCTTCCTGTGGATCAATACTGCCGATCGCCTTCACCTTTCCCTATTTTTCAATTCCGTTGGGAAGGGAGACAGTTTGAACAGAGGTTTGCAGTCACACACACCTGAATCCCTTTTGCAGTTATGGAATTCGCAAACTTCCAGTGCCCGTTTTCCGATGTTAGGATCCAAGAACCACACAATTACGATGTCCGAATCTTAAAACTAAAATGACAATATCAGAACCAGGAACAAAAGTGATATGGTTCACAAAACTTGAAAAGATCGTCTTTGACAATAGACACATCCCACTGGAAAATTAAACATGGCGGTTTGATGCTCACTTTTTTGGAAAATCCTTCCCAGTATGCATTGCGCAATGACCGGAAGTCCGAGACGCGTGTATTAAAAAATGTCACAAGAGGTTTTAACCAAGGCAAATTATACTTTGGGTTATTTACATGAGTAATAAAGTCCATCTCATTATAGAAGCAAATCGCAGCCAAAATCGAGCAAATTCTCCTGCAGCGTGGCGGCCTTTAGACTTTGAAACTCATTAAAACCGATGCGTCCTGCCACACTGACCTCTGACCTGATGTGGGTCCGGGTGAGGCGCAGGTTTGATCAGTTATCAGGTCATTAAACGTGCGTTATGACGTGAACCCGGGTGATACCTTGTCGCTTCGGTCAAACACACAAAGCTGTTTTCGTAGGCAATCTGAACATAACCCGCTCGATGCACAAACCCGACCTGCAGTCATTATAAATCCGGCGTAAGTATACACCGTTATGAATCAATACTTGCATTCGCAGACTTAACACTGCCAGGGTCATTAATTCGATACCACTAATTATATGCACGTATCATTAAACCTTCAACTGTTCAGTCGAAAATCAAATTGGACTCGAGGCAGTCTTTCATAACCCCACAAACCCGCAGAGATATTACAGCCTACAAGCTTCTAATTGACTATCTAAATCCTCGTGCGTACATGGGGGCGCGCACCTCAACTCACACGAACGCTCCAGACGCTCTAAGCTGCCTCTAAGACCTGAGTCAAATTCTAATGCTCGCGACGCACGACGATTACAGAGGCATCCAGCGTCGAGTGAATGTGAAAGGGAATCAGAGTAGGATTCCGAGAGACGCTAATCAAATCACTTTGGGTTTGCGAATCAACAGTGTGTCCCGTGATGTGTGTGCTAATGAGACTTCAAACTTCAGTTTCATATGTGCTTTTTTTTTTTTAAACATATTTTTCAATCCACTTCATTTCTATAGCGCATTTTATAAACATGACAGTTTCCGAAGTGCTGCACAGACAAATTAAGACAATACATCTTTAAATTGCATTTTTTTTGTAAGGCAACCTCACTTTTTCATTGCTTAGTCATAACATAAACTCTTACCAGTTTGACCAGCTCATCAAAACAATGATATTTACTGTTTTTAATGAAGAAATACAATTAATATAATGCAGAATTGAGTTAAGCATTTTGGCCCGGCCCTTCATAATATTTTCTGTTTCTTCATGTGGCCCCATGGAAAAAATAATTGCCCACTCTTGCTCTAGATCATTGTTTCCCAAAGAGTGGATTGCAAGAGATTTTTTTTTTATTTTTTGGGTCACAATTTGCATGTAGGTCTGCAATGTACATATACATAAATCTCCGCGCACCCCCGCTTCTCTCTTCTCTTTTTTGGCAGCACCGCCTTGCCTAACCAGTTTTCTGTGGGAAACACTGGTTACTGTTTTTCCTTGTTCAAAACTTGAGTACTGTATTTTTCGGACTATAAGGCGCACTTAAAATCCCTTAAGTTTCTCAAAAATCTACAGTGCGCCTCGTAATCCAGTGCGCCTCATGTATTAATTCTGGTCTTGCTTATTGACCTCAGACCGATTTTCACACATATAATCCACTGAGTTGTGTTCTTTAGTCTGACAGAAGCAGAACCGCATCAGTGCACAACAAACAAGCTGTTTTTTCAGTGCTTATAGTTTATGCAAATTAGCCATGTGGTTTTACGTTTTGTTTCTGTAAAACGTAAACAAATGTGCTCAAAGCTGCATTAAACACATTATTACTCAGTCCTCCTTGCAAGAAATAAAAAAGTCTGAAGTGTAGTGTGTTTGTTTTACTTAATGCACCTTATAATCCGATATGCCTTATGTATGAAAATAGATGAGGGAATTCAACATTATTAATATTGCGCCTTATAATCCCAAAAATATGATAATACTAATTGTTCAGAGAGACACGATCATTCAGTCAACCATAAAACATCCTCATTAATGTTCAATAATGGTCAAAATTGTATTTTGTGATTTAAGAATAATGTCTATTGACTTGGGTCGCGATGATTTGTGACTTTCAAAATATGGGTCCCCAGAAAAAAAGTCACTGATATCGATAATACAGCTGATCGACTTTTGTGAGAGTGGAGCTTAAAGGTGCACAGCGTAACTTTTTGTGGTCCGTCACCTGCTTGTTTCTATGGATATGTCATTGCTCTGTCTCGAATGTTCCACAGTGTGATATTAAACATCTCCACCTTACATTTATTCAATTATAATGGTTTTATAGCTCAAAAATACCTCGAAAAACAGACATTCTGACTGTGATCTGACCTGTAACTTGGTCTAGTTTGGTCTCCATGAAGAAAGAAAGGTTTAAAGCCATACTGTGAAACATTTTAGACAAAGCAATAACACAATTACGGAATAAAACGGTAATTTTGAGACTGTACATACTGAACATTGTGAATATTGTTAAATTCATCGAAGAAGTGACACTTTCCATGCAAATACTTTGTCTTTTTTTTCCATTTATTTTTATTTCCTACTTCCCTTCCCCGAGAAAACAAAGTCGTTCTCCATGCCCATACCACTCGATGTACAGTATGTGGCCTAGTTACCAGTTAGCCCTATATAATGTCACCGTTCAATGTATTTTGATTTGGCTGACTCGGCCCTGGAGGAAAGACGGTGACGAGGGAGCGTACGTGCTGGACGGCTGCTTTAATTCGGCGTGAGTGGGTCGTTCTGAACCCGAGGCGCATACAGCCAAATTTAAAAGCACACAGACATCACTTTTCCTAATAGTGCTTTCTTAGCTGTGAGCAGTGTGGGAGGGTGATGGCCACAACTACCCAGGGGTGGAGTTTCTGGGTCAGTGGAAGAGACTATAAATAGTATAGCATGTACTTTTTCATGTGCTGCTGCCGCTACTGTATGTGCGGCGTACGTTTGAGATCCCGCTAATGGCCGTGGATTATACGAGTGACGGGATAATCCTAATTTATAAAAAGAACATTGTGATATTTTCTCTGAAGGTTGAATACGGAATGAAAGATTCAAAGTGCGTTCATTGTGTAGCTTTTCTGGCGGAGATGATTTTCTCCATGAAGATGTTATGTGTTTTGTCTTTGGAATGTTTCGCAGTATGGCATTAAACCTTTCGATCTTCACGGAGACCAAACCAGACCAAGTTATAAGTTAGATCTGTGGAGCAGCAACCCCGCTCACAGTTAGAATACTTGTATTTCTTGGTGTTTTTGAGATATAAAACCCCCTGAAATTGCATAAATGTAAAGTAGAGCTGTTTAATGTCACACTGTGGAACATTCTGGGCATGTCCATAGAAACAAGCAGGTGATGGACCTTCAACCAAAAAGCTACTTATTGCACCTTAAATATGTAATATCTAGAAGGGTCTTAAAAATGTCTTAAATTTCATGTTCCAACATTAAGGCCTTAAAAAGCATTAAATTATGTTGTCCAAATCTTATTTTTTTCACAAAGGTCTGAAATTTCAACTGGGCTGCAGTGCAATCTTAAACGGAGGAAGGAAAAAAAAACAACAACAATGTGAAATCACGTAACATGAATGAATGTTTTGGAGTCTGCGCAAACAGTACTTAGTTGGTCTTGTTAGAATGTTAGAAATGATTTTTTGGCCATTTACAAGCAATGCATACGACTATAAATGAGTTCTGAATGAGATTTTATAATGAAATATTTTTTGTTATTTAAGGCAGTGAGTAATGGTCATTATTAGAATTGGATCTGGTGTTTTTCGCTCGCATAATGGGTGCGATGTTGGTCTTAATTTTCATTTCAGTGGTTGTAAAAGGTCTTTAAAATGTCTTAAATTTGGGGTAGTCAAACCTGGGGGATACCCTGGAACAACACTGAAACAATATAAACTTTTTAATGAAATGTCCCACCACCTACTTTTCTCCATGGAGATGCCTGAATCCTCCACAGTATGGCTTTACACGTACTCTATCTGTCATGTGTTTATTCAGTTATAGGTGTTTATTTTCTCTGAAGGACAAATATAAAATGTGCCACTTGACAAATATGGAAAATACCAGATTAATGTATCTAGAAAAAAAAAACATCAACAAAAACAATTCAGGGCATTTAAAAGTGTGACTTTTTTTGGTGAAATGTCCATCACCTGCTTGTCTCCATGGAGATGCTATTGCTTTGCCTGGAATATTCCACAGTATGGCATTAAACTCTAACATGCATTTATTTGATTTCAGGTGTTTTTATTGCTCCAAAATTAAACAAAAATGGCATTATTATTATTATTATTATTATTATTAGTAGTAGTAGTAGTAGTAGTAGTAGTATATTTATTTATTTATTATTATTATACCAACATGCAAAGACAATAGGAAAAAAGTAGGACATACATGTATACAATTGTGACAAAGAAAATAATGATTCATTACAATTACATTACACGTACATATACATATATACACATTCATACCTGTAACACACATGCATATACACATTACATATACGTAAACATGTGTGTGCATACAGACATACACACACAAACATATATATACATACTCACATCACATACATACTCACACACCTCTTTTTACATATATAAACATTACTACATTTCATGTCCATACACACGTACACATACATGTGTGTACATACACATACATACATGCACATACATAGATGAATATAAACTTAAATGTACAAACGTTATGGCCCTGTCAGTGTATGCCGACGGACCAGAATTTACCTAAAACGCTGCATACGCTAAACTATCAATGTTTTTTTAATAACTTATACAAAACTTACCTATAACTTATCTGACATATGCCAGCGTATTTGCCAAATTTTTCATGCGTTGGTATACGCTGGCTCAATCGTTAAGGTGTGACAGCCCTTTTATGGTAACATACCTATCAAAAGATTTCTGAATTTCTCCCACCAATTATGAAAAGCGGGATTCTTACTGTGAGCGGACTTGCCTTTCCAGAGATCTGACCTAAAACTACGCCATCTGGTGGTATTGATGGTCATAATTTATATAGACATGTTTACAAGTAATATATGGGTTTGACTTTCTGAACTGAGAGACAAAATATTGAACTTTTTTCATCATATTTAAATTTTTTGAGATGGAATAGTAATAGTTCTAGGCACCGCAATAACATCTCCATGGTACCACACCCTCGACCCGAAAAAGCTGTATAGTGCATCTTTAATTTGAAATTGCATATAACACTGGTGGTACTGTCCAGTGTCTTTTCACTACGCCGTGATTGAAAACAGCTTCAACAATGTAAAATCTAAAATTAAATGACTGAACCGATTGCCACCTGCTCATTCTTTGTGTTAATTCTTTGATTGCAGGACCAAGTACCACCTGTACGGAGGAGTCCTGCTACCATCAGGGGGTGTGTCTCCAACAGTGGGAGGGCTTCACCTGCGACTGCACCATGACGTCCTACGGGGGATCCTTCTGCAACGACCGTAAGTGCTCGCGTCTCTATATCTCTATACGGCTGAAGGCGGTGAGTGAGTGGCGTTTCGAAAGGGCTTTTGGTTTGTTAGGTGAAGGTATTGCTTGGCGCTAAATGTGCTGGAAGTCAGAAGTCAGGACTTGTTTGGGAGAGACTAGCCTGGAGATGCGTAGCAAAGGTTGGGTTAGTGCAGCAACGTTGCAATGGCTCAAAATGGTACAAAACATCCAACTATTATGCTTTGGTAACCTCCTGGCTTTTTGTTGCTTCTGTCTGCTTCGCTGTTCAAATGGATAGAAACACTGAAATGCTTCTTTTGTCTCCTAATTGGACAAAAAGCAAAAGAAAGCTAATGCAACATGATTTTAATTGGTATAAAAGTTACACAATCCTTCACTGGACTCACCTTAAAGGTCCTACATTATGCACAATTGATTCACCTTGTTAGAATGTTGTTTCCTTCTCAAAAACAGACCAGGAGTTGTGTTTTGTTTCATTCACACATTTGAGTAACTTTATTAATATTCTGTCTACATCTCCAAAACTCAAAATGCTCTGTTCCACCTTGTGATGCATGTACGCTGCAAAAAAAATCTCACCACATTAAGATGACTTGAATTAAGAAAGTTTTATCATGATTTGAGTAGATTTCTCGATTTCAAGTAAAATTATTTGCCAGTGGAATAAGACTTTTTGAACTTAAATATGAAAATACATCGTGCTGCACTTAAAATAAGAAAAACAACAACTCTTTGCTCTTAAAATAAGAAACAAAAATTTTACGTTGGTTGAATTCATTCCAATTCTCTTCTTAATTACGTCAGACATGTCAAATTTGGCCTGTGATAAAATAATATGTATTAGAGCTGTCCCTCCGGCTACAGATAGACTATAGAGACATTATTTATTTAAAAAAATTTGGTTATTATTTTATATTATTCTTGTTCTGGATTCAGTGTTTAAGTTAAACTATTATTAAACATTTATTTTAAGAAGAAAAGATGAAGTTTAAACATTACATGTCTCAAAAGAAAAGAAAACACACAGATGCTGTTGACATTTTTCAATAAATATTTAGTTTGGCCGACGACTTAGTCCCAGTTTTTAATTTTGGCTTTCTGTGAATTTGAGTTTGACACCTCTGATTTAAGTCATATTAATTTAGGTAGATGTAGTTTTTTTCCAGTGTAGCTGTAGATTTCAACTTAACTGCAACACAGCAAAAAAGCTTGGCCAAAATTTAAGATATAAACACTTAAATCGATCAGAAAATGATTTAAAAGTAGTGAAATTATCTGTCCATGCAGCAAGATAATTTTATTTTTTAACAAATAGACTAGATTTAAACAGTTTTAGAACTAGTAAGTAGAAAATAAACCAGAAAACAAGATAAATAACCTGATATAAAATTTTCAATCTTGTCCAGATCAGAGAAATTTGCAGTGTACATTTTGACCTCGTATTCCTAAAAATATCTAGATGATTCTGGTGAAGATGAATGGGAGTTTAAAAACGCAGTGGAGCACGTTCTTACCACGTGACATCGCAAGGTCGAACAGAGTGTTTTCAATATGAGAGATGAACTAACAGTGTTGGGAAGGTTACTTTTAAAATGTATTCCCCTACAGATTACAGATTACACACCCCAAAATGTAGTTTGTAACGTAATCCATTAAATTACTTAAAGTGAGTAACGTAATCTGAATACTTTGGATTACTTGATTTGCTGTAGAGAAGCAAAGACGAGGAAATCTTCACATAAAATGTTTTGTCTGCTAAAAGAAAATAAAAACCCCAGACTTTATGTAACCGTATTAAAAATATTATTAGGGTTAGGGTTTTTTCCTCTTCTATTATTGATAGAAGAGGAAAAAATACGTCAGCGCAGCATGGTTTAGTCCTGTTAAATCCTGTTTTAGTCCTGTTTTAGTCCTGTTTTAGCCCTGTTTTAGCCCTGGTTTAATCCTGGTTTTAGTTCTGGCTTAGACCTGGTTTTAGTCCTGGTTTAAACCTGGTTTTAATCCTGGTTTTAGACCTGGTTTAGACCTGGTTTAGATCTAGTTTAGGCCTGGTTTTAGTCCTGTTTTAGTCCTGGTTTTAGTCCTGGTTTTAGTCCTGGTTTTAGACCTGGTTGAGACCTGGTTTAGTTTCCGAGAATGAGTGGTATTACTGGGAAAAAAAAGAAAAAAAAAAAGGGATCTAGCCCAAAATGTGAAAATAGAAAAATACCGCAATGTAATCCATTTATTTTAACAAAGTAACTCTAATCCAATTACCACTCATTGAAACAGTAACTGTAACCAAATACAGTTACTCATAATTTGTACTCTGATTACGTAACTCCGGTACATGTAATCTGTTACTCCCCAACACTGGGAACTAAATACGCAGAATTTGTGTGTTAAACATGTGTCAGTGCAACGAAACACAACCCCAGGCGTGTTTTTCGACGAGGAAACGTTATAACATAGATCAGAAAATGGCGTAATATGGGCCCTTTTAACAGTTTCAAAGTTCTGGGCGACCGTGTCATCTTAAACCGCCGTTAGCCTCTTAGTAAACTCACGTTGGCAAGGCTTAACCATCACAACCGCGCTCCCCTCCTCCGACATTTAGTCAAAGCAACACCTTGGATTGTAGAACCAACACTGCATCACGGGATTCAAGGCTACGGGCCCCCGCGGCTGCGCTGACACCCGCTGGGAATGAAGGAGCGCGCGATTTAAGGCCCGTGTCGTCGCCGCGCGGTCACCTGCTGAGTGGCTGGCATCAAAGGGAAGCGCAAAAGAGTGAACGGTGCAAGGAGTTTATTTTAAAAACGGAGATATGAGGCTTTATGGCTATCACGGCAAACAGGAAGCTAATGCCGCGGTGTGTTTTGGAGTTTTAGAATATGTTTGCATATATTTTGTTGAGGACTTAAGTTGTAGGAATCGGTAATTAGTGTTTTTATACGTGAGGGGTCTGTTTACCTGTTTAAATTTTGATATTTTATTCTCTCTGATTTAGCGCAGGGTCGCCACGAGGTCTTAAAAGTCTTTGAAAAAGGTCTTAAATTTAGTGTTCCTATATTAAGGCCTTAAATTATGTTGTCCAATAGGGCTGGGTATCATTCAGAAGTTGCGATACGATACATAGGCCACGATACGATACATATCTCAATACAGTGAGCTTACCAATCGATACAATTCAGTACGATATATTTCAAATCAATTCGATACGGTCCAATAAAAAATAATGTCTAAATCATGGCTGTGATACTGAAAGTCTTTGTCGAACCACTTCTTGGGCAAAGTTCATATGAAACACAAACATTTTAATCATCAAAACAGTGAAAATGTCAAGTGTGTTGCATAAATAAGTTTCCTTCCCCTGAACAAGAAACAAAACTAGCTCTGAAACAAAATAATTTAGTAAAATACAGCAAAAAATACTCTTGGCGATATATCAATACAGCAGCTCACGATATCGATACTGGATCATCACATTAAACGATACAATATATCGATATTTCAATATTTTATTCACAAAGGTCTTAAATTTTCTATTTCTATTTTTTTGTTTACTCAATCGGGCTGCAGTGCGATGTGAAATGGAAGGAGGGAAAAAAACAACAACATGAAATAACGTAACGTGAATAACGTCTAATTTGGAGTATGTGCAAACAGTATTTTGTTTTTTGGTGCCGGCGGTAATGATTAAACAATCAATTCCGTTTACGCTGCCAAAACACAAAACTCTGGTCAGATGCGCTTAGGTTGCATATGCATTTACGCCACATACATCACCAACGAGCATCAGCACCGAGCCGCCTGACGTGCATACCCAATCCAATTCCACACACTTTTGCGTCACTGTATGCATGCAGATTTCCTCCCGAAAACACTTGTCTAAACGTGGAATGAAAAGTGAAGACGTGATGCCACTTTTGCATCTTCAGTTCAGACCGTCATCATATAAACATATCCTTAGATTCTAGATATAGAATTAGACCTGGTGTTTTTCGCCCACATAATAGGCGTGACTTTGGTCTTAATTTTCATTTAAGTGGTCTTAAAAAGGTCTTTAAAAGTCTTAAATTTGGGGTAGTCAAACCTGGGCATACCCTGTAGTGGTTTATTGCTAGAAGGACTTACTTGAAAAATCATTCCAATTTTGTGAACAACATGTTGTCGTCTTTTATAGCGACGCATTTACTTTCGCATCTTAGAAGGTCATTGTTGAAGCAGCGATAAATGGCAAGACAAGCAGCAGAACGTCCGGGGCATATAAACCAGAGAGAATAAAATATCAAAATTAAAATGGGCATCAGGACTGTTTTTTGATTGGTGTTATTTGAAATAAACTTTGAGGTTGAAATCAGCTTTTTTGTTGGACGCTAAAACAGAAAAAATATTTAGAGGCATACATTAACATCTGTTTAGGTAAAATACAGAAAAGCTCATAAAAATTTTAATCTACGATGGTGGACTTTTGCACTATATATGGACTGAACCATTGCCCGGTCGTGCTTTGCGGACACCTTGCTCTGTGGACTCAGGGTTCTCTCTCTCTTGCTCTCAAATCTAAGATTAGTCCTGGTTTAGACCTGATTTAGTCCCGATTTAGTCCTGGTTTACTCCTGGTGTAGATCTGGTTTAGTCCTGGTTCAGTCTTGGTTTAGTCCTGGTGTAGACCTGGTTTAGTCCTAATTTAGTCCTTGTATAGTCCTGGTTTAGTCCTGGTATGGTCCTGGTTTAATCCTGGTGTAGACCTGTTTATTCCTTATTTAGTCCCGGTTTAGTTCTTCTGATTCAGTCCTGGTTCAGTCTTGCTTCAGTCCTGGTTCAGTCCGGCATCACAGTTTCAGTCATGGAAACAGGAAACAGTTGTTATCTGTTTTTTCCATTATTCATTTAAACACAAAATCGAAAACTGAAAAATCTAATTGTTATGTGTTTGTTCATTTTGGTTTTGGAGACAAATAATGAACAAAATAGTTGATTTTTCGTTTTCTTGTTTTTGGTTTTATTTAGAAAAATGATTAAACAAAATGACAAATGGACTAAAGCACAATATGTCTTTCTTTACTGTTGGCAGGGATCAGATTGGTCAAAAATAGGGTCACCTGGGACATTTTTTATTTAAAACTGGGACAAATCAATAGTTTTGGATAAATCCACTGGGACAGAGGACACTGGGCTCAAAACTGGGACTGTCCCGGGTAAATAGCGACGTCCGGTCACCCGGTTTTAACCCGAATCAAGCCTCCGAAAGTACAAGAATTTGACAACAGTTTGTATATTCCGGGTTTAAGATGCAACATATAGTCCACCCCATTAGCATTCTCCCAAGACTCCGAGCTTTAACAGGGGCATCGTCAGGGTGACAGGCTAATAGACTTGTTTGCATAAGTCTGTGTTTGCTTGTTACCTCCCAGCTAGCCAGGCGCCAAAACCCACCTCCTCTCCCTTCGACGTTTCCTTTTTTTTTAACCGTCTCCCGTGTTGTATAAAACGGTATCTGGCTACCGTTAGCATAGTTATGTTGACTGCCGTGTTGGCTCGACGGAATTTGACTCGGGTTTGACAGTACAGGTGATTAGCGCGGTGTACTTTTAGCTCAGGGTTGACTTCCGTGATAATAACTGCACAACGCTGGCGTGACAGGCATGCCGAGATAAGCTTTGAAACGGGAGTGTGGGAAAAAAAATGAAAGTAAGAAGTAGCACGGGTAGGGAACAGAGTCTTGCGAATATAGACCTTTTTCAAAACAACCGTAATTTCAGTGATGTAGGGTAAACTTAAAACTTAATCGTAACTTAAACATAAGTTGAAAGTAACTTGAACGTAAATGTAAACATCACTCCCGGTTAACGCTTTTCTATGGCAAAATATCTGTGGGAATGTCTCGCGTATTTCCCACCAGCTTCATAAATCTGTTCCATCACCAAATCTTCAACCAACAAAGTCCACAAAGGACATATTCTGTCCTTGAAGAATTTATCCACAACTATCAAGGGAAGAAAGACGAAAAGGTAAATGCGAACAACAACTAGCATTAGTGAACTACTGAACAAAACGTTATGGTCATGAATAAAACAGAAGTAATAAGTCATTCATTAATAAGTATCTTGTTAACTCAGATTGACTGTAGAATTAAAATAATAAATCGATCTCATCAATTTTTCATATTAACATAGAGAGATTCATGCAGTTTGAATGCTACAGATGTCCACAGATTACATGTCTCGCATTTAAACTGCACAAAGTTTTTAATTTTATTTCAAGAATCAGTCTGAGTTAATAAGTTTCGTCTGTTTTATTCATGACCATAACGTTAGTTTTGCTCAGTAGGTCACTAATGCGCCGTCATTGTTCGCCTTTACGTTTTCTTACCTTGACAGTTGTGGATAAATTCTTCATGTTTATTCTTTGTGGACCTTGTTGGATGAAGATTTGGTGATGGGGCAGATTTATGAAGCTGGTGGAAAATACGCCAGACATTTCCACAGATATTTTAACATAGAAAAGCATTAACCTGGAGAGATGTTTACCCTACGGCACTTAAGGGCATTGTGAAAAAGATCTATAAGTGTGACCAGATTTTCAAAATAAAAAACTGGGACATCCCTGGTTTGGGTTGGTGTTGGTTGGTAATAATAAGACTGTAAAAATTGTCATGCATTTGGCACTAACGTGAGTCAGTATAGTCACATTTTTGCTCATTTTTAAGCCGCTTTTCTGTATTTTACCTCAACAAATGACAATGCATGCCTTTGTTTAATGTCGACAGGGATCAGATTGGTCCAAAATAGGGACACCTGGGAATTTCTTGCGTAAAACTGGGACAAATCTGCTGGGTTTTGGATAAATCTGCTGGGACTTGGGGACACAGGGCTCAAAACTGGGACTGTCACGGGTAAATAGGGACGTCTGGTCAGCCTAGTGAATATAGCGGAGTTAGAGAAAGTAGTGAGTGAAGTTTTGAAGATGATAGGATGAAGGTTGTGTCGTCTGGATGTGTGTGTTTGGCTCGAATACAAGTGTGTTATAAAAAAAAATGAGTCGAGGAGCGGACTTTACAAGCAGCAGTTTGATCAAAGTTAGTAAGTTATATCCAGCAACGTAGCAGCATCTTTCCGAGCCGCACTTTGAGTCGGTAAAGTCCTTGTTTATGCCGCCGCATCTGCGCGGAATTGATCTGGAAAGGAAGTCTCAAGGATTCCGTTGACTAAAGTTGAGATTGATTGGGTGTTTTATGTAAGATCTACTGTAAGACCAGTTGCTGCTTGTTAAGTCTGCTCCTTGCTCTCGCCTTCATTATGCAGTGTGGGTTTACTTTGAAAGGCTGGCATACCGAATACGCTTAGAAAGAATGTGATATTTCAAATTGGATCAAAGAGATGTCAGAATTTTTCAGAATTTTTTGTTGCGTGCCCAGGAATATTAAAAAAGGGCCAATATTACACCATTTCCTGAGCTGTGTTATAATATTTCCTCATCGCACACAGACCTGGAGTTGTGTTTTGTTTCATTCACACGTTTAACAGACAAAACCTGCATATTTATTAGGATGACTTCGGTGTTTTTAAACTCAATTTCAGCCCTGGAATTGACCAATCGCTACGAAACTAAAGGTAAAAAGAGCTGTTAACTTGAAACCTAATGCTAAACTAAATGATGTCACGAAGTAGAACGGAGCATTTTGAGCTTTGTAGATGAAGTCAGACTAAAAATAAAGGGTTACTCATGAGACAAAACACAAATCCAGGTATGTTTTTGAGGAGGTACCAACACTATAACATGATTAAAAGTGCTTAAGAGTCCAATTTTCAGTAATATAAACAAAATAAATAACTAAATTTATGAGTTTGCTTAGTCCTTTTTTCAATCATTGCAAAATTTTATGTTCATCTGAGTAAAGATTGGTTTTCAAAAGGTTTAAAATCTGCATATTTCAGTGTTTATGCAATAAGAACAACTACGCATCATTAATTATTAGGGATGTAACGATATCCAAATCTCACGGTACGATATTATCACGATATGCATCTCACGGTACGATATTTATTGCGATATTTTGGCGTGGCAAATATAATTCTAGATAGGACACACTTTTTTGCTTTTAAAATACCTTGACAAGATTTTGGTGTGAATAATTACAGTTAGAATCTCAAGAATTCAAGTAAAAAACCTATTCTTCATGTTGTTTGTGCTGAAATGCATCATGGGATATGTAGTTCACGATGTTTATTAGCTATTCCTACTAAACATCAACGCATTTAAGCAAAGGAACTTATAATTTGATATATTGTGAGGACGTCTGATGATGCAATATCACGACATTTTGGTTATTGTTACATCCCTATTAACTATCATCAAAGCTATAGTCAATATTTGTCCCAAGTAAGACTTTTTGACGAACATTCTTAACTGATGGAGCTTATTTACTTGATTGCGAGATGAGGTCTGTGCCTAAAGTGAGGTCATAGATTGCCTCTTATTTATTTAATTTTGGTATATTGTGATATGCCAATGAAATAATACAGAATACAAAACAAATCTTGGTAAATTAAGTGTTCTGTATGCCAGTCTTTTTGTGCATGAGTGTCTATGCTGTCCTTTACTCCTCCCTCCTCCTCTCCTCACTCTCCTCTCTTTTCTACTACTTTTGCACTGCAATCTTTGACACTTTGGCTTCCATTCTTGGTTAGCCGTCTTCTCTTTCTTACCGTTACTTTTCGTGCACTTACTCCACCACTTTTGTCAATCTCCGAACCAAGGTAGGTGTTGGCCGTAACCGGTTTTTGAACCATTGAAGAAGTCATCGCTCGAAGACGTCCAGAAGATACTTAACATGTATTTTTCTTGAGAATAGGGCCATAGTTGATGAAAGAAATTCCTGGTCGACTCTTTGTTACTAGTCTATAAAGGAGACATCGTAAACGCTCTTAAAACGATTACGTATCTCGGTGTATCTGGCTCTAACTGCACTCACATGACTACACCAGCACAGGAATTCATGCAAAACAACTAAAAAAGCACTATGATAAAATAAAAAGACAGATTAAACTTGTGAATCATGAGTTCAATCTGCATTTTTGCATAGAAACACCAAAAAATACTGAATCTTCAGATAACTCACATAATAACTTCTACTTTCTACTGTTGTCCCATATACTGTACATCCTTAGAATCTAAATTCAGTTACCGTATTTTTCGGACTACAAGGCGCACTGGATTATAAGGCGCAATGCCAATAATGTTGAATTCACTCATCTATTTTCAAACATAAAGTGCACTGGATAATAAAGCGCATTAAGCGAAACAAACGGACGACACTTGAGACTGATCCCTTAGCCCAGGCATCCACGATGCATTGGCAACCCACCCAATGTGTGTGGATAATTTAAGTTTTTATTTCCTACAAGGAGCACTCAAATATACATAAAGTAATAATGTGTTTAATGCAGCTTTGCGCACATTTGTTTACATTTTACAGAAACTAAACTTAAAACTACATGGCTCATTTGCGTAAACTATAAGCGCTGAAAAAAAAAAGGCTCGCTCCTTGCATGCTGATGCGGTCAACTTCTGTCAGATTTACTCCTCAAGGCTCCTGACTACGGTAGCCATAATACTCTGACAATGCATCAAGTAGTGCGGCTTGTACTAAAACATTTTGACAGGTTTTTGAGCGCCATGTACCACATAAAACCGGTTTGAGATCAGTAAGCACAACCAGAATTAATACATAAGGTGCACTGTCGATTTTTGAGAAAATTAACAGATTTTAAGTGTACCCTATAGTCCAAAAAATACGGTATTCAATTAGTTTTGATCAACTAAGGCACCATCAACTCATTAATCATCAACTTGGCTAAACAACTAAGAAACTACAGCCTTGTTTTAGAAGATAGGACAACCACGATTTGCATTTTGACACATTTCTTGATTCAATTTCTTGTTTTCTTTTTCGCATCTTTCTTGACATAGTCTATAAACGTGGCAAATTTTGTAGCTTTCCAACGTTTTTTTTTTTTTTTTTTTTGTAGATCTCAACATTCATGGCGCTATCAAAGCCACCCAAACTGGAACATATTTTGAACCAACACTGCTCCACCAACATCGCAAACAAATTCAGCTTGTGGACGTACGCGTTGCTATGACAAACACATGCAAATTAGTAGAATAAAAGGTGACATTTGGATTCACTGAGTTCTGTCTAATTTAAAACCTTGGGTCTCTTTGGAGAACTGAATTAAATAACTGAGTAATTATTCTCTGTGCAGTCTGCCATTCAAGCGGGCTATCCATGGTGGCCCTGGATACACACTGGAGTTTAATCAGGCAGGTTAACCCCCATGACCGTTGCTAATGAACTTATTGCATTAGCATGTTTTAGCCGTTCTATTGCTTTATTCAAACCGGCGAATGGAAATATTTGGATCCACAATTCATAATGCAACGTAATTTAGCCACTTTTATACCTATTACGCGATCATTTTCATAATATGGATCAGGGTTGGGTCGGCACATCTCATAGAAATTTCAGTTAGACTAATTATGACAATGGGGACGTTAAGATGCTAATGGCTTGAGTTAGCGTTCGCCCGAAAGTATTCTGGCTTTTTCTGGTTGTTCCGTGGTTCATTTGTTGACTTTTTATAGTTTTACTCATTTGCATTTCTATACACACTGCAAAAAACAAAATCTAGTCAAGTTAAGATGACTTGAATTAAGAAAGTTTTATCGTGATTTGAGTAAATTTCACTTGACAAGTAAAATTGTGGATTGGTGGAATAAGATTTTTTGTACTTAAAATAAGAAAATACATCTTTCTACACTTAAAATAAGAAAAACAACGACTTTTTGCACTTAAAATAAGAAATAATCAAATGCTGCTTTTTGGAATGTAATGATATCCAAATCTCACAGTACGATATTTTCACGATATACATCTCACGGTACAATATTTATTGTGATATTTTATTTTGTGGAGGCTAACAAAATTGTGAATATGTTACTTTTTCCTCTTAAAATGGCTTGACAAGACGTAAAAAGTGCTTTAAAAGTGCTTAGAACTGCTAGT
This sequence comes from Boleophthalmus pectinirostris, assembly GCF_026225935.1. Taxonomy (NCBI): domain Eukaryota; kingdom Metazoa; phylum Chordata; class Actinopteri; order Gobiiformes; family Gobiidae; genus Boleophthalmus; species Boleophthalmus pectinirostris. Next base: position 5,198,358 of record NW_026571153.1, on the reverse strand, counting down.
TCTTCATGTAGTTTGCACCAAAATGGAGCAAAGGATCATGGTCGATGTAGTTCCCTCTGTTTTTTTAGCTATTGCTGCTAAATAACAATGAATTTAAACAAAGAAATTTGTGATTTGATATATTGTGATGGCCCACGATATTCTTGAGAGACTTTTGATGAAACTATATCACCATATTTTGGTTATTGTTACACTCCACACTTATTCCATTGGTAGATAATTTTACTTGTCAAGTTGAATCTACTCAAATAAAGTCAAATGTTCTTAACTTAAGTCATTTTACCTTAGCTAGATATAGTTTTTTCCAGCGCACATTTTTCCTGTATGCAAGAAGGGTTTTGCTCCGTTCAATAATGATGCAAATTCTCACATCAACGTACCTTAGCAAAGCAGTCCCCAACCTTTTTTTCTCGTAAGGATCGATAATAAACATAACATTTGTCAATAAGCATCCAACTCGTAACCGTACTTTGAAAAAACAGGTGTGTATACTCATTTTTGCTGTCTTTAGGTTAAGTATTGCAGTATATTTTCAGAGTAAAATACTAACTAGAGTTAAAAAAAAAAAAATAATGTTTAAAGAGATATATAATTTTTTCCTGTGGGGTCCAGTACCCGGTTCGGTTCTGGGCCTCAGACCATTGGTGGAGGACTCCTGCCTTAGCACACATTTTGCCTTACATGTATTATAAGAGCAAAAATAAATAAATAAATAAATGTCAAAGGCTCTGAACCAACAACTTTCGACTGTAGTAAGTCTGACAAAATCTAGGAAAAATTTGAAAATGTCCCAATTTTCCTCATCTCCATAGAGCCTATTCTGAACCTGGAAAATCAGTTTGAACTATCAGCTTCTTCTCTCACTCTGATACTGCACCATATAATCCAATCCAATCCACTTTATTTATATAGCACATTTCAAAAACAAACAAACTGTTTCCAAAGTGCTGCACAAATACATAAAAAATAACAACAATAAGATGATAAAGTAAACTACTAAAATAATACTAGTCTTAAAGTAATAAAACCAATAAAATAAAATAAAACCGGTAAAATAAAAATAAAACTATATCATATCATCAGAAATAAATAAACCAATAAATAAATTAAATCAGTAAAACCAATAAAAACACATAAAAATAAATAAAAGACACAGAGGACCACACAACTCACGCGGTGTTAAAAGCCAGAGAATAAAAGTGGGTCTTCAGACGAGATTTAAAACTCTCCACTGTGGGGGCTGCTCGAACGTGAAGCGGCAGATCGTTCCAGAGTTTAGGGCCGACCACAGAGAAAGCTCTGTCCCGTCTGGTTTTAAGTCTTGTGTTAGGCCCCCTGAGCTGGAGCCGGACCTCGGACCTCAGAGCGCGCGCAGGGGTGTAAATTTGGATGAGGTCCGAGATGTACTGTGGAGCCAGTCCATTCAAAGCTTTAAAAACAAACAATAAAATCTTAAAATCTATTCTAAAATTAACAGGGAGCCAGTGCAAAGATGCAAGGATTGGGGTTATGTGCTCTTCTCTCCTTTTTGCTCCTGTTAAAAGTCGCGCTGCAGAGTTTTGGACTAACTGTAGTCGGTAAAGTGCGTTTTGCGAAATGCCGGAATAAAGTGCATTACAGTAGTCCAGGCGTGATGAAATAAAAGCATGCATAACTTGTTCAAATAGTTTAAAAGATAAAAAAGGTTTAACTTTAGATCAAATATAAATGAGAGAGTCACATATTGTTGCTTATACATGGTTCTCATCCACCAACATAAGCAAAAAATAAATAAATAAAACATAAAAATGTGTAGGTGTGAAAAAAAGATGCATTAGTATTGCCGTTTGAGAACCATCACTTCAAGGCACAGTAAAAAATACATATAAAAATAAAAATGTATTCTCTAACACTAAATACCCATCGTTTCTTTTTTCGTTTGTTTGTTTGTTTAAAGGCATCGCCATGACGTTCGCAGAATTGATGCTAATTATCTTTACAAGCCCTTTACCCTTACGAGCGACAATGAAATCTAATGCCTATTGTGTATGAACAATGCTAAAAATACGGAGCATCATTATCGCATATCTTGTACTAAATGTGCTAATTACATCTTACATCTCGGATATTTTTTTTTCCAATTTTGCTTTGAGCGTTGCATTAGCGGTGACACATGTGAACGCCTGAAGGAAACCCTGAAAAAATGAATGCGAGAAGCGTCATGAGATTAAGATTGGATAAGATAAGATGGGCATATGGTGTTGACGGGGCTCGGAGCATCTCTACAGGCCAACAGGATTCCACTTACTTATGCACCATACATATAATAAACAATAATTACGAAAATAGGCATATTATATGAAACAGCTGTTAGAGGTACATAAGTATTTGTAAGGTCCAATACATAAACAGATGCAGAGATAATAAATACTAAATAAGAAGTGATCGTGGAGGCGCTTCTCGCTCCTTCGACTCTGTTTCCATTTTACTTTACATTGAGAAATTGTCGCCATCTCTCTGAAACTGCAGCTGTGAGCCTCGTCATTTTGGTCGTAAAGTGTTCGTATTAAACTTCTCTGCATCATCCCGGTGTTTTCATTTCGCCATTTTGTCCTTCAGTAAATTCCTTTACATAATATGAAGCCTGAATCCAAATTTCGCTCCTATAACTGCTACAGCATCGTGAGCTTCATTTGTCAACTGCCTTAGTGCCTTCTTGATACGGTCTATAGTTCAAACTGTTGTTAGTTCATATGTTCTTATCTATTTCTTATCTATAGCTCTCTTTTCTATAGAAGCCCAGTAAATAAAAATAAAAGCCTCATAGAAAGTCATAATTACGAGTTTAAAAGTAATAATTATGAGTTTAAAAATCATAATTATGAGTTTAAAAGTCATAATTACAAGTTTAAAAAGTCATAATTGTTAGTTTAAGTCATAATTTTGAATTTAAATGTCATAATTATGAGTCTAAAAGTCATAATTGAATCTAAAAGTCATAATTATTAGTCTAAATGTCATGAGTACGAGTCTAAAACTCATAATTACAAGTCTAAAAGTCATAATTATGAGTCTAAAAGTCATAATTGAGTCTAAAAGTCATAATTATGAGTCTAAATGTCATAAGTATGAGTCTAAAAGTCATAATTACAAGTCTAAAAGTCATAATTATGAGTCTAAATGTCATAAGTACGAGTCTAAAAGTCATAATTATGAGTCTAAAAGTCATAATTATGAGTCTAAAAGTCATAATTACGAGTCTAAAGGTCATAATTATGAGTCTAAAAGTCATAATTACAAGTCTAAAAGTCAATTACAAGTCATAAATTATCTGAATTAAAAGTCGTAATTATGACTTATGCTGGAAACAGTAGGAAGTTGTTTTTTTTTTGACAACATGACACTAACTGCAGTTTTAGGAAGTAACTAAAAGTAGGAACCAAAAGTGGCCATAATTAACTGTGACAAATGTGTCAATATGTCATAGTGCAGAACCTTAAGCAAAATAATGATCGGACTTATTTTCATCTCTCCTCTTTGCTGAACTTTGCTGACTCCCATCTTCTGTACCACAGCATACTCAGAACTTGTTTTCTATGTTTTGCACCATTGCTTATTTATGAAGGTCCAGCTGACAAAGCAGATAAGAGGAGACAAGTGAACAGGAGCTCAGTGCTTTGACTGGCAGCATGTTTTCATTGGAAGTGATCACTCCGGCTCAGAGTTAACGCTGTCGGGTTAGTGTAGAGATAAAGGCAAACTGCACACCGCTCAGTCTTCCCCAAGACATTTGGCAAGATTCTTTTTTTTTTTTTTTTGTGGAGACATCTCTATGCTGTGGTTGGTAAGAATGTTGATGATGTATGGAGAAAAGTTGATATCCAAGAAAATCTATATTGCAATTTGAAGGATCGCTATTTGCAAGGTTTTTATTTTTTATTTTTTTATTTGTTTATTTGAGTAATATATTGTTCTCTGCACTATTGAACCTCTACAAACATGTTCTGAAATGCTCTGAGTAGTTTAGAAGTTCACATCTCTTAAAATGTTGACTGTCGACATGGAGAATCATGATTTTAAATTGTATGACAAACTCGTGATGTGTATATATTTCCAAAATGTCTCTATTTAAAAGCTGAAAAACACAAAAATGCTAGATAAAACAAGAGAGGTAGAGCGGTTCACTGGGTCTTAAAATAGTAAAAAATAACAGTACAGGTGCTCTACGAGGGTTAAGACTTCGAACAGAAAATTACCCTTACAGAAAAATGTAAAAATGGGTAAGGTACAAATCCGAGGCACTGTGACTGAGTATATTAAAAGTCCTTTATTACATGAAAGGAACGCCAGCGTGTTTCGACCAGCAAGATGGTCTTCGTCAGGGCAAAGTAGTAAAAACAAGACACATCGGGTGTCAATAAATACAATCAATTAATCACATAACATCACATGACAGCAACACACAAAACGCAAAAATGCATTTCATATTAAAACAAACCTCCACAGCTTTTGTTTGTCTATTTTTTGGGACAAAAATTTACACGACTGGGCTTTAAGTTCACTGGTATTGGGATGTCATTGTACATACGAATGTACCAATCCAATACTGGTATTGGATTGGTACTGATACTGAAAAATTACCTGGATCGCATATCGGCTTCCAAACCAAATATCGGTTCAGCAGATATCCCGATAAGACTAATTACTGGTCATAGTTGGAGCATCAGGAGGATTTTTGAAATTTTGCTTATACAAAGTTGTTTTCTAGATATTTGGTGGAGAAATAACAGTGACATGACACTTTTGGATCAGTTTGGTCTTATTTTATTTATTTATTTTTTTTTATAAGAAATAAATGCTTGTGTGTTTTCAGTCTGCACTGATATCTGTTGATAATATTGGCATATATTTAAAGCTATAGTATCTAAATCGGTATTGGAACTGAAAAAGCTTATTTATTTTACTTATTTACTGCTATTTCATTATTTTTATGGTTTTGCTTTTATTTGATTTTACTGGTTTTATTGTTTTAGGATTGGTACGACCAAATTTTAACAATTTACCATTTTGTTTTCATTTTATGATCTCTGTGCAGCACTTTGGAAACTGCTTTTTTTGTAAAATGTGCTATAGAAATAAAGTGGATTTGGATTTGTAACACTTGATGTCGAATTAAAACACAAATCAGGTGTATACCCAAAACATACACAAAATTTAACAGCGCACACACATTATATTTTAGTTTTAGGCATCTCATTCCGTCCTTTCCTTCAGTCATAATCAAATGCTTGTATCCCTGGCAGATAGCTTTCCATTTTGTTAAGTAGAGTGGTCGGGGGCCCCTGAGGCGACCCTGTTGTGCTGCTGCCTGGCTCCCTCCGGTGCACTCCCACTGAGGCTAATGCGCGTGGCTCTGCATCGGAACAACAGCAGCAGATAAATGGATGTGTTTGGATGTCCTTTCGGCCTCCTTGGACTTTATCGCCACCGCTGAATTTAAACACACCACGGCCCAACTTTCTGTGCTGGGCTAAGGCTGAACACAGGAAAGCAGATGATGCAGTTGTTTTGATATCATTCTCTAAATAGTGATTTGTCTGGAAATATAAATGGGAGTTTGCTGTGAAATGTAAGACCAAACTGAAGACATCTCGACTTGTCTTTTGTTATTTGTAAGTTGGTGCTTTGCCATAAGTTGGAAGAACATCTCAACAAGACAAGTTTGCAGTTTGTAAAGATTGTACAATTTTAAAAGACCAGTCTTGTTGTTGTGTTCTGAATGAGACAAGAGCTGAGACCATTTTCTTCAAGTTGTTAAAAAAAAGACAGCATTATTGCAAGACTTTCAGTTCCCTGACAAACAAATTTTGCCTGAAAGTTTAGTTTTTCTTTGGCAAGGTCTTGTCTTGTTGAAGTCAATATCATCATCAAATTAGAATTTTAATTGTTATGGATTGGTTCCTTTCCAACCTTCCAATGTCTTTGATAAACTTAAAGGAACTCTACGTACCCTGTGGTCTTGCAGTTTTAAAACAAAAATATATTACAATCACAGCTGCTTTAAACTGCATATAGGGGATACGAGTTTTTTCTCATTTTCATGCCTCATGTGAAAGCTCAGAACCTCCGGAATTCACTCACTGAGCTGCAGAGGCTGCACCAGCACTGATTCATGATTGGTTTCAGGTTCTAGGGTTTAAGGGGTTGTCACACCTTGATGATTTAGCCAGAGTATACCAATGTATGAAAAATTTGACAAATACATCAGATAAGTTTTGTATAAATTATGAGCACGCTGAAACACGCTGGCATACATCGACATACGGCAAGGTCGTCGAAAAATATTCAGCATGCCGAAAATTCCTCGATGTATTTCAGCGTGTGCTTATACGTCCTGCATACGTGGGCCATAAGTTGTAGGTAAGTTCTGCGATCGTTGACACACGTTCACACACGTTAATTATAAGTTATTCATAAGTCCAAATACGTTGAGATAATGTCTAGCGTACTCATAACTTATGAGTAACGTGTTTTGAACCTACGTGTAAATTATATCGAACTTACCTCCAATGCATACTGACGTTTGCATATGTATTTGACATGTTCTGATGACGACAGAACTTACTGAATATGTTTCTAACTTGTAGCTATACCGTATATAATGGCAGAGTGTAGGGAAATTGGTGTATAAAAATGGAGAAACCGTCAGTAATCCTCCAGACTTCATGGTTCGGAGTTTTCTTCGGCATTATGCTTGTTAATGTTGTTACTGCGATGTCTAGTACAGTAATGAATCGCTGAGCTGCAGACTTTATATAGGCGACGGAACGGGATCATTGACGATATGCTGCCGTGCACTGTGCATAAGTTAGTCCATCGTTGACGCTGATAACACGTTAAGCATTGGTTGGTATAAGTTATATATAGTCAAGGCAAGGCAAGTTTATTTGTACAGCACAGTTCGTACACAAAGTAATTCAAAGTGCTTTATAGAATAAGAAAAACATTACAATCAGAATAAAAACAAATCAAAACATAAATAATCACCATAAAATTAAAGATTAAAATTTAAAAAATTAAAAGAGAGAGAGACATTAATTACATAAATTAGAGAGAAGAGTGCGGAATGAAAACCTTATATATAAGTATATATAAGTTATCAAAATGTTCTATATAAGTTACTAATATATTATGTCTGTGTCCAACTCATGAGCACACTATGTATACACCCAAAATTGGAAAAAAAACACAAAAACCAAAAAAACATAGATAGTTCAGTGTATGCCAGTGTTTTAAGGAAATTCTGGTTCGTCTGCATATGCTGGTTAAATCGTCAAGGTGTCACAGGGCCATTAGGTAGTGAGGATTCATACCAGAGAGTCTTTTTAGTTTTAAATCAGCTGGTTTTAAACATTGGAACTGGCAACCCAGATGACAGACTCAGGTGAGGCTCATTCTGTTTTCTGATTGAATAATTGTCTTGAGAACAAAACACCAATTTATAATAATAACAAGTTGACCATTATGTCCATTGTTTTTGTAATTGAAAATAAATCAGCCTTACAGTAAGACAAGTAAGAGTTATAACTGATTTGTCGACCTTGTATTTAGGGACACGCTCAGGTCATGTTTAAGGATATTTAAATCATAAACCTTCCTTTAAATCCGCCTCAACTTCCTTCCCGACTTCCCACCTCCTGCCAACTTCAGCGCGTTGTCATATCGCAACCCGACCATCCGACTTCCCAAAACCAAAATCCTGCCATCTCCGCGTCTGCGACTGAAAAATAACTGCAATAACACGACATCATTCTCGAATCCGAAGCGTACTGTATCCCCCTAACCTCCAAACGCTTACAAATGTATTCACGCCAGCGCCGATATCAGGAAGCTGTCTTGTGCACGACACCATTTGAACACACTGCACCGGAGTTATTTGTTATTCACCAGCAGCCCGCGGTGATTGACTGGTCTATTTGTCTCCGCACGGCGTATAAGAGGGCCACTTGATATTCCGCCTTTATTCGCGCGGAACTGCCAGGCTAGTTGGTGTGTACGGCGTGCGTGCGGTAATACTAGCTTTTCTTTTTTTTCTTTTTTTTATTTTCTGCTGTTGAACGGTAGAAAACGAGAGAGGGTTAGAGCGTGTTGGTGTGTTTGGAAGCACAGGCAGATGCTACGAGGAGAGGAGAGAGAAACGGACGGGGGGAACTAGGACATTGTGTAACTGGTAGTATTTGCGATGTGTGCGAACGGAGCGCTCGGTTCTAGCCGCTGAGCCAAAGGGTGGCGCGGAATACTAATGGCGTTTGTATGTTTGGATTGACGGGACGAGGCTGTCTCTGTGTTTGCCGCGGTAGTTTGAACTCATGTTTGAATTCATGTTTATGATAATGCCGTTATGATTTGCACAAAGAGTTCGAATCGGAATAACATTTGTTGGCATCGTCAGTGAGCAAAAGTCGTAAACTACGGACTTGCTTTGGTGGTATCGTGCAACATAAAACAATACATACAACTACAGTAAATATTTTCTGATCTGTTTTTCTCTCAAACGGAAAAAAAAAACAAAAAAACTCTGTTCCTTGGTAGTACAGGAAGTGCTCCACTGTGTTTTTTAAATTCCAGATACCTTCACTAAAAATCTTTGACTTAAACTGTGGTGTCAGACTTTTGTGCCATATACAAACTGAACCAGGACTACAGCAGGACCAAACCAGGTCTAAACCAGGTCTAAACCAGGTCTAAACCAGGTCTAAACCAGGACTAAACGAGGACTAAACGAGGACTAAACTGCTCTCAGTCCTGGTGTCATTCCCTCTCTCAGTACCATTCTGGTCCTGGTCTGGTCCTGGGCTGGTCCTGGTCTGATCCCGGTCTGAGTCCCGGTCTCAGTCCTGATTACTTGACAGTCCCAACACTCCTGGTTCAGTCTAGGTTCAGTCCTGGTTCAGCTCTAGTTTAGCCCTGGTTTAGTCCTGGTTTTAGTCCTGGTTAAGTATTATTAATATATTTACTTATTTTACTTTTACGTAATAAACTTCCAAGTTTATTACCGGTCTCAGTCCTGGTCCTGGTCTCAGTCCTAAACTAGGACTAAATCAGGCCTGAGACCGGTTTAGACCTGGTTTAGACCTGGTTTAGTCCTGTTTTTGTCCTGGTTTAGTCCTGGTTCAGTCCTGGTTTAGTAATAGTAAATAGTAATAAGGTAAATAAAAATCATACAAATGCAATATTCAAACACAAAATACTGTATATAGTATGGGTAATCCAACAGCTGATTTGGTATAAAAGTTTTGTCTGACTCGGTTTTCCAAATCAACTTTTCTTCCTCCTGATTTACACATTTTATTTGTGTATTTGAGAGAAAAAAAAAAAGTTAAGAAGTTGTTTTGTTTTTGTTACCATCTGTTTCATATATTATTCATGAAGCTATAGTTGAGTAGTTTAGATTAAAAAATGAATAGACTCCTCCAACATGATTTAAGTGCGTCAGTGTTATTCATTTACATCAACATCATCAAATCAAAGGTTTAAAGACTGGGTACAGGTGCTTGGAATTAAGTATTTGAAATATCTGGATTGGATAATTGACTTGAGAACCGAAATGTGCACTTTTACGACTTTTACGTACAACTACGTTTATCACGTATCTTCTATCTTCACGAAGACCAAACTAGACTAGAAGATTAGAAGTTACAGGTCAGATCTGTGGAGAGGCGACTGCGCTCTCAATCAGAATACATGTTTTTCTCTGTGTTTTTGAGTTATAAAACTATACAATTTGATAAACGTAAAGCAGAGCTGTTTGAGGTCGTACTGCGGAACATTTTAAGCAAAGCAATGACATCTCCGTAGAAACAAGCAGGTGACGGATCCCAACCAAAAGTTACACAGTGCACTTTTAACTTAAATCAACATCAATCATTCGTTCATTCGTTTTTCTAAATAAAATAAAAAAATAAGAAAACGAAAAAAATAAAATAAAAATAAACACTATTTTCTTCATTATTTGTCTCCAAAAACCAAAATGAAAAAAAGTATAACATCCGTTTCCCGTTTCCATGACTTAAAGTGCGATGTCGGACTTTTGCGCCGCATACGGACTGAATCAAGACTACAACAGGACTAAACCAGGTCTAAACCAGAACTGAACCAGGACTATACCGGTCTCAGTCCTGGTTTCAGTCCCGGTCTGGTGCCAGTCTGAGTCCTGGTTTCAGTCCTGATCACCTGACAGTCTATGCTGGCGCACTTCCTGGCCCGTCCCTGGTTTCTTTCCTGGTATAGTCCTGGGTTAGTCCTGTTTTAGGACTGAGACCGGGACCAGGGCTGGGAGCAGACCGGGACCAGGACCAGGACTGAGACTGGGACCAAACTGGTACTGAGACTGGTTTATTCCTGGTTTAGACCTGATTTAGACCTTGTTTAGTCCTGGTTCTGCTGTTATCATTTCTTTTCCATTATTCATTTAAACACAAAATCGAAAACTGAAAAAAGGAATCATTATCTGTTTTTCCATTTTGGTTTTGGAGACAAATAATGAAGAAAACAGCTGCTTTTTAATTTTCTTATTTTTGGTTTTATTTTGTAAAATGAATGAACAATTGAAAAATGAATAAAACCATCAGACAGACCCTCCACTCTCCAGAAAAGCTACGCAGTTCGCCTGTACGAATCCTCTCAAGTGTCCATCAAGAAAGTTCCACGGACCCACTGTCCTTGCCTCCAACACAAACATTAGCTTGCTAACGCTGGCTAGCTCTGGCCTACTGTTAGCGCCTGATTGTCTTGATCAGTCTCAGGCCTCCTCGGTCACGCCTCGCTCCTCTCGCAATCTCACCGATCCGAGCGCTAATGAAGGCTGATGACTGTGGCGCATTCTCACTCACCCGCTCCGCCAACCCCACAGGTGATCATTTGCTTGGGACGCTAAAAAGAAATAGAGAAAAGAAAATGGACGACCTGTTTTTTTGAAGAGCGAGATTGCTTCGTGGAGTCGTGTGTGTGGTGTCTGGAGGTGTTGATGGTGAGGGGGGCCCGTATGGCGAAGGTCACTGTAAAATGGACAGCGTGGGTTGGTAAAGAAGGTTTTAAGTTGAAGATTGTTATCAGACAAATTATATCATGAACTGCAATACTCTACCGAAATATTTAAAGAGCGTAAAAATAATACAAATTATATTTTCACTAAAACATAGTTAACATCAGTACTAGTATATTTAAAAGGCCTCTAAACAACAAAATCACTTTTTTTCCTACTGATTATTTGAGTAACTGGGTCTGAAATAGACATGTATACCTATCCATGGCGATATTTTAGCATTTTAGTGCACATTTGTTAAAAAACTGAAAAGTCGTGTATGTAACAATCTCTTTAGGATCAACTATGGCCAAAACATTTGAATTTTCAGGTTGGACTAACGAGTCAGACGCAGGGTTCTTACGTGACGAGCTCAGCCACTGGCATCTACGGGCGGTACCTGAGGAGTCCCTCTCAGTCTGCCTGTACCTGGCACTGCCATGTCCTGACATGTCTTTAGAAAAGGGACACAGCGTGATCCAAGCACAAATGTCTGCTCTGTTTCAAAGTCCAGAGCGCATCGGTCCGCACCATGTTGGATTGTTCTGAGTTTTTCAGATTTTGGAGTAAAGCTTCGGGAGGGTGTTCAGCGGCTCTTTAAATATCAGGTTTGATTAACAGCTTTGTTGCCAAGTGCCCACCCCTTGCCAAACCAGCTTGGATTTACAAATATGGTCCCTTAGCCTATAACTGCTTAGCCAGCCTGGCGCCACCTTGTGCCTCCACTCAATTTAATTTCTCTCCAGCAACTAGGTCAGGAATCAAAATACAATAGACAGTTTGCAAAAACCCCGGAAGTGCGAGTTCGGGCAAGTTTTTGTCTTTTCGACGCATGCTCACTCAATTTTAGGTTGCAGTAACCGGGATACTGCTTACACGTGCCACAGTACCCCTAATACTATCGGAATATACCAGCTACAGTATCCCGGTTTCTAGTAACTGGGATACTGCCTTATTTGGGATACTGAAACTGGGATACTGCGTTTACATGCACCATGACGAGACCGGGATACTCAAAAAACCCGATCATACCCAGGATACTGATGACATCTAGATAAAATAAACCGCCCCCCATCGCCAACAGAGGCCAAAGGAAGTCGTCATCCGCATGTTTCCAAACATCTTTTCGGGTTTGTGATGGAAGCATGAATAGAGATAAAAAAATGACTAACATTTTTAATATTTTTACTACTCAATTTTACTATTAACACTTAGTTTTGTTTATTATCACAGGGACGTCTGATTTGTTGTGTCGACCACCCATTGGAATTTTCTATTTGCTTAGAGAAACCCTAACAGAACTAACTCATTTTATATTTCAAATCACTACAAATGTTTTTATCGCTTTATTTACAAAAAGTACGCCATCCCCTGCTGCACCGCTTCTGTTCAGTGTGTATGTGTGTTTATTTATGAGAGCGGATAAGAAAAACCCTCGCAGTGTAATTATTGGGGATTCACACTGCGCTTCGGGCCTAATGAGGTGGCGGTTAATTGCCAGGTCCGGGCAGCGGGCTCCAAGGGCCCGGCTGGCAAACAGCGCGAGAGATGTGTGCCGCAGGAGTAGGTGGGCGGAGTAAACAATCAGGCAAAACAAGAGCTGAACAGGACTCAAGCCAAGAACGCTCGTATGACATCTTCTGAGTGGGCCACGCCGTCTCCCGGATGGTTTGGGGCGAAAACTGTTGAATTTAGTTATGGCGAGAGGTGCTTTGAGGAGCTGCAGCAAATTAAGTTTAAGAGGTTTGCAACACTGCTTAGTCATCCGGATAAATTGGAGCGGAGGAAATATTGAATGTATGTTAAGTTATGAGCAGTAATAAGGCCTTGCGAAAGTTGAGTTAGATAATAAGAAAAATATAAGCATTCAGAAAGTGGAGGCCTTGCGGTGGTGGAGGAATTATTGTACAGATAGCGAAAGGAAATTCAGAGCAAGTTTTAGAGTAAAGATGTTCCGCGACTCATCTCAAAAGCTTCTGCAGTTTGGGTCTGGTAACTTGTGTCTTGTATCTGCCTAGAGGGAGGAGCTAAAATGGTCAGTTTGGGGATAGATTGAGTAGACGTGAAAGTGAAAAGGCAAGATATTGGTAGTTTTCAGACTCCAGAATGTTCATCCAGGTTTTTTTTTTTTGGTCTCTATTATTGGCTGAAAGCAAGAACTCACTGTATTACAACGTAACTTTGCATTTTAACGATTTTAATTTGCGTGATTTGCTGTGAAGTCACCTGAAACCCAACAATTTACCTGTCATAATCAAAATATGTCTTGACCAATAAGTGGAATAGTAATGTTACAGTATCTTGTGACAATGCTTATTAAAAAAAAAATTAAAGGAACAGTCCAGAATTTTGGACAAAGGGCCTCATTTCCTAGTGAGCCAGAGTGTTGGAGACGTGTGGAGACACTTTTTAAATATTCCATCGAGTACTTGTATTTGCAGAGGTCACTGGTGCTAGACTTCTGCATGTCAATGGCCATAGTTATCCTGCCACTAAAAACAGTCTTACCCACTCCACAAAACACCCGAAACAAATCTATTATTATGCCAGACCGTCGACGTGAATGCCTGTGCTGATAGAATAATGTTTGAGATAAAACTAACCTTGCATCGCTTGAATCGTCTCATGTTGAGGGACTATTTTCTCATATATCAGTCCGACGCTGCCAAACTTTCGATCAGGAAGTACAATTCGCTACTGCTGCTCAGTAGCCAGGCTGGCGCCACCTAGTGCCTCCGCTCAATTTCATTTCTCTCCATCGACTAGGTCAGAAATTGGAATACACTAGATAGTTCGCACCAGCCAGTCAGCGAAGAGCCATACATTTTGTGTTGGCAACGATTCCTTGGATCAAGGATTTAAAGCCGGAACAAAGAGAATGTTTGGTGAATTTTATCAAGACGTTATTGCCCTTCTTCTTACGGGATTTGAGAAAAGCTTAATATACCAGTTAGCCCTGTTAGAGTCGTATTACATACGTCACGACCAAATAGCAGCGATTGGTTAAATTTAAAAAAGTACCTACCGTCGAGCTAACGAATTCTAACGCTGCGAGGTCAGACGGTTTCTACGAAGTGAAACCGGCTGATGAATCAGGCTAGCTGCTCAGACATAAATCCTTCAAATGCAAGGTTGGTTTTACTTCTAAAATTCTATCGTCTCGTGTAATAATAGATTTTTTTCGGGTGTTTTGTGGAGTGGGTAAGACTGTTTTTAGTGACAGGATAACTGTGGCCGTTGACATGCACTAGCCTAGCACCAGCGACCTCTGCAAATACAAGGACTAGATTGAATATTTTAAAAAAGTGTCTCCACACGTCTCCAACGCTCTGGATCACTAGGAAATGAGCTCCTATGTCCAAAATTCCAAACTGTCCCTTTAACATGCAGTATATTTGGTTAGAAAAACCCTCTGAACTTCCAAAAATGGCTATTACGGGTTTGGCATTACGACGTGTGGCTTTAAATACAAATTTGCTCGTAAGAATGTGTCATGAATGAGGTCCATTGTCTTCAGAAGGAAACGCAATTGTAGCCTTGAGTGTAACCGTGCGATATTTCCGAAAGCCCCTCTCTGTGTTGCATTCTTAAGGATTACATTGACTTTGCATTATCTACCACAATAGCTCAATTCTTAACCAACCTTATCTGGCTTCTCTCTCCGCCTCCCTGTTTCCTGGTTTTCACAAGTCTCCGAGGGGGTTAGCAAACGCCGATACCGACGACCCAATTTTAGCTTTGAAGCCTATTACATTGTCTCAAAACCGGGACTGATTTTCCTCCTCTTGTTCAGTTTTAATTAAAGATCGGGAGAGCATTAACGGACAATTAATGAAGACTTGTTAATTGCTCCAGGAAGACTTCGGCCACTTGCAGTTATCAAAAAGCTTTTCTAATCTTGGGGGAGAACTTTTAAAATAGGTTGCGTTTCGAGAATTTGATTATGAATTTGACTTTTTTTTTATGGGAAATGTGCAGTTTTTGAAAGAAAAATCCAAAATAGGAATCCATAAATTATTGAATTATTGTAAACGATTATTCTTTGTTACGGCTTGTCTCCATGTAATTTCATTTTTGTTTATTTATGCTTATGGAGACTTTGAACTATGTGCTAGGGTTGTTAAAAATACTGAAAATCAGATACTAATCGATACTAAAACTAGTATCGAGACTAGATACTCATATGAGCAGGTTTCCATATTAAAAAAATCACATTCACAGGACAGAAATGAACCTTTTTCTGAATCCTGAATAGGTTTAGAACGCTCTTGAGCACTAGTATAAGAGCACATAGATTAGTATACGCTAGGGACGTAACGATATCCAAATCTCACGGTACGATATTTATTGCAATATTTTGAAGAGGCTGATATAATTGTAGATGAGATACTTTTTTTGCTTTTAAAATCCCTTGACAAGATTTTGGTGTGAATTATTTCCATCATAATCCCAAGAATTCAAGTAAAAAAACACATTTCTTCATGTCGTTTGCACTGGAATATGTAGTTCTCTATGTTTATAAGCTGTTGCTACTATAAAACCATGCATTTAAGATAAGAACTTGTAATTCAATATATTGTGACAACCTACGATATTATTGTGTGACTTTTGACGATACAATATCACAATATTTTGGTTATTGTTACACCCCTAGTATATGCCCAAGGACCACTGTGGAACCTACCTGGACAACTATGGGGATATTAAAGAAAGTACTATGATTTAATGTTGAAAATAACATTCTATTCTCTAAAAAGAGTCTATTCTGTAGTATTGCAATCAAGTTTGACATTTTTGTATCATGACAGCTACTATGTGCCAGTTGTCGTTTCATGTGAGTAATGTAGATACACTACCGGTCAAAGGTTTTAGAACACCACACTTGTTCCAGTTTTTTTACAGTTTAGTGTTGACTAAAACGTATTCTAAACTTCTGACTGGTAAAAGTGTCCACCTTTGGCAGATATAACAGCTGAACACACTCGTGGCTCGTTCTTTTTAAAATCTAAATCAAATATTGTTCAGAAAGTTATTCCCAAGTGTGTCGCAGAAGTTTCCATAAAAGTGTGGCACTTGTAGGTTGTTTCACTCTTCTGTCCAGTTCATCCCAAACCAGCTCGATGGGGTTTAAGTCTGGACACTGTGCTGCTGGACACTCCATGTTTTCAAGTTTTAACATCTTGTTCTTTTTTCCTGAGGTAGTTTTGGCAGAGCTTGGACTTGTGTTTTGTATCTTTTTTCTTTTTTTTTTTTAAACCTCTGTCTGTTCAGTTCTTACCTTTGCACCATTTCAAGCTCTTCATTGGACTTGCACGACTTGAATTTCAATAAATAACTTGAAAAAATAGGATGTTCTAAAACTTTTGACCGGTAGTGTATATTAACCATAAACCAGGTCAACGAATTTGCAATTTGAGAGTTAAACAGCAAATTGCACCAGAGAATTTTGACTCCACTTGGTCAATTTTAACTATTGGGATTCTAGAGGTGTTCTACATGTATCTCTGTTGATGAAATGTTCAGCGGTTGCCATGGTGACTCAATGCACACTTTGCAAACGCAGACAAAAATGTTTTAAGACAGTCTGACTTGTGACTGTAGTTTTATGTGTGAGAGACTTGTAGTTCCAGTCAAGTCAGCTCTTTCTGGTCAGACTGTGTTCAAATAAAGCTCAAATTAAAGTCTAATTCGAGCAAGAAGAGTTTCAGACAGAGCAGTGCCTCCATTTAGCATCACCCCCACAGAGAAAATCGACGAAATCCGCTCTGCAAAGTATCAACAGGCGAATTCTGCATATATGTTGAACGAATCAGAAGACAATAGACCCCAGAGCGATATTCTCGTCAGGTATCCGTTCCGCGCATTTCTGTAGACCTGTAAGTCGATTCCTTTGTTGGCGCTTCGTAAATAGCAGAGTCCCACACCGAGCGAGTGTCAATATTCTGAAAGCTTGATTGAATTCAGAGGGGCAAATTCACGAGCAAATACCGGGAACGCCTTCTGCAATCTGAAGTCCGTAAACATGGACATTGTAGATTTGCGAGAAAATGGGATGGATGGTGAGTCTGTATCGCTGGAGTGGGGAAATATAGGCTTGGTAAATAATAAATATTGTGTCCTGAGATATGGCGGAGGGGCTCGGCGGCCGGGTGCATTCTCGGTTCTTTGTCAGGAGTTGTGAAGAAGTGTTGTGAGATTCCTGACTCTAACAATTTGCTGAATGTCCCACTCCGCTCCTCAACCCGATGTTTAGTTACGATATGACGTCTACGGGTATCAAATTGATGGATAGCTGCAGATCACATGAGCCAGCAGCAGACTTTTTTTTTTTTCATTTGTACAAAAACGACTACGTGAAAATAAAACTGGAGATGTTGAAAATGGGAGCTGATCTGCAATATGGCGTCTTGAAAATATGACATTAAAGATTGCGCAAATCAATCCAAATACAACTCCGAGAAGGTAAATGAGAAAAAGTAACAATTATAAGAGGTTTTAAAGCTCTGTAAAGTCAATTTTGGAGAATAGGTCTGCTTTAAGTCTTGGTTCATGCTTTATTTAGGCTGTACTTACTGTAAAATAAACATACATGTCATGATTTAGCCACTATTTTTATTATATCGTATTGAACTGAAAGCTCACTGTAGCGAGGTATCCAATCCAATCCACTTTATTTTTATAGCACATTTCACAGTTTAATAATAACAACAATAATAAAATGATAAAATAAACTACTAAAGCAAATTTACCTACGGGTACGAATAAAGCAACCTAACCTAACCTAACCTACTAAAATAATCATACTAGTCTCAAAATAAAACCAGTAAAATACAGTAAGAGCAAAATCATAGAATAGCAAAAAATAAATAACTAATAACTAAACTAATAAAATACATTAAAAATAAATAAAAAACACAGAGGACCACACAACTCACACGGTTTTAAAAGCCAGAGAGTAAAAGAGGTATGCATCGTATCGTGGCCTATGTATCGAGGAATGTATCGTATCGCCAACTTCTTAATGATACCCAGCCCTAACGTCGACATAAGAATTATATTTAAAGGTGCATTGTGTAACTTTTGTAGTGGAGGGTCCATTAAAGGCTTTTCTCCATGGAGATGTTAATGCTTTGTCTGGAATGTTTCACAGTATGGCATTAAACCTTTCTATCTTGATGAAGACCAAACCAGACCAAGTTACAAGTCCGTTCACAGAAATGGCTATAAAACCACCTGTACTTGAATAAATGTAAGGTAGAGCTGTTTAATGTCATACTGTGGAACATTCCAGGCAGAGCAATGACGTATAGAAACAAAAAACAACAAAGAAGTTATCGACAAATAGTTTATTGATTAACACCCAAACCCAAACTCTTACGCATAACCCCGTAGCACATCACCTCCCTGATACTATGGAAACAGAAAGTTAAAACCATACTTTAGATTTTACATTTTCCACGTAGATAGACAGGTTTCAGTTACAGGTCAGATCTGTGAAGTCTGTGAATCTGATCTCGCAGTCAGAATGCATGTTTTTCGAAGTATTTTTGAGCTATAAAACCGCCCGTAAATGAGTAAATGTACGGTAGGGCTGTTAAACGGACCCTCCACCTAAAAAGTTACCCGATGCGCCTTTAGAAAAATGTATAATGAAAACAACTAAGTGAAATCGAAAGAGAAGAGAGCCGAGAACGTACTGTAGCTGTACCGCAAACTGTACTGTATATTACAATTGTTTCAAACCAGTGGTCCGGTTCATTTATGTATTTTACTAAGTCAGCAGAACATTCATATTCCAGCTCGCACAATCATGACTATGCAACACATTGTACAGTCCGTGCACGCCGTTTTAATTCATCATCATATTTCCTCATATAGCCCCTGCATACATTTTCTTTGCATCTTTTAAAATTGCTATTCCGCCCTACACCTCATGTTAACTGAAGCCAGACCGTACTGCGTGTTAACATACATCAACATAATAATCACAATGGAAGACAAATGGACCCGGCATTTTCATTTATTTCAGATGTACAGCCAGGAGCGTCGTCATTTACAACAACATATGTTTTCAGTTGGAACTAATCTGAAGCATATTGGACCTGATGGTAATCTATTGGGAGTTTAGGGACATGCAAATTTTCCATTTTTCTTTCTTTTTTTTTTTCTTTATTTGATTTAGAAAATGCTTGGATTTTCTATCAGTTTTGAAACCAGCTGACCCAAATCCTGTTCTATTACTGATGTGTAAAATCAATTTCGAATACATATGGGCGAAAAAGACAAAAATCCAAGGATCTATACTATGAAAAAGTTACTCTAGTGAACTGTAAGGCCACGTTTACACTGAAACGAATCACCGTATCACCGTATCGGAAACGATCTGCGTCCAGACACGTCATTTCTGTGTCCGCAATCCTTCCCTATCCGCACAGCTTTGAGCATATTTGATTACGTTTTACAGAAACGAAACTCAAAACCACATGGCTAATTTGCATAAACTGAGCGCTCAAAAAACAGTTCACTATTGTACGCTGATGTGGATCAGCTTCTGTCGGACTACAGGACATGACTCAGTGGATTATATGTGTTCTTTCTGTGACAGAGGGGTGTTCTGCTGATGGTGAGTCTGTTCTTTGCTTCTATCGCATTGGAGATGGTTCATGTTAAATTTTTCAGAGATTATACGTCTGCAGGTCCTACACACAGACCGTATATATGAATGGAAATATATTCTAGTGTCTTAACGTTTTGACGGTGAATTACTTCACGGTGCATAGACCATAGATGTATCAGCGTTTTCAGGTGTCCACACAGTGCCGGATCAGATCCGTACTCAAATGAATTCGTGGGAGCTGTCTGCACCAGATCATTCCGTCTCTGGAGCTGTTTTCAGTCAGATTAGCGTGGAAGAACACTGCACCCACAAGGAAAACGACTTGATTACTAGTGTGGACGGGGTCTAAATCATATTAGAATGTTGTTTCGTCATCAAAAACATATCTGGAGTTGTGTTTTGTTTCTTTCACACACTTTTGAGTTATCCTTTATTATTAGTTTGTCTACATCTCCAAAGATCAAAACGCTCTGTTCTACCTTGTGATGTCACGAAGACATAGCTTTCAAGTTACCAGCTACCCTTTAGCTTTTGTTTTCTCGAGATTTTTGAAAATTCCTGCGCAGAAATCATCCAAATAATTCTAGTGAAGTTGTACATACTTTGAAAACACAATGGAGCACTTCCTGAATCGAGAGTTTTCCCTTTGAGAGATTAAATATGCAAGGAGTCTCTGTATTAAAGATGTGTGAATGAAACGAAACACAACTCCGAGCTTATTTTTTGATGATGAAACATTACAACATAGATCAGAAAATACCGTAATATAAGACGTCTAAAAAAGCCTTTATTGCAGCATGACTACGCACCAATGAGTTTCGGCCCAGCGTGACCTTCCTCAGAGTGCAAAATCTTATCAAGAATAGAAAAGATAAGAAGGGCCGTGTGGGTCCATAGAAATTTAAACGATTTTCAAAAAGATTTTCAAAAACAGAAACAGAAATAAGAGTGATTCTTTGTAAGTGAAAATAGCTCTGTCTTTTAACTTTATTACAGCAAAACATACATACAAATAAATTAAATGCAACTTTCTGCGGTAGTAATTAGTGTTTTGTTTTTTCTCAATCTATTTTTAAAGGTGCACTGTGTAACCTTTTGGTTGGGGGGTACATCTATCTGCTTATTTCTGTCTGGAATGTTCCACGGTATGACATTAAACTGCTCTAAACCTTACATTTATTCAATTACATGTGGTTTTAGCTCAAAAATACCTAGAAAAACAAGTTAAAACTGTGAGTGGGTCCGCCTGTCCACAGATCTGACCTGTAATTTCATCTGGTTTGATTTATTTAATTTATTATTTATTATGTTTATTTATTTCGGACAGTAATACATAGAACATAAATAAAAAACAAAACAAAAACAAAATAATAAAAAAAAAAAAAATAACGTAAATACATAGATATAACACAAAAAGTAACTATTTCTATTCTATAATAACAGGCAAAATAAATGTTATGCAGAATTTTCCTTGTGTCCGAAAAAGGAGTGGGAGGAAGTAAATACTTATTTAACCCCACCCCTTTTTTCTCCCTTTTTTTTTTTTGATCTCCATGAAGATTGAAAGGTGTAACATTTTAGACAAAGCAATAACATTTCCATGGAAAAAAGCATTTGATGGAGCCTCCACCGGAAAAGTTACACAAGGCACCTTTATTTCAAGTTTGCAAATCTATCGTTTAAAATTCCAAAATATTCTATGATTATTTGTGAGCTGGAATGGAAGAAATTATTCATGAAACAGCTTGCGTATATATCCATTTGTCATTAAATTCATTTTGAGACATTTTTTGGAAAATTGTCAAATGAAAATTTAGATATAGCACGCTGTGATTTCATTTCAGTTTGTAGATTATTTTTCAGAATCGTGGTCGAGCTGGTGAATTTGAAGGCTAGTGGAATATATCATTGCACATTTTAACTCGATGGAAACTGGACTGGTGAGCGCAAAGATCAAGCAAATCTAATCGTCCCCTTTCCTTTCATAATAACTAATTTTTAAGAATTCAATCACCTATGTTCATTGTCGACAAACAAACTCACAAGATTTCCGAAAAAGTAGTTCCACTGTCAATAAATCAGTACTGACAGAGATATAAGAAAGTATCACAATTCACGAACAAATATTGATGCCTAAATTGCAAAAGTTTTATAGGATTTAAGATTTTTTTTCTCCACCTTTCTGTCACCAATAGCTATTTTTCAGGAAGACAATCATCTGTGTCCATTGTCTCAAACTATCTCACAAAATTTGCGACAAAAAAAATAAAAAAATAGGTCCATTGTCCCATCCCTCCAGAACTACTTATTAGTGATGAGCGGATGGATACCAAATATCAAATTATCTTTATTGATGGAGGTATCAGAAAATATCAATACTCAAGAACAAATATGGATACCTAAAAATGCAGGGTGTCCCAAAAATGTAAAAGAAGGAAGAATGTGCGCACATCAGCAGAGTTGTTGCAGGTGCAGGACCAACAAGATCAGATGAACAGGAATAATTAAAAATCTGCACACTGTTTTAAAGCTCCCTAAGCTTATAAACAGTGTGCAGATTTTTTTTATTATTCCTGTTTAAAAAATTTTTTATATAATTTTAAAGGCATTTATCTTGAAAACTACCAAGTCCAGCTCAATGACACTGAACTGTTTTAGGTGCTGAACTTCATAGGTTTATTATGGGACATTGTTTGCCATTTGGTGATGTTTTCCTAAATTTTGCATTGAAGGTTGCAAAGTCTTATCCAGGCTGATGCCACCTAGTGCCTCCGCTCAATTTCATTTCTCTCCAGCGACTCGGTCAGAAATCAAAATACACTAGACGGTTCGCAAAAACCCTGGAAGTGCGAGTTTGGGCACCAGCCAAACAGCGAAGAGCCACACATTCAGTGTTGTCAACGATTCCCGAGATCGAGGATTTAAAGCCGGAACAAAGAGAATGATTGGTGAATTTCATCAAGGGGAAAGACATTATTGCCCTTCTTTCTACAGGATTTGGGAAAAACTTAATACACCACTTAGCCTCGTTATGGGTGCATTACATATGTCACGACCAAATAGCAACGACTGGTTAAATGATAAAAAGTACCCGCTTACTGTTGAGTGAACGAACCTTAACACTGCGAGGTCAGATGGTTTCTGCGAAGTGAAACTGGCTGATGAATCAGGCTAACACAGTCTTTGGGTGACTGTCTGAGCAGATTCCAAAATGCAAAATGACTTCTCTTTAGGAGTGAATGGCATGGCTCAGCTTAAAAACAGAACAAAAATAAACATAAATATAAAATCTTGATCTGTTTCTATACATTCTGTGAAAATTTAAGATTATTTCAACAAGAATTGGCAAAGATAATGAGCGAAGATAATGATGCCAAGTTAAAAATCTTTATAGTCAATGCATTTTAATACAAAACTCGTCGGTATTGGATCGATATTGAGATTCTTTACCATAGTATTACTTGGTATCGGTTCGAAACAGAAAAATGTAAATAAAAATCACTAGTATCTCGCATCACTAGTCTTTTCTCAGTCTTCTTTCGCTCATTTGTTAATTCACATTAGCGCTTAGTTGCAAATTGCGAATGAGACAAACTTATTAGCATGGTGCCGTAGTTGCCAAAATGATGGAGCACTCAGCAAGCATCTCAGAACGGGCCGTGTCTATATTAACTGCAGTCTAAGCAGGGATTTTTTTCGCTACTTGTGCTGACCACCTGAAATCATAGCGCACACTTTGGGGATGATTCTCCTCCAAAAATACAATTGCTATTAGATAATGTTGTCCACGAGCAGGACTTAGGGGTGAGATAAGAACAGTTGGAGCCAGAATAGTGCATTATGGGTTGTTTTGGTGCAGCTTTATTTGAGCATAGACTATAGGCTGTGTATATAAATGAGTCATTGGTCAATAAAAGACTTGCAGATCCAGCACTAGTGTATCTTTAAAGAGGAAGTATTATGCAAAATGGAGTTGGTACAGCTTTCTACCATCAAGAAAACAGACTGAAGTGCTTTTAGACGTCATCCATGCATATGAGTAGCCTTGCAATTTCTCCCAGGGCCTATTCGAACTCTCCTTATGGTTAGCAGTAAGAGTCTGTCCAATTCTTAGCCCACAAGCCAACGTCACCCATGCTCCAACACAATTCTTTTTCATAAATATTCAAAAGCAAGATGCAAAACTATGCGCTATAACTTCACAAACCTGATCCGATGTGCAAACCTGACATATGAGCAGGGAAAAGACTACCAGAGTCTTTTTATGATCCAATACCGAGTAATACTATGCTAAATGACAGTACAATACCAGTGAGTTCTGCATTAAAATGCATTTTTTTCTTTGGCATCACTGAATGAAGGAATGTTTATTCAGACAGTAATGCATAGAATACATGAATACATAAATATAATACAAAAAATGTATATTTCTTTTCTGTAATAATAAACAAAAATGAAGGTCACGCAGATTTTACTTGTGGGAGGTAGTGGGTAGCCTGATTCATCAGCAGGTTTTACTTCGTTTCACTTCGTACAAACCGTCTGACCTCACAGTGTTAGAATTTGTTCGCTCAACAGTAAGCCAGCTCGCTGCAAACTGATGCGCTAACTGGGCTAACTGGTATATTAAGCTTTTCCCAAATTCCTTAGGAAGAGGGGCAATAACGTCTTTCCCCTTGTTAAAATTCCCCAAACATTCTCTTCGTTCCGGCTTTAAATTCTCGATCTCAGGAATTGTTGCCAACACAGAATATATGGCTCTTCACCGAATTTGCACTTCCGGGGTTTTTGCAAACCTTCTATTGTATTCCGATTGCACTCTGAAGGGGGATTGAGTTAGCACGGGTCAAAGGGCCCATCGCAATGCATGGCATCAAAAAACAAAAGTGAAACTTATTAAAGTGCCTATGATAGGTTGGACTACTCATTTTACTAAAACATACAAACGTAGCCATAGCTTTGTTTTAAGATTGTACTTCCTGGTCACACTTGGGAATTCATAACTGTTACATAGCAGAATTGTACACAGAAACCATCATGCAACCTCATGCAAATACAAAGAAAACACCTTTATTTTATTGAATTCATTGTTAAAGTATCAGAAAGAAAAAAAATGAAAAAATTCTTGCATGTAAATTTTGCCGAATTTTTGTACAATCCTTCTGTCATCAATGCGTTTACAACTTTACTTCCTGTCATTTTCAACATATTTTTCAACTTTTCTTCATTTCATTTAAATTTGTTGATTCATTTAATTTAAATGTGTAGATTATTTTTCAGAATCATAATTGAGCTGGTGAATTTGAGGGCTAGTGGAACATATCCTTCACTAAAACTATTATTTATATTTACAATAGTGATAATCCCACCAAATAATGTGAAAATCATAAGTGAGAGAATCATAAAAATTTGTTGTACACACTTTAAATATGTTAATAATTTAATTGTGAATACAGAATTTTCAAAACAATAAAAAGCATGATGATCTAAATATGTTAATAAGTGTCAAGGTCCAAGGTGCAATATATTTAAATCTTTGGTTGGGGGTCATCACAGTCTTGTTTTCTCTGCACGGACATTCCACAAGAAAAGTTCCACAATGCACCTTTAACATGCAGTGGTGCAGAGACATGAGTGAAGGGAGTGGCTGGGGTAAATAAAGTGGTGGAAAAAGGTTGTGGAGCATCCGCGAGAGAGGAGACAAGGTGAAGAGCACACTGTCAGGCGGACTTATCGACAGAAGGCCCACAGGGAGCGACCGGGGAATAGGTGTGCCGGCACATGTGCGGACGTGTCAGTCCTGATGATGTGCCGTGTCAACTCCAGTAAAGGTCCCTCCACTCTGATGGGCCCCAGGTAACATCGACATTGTCCACACTCTACAGCCTGTGTTTTAAAAGGGGGGGAAGGGATGTGAAAGAACCGGACCTGAGATGTGCACGGAAGACACATGGGCTCTAGAGATTGAATGTATGTATTCAGTTGAGTTCTATTTATAAATTTGTGAAGCTCTGTGATAAAAAAAAAAAAAAAAAAGTTAATTGGATTGGTAGAGAGTAATGTTTGACTTAATTTGGTGGGATAATACCCGTTGTGAATATAAATGTTTTATACTACTCAAGAAGCAAAAATGAAAATTACAGGAAGAAGAGAGTTCCATAATCATGACATTACACTAGGTTTCAAAAAGGATCAATATTTAAGAGCAAATATTAAATATACAGGGTCCCCAAAAAGTCCCCCAAAAAATTGTCATAATTTTAAAAGCAATCATCTTGAAAACAAAGTCCAGCTCAGTGAAATTGAACAGTTTAGGTATTAAATTATAGAACAAAATTATATAATGGGACTTTGTTTGCCAGTTGGTGACCTTTTTCTAAATTTTGCATTGAAGACACACTGCACAGTCTTTGGGTGACTGTGTGCGAGCAGATTCCAAAACACAAAATGACTTCTCTTCGGGAGTGAATGGCTCAACCTGAAAACAGAACAAAAATAAAACATTACATATAAAATCTTGATCTGTTTCTTTACATTCTGTGAAAATTTGAGGCTATTTCAACAAGAATTGCCAAAAAATGCCAAAAATACTGCCCTGCAAAATGATGTCAAAGTTTTGGCACACCCTGTATATACATTAACTGGGAATTGGCAAAGATATTGAGCAAAGATAATCAGTATCGATATTGGACTGATATTGCGATTTTTTACCGTAGTCGGATCTAAACTAAAATGTAAACAAAAAACACTAGTTTTGTCATTCAATCACTCATTTTGACTTAATTTGGTGGGATAATACCAGTTGTGAATATGATTATTAATGTTTTATACTACTCAAGAAGCAATTAGTGAAGAAAAGTTAAAAAATATATTGCAAATTGCAGGAAAGTAGAGAATTCCATACTTTCAAAATTCTATCAAAAAAGCTTGGCATAATTTACACAAGAAACAGATTTTTACCCAACATTTCAACCATTTTTCAACTTAATAAATGTGTTCTTTTTATATTTTTTTCATCAAATATCAATTTATGTGTACATTATAGGAGTATTGACCTAGAATACAACTTCAAATCAAAATCAAATTTATTTATAAAGCACATTTAAAACAGCCAAAGTTACCAAAGTGTTGCTAGGTAACAGTAATGTCATTCTCTAGTGTGATGTTATGATTTCCAACCAGAAAGTAAAATTTTAACCCTAAAAAATGGATAAATTGGGGGAGAAAAAACATTTAGAGATGCGTGCCTAATCTTAACCAAACACTGACAAAGAATATTCGCAAGTTATTCTTCTAAGTGAAAGAAAAATGAAATTGCCAGAACAAGTCCGGAGAAACAGGGCAACCTTGACCAACCTGGTAACTCAAATTTGTCTTATTTTTGAATTGAGAAAGCTCGTATTTTGTTCTTTTTCTGCCCTTACTCTGATCTCCTCTGCTCCACTGTGTGAACTTGTAACTGGAGCTGTGATCATAAATTAATTGTATAAATTATCCAAAGCCGAGTCTCTCCAGTGGGTTTGTAAGTTATGTGCGCTCTCTTAGGAAGCATTATGCCACTATCTTTTTTGGGTCACCAAGATTGAATAAATGCAAATGAAAATAGTAGTGTTTAATCTTAGTTTTATTGGAGAATGTTGTAATCGTGTGGTTTGGGGGGGAAAAGATAGCTGGAAGATCCGAAATAAAGAAGTATAATGTAGTTATCTTTTATATTTTAGATTTTTTCGGAGATGGACTACACTAATCATTTCGTTAACTGCTGTGGCTGTATCAGTTTGTCAAAGCCTGATCTCGTCAGATGTCAGAAGCTAAGCAGAGCCGGGCCTGGGTAGTACTTGGATGAGAGGGAGCTGGGAATGCCACAGTGGGCGCGCCAGCATCACCCACATTGTTTAATATGAAAGTGAAGTATGTGTGAGGAGATTATCATTAGTCTGTGTGAACAATGAACTGTAAAGCACTTTGGGTGTCTTGAAAGGCGCTATATAAATGCAATGATTAATTAATTTATAACTGTTTAGTTATAGTGCATTTTGTATTTGTGCTCCTAATAGTAATAATACATTGGTTTTATGTAGAGCTTTTCATGGTAACACAAAAACGCTTCACAGTAAAGTAACACTAATCCTTAACCCCCAAAAAAACATGCAACATATGTTTCCAGGAAGAATAACTGACAGCAAATGGAGATAAATTAAAATACAACAACCAACCACCACAAAAAACAACCATTACCAACAACAAAAAACAACCAACAACAAAAACAACCATCAACAACAACACAAAACAACAACCACAACAACAAAAACAGCAACAACCATCACCAACAACAAAAAACAACCACCAACAACAAAAAACAAACACCACCAATAACAAAAAAAACTAGAAAAGCACTCAGAGAGCGCAGACCTCCACCAAGGACTACCCCCAGTTTTTTATATAAATAGCGATAAAATCAGTCTTCTGGATCAGATCCGGATCAGCCTTTGGAATATGAAAGAGGATCCCATTGTCCATCCCTGAGTCAAATTTCATGGGGTTTGGTCAATAATTAACCGAGATATTGAGAAACAAAATTTTTGGCCCTATTTACCACAATGTTAACTAAAATTTCAAAGTGATTCAGAATCCAGGATTTCTTCCAGATCACCCCCAAAATGAAGTCAGTTCTTCCTTTTCACATTTCCAACAAATCCTGAAAATTTCATCAAAATCTGTTCATAACTTTTTGAGTTATGTTGCTAACAGGTAAACAAACAAACAAACAAACAGACAAACGCGGGCAAAAACATAACCTCCTTGGCGGAGATAAAAAACAATAACCAACAACAACAACAAGCACCACCAACAAAAAACAACCACCAACACCAACAATGAAAAACAACAACCAACCAACAACAACCAAAAACAACAACCAACAACAACAAACAACGAAAACAACAACCAACAACAACCAAAAACAACAACCAACCACCAACAACAACCAGAAAAACCACCTCAACCAAAAACAACAAACTAGGCAAGACACTTCACACATCTTCCCATTGTTTACCTCTGAGTCACTGTATGATTCGCTACGACAGCTTGCAGCATAAACCAATGCAAACAAAAATCCTGCAACGTCTGGAATATTCCACAGTCCAAAATGTACTTTGAAAAACATGCCTTCTTTCTGTGGGTGAGATCACCTCTGCACAGATCAGACCAGCAACATGCATGTCTCCATGGAGATACATACAGCAAGTTCAACGCCAGACTGTGTAACATTCCAATCAAAGCAAATACATCTCCGTGGATTATCACGCCAGCTGTTTTTGAAGGCATCTCTGACAGATATCAAAGCACAATAAAAGCGTCTCACCCTCTCTCGGCCACATTTCATACTCTTATTAAAGCCTATTGTGTATTCTTAAGACAATAGTTCAGCTCATTACGATGTATTTATTGTAATCACACCATTCATCTATCCGCTTTTGCCTCACATCTGGACTCAAAGGCGGATCTGCTGTCAACGCGCGGATGCTTGATGCTCGCTTTCCAGAGTTAAACCACTGTCTGGCCTTATCTGCTTTGTTTTGTTTTGTAGGCTTATGCTAATTACAACTCCAAAGTGAACACACGGAGATAGCGTGGCGCGGAACACAGCTACATGCTAAACTTAGATCTCCAAAGAGACACGAGATCAGATATTAGGGGAAAGCTCTGTAGTGCGCGCCGTGGTGGAGTCGGGGTATGGCTCATAATGATAAAGAATGATAAAAGAATAATGTATGAATGTTATGGGGGGGAAATTGGTTTGTACATTAAAATTCAGCGAGAAACTTTGTGATATTCGAATTTGTTTTGAAGTGCAAAGTAGTCACCCTTTCATGAACAGTTCACTGTAAAAGCTATATATAGTGGGTAGGGTATAGATAAAAGTTGTACTCAAGTATTAGTACTGTTACTTCAAAAGAATGTTACCCAAGAAGTACAAAAGAATAATGGATGAATGTCAGGGGTTAAATTTAGTTCAAACATTAAAATTCAGTGAGAAACCTTTTCAAATTTGAAGTAGTTTTGAAGTGCAAAGTAGTCCCATTGTACAGTAAAAAGTAGATATATATGCAAGCATTAGTGGGTAGAGTATAGACAAAAAATATTACTCAAGTTAGAGTATTGTTACTTCAAAATGATAGTGGTCTACATCAATGGTCCCCAATCTTTTTTGCGCCGTGGACCGGTTTTATGTCTGACAATATTTCGCGGACCGGGGAGTGAGTCCTGGTTTAGTCCTGGCTTGGTTCTGGTTTAGTTCTGGTTTTAGTCCTGGTTTTAGTTCTGGATTTAGTTCTGGTTTAGAGACATGACCCATGAGGCGTACAGGAGGAGGTGTGGTCCTCGCGGCGTACGGGAGGAGGTGCGGTCCTCGTAGCGTATGTGAGACAATGTGGTCTAAGCACCGTATGGGAGGAGGTGCAGTCCACGCAGCATATCAGGAGGAGGTCTGGTCCACGTGGCATACGGGAGGAGGTGCGGTCCATGCGGCATACAGGAGGAGGTCCGGTCCACGCAGCGTACAGGAGGAGGTGCGGTTCTTGCAGTGTATGGGAGGAGATGCGGTCCATGAAGCGTACAGGAGGAGGTGTGGTCCTCACGGCGTACGGGAGGAGGTGCGGTCCTCGTGGCATATGCCAGACGATGCGGTCCACACAACGTACGGAAGGAGGTGCGGTCCATGCGGCGTGCATGAGGAGGTGTGGGTCCTCGCGGCGTACGGGAGGAGGTGTGGTGCTCACAGTGTACACAAGAAGATGCGGCCCATGCGGTGTGTGGGGGGAGGTGCGGTCCACGCGGCGTACGGGAGGAGGTGCAATCCACGTGGTGCATGGCCGTATGGGAGGTGGGGTTCACATTTTGCGGCCCGGTACCAAACTGCCCAGTACCAGTACCAAGCCTACATAATTATTCAAGCAAGTCTAAAACAGTGTTATTATTTATATGAAAGCTACTATCTGATGAAATCTACTAATCTAATCAATGTATTATTATTAAGTTAATGAAGTTGAAAAGATACCACTTTAAATATTGCAGTTTATTTTTTATTTATTTATTTTTGCATATTAACTGAATATACATAGTCCAATAAAGTAAATAATTTCAAGGGTCTAGTTGTTTGTAATTTCATACTTATTTATATTTATTTAATATATTTGGCTAAAAAAAAAAAATGCTGACAAAAAATGAATACATACATAATCCTACATCGGACAAAAGTAGCATTAAATAAGACTAAAATATTGCATAACTATGAGAAAAAATCAAGGTCAGCGTTGGCTGCCTCCCGCTCCTCCATTATTTTCAGTACAATAGTCAGAATTGTAGTCAGAAGTCTCTCTAAAGATCGACTCTTTTATTTGCACGTTCCAGAGACATTTCCGAAAGACTTTGAGAACGCAGACACAAAGAGATTTGGACTGAGATGAGATAGACGGAGAGAAAGAAAGAAAGAAAGAAAGAGGGAGAGGGAGGGAGAGAGAGGGAGATATGCTTATTCAAAAAAGAAAGAAATGGAGGGGGGTTACTGATTATTCATTCAGATTGTGCACTGTTGGAGCAGACCGTCTCTCTCTCTCTCTCTCTTCATCCCTCCATCTTTTTCCTGTCTCTTATGTCCTCTAACTACATTTCATCCTAACCTTTTATTTTTTATCTTTTCTCCTCTCCCTCCCCAATACCTCTCTTTTCCCTCTCCATCTTCTTTTGGATCTTTTCATTCTCTCTCTATTCATCTCTTTACCTCTTTGTTCCCTGCCTCTCCCCATCACTCCTTCTGTTTTCTATCTTTTAATTCTCTTTCCTCATCCCACGGACTCTTTTTATCTCCCTCCGTCAATTTCTCACATCTCCTTCTTTCTCTCGCTTACTCGAAATGTCTCTCTCCTTGTCCATCTCTCTCTTCTCTCCCTCGTTTTCCTCTCTCTCTTCCTCACGTTTTTGATCTTACTCCTTGTCTCTCTTTCTCTCGCTCTGTCTCTATCTCTTACTCTCTTTGTCCATCTCTCTTTGCTCCTTCTCTCTCTCTCTCTCTCTCACGTTCTATCTCCTCGTCTCTCTCTCCCCCTCTATCTCTCTTTTCCCTCTCTGTCTAACTCACTCTTTCTCTTTCTTGCACTTGCTGTCGCTCACTCTCATCTCTCTCTCTCTCTCGCTCTCCTCTGTCACCTTTTCTCTCCCCCTCTATCTCCCTTCTCCCTCTTTGTCCATCTCTCTTCACTCTCTCTCACTCTCTCTCCCTATTTGCCCATCTCTCTTCTCTCCCTCGCTCTCCTCTCTCTCTCTTTTTCTCTCTGTCTTACTTTCTCCATCTCTATATCCCTCTTTCTCTATCTCTCTCTTCCCCCTCTCTCTCTTTGTCTCTTCCTGTCTTTCGTCGTTTGTCTCTCTCCTTGTCAGTTTCTCTTATTACCCTCTCTCTCCCTCACTTTCTCTCCCTTATTTATTCTCTCCCTCGCTTTCTCCCTCCTTGTCTCTCTCCCCCCTCTACCTCCCTTCCTCTCTCTGTCTCTCTGTCACTCCCTTTCTCTCTCCTTCTGTCCATTTCTCTCCTCTCTCTCCCTTCGTCTCTCTCCTGATCTCTCTCATCCTCTCCTCTCCTGTCCTCACATCACCGCTCTCTGTCTCTCTCTCTCACTCTTTTTTTATCTCTCCTTCTTTCTCCATTTCTCTTCTCTCTCCCGTCTCTCTCTCTCTCTACTTGCCATCTCTGTCTTCTTCACAATCTCTCTCCTGATCTCTCTCATTAATCTTTGACTTCACGCAGGTGACTTTTTGTGGATTTCGTAATAGTTTTCAGTTTTTATTGTCATATTGTTGCTGACTCGTTCAGTGATGACTCTACGAAAAAGCAACTATTTCCTTCATTATTTGTCGCCAAAACCAAAATGAAAAAAAAAAAAAAGTATTTTTTGTATTTAAATTAATAATGGAAAAAAAAATATTTTTCCTGTTTCTGTGAATTAAACTGCTACGGACTGAACCAGGACTCAGACTGGGACCAGACTGAGACCAGACTGAGACTGAGACCGGGACTCAGCCGGGACTGAACAGGGCCTGAACAGGGACTGATCCCAGGACTACAACTGGACTAAACCAGGTCTAAACCAGGTCTAAACCAGAACTGAACCAGAACTAAACCAGGTCCCAGTCTCAGTCTTGGTCTGGTCCCAATCTCAGTCCGGTCTCAGTCCAGTGTCAGTCCCTGTCTCAGTCTTGGTCTGGTCCCGATCTCA
This sequence comes from Boleophthalmus pectinirostris, assembly GCF_026225935.1. Classification (NCBI taxonomy): domain Eukaryota; kingdom Metazoa; phylum Chordata; class Actinopteri; order Gobiiformes; family Gobiidae; genus Boleophthalmus; species Boleophthalmus pectinirostris. Next base: position 5,165,405 of record NW_026571153.1, on the reverse strand, counting down.
CTTCGGTCTCAGTCCTGACACTCAGTCCTGTTTTAGTCCTGGTTCAGTCCTGGTTCAGTCCATATGCGGCGCAAAAGTCCAGCATCACAGTCTAAGTCACGAAAACGGGAAAAGGCCGTTATCCGTTTTTTTTTATTTTTTTTCATTATTCATTTAAACACAAAACCGAAAACTGAAAAAAACAAACCATTTTCCCGTTTTTTCATTTTAGTTTTGGCGACAAATAACGAAGAAAACAGCTGCTTTTTTCGTTTTCTCATTTTCGGTTTTATTCTGAAAAACAAATACGCACACACGACACACACGGATCCTCCAGCCTTGTTCGAGTAAAATCCGTTTCCGTTGAGTTAACCTCCATTGTTTCCCGACGCGGCATTATAACCTGTATCCACACACGACTCCATTAACAACCGTTGTGGGTTCAAGATGCTCAACGGCTTGTGAAAAGGCGCTATAAAGGGACAACAATAGCTCCATATACCCCCAACAGTAAATAATATCTCCACGGTTACACCACGGGGACTAAATATCAATAAGACATCTCGCCGGATCTAATTTCAAAATGGACGAAAAAAAATAGGCTTTGGGGATAGGGGAGAGGCGAAAATATATTAAAATGTCAAACGCTTGAATCTATGGACGCGCGATGTATATTAATTCCAAAAGGAAGTACTGTGAAAGATATTGGTGATTTATCTCCCTCCAGCAGAAGTATCATTTTTCACCTGAGTGGCCGGCTGATTCGGCGCTGCTTCGGAACGGGCACGGCGTTTTCCACTTGGGAAATTCCATTACGGGCCAGCGGCGAGGGGACAGAGGGGAGGGACCGCGAGGGGGCCGGAGCCGGCGGAGATACGGAAAGGTGCGAGGGCCGGGAGAGAGTCTGCGGGGTCGAGGGAGCGCTTCAATTTATTACGGAATTCTTCTGGAAAAATAAATAAATAAAAACAACAATGAAAATCTGACAAATGGGTCAATCGTTCAGCGCGGTGCTCCTGATGATAGACTAGGACAAGATCTAGAGTAGAGCTGGAATGATTAATCAACGAATCGTGACTAGATTTCAGTTTGCATTTCTTGAGTTTGTGATGCTAACTTGAGGCACAGCTCTGTCTGACGCTCTGTTACACAAAATACACTTTAATCTGAGAATTTTTACCCCTGATAATAGAGTTTGGACAAAATCGAAAGTATAGGTAAAATTATTAATCAACTAATCGTGACTAGTTGATTATTGGTAGTTTGTAGTTTTAATTCCTTGGGTTTGTGATGCTAACTTGAGGCACTGCTCTGTCTGAAGTTATGTTACGTAAAATAAACTTCAATCTGAAATTTGTTTCTCCAAAGAATAAAGTTTGGACAAGATCTAGAGTAGGGCTGGAATGATTAATCAACGAATCGTGACTAGTTGACTATTGGTAGTTTACAGTTTGTATTCCTTGGGTTTGCTTTGTTACGCAAGATAGATTTTAGTCTGAGCTTTGCTACCCTTGACAATAGAACTTGGACAAGATCTAGACTAGAGCTAAAATGATTAATCAAATAATTACCTCCGCCAAGGAGGTTATGTTTTTGCCGGCGTTTGTTTGTTTGTTTGTTTGTCTTTTAGCAACATAACTCAAAAAGTTATGGACCGATTTTGATGAAATTTTCAGGATTTGTTGGAAATGTGAAAAGGAAGAACTTATTTCATTTTGGGGGTGATCCAGAAGAAATCCTGGATTCTGGATCACTTTGAAATTTTTGTTAACATTGTGGTAAATGGGGCCAAAAATTTTGTTTCTCAATATCTCGGTTAATTATTGACCAAACCCCATGAAATTTGACTCAGGGATGGACAATGGGATCCTCTTTCATATTCCAAAGGCTGATCCGGATCTGATCCAGAAGACTGATTTTATCCCAATTTATATAAAAAATGGGGGTAGTCCTTGGCGGAGGTCTGCGCTCTCTGAGAGCTTTTCTAGTTATGACTGTTGACTATTGAGAGTTGCGTCATCAAAGTTACCTGGGGATGTAGTGTTAACTTTAGGCACTACTCTGTCTGAAACTCTGTTACCTAAGATAAACTTTAATTTGCGCTTTGTTTTAACACAATCTGACGTTAAAGAATTGACTTAGCTGGAACTACAACAGGTGAAATGATTTGTGGTGACCTTTTTGGTTGAAAATCAAACACGTACACAACACCATAAACACTCTTATTGCACACACTTTCCTAAAAATGTGTGATTTAAAACCATTTTGTAATTTTTCAGAATATCTTAAATATTTGTTTGCAAATTTGTACATTGTGTTTCGATAATAACTGCTGAATATTCCTCCATATACATGTAGAACATCCCTAACACGAGGTCAATGCAAAGTACTTCTGGCTTTGGTCAAGATCTAGAGTAGAGCTGTGATGACGAAGCAACTAATTGTGACAAGTTAACTATAAAAAAATAAATAAAAATCTCATTATCTGGACTATACAGAATCTAAAACACATAGGAAAAGATTTTATTTTATTTTGTATTATTATTGTTATGTTTAATAAAAATGACAGTTAGCCTATTAGCAAAATGTCAAAATAAGAATAAGCTATTTCAGATTTTCATTAATAATACACTTTATTAAAATGAACATTCTCAATCTAGAAGTCTTTGTTGCAGCCCTAATCTAGAGAAGGGTATTTTTCTTTTTATTTATTTTTATTTTTATTTTTTTCTTTCTCTAGGCCAGTGTAGTGGGCATTGCCAAGCTGGTTTGCATTGTTCAAGTCAGCACTGCAAAGATCCTGCTGTAGTCATGAAAAATGCAGCGATAGTCTCTGGGTATCATTTTTCTTTGCCAGTGTTAAAGATGCATTGGGTAACTTTTCAAATGCTTTTCTCCATGGAGATGATAATTATTGCTTGGTCTGGAATGTTTCACAGTGTGGCATTAAACCTTTCTAGCTTTACCGGAGACCAAACCAGACCAAGTTACAGGTCAGATCTGTGGAGAGGCGACCCAGTCAGAATACCTGTTTTTCTAGGTATTTTTGAGCTATAAAACCACCTGTAGTTTAATAAAGGTAAAGTAGAGCTGTTTAATGTCATACTGTGGAACATTTCAGGCAGAGCAATGACAGATTGATGGAGAAAAGCATTTGCTAAACCCTCCACCAGAAAAGTTACACAGTGAACTTTAAGGCACCTTGAATTTTGATCGCGATTTCGATTTGTGCGTCAAACGATCTCCAAACTCAGATAATCGAGTTGAAACAATTTAAGCTTAACAAAGTTTATTCTTGGATATTTTTTACATAAATAAGCATATTTATTTTATTTTTAAATCTAGAGATTGTAAAACAGCTGGATATATAGTTTAGTTTGGATACATTTATGTTTTTCTATGCCTTATTTCATGTTCAAAGTATATTTTATTCATTTTTATGTTTTATACCTTGCAAAACTGCTCTAAGGTTGATATTTGTAGCCTGTATTTATTTTCAATTTGAAAGTTTTGCATAAATTATCAATAACAAAGTGGTTTTTTGAGAGAGAAATGCTGAATTAATGCATCGTGTAACTAAAAAAATAATAATTTGAATAATTGTGATTTCAATATTGACCCATTTTTTTTTTTTGTAAGTTATTTATTTATTTTGCACGTATAACATAACAATAAAAAACATACTACATAAAAAAGTAGGTGCAGGAAGAGGCAAAAAAAACCACATTATGAATACATTAAAAACTCTCATTCCCTTTTCGTATAACCCAAGCCATATCTAAAAAGAAAATGCATTAGTTATGTAAAAGTCAGGGGTGTAACAATTTCCAAGTCTCACGATACGATATCGTCACGATATGAACCTCACGATATGATATTTATTGCGATATCGTGGGAAAGCTCACGATTAGGGATGTAACGATATCCAAATCTCTCGATACGATATTTTCACGATGTACATCTCACAATACATTATTTATTGTGATATTTTGTGGAGGCTGACAAAACTGTTGGAAATGCTTCTTTCCTCTTAAAATACCTTGACAAGACTTAATCCAAAGAACTAAGACTTAAAAGTGCTTAGAACTGTTATTTCTTCTTGTAGTCTGCACTGAAATGGAGCAAAGGATCATGGTTTTTTTTTTTTTTAGCTATTGTTGCTCCATAACTTTTAATTTAAGCAAAGAGACTTATAATTCGACATATTGTGATGGTCCACGATATTATTGTGAGAACTTTGACGATGCGATATCACAATATTTTGGTTATTGTTACATCCCTAGTAAAAGATAATAGTGATTTTGACTTTTTCCATAATCGAGCAGCTCTAGTGCACCCTATTGTTTTATTTTAGTCCCCCGTAAAGCCAATATTTGCGATTTAGGTAGCTTTAAATCTTTGTAAAACACCGTGGTGAGGGAAAATTATGAAACGCCGCTCTGAATTTCCACTGTACAGTACACTAAATCAGCAGCTTTTCATTTCAAGAGGTTTGTTCCTTTTGATTTGCCCAATCCACACGTCCTCTCTCTCATTATTTGCCTATTACTCCAAATCCTGTCTCTTAACCGCCGTAATCAGTGTTTGTGCATGCGGAGGCACGTCTGTCAGCGCAGTCCACGCGGGGAGTGGCAGGGATCGATACGAGCCGTGCGCACGGGCGTTAAAAAGTAGTCCCGGCGTCCTTGGGCTAAAGCTAAAGCCCATTAGTAACCCGCGGCGACGGAGAAGACAAGCCAGCGCCGTCTCAGTGCATCGGCGACCACTCCGAATTCATGTCCCCAACGCTAATGCCATGTTTGCGCCGAATCAACAAGAAGCTTCAATATTTACAGAGGAGAATCGAAGGCTCAAACGGGCTAAATGAATTGCGTTGGGTTGTGTTTGGTGCGCGGGGCCCCTCTTCAGCGATTTATTTATTTGACGTTGTGCGGAAGAATTGTCTCATTTTGAGATTTTGTTCCTTGTCGTACTGTTGTTATTCAATAGCCTAATGTGTGTAGCTCAAAATGATTTCGGATATTTCATTACAGCAAGTTCTGGGTTTGCTTCAGGGCTGCAAGACTCATCTCAGTCAAATCACAATAGTAAATTGAAAGGTAAAAGCTGCAATTTTTGAAGTACTATAATTTGCTCCACAAAAAAACAAGGTATGCCAACCCTTCTAGTTCAGATCTGCACAATTTTAGTGTTTTTGTCCTTTTTAAAGACATGAATACACTGATTTTAGATGATTTTTTCATCATAATTTAACCGTATAACTGAAATAATTTGTTAATTTAAGTAACGTTCACGAGGTTGTATGTCGCCTGCATGATTCCATACAAAAATAGAAAATTTAAACATTTTCGGAACATTTTCTATGGAGATACTGTAGATGCATTCGATGCCATACTGGAATATTATATAGCAGGAAGGAGGAACTTCAGGCCAAGTAAGAGTCAGGTTTGTGGAGATGCAAGCTTACTCACAGTAAGGATGCATGTCTATATTTTTCAACAAAATTAATGAAAATATCTGAAATAAAAACACACATACTGTCTATATTCATTGACTAAAAAGTGGGGCTTTAAGATCATTTTAGGGTGCACTCACACTAGGACTTTAGAAATGTGCCCAAGCACAGATCGCTCCTAAAGCATAGTATGTGTGTCCAGTGTGAGCGCAATCGAACTTTGCTCAGGTGCGGCATGGATGAAACTTTGGTTCGATTGGAAGAGGTGGACCAAAGCAAGGTACAGATGCTCATGTACGCGCAAATGTTTGACTTTACTGTAAGATGTGTGCGCTGATGTTACTCATACGAGGAAAACAGTGAATTAAAATCAGCTCCAAAACACACAGTGAATCCGCACTTACCTTCAATAAGGACCGTAACAGAAGTTTAACTGCCTTTCATCTCCATATCCATGAACTCACGGAGGAGGAGGTATCATAAAAGGACACACATCAGCCTCACTGTTTAATAAATATTTCTGCAGCTGGACTTTTTTTCTCCTCTAAAAGCATTAGCACATGTAAACAAACAGCGCTGTGTGATGGGGCAGCGGTAGCTCAGGTGGTAGAGCATTCGCCCACTGATCTGAAGGCTGGCGGTTCGAATCCAGATCTCGACATAAAAAAAACATCACAGGTTGAGCGGTCAGATCCACTGACCCACAGGTTGGCTGATGTGATTCCAGCTCCCACAGATGAATGCTGTTGTTGTGTCCTTGGGCAAGACACTTAACCCACCTTGCCCACAGTTTCTATGTACACTGGTGTGTGAATGGGTGAGTGGTTCCTTGTTGTAAAGAGCTTTTCTTTTGAGACTGTTCTGAAAGGTGAGAAAAGCAGCTATAGAAAAATTTGACCATGTTGACCATTTCAGGTGGCGTGGAGCCTGGTGGCCAGAAAAATGTGTGACCATTTCATTTCAGTGGCCTGCAGTGCAGGAGTGAGTGCAGAACATTAAAACCCTACACAGCTGTGCTTGAGCATGACACGGTTCTAAAGTCCTAGTGTGCGTGTGCCCTTAATTAACAACATTCTAAAAACTACCAAAAAATGTGTTGGTTTGTTTTAGACAATGATGACAGTTTGCGACCTAGACCTACAATTTTCAAGATTCTAAAAACGAACTGATTAAAATTCTGAAAAACTTGTAAAGGTGCATTGTGTAACTTTTCTGGTGGAGAGTCTGTCAGATGCTTTTCTCCATGGTGATGTTATTGTTTCATCTGGAATGTTCCACAGTATGGCATTAAACCTTTCCAGCTTAGACTTAGACCTAGATAAACTTTATTGATCCACAAGGGAAATTATTATTATTATTGTTATTATTATTATTTATTATTTATTATTATTTTTTTTTTATCTATCTACATGGAGACCAAACCGAACCAAGTTACAGGTCAGATCTGTGGAGAGGCGACCCCGCTCACAGTCAGAATCCCTGTTTTTTGAGGTATTTTTGGGCAGTTAAACCACCTGTAACTGAATAAACATAAGGTAGAGCTGTTTAATGTCACACTATGGAACATTCCAGACCCTCCACCAGAAAAGTTACACAATGCACCCTTAAGATAATACACAACATATGAATTTTAAATAAAATCAACATTCTTTGGAGTGCAGTTGCCTTTCCACAAACTTAAATACTTGTGTTGGTTTGTTTTGGACGACGCTGACAGTTTCCAAGATTCTAAAAAAGGAAACTGATTAAAATTCTGAAAAACTTTGAAGGTACATTTCCCATTAGCTATTGTTCCGTGCCAAGCCGGTTACGAATTCCTCCGCGCGCCTCTTCCCGCTCCTCCTCCGTCGTGTTTGCCGCTTGTTTCATTATTCATGTCCCGGCTTCTCTTTGTAAATAGCCCCGGACCGCCCAGTCAGCTCGCATGTACGGCGGAGAGAGAGCGCATTCAGTCAGCCCTGACAAAACATTCCCCACTGTAAAAGCTTTTAAAAGAAAAGGTGGGAGGAAAATGTCACGGCGGACCAAGTGACCTGCGCCGCTCCGTTCGGAATGGTGCGAAAAGTGCCTCCCGCAGCAATATGGGAGCCGTTGAATTATTCACTTTTGTCATGTCCGTCCATGTGTTTGCAAACTAGACGTCCCGATGCGTTGCCTTTATCTGTGGTTTGAAGAAAAATAAATCCGATTGAGGTGAGGGCGGGATGAAATTTTAAACGTGTTTCTTTATTGTGTTGCATTTTGCATGAAGTGTGGTTTATCCAACATTGTGTTTTAAGAATAGGGCTCTGGGGTTAGACAGGTACGCCCCCATCTCGCCCCTCTTCTCACGCAAACATATCATTCCTCATTCACCCAGGTTCTCCTAAAGGTCACGGACTCTATTATTGACACTCAATTTTACTTTTATATTTGTTGAGAAAAGAAAATGGAAAGCTTTTAGTCATTGTTCATCCAAAATGTAGCTGGAGTTGTATTTAATTTGAGTCATTTTTGTTGGATTAATCCTGTTTAATAAGTCCACTCCTTCTAAAAATGTTTAGAATTTCCCAGTAGCGTTTTTTTGGTTGTTTTGTTTTTGTTTTTTAAGTGGGGGTATGCGATTTGTGACATTATTAATGATGTCATTCACTTAACACGACATGCTGAAATACAAACAGGTGTCATATAGATGGTTTATTAAGAAAGTTAGTTTATTAAAAAAAAAAAAAAAAAAAAAAAAAAAACTTTCAGTACAAACATAAAGGTGCCAGTCCAGTAAAAATCTGTAATATTTTATTTATTTATTTATTTTTTTTAACTCAAAATGATGCAAACTAAACCAGGACTAAAACAGGACCAAACCAGGACTAAGCCAGGTCTAAACCAGGACTCAACCAGGACTCAACCAGGACTCAACCAGGACTCATCCATGACTAAACCAGGTCTAAACCATGTCTAAACCAAGACTAAACCAGGACTAAACCATGTCTAAACCAAGACTAAACCAGGACTAAACCAGGTCTAAACCAGGACTAAACCAGGACTTAACAATGATTAAAACCAGGTCTAAACCAGGTCTAAACCAGGTCTAAATCAGGACTAAACCAGGACTAAACCAGGACTCAACCAGGACTTAACCAGGTCTAAACCAGGACTAAACCAGGACTAAACCAAGTCTAAACCAGGTCTAAACCAGGACTAAACCAGGACTAAACCAGGGCTCAACCAGGACTTAACCAGGTCTAAACCAGGTCTAAACCAGGACTAAACCAGGACTAAACCAGGACTAATCTTGGACTTGAGAGCGAGAGAGAGAACCTAGAGCCCGTGGAGCAGGGTGTTCACAAAGCTCAATCAGGCGTCGGTCGGCGCTGGTACTGAAAAATTTCTGTCAACACAAAGGTTAAACCGTTTCTTATTCAAATAAATGTTTAATAATAGTTTTGCTTAAACATTGAATTCAGAACGAGGCAAAATATAAAATAATGTATATATATATTTTTTTTATAAATAATATATCTATAGCCTATAGCTTTTGAACTCCTTTTATTTATTTATTTTTTTTCTTCCACAAGCCAACAACCAGTCAAAAATAACAACTTGCTTCAATGAAAATCCAATCTTTCCACTATGAACTGGCAAAAATCATGAAGAAAACATTCATCCAAGCTCGAAGCTCCAAGTTTGCTAGACCGTGATTTACTCTGATGCACGTGGGTCCAAAACAGATACAAATACTGCATCTCTTCTCAGATACAAGTTCATCGAAGTAGTAGTATTAGTATTAGTAGTAGTAGTATTAGCGATGCCTGAGCAGTAATGGCCATCTCTAATACATATTTAATATCAGCTCCCGGGCCAAATATAATTATATCGTGGGCCTAATTTGGCTTGGTACTCTGGACAATGGTCCTGGCTCAAGATTTGTAGAAGGGATTGTTACAAGTAATCCTGTATTGTGCTGAATTTGAGGCTCAGAAAGTCTGTTTTCACCTACCCCTTATGTCTTCCCACGTATGTGACAGTTTAAAGATGCATTGTGTAACTTTCCCCCCATCCGGTTGTCTCTATGGAGATGTTGTTGCTTTGTTTTGGAATGTCCCGGAATAACATTAAACATATCCGTCTTGAATTTACTTTTTTACTGACTCAAAAACTTGCATTCTTACTGTGAGTGGGCTCGCCTCTTCGCAGATCTGACATGTAACTTCGTCCAATGGCATTACCTGTTGTTTCCGTAGAGATAAACAAGTGTAATGCCGTACTGTGTAACATTCCTCCACTAAAAAGGTTGCAAAAATAAGCATAAAATGACTTTCTTTTCTAAATACAGCAATAGGAAAGTTACTAATTCCGTTTCCATGGACTTTCGAAATTTGGTTCAATTGTCCGAGAAGCCGGGAAAAACAAATCGCTGTCACAAACATGATTCATCATTTTCGCGGTAACAAACAAACAAACATGTCCGGACGTGGCGCCCTCCATCTGAATTTCATATGTCTGCACATTACAAAAACAATCCCGTGCCGCAATTTGATTCTCCCCGTTCCGACACGCGTTCATACATCATCACGCCGTCCATTTTGTCTTCTTTATTTCCAATTCCTCCCACCTCTCCACGGCCGCTTCCCTTTCGCCCCCTTTCCGCAAATAGGAGTCCCAGCGCGATGTACGGAGAGCCCATTGATCGACCGTGCCCTTCACCTCCCTCCCTCTCTCCCTCCGTCTCTCTCCGGCAAACCATCGGAAAACCCACTATGTTAGCCTGCTCGGTCGGAAATGAAAATTCAGTTATGGGATTTGCTTCAGGGCCATTTAAAATTCATTAAAATACTGGGAGAGAAAAGAGAAGCGCGCGCCTCTCTCCTCTATGCAGGGTTAATTTTAGCTGTCCTAATTTGCATTGTCAACTTCCTCTCTGTGAGTATTACGCATTCCCACTCAACTGGACCTTGTTTTGTTTTGTTTTTTTTACTCATATATTTGAGTAAAATTTACTCCAGTACACTACAGATGTATAAGGCAGAAGCAGGTCAAATAAATATGTTTGCATGGAATTAGAAACATTTGTGAATTGCACTTTACATTAAAACTGCAATGTTTGATGATCTAAATCAGGGGTTTTAAATTGGGTGAATGTGAGTCTCCACTTTAGAGAAGGTAAAGAGAGCTGAGTAAATGCATCTTTTATGTTCCTGGCAATGATGAGTTTCAATAACAACTGATAATATTCATTTTTTAGTCTTGTATTTTCATAAATATGATTATATAAGTGCATTCGTAAACGATTTTTGCAATGGCAAGTAATTTCCAACTTCATGCAGAGGCCTAACTGATGCGACTTTTAACATCACTGAACATCAACAGGACACCAGGACTAAACCAGGACTAAACCAGGACTGAACCAGGTCGAAACCCAGACTAAACCAGGGCTAAACCAGGATTAAACCAGGACTAAACCAGGTCTAAACCAGGTCCAAAGCAGGACTAAACCAGGTCTAAACCAGGATTAAACCAGGATTAAACCAGGACTAAACGAAGTCTAAACGAAGTCTAAACCAGGTCTAAACCAGGACTAAACCAGGTCCAGAGCAGGACTAAACCAGGATTAAACCAGGACTAAACCAGGACTGAACCAGGTCGAAACCCAGACTAAACCAGGGCTAAACCAGGATTAAACCAGGACTAAACCAGGTCTAAACCAGGTCCAAAGCAGGACTAAACCAGGACTGAACCAGGTCGAAACCCAGACTAAACCAGGACTGAACCAGGTCGAAACCCAGACTAAACCAGGGCTAAACCAGGATTAAACCAGGACTAAACCAGGACTGAACCAGGTCCAAAGCAGGACTAAACCAGGTCTAAAACAGGATTAAACCAGGACTAAACCAGTTCTAAACAAGGTCTAAACCAAGTCGAAACAAGGTCTAAACCAGGTCTAAACCAGGTCCAAAGCAGGACTAAACCAGGTCTAAACCAGGTCTAAACCAGGATTAAACCAGGACTAAACGAAGTCTAAACCAGAACTAAACCAGGTCCAAAGCAGGACTAAACCAGGATTAAACCAGGACTAAACGAAGTCAAAACCAGGTCTAAACCAGGACTAAACCAGGTCTAAACCAGGTCTAAACCAGGATTAAACCAGGACTAAACCAGGTCCAGAGCAGGACTAAACCAGGTCTAAACCAGGACTAAACCAGAACTAAACCAGGTCCAAAGCAGGACTAAACCAGGATTAAACCAGGACTAAACCAGGTCTAAACCAGGTTTAAACCAGGTCCAAAGCAGGACTAAACCAGGTCTAAACCAGGATTAAGCCAGGTCGAGACCAGGACTAAACCAGGTCTAAACGAAGATTAAACCAGGATTAATCCAGGTCTAAATCAGGACTAATGTTAAATGGTCACATTTTTATATAACACTTTTCCACCTTCAAGGCTCTGAAATCGCTTTACATCAAGGAACCACTCACATTCATATACCAGTGTACACAGATACTGGGGGTGAGGTGGGTTAAGTGTCTTGCCCGAGGACACAACAACAGTATTCATCTGTGGGAGGTGGAGTCACACCGACCTGTGAGTCAGTGGATCTGAACGCTCAACCGATGATGATGTTTTTTATGTCGAAAACAAGATCAGTGGACAAACAACCAATCTACCAACTGAGCCACTATCTCCTATCTAATATATATTTTATCAGGAAGTTCATATTAGCATGCTAGTTGCTGTTACCTTTACCATCAGTGCAAAACTCCGCTCTTACAGTCAGTGGTGGAGAGAAGAGCTTAACTCACCGCAGAGAATATTTCACACGCTCAGAATGCACGAGGAAAGTCAGGAATAACTCTGGACCAGTGCAGACGTGGAAAATGAGCGACTTCTGTTTTTCACAACGCGTTTAAGACGGTCATAACGTGGCACAGCGCCTTAAAATTTCTGAGGATTGATTGTTTTTTTATTACCATCGATAAGCTGTCTGTAATGAACGGCGTGGACGTATCGCTGTGGGACACGTGCGGCGCTTTGTGACGCCATGGCAACGCGTATAACGCTATAAAAGTAATAGACTGGGGGATCAAGGGCTGACAGTGGAATCTCATTTAGAATTAAGGGCGCGATCCAATAAGCCTGCAGTGCTGTTCATTTCTACAGCAGATCCATCAACCAGCCGGCGCTTTCTGCTCTGATTCAAGGTAACAAAAGTGAAACCGCAATACTTAAGTACAAATTTGAAGTATCTGTAGTTTACTTCAGTACATTTTACAGTGGATACTTTTTATTTTCGCTTCACTACATTTGCGAGCAGGTATCTGTACTTTCTGTTCCACTACATTATAAATCTGATTGAAAAGTTAAAATTCTTTTCTTTATAATTTGAGACCTGCTGAAATGACTCAGACTTATTTTTAGCACCTTTAAGTTGAGTTAGGCTACGTTCAGACTGCAGCCTGAAGTGACCCAAATCCGATTTTTTGGCCCCTATGTGACCTGTATTTGATCTTTTAATGACGCAGATCCGATTTTTTCAAATGTGACCCAGGACACTTGGATATGTGCTCCTGAAACCGATACATATCTGATCTTTTGACATGCGACTTCAGTGTGAACGGCCAAAGCGCATTCATCCGACCTACAAGTTATCAACAAGCCACAAACGTCACTATTCTGCGCTGAAGTAGGCGAAAATTGTTAATGAACTCCGTGTCATTGAAGCGAAGCACATCACCACTCTTGGCTCCGTCTCCACATCCACACGTTCCTTTCAACGGACATTGCTGCCGCTGCTCCACAAAACATTACGGCCAGAAACCTCATCCTTCTCAATCTCCTCTTTAAAACAAGTAAGTTGTTCATGTTCTGGCTCCGGTACGAGAGGAACTTTAAAATCTCCAGGTGCTCGATGCTGCGTCCATGTTTGGACAACTTCCGTAAACACAGAGCACGCTCGCTGCGGTTGACGTCATCGTGTCTCCAGTGCACATGCAGGACACTTTCGGGCCATTTAACGTTCACACAGGGGGTCACATACAAGTCGCATTTAATTGGAAATGTGAACGACCTCGCAAAAACATCGGATTTCACAAAAAAATCGGAATTGAGCGTTAAGTCCTGCAGTCTGAACGTAGCCTTAACATCCCAACTTTGAGCAAAACAAATGCACAAATACACAAAAACAGCTAGAAATTTTAAGAAATCAATTGAATCAGCTAAATTCTTTATCAAAATCACTACATTTGATGCTTTAATTGTTAAAAAAAAAAGCTGCAAAATACTCTTTAAAGTTCATTTTTAAACAAGTACTTCAATAGTTTTAAGTAGATTTTTTTCACTTGATACTTTAACTTTTACTTGAGTCATCTTTTGCACTTTTACTGAACTAGAATTGAGTACTTCATCCACCACCAGCTTTCCGTATAATAGTTTGAGACATTGCAGAGACCCCATAGTGAGAAAGGGTCAGGGATTTGAACCTGCGACCATCGACAGTGTACGGGTTTAGTGTTTGTGCGGGGTGTGGCGAGTTTCTTTCCGTGATAAATATTTCAGACTGGCCCATATCGGCCGCGCGGTCAATTGCAGTGTCACAGGGCTAAACCCAATCATTATCAACGGGGTAAGAGTGGAGAACGTAAAGCCTAATAAATAAAAGATTATCGGGTGAACAGGGCCCATGCTTCAAAATCATGGAAAAATATGCCTGCATTAAATATGTCTTTTTAAAATGGTGGAAAGAAATGTTTAACTCAAGACGAATGGACTGTATAGCTGCTGTATAATGTAGTTAATTTATTTCTCTATGGGATTATGAATCGAAGAACAAATTGGAGTTTTCTGGTATAATTTTCTGAACTTATGTAAGACCGCGTGGCAATATTAATGAAAGTACTTCTGCTTAAAGGTGCACTCTATAACATTTTCAGTGAAGGGTCATCACCTGATATCTCCATGGAAATGTTATTGCTTTGTCTAGAACACGGGTTTTCAAATTGGGTGAATATGAGTTTCCCCTTAGGGTAGGTAAAGACAGTCAAGCTTCCATGTTTTGTTTTGTTGTTGTTGTTTTTTTTGTGCATTCATAAATGATTTTTGCAGCAAATAATTTCCAACTTCACGCAGAGGCCGAATTGAGGCAAATTTTAACATTACTAAACATCAACAAGACTAAATAAACCAGGACTAAACCAGGACTAAACCATGACTGAACCATGACTAAACCAGGACTAGATCACGACTAAACCAGGACTAAACCAGGACTAAACCATGACTAAACCAGGACTAAACCAGGACTAAACTCAGGACTAAACCAGGACTAAACCAGGACTAAACCAGGACTAAACCATGACTGAACCATGACTAAACCAGGACTAGATCACGACTAAACCAGGACTAAACCAGGTCTAAACCAGGACTAAACCAGGACTAAACCAGGGACTAAACCAGGACTAAACCAGGATTAAACCAGGATTAAACCAGGATGAAACCAGGACTAGATCAGAATTAATTCTGGACTTGAGAGAGACAGACAGAGAGAACCCCAAGCTCGTGGAGCATGGTGTCCATAAAACACAATCTGGCAACGGGTGCCCTTAGCTCCATGAGGCGTGGAACTCTGCGCCGATCCTTTCACCTGCGGTCACCCAACGGTCTAAGAGGACGCACCTCCGGGCCCGTCCTGACACTTAGTTCTGGTTTAGTCCTGGTTTAGTACTGGTTCAGTCCTTGTTCAGTCCTGATTTAGTACGTTTAGTCCTCCTGGTTCAGTTCTGGGGTCCATGCTGGTTTAGTCCTGGTTCAGTCCTGGGATCAGTCCTGGTTTAGTGTGCGTGTGTCGAGCCTCACCTACTGAAAACCGCTGTTCTAGAATGTTCCACAGTATAGATTAAACCACCCCTATTCACAGAAAAAACGTTGTATTTTTGAGCAACAGAAACACCATGGAACATTCTAGACAATAAAACAATAACATCTCCTTGGAAATAAGCAGGTAACCACTACCACAAACTATTCTCTGACATTAACACACTTTATAATCAGACGTAAACGATACACAGCACATATTTTGACCACAAGAACCGCTTATACAATATATCTATGCTATCAGATACATGGAAAATCAGTTACAGGTCCCTTAACTGAATGAATTGTCAAAACAAATTGTGTTTTTTATTAGCACTGTGTTTTCAAAATGTTAATTTAATGTGGAGCCTTTTGGTTAGTATTGAAATTTGAGGATCATTAAACCCTGTCTCTGATGCTACGGTATATGGTTTGTCCAAATCCAAAGAGCACTCCTAATATAGTTTTGTCATGTTAGTTTTTATTCTTTTGGTTTGCCAGAGTAATTTGGAAGATCGTGACTTACAACCAGGCTACAACTTCACATTAAAGGAATTGTAGCTTGCAAAAAGATTCTGCAATTACATCTGAACCTGGATTGCCAGTGCCCTAACCTGCAGATAAAGGACACATTCAAGTTTTTCTCCATAATTCAACCAGATAACCACTGATTAATGACTGGCTGCAGATGCTGGCAGAACCGAGAGAGCCCATTTAGCTTCAAACCAACTCGATTTCAGCACCAGAACTGGCAACCCGAACGCGAGCCTCTTCCATACAGTTCTTTTAACCAACAATGTGCACCTGCCTCCGCCTCCAATCTCGCATAATCGCCCTATTACAGTATTTCCACATGAATGCCGCCCCTCTTTCGTTCAAATTTAATTCCATCTCGCAACTTACGACTGAACGCTACATTTACACCAGCTTCCTACGTTGCAATATTTTACCAAACATTCCCTCCGCCCCATTGCTTTTAGTAACAGACCCGCCGGAAGTGTAAACACATTCTCGAATACCTATAATATCATAAAGTTTACCACTGCTCGATACGCCCCATCCCGCTGCGATTTCCAGTCCCGGCGTTCCAATCCTTAGCTTTACGTACTTGCCAAATTGCCGCACGTCTCCGGCCGCTTGGCACAGATGGAGCGTACATGAGAAGTCTGCATACGGGCATTAAGTGCATTTCGATCTGGAAAAGCCATCAGCCTCCCACCAGCGCGCTTCGGACTAATAAATGTAGCCCAGCTTATTTTGTGTCACTCCGCTCTCCGGAGAGAAGCCCGTATTGACAGGAGCGTTGATCGATTGGTTCTCTCTCTTTGCCTCCTCCCCGGCTCCTGTTCCCCGGTTGCTTTATAGTACCAAACATCCCATAGGTTGGTCTGGAATTGCTTCTTATCTTAAGCAACCACAGTGGCTCTGATCAATCTCATTTGGGCGCCTATAGTAATTGGTAGTGGAGTTTAAAGAAGGTAGGTATGTAGAGTGTCCTAGAAAGGTTGGATAAGCAACAGAGAGAGATATCGGGTGGTGGATAATGAGCCGATATTTGCGCTTTTTAACATGCCAGCTATCGGTTTTACCTCTCCAATACAGGCTGATATTTTGTTTGGGCCGAGCAGCTGCCTAAAAATGTGTTTAAAGTTCCATTTGAATACTTGACGCTGCACAAAATTAAACTATGTGGCTTTAATTTTTCAGTTTGTGGGTGGTAGAAGAGTTTGAAATTAATTAAAATGCTTATTTTGGGAAAGGAATATCAAAATCGGCCCTACATATCGGCCAAAACTGTTCTGTAGAGCTTTTCGCCCATTGGTTTCTCTTGATTCTAAACAATCTTGACGATCTCTAATAAAGAATTCATTTAGTGTTAGCTTTCTAAATATGTTTTTTTCTGATATTATTGGACCTAGTTATGCGCCATGATGCAAAAAATTTTATTTTAATTTTTGATTTGATTCTCCATACTACCACAATGGAAAAAAAAAAAGACAGTAGAATGCTGTTTTCAACATTACAGGTGCACAATGTAACTTTTCAAACTATTGCTTTGCCTGTATTGTGAAATAAACTTATATAAGACGCATTTATTCAATTAAGTGTGTGTTTATTGCTCAAAATACCTTTTAAAAGCATGCATTGTTACTGTGGGTGGGGTCACCTCTTCACAGATCTTGCCTGTAAATTGTCCTGGTGGCTTCTCCTGCTTGTTTCTTTGGAGATTGAAAAATTAAAACAAAAAGTTTACTTTAGAATATTGGAAGTAAAGCAATAACATCTCCATGAAAACAAGTAACTGGCGGGGCGCCAGTTACACAGTGCACCTTTACATAATAGTAATTTCTTTTTATTACCATGCTGCCTTATTTCTGTGTAATCCTTCAGTCATTAGGTAGATTCCACAGTGGTCCATTGTCACATTTACATGAGAGATTTAATTCAGAATAAAAATAATTTAATTCAGAATAAAAATTAATTCCGCTCTTAAAAGACCATGTAAACACTAAATTCCTAATGAAAATGATTATTGGGAATTAAACTTAATTCTTAAGTAAGCGTGTGTGCCAAATTAATTTCTTCTTTGATCATGTAAATGTTTATTGTTCTTAAAAATTATTCCAGTTGTTCAGCACTTGCTCATCGTGTCGTTCTTCTGACACGACCCGGATAATTAGGCTCCACCAGTTCTGGCCTCGATCTTTCATCCATGTGTCTTTGGATTTGCGAGCGGGATGCGGGAGTGGGTTGAGGTAGAGCAGCCTCACACTCAGTTTGTCTTCTTCCTCCCTCCTTCAACACTCTTCCCTTCTCCTCCTCAGCTGACAAACGTAAAGCGTGATGAACAAATTCTCCAGCTGCTGCTTCATTACCACCAGAACAACCGCGAAAAAAGTTTGGATCGTGTTTGTATCCGTGGCGTAACGACAAACCAAGATGACAGAAAAGCCGATAAAAGCTGAAGTGTCTGTTTTCTCCCGGTCGACGTAAATACATTTGTGTCCAATAAGAACCCTTCCCGACCCCCAGACATTGAGCGGAATTAAATAAAGACAATTTAACGTGTTTTCCATGTAAACCTCAATTCAGAATTAATATTTCCATGTAAACTCGAAGGAGAAATAATTCATTCGGATTTAAAAAAACATGTAAACGTGGCCCATGTCTAGTTTATACATGTTCTGATTCCAAAGCAATTCCGCTCATTTTCAGGTTAATTTCTGTCTTGTTAGTGTGACCTTTTTTTAGTACTGATACCTTTTTGTGACGAGGAAACAACATTATAGCAACAATATGGACCCTTTAACGTTCAAGTGAGTATTCTGCTTACTAAGTGAATTCTCCAAGTTCAGCATCCCGAGCAAGTTTTTCCTTTTCTGCAGTCAGCTGACACGGGCTCCCCTATGGCATACATCAAGGTGCACGCGGTTCTTCCTTATACATTTGCTTATATCTCCCATAAATTTCCATGACAAGACTTACCGTTCCATGAGCACTGCTATAATATGCTTTCGCGAATGGGCCAACGGGTCACATAAAACCATTTAAGTCCAGATAGATTGAATACCCCGGCGCGGCACCACGGTTCACGCTCCTCTGAACATTGGGAATCTGCTAGTTACACGCACTCACAAATACTTTAAAAGGAAGGAAAGCAGGAAGGAAGGAAGGCCATTTTGGATCGGCTTGTTTACTTTTTGCATCACCATCAGATTTCTGGCGTCGCTAAAGGATTTCCGTTAGCGATCCGTGCAGGCCGCATTCATCATATCTGAGGTGGACAGGCCGATATTAGGTGTCTAATTAGAGGGGAGCGTCTGGGAGTCGATATGGTAAGCAATATTTTAAATAACGCACTCAGGGAGGACTCTGTAAGGTCATTGTGAAGATGACTAGAATACAAATGGAAAACGGCGCTGTGTGGTAACTGGATAACAAAGTCGGTCAGAAAGTTTTATTCTTCTATGCAATGTTTTAGGATTTCAAAATATGTTTTACAGTAAATTAGTACAGTATGATTGCCCAGTTTGAACTAGAATTAGAAAATGCAATTGTCCCATAAGAAAAATGGTTTTAGCTCTACAATAAGTTGGTTGTGTGTGACCTTTTTACTGTGATTGACATACTATACAAAGCATGTTTTTGCATTACTGTGTTTACATAATTAACAATGACAAGTAGTGATGAGGGTTGAAAGGTTTGTACTTTTTTCAACAAGCATGCACTTGTAATGATGATTGTATTTGTAATGTTTATTTTGTCTTCTTTTTCATATTAACTTGTTGAGTTATTTCTAAATTGAATACAGTAGATGTGTTTATCTTGGTGATATACTCAATAAATAAATACATAAATATATGCAGTTTGGATCTCCCAGATTTGTTATGTCACAGGTAAAAGTCTGGAGGTCTCTGACGCTGTTTTCAAGTACATAAATCATCTATTTACTTCTTAAGCTTCTTTTAAAGACAATACAGTAGGAGGTGAGTTTACCTTATTGATGTATTTTGGTTGCAAGCTGCAAGTCATCTTCAGAACTGTCACCGGTGTTGGTGGTGACGCACATGAGGACTTCCTCCTCCTTCAGGTGACAGGAGACATGGTCAGTCTGAGGAGGGGGCGTGGTCAGTCTGAGGAGGGGTCATGGTCAGTCTGAATGACTTGCCAAGTTCATCAGGCTGACCACGCCCAAAGGAAGTAACAACAGCTGATATACGACGTGTCACCACCAACAACAGGGACAGTTCTGAAGATGTCTTGCAGCCAGCAGTGAAAAAATGTCAACAAGGTAAATGCTTTTCCTACAGCAGACATGTCAGACTCAGGCCCAGGGGCCAAATTTGGCCCGTGATGTAATTATATTTGGCTCACGAGATCAAGTCAAATATGTATTACAGCTGGCCCACCAGCTACAGATAGACTATAGAGACATTATTTATTTAAAACTTTGTTATTATTTTATATTCTGCTTGTTCTGGATTCAATGTTTAAGGAAAATTATTATTAAACATTTATTTTAATAAGACAAGGTTTAATATTACATATCTCAAAAGAAGAAAAAAACATGCAGATGTTGAAATTTTTCAATAAATATTTAGTTTGGCCCACCATTTAGTTCCAGTTTTTAATTTTAGCCCTCTGTAAATTTCAGTGAGACACCCCTGTCCTACAGTATTGACTTTAAGATGAACTCAAGCAGTAAGCAGATGATTTATGTTCTTGAAAACAGTGTCAGAGAGCTCCAGACTTTAACCTGTGACGTAACAAATCTGATAAATTCACATTGCATATTTTTATTTATTTATTGGTTGAGTGCTCAGAGGAAGCCGACTTATTAAACCAAATTCATCAAACAAGCGTGATTAATTAATTACAATACCTGGAACTGTATTTACTTTTAATCATGCTTGTTTGTTAAGTCAGCTCAAAAAAGCTGAAAAACAAAAGTGCTAACCTTTCAGCCTTCACCACTACATGCAATTATTTGTTATGTAAACACTAAACACAGCACCGCAAAAAAAAAAAAAAGCTTCATAAAGTATGTCAGTCGCAGTAAAAAGGTTACACAACCATCTCATTGTCGAGCTAAAACATGGAACATTCATTAGGGGACAATAGCATTTTTTCTATTTTTTTCTATCTGAAATCTGTTTTGGATGAGGTAACATTATGACATGACTAAAAACTCAATATTCAGTTTTTGAAGGTGCATTGTGTAACTTTTCTGGTGGAGGGTCTGTCAAATGTTTGTCTCGCAGTAGAGTATTAAACCTTTCTATCATCATGGAGACCAAACCGGACAAAGTTACAGGTCAGATCTGTGGAGAGTGAAGATAAAGTTATTAAAATAGCCAGTCTTTGGAGCAGCTTTTTGAAATGAACAGATTCAAAATATTCAGACGTGTCAAAAAGAGCCGAAAGTCCCATCACTAACCCGAACCATCAGCTCTACGAAACTAGAGAGCATAATATATTTCTGACACTGTTATATCTCTATATATGAATTACACACATTTTCCTATTCCCTCAAAAACTCCTCTTCCTTCCAGCCCGGCCCCAGTACGAATAAATGTATAGGTAAGCGCAGTAAAAGATGAAGGCCCACTCTCCACACGCTATCTCCCACTCCACGCCGCCTCATTATTTGCAGCTTTTGTGGGTGTCAGCGAGCCCAAAATGACAAAAATAAAACCCCAACTTTTGATGCTTCCCTTCGCGCGCGCTGATAAAATATTGAAAAGGCCTCCTCTCCTCACAGCGCAGTCACCATTCTTCACATATTCCGCTTCAAGATAAAAGTCGGCTCCCCCCGTGCTCGCTGTAAGTTCACCTCTCCGCTGCTCAGAGGGTGCTCTCGCTGCGTCTGCCAGAGCGTATGATATCTTACTCGCGGAGAACATCCATACAGGGGAAGTGGGGGAGTTTGGGTTATTGCGGTTTCAAAATAACGGATGTGTCAATATGAGGATGTAACAAGGCGGCGATGCAGCGGTTAAAGCTCATGAGTCGTGCCACGAAACAAGAAGGTTGCAAGTTTAATTTGCATCGGTGTCACGTCTGTTGTCGGTGCTCTTGTAGCCGATAAGCAATGTTTTTTTTTTTGATGATGCAGCGATACGATAATGGTATTGACATTTTTTCCAGGATCTGATATTGTTCCGAGGGTTACATGCCGCTACTTTGACATGACACAATGTCGAAGTAGCGACATAAACATTATTTTTCAAGCGTTCTACTACTTTGACATATTTTTTTTCATTGTCGCGCCATTTTACTATTTTTTCAAACATTTCACTTTTCCGACATAAATAATATTCATGTGATAGCCTATTATACTTTACGTTCCCACATATTTTAAGATGATTGGGCTGGTGCAAAGTAGCCAGGCTGGTGCCACCTAGTGCCTCCTCAATTTCATTTCTCTCCAGCGACTAGATCAGGAATCAGAATACACTAGATGGTTTGCAAGAACCCCAGAAGTTGTAGACCGCACACCGGTCAATCAGCAAAGAGCTGTGAAGCCATGAGGTCAAACTCAAGCACCTGTCTGGGTCCCTTTGTGGTTCAGCACAACAGTAAACAAAGCGTCGAGATGGATGTAGATGAAGACAGACATTTTGTGTTGACAACAATTCCCAAGGTCGAGGATTTGAAGTGGGAACAAAGAGAATATTTGATGAATTTTATCAAGGGGAAAGACGTTATTGCCCTTCTTCCTACGGGATTTGGTTAAATAAAGAAAGTACTTGCTACCGTCGGGAACAAATCCTAATGCTGCGAGGTCAGACGGTTTATACGAAGTGAAACTGGCTGATGAATAAGGCTAGGTGCAAAGCCCTTGATCAGAGAATACTTCGGCCACATAGATCATCAGCCTGCAGGAAAATGTCCTATCAGATTACCGTGGGAAAGAGTCATGCATTTAAAAAAAAAAAGCATATGCCAGCCTTCGGGGAAATATATAATCTAAAACGAAGGCTGCACTGGCCCTTTGTGCTTCATCCATTTCGTCATGTAGGCAATCTGCAGAGAACACCATATAGTGATAATAAAAAGTGTCGGAAAACCAGTATGTCTAAATCAAGACATGTCTTAATTAAGGGATGCGGAATAGGCGGTGGACCCCCATTCCAAAATATGGGTTCGGTCGATTTCGGTATCCCATTTTGGTCTATAAACTGGAGCAATGAGACTATTTATTCATCACTATTGGCTCAAAGCATCTCGTAGTATTAAACTTGATATATTTATTATTATTTCAAAGCTTTAATACCATTCCAGACAAAAGAAAAACATCTCCACGGAGAAAAGCATTTGACGAACCCTCCACCGAAAAAGTTACACAATGCACGTTTTTTTAAATTTGTACCCAAAAGACTATGTGTTGCTGCCGAATCCTATGCTTATTTTTGATTAGAAAATAAAACAGTGAACACGGCAGTTGATCTGGAGTATAGCGTCTTGAAAATAAGTGAGTAAAGTTTGTTCAGACATGCACAAATCACTCCAAGCACAACTTCGAGAGGGTAACTGAGAAGGAGAAACGACTATACTACATACTCCATAGCTAAAATCTCTGAAAAGTCTATTTTTTTTTAGAACCGTAACAACTCTCCCGACTCCTCACCACACGTTCCCACAGTAATCACAGATGCACCGGGCTGTACACAGATATTATAGCGCGGGAGCAGAGGTTGTACTTTGCAGTCACAGTCACGGCGTTCCTCTCCCGGCCTGACCCCTGTGGGCTGGGAGGCTATAACCAATCAAAAGTGGACACTCAGCCACTCGGTAAAGCCAGGCGTCAACCACAATCCATCTTGATGCGGACAAGCTATGGATAAAGTAAGATATGGGAGCAGAAGTTTGGGCGAGAGAAAATGAAAAGTTGTTTTGTGCAGGCAGAGTTGGAATTGGTTGCGTTGGAGTGACAACTCAACATTTTAGAATCCCCGTGGTTCAAAATTGAGCCTCGGGACAGGTCAGAAATCTACGGCGGAATTTGGTGTTTTGCCGTTATAACGCAGATGTTTCCGGGTTTATGGTTAAAGCTGCATTCTGTAACTTTTCGGTTGGGGGTCTGTCAACATCTAATTGGTGTTTTAGCATTTTAGCATGCTAGTTGTTAACTTTACCACCGAGTCAAAACTCCCCTCTGGTTTCTGAAAGTTTTGAAAAGCACTTTGAAACTTGGTGACCACTGCAAACTGTTTAAAATGAAGTAGTTCTGATTTTCACATTTTTAAGACAGTACAAAAAAAATTATACAGCACTTTTTTAATGTTTTGTCCTTTTATTTACATTTACTTGAAATTACAAATCGGATATTATGTCCAGTTTGTCTTTTAGATACTTTTAATTGAGCTTGAGTTTCCCCAGATACTTTCCCCAAAGATTTACTCTTTATAACTACTTTGTACTTTTACTTATCCATATTATTTTGTAATATTAAAATTACTTTAGTAAATAAGTGAGATGCATTTACTTTGACATGTTTCAGATATTAGTGCATCTCATTTATAATTTCTCACACAAAAGGAAATCAAAAAGTTAACTATCGTACTTGAAGATAAGTGGAACGTTCCACAGTATGACATTAAACAGCTCTACCTTAGATTTATTCAATTGCAGGTGGTTTTATGGCTCAAAAATACCTAAAAACAGACATTCTGACTTGTAACATGAACTGGTTTGGTCATGATGATAGAAGAGTTATAGCCACACTGTGAAACATTTCTGACAAAGCAATAGCATCTCCATGGAGAAAAGTAGGCTACGGACTAGAAAAGTTACACAGCGCACCTCTAAAGTGGGACTAAACACCTAAACTTACATTTAAATAGAGCTGCTAAACTGGGTAGAACCTGGACGTGTAAAGAAGAGAGTGACAGAAGAGGAGGGGCAGAGTCTGGAGGTATAAGAAAAACAGTGATTTGTCTAACACATGTCCACACTTCAAACTCCACCACAGGTGTTTGTAATCTGAAAGACCTGGCTGTAATCAGGGCAGTCTTTTGTTATGTCATGTAGTACTTGAAACTGCAGTGGTCACACGTTTCGATGCTATAACTGTACATAGTTTCCAAAAAGCAGTAGAAGCAGTAGACTAGCAGCTATTAAATCTCCACACTTCTATTTTATTTAGTTTACTAGCATTAAAAAGTTGATTTAGTGTTTAGTTTCAATTTGAAGATACATGTATGCAACAATAATCAAAATATCGTGATACCATATCATCAGAAGTTTCACAATAATATCGAGGGCTGTCACAATATATCAAGTTCCTTTGCTTAAATGCGTTGTTCTTTAGTAGGAACAGCTTATAAACATCGAGAACTACGCGTCCCATAATTCATTTCAGCACAAACAACATGAAGAAATATGTTTTTTACTTGAATTCTTGAGATTCTGACAGTAATAATTTACACCAAAATCTTATCAAGGTATTTTAAAAGCAAAAAAAGTGTCCTATCTAGAATTATATTTGCCACTCCGAAAGCAATCGCAATAAATATCGTACCGAGAGATTTGGATATCGTTACATCCCTACTACCTGTTTGACAGTTTGATATTAAACTTATCTGTGTCGTATTTATTTCATTCTATTACAGTACCATTCTTTATCGCTACCTTGAACAAAACAACATTGAATTTTTACAGCGAGCAGGGTCACCTCTCCGCTGATCTGACCTGTAACTTGGCCTGTAGGCGTACTTGCCTTCATGAAGATGGATCGGTTTAATGCCGTTCTGTGGGACATTCTAGACAAAGCAATAACATCTCCATGGAGACTAGCAGCCAGCAGAACCTCTATTGAAAAAAAAAAAATGACATAGTTCAGCTTTAATATCTCTAATTTCTGGGCCTATCCACATGAAACAAAACTGAGTCAATTTATAATCAACAGGGAATAAAATTTTTCACAATAGCTACACAAAGTTGCACCATTTTTCAACTTCTAGTCAGCTGAAAAGGCTTTAAGACTTGAGATAAATTAATATATATATACTGTATAAGATTCAGCATGTATGGCTTTTCATTTATTTCTCTCAAACACATTGGATTTCCCGTAGAATTATAACGGCATCCGCCTTCAGTCTAAAACCTTAAGAATGCCGTGAATGCAGCCTATTCTTCATGTTTTGTATTTATTTATTTATTTCATCTCCTCCTTTCTCTCAAGATTCCACAGCGTCCTCCTCACATGTAGCGGTGATTCATCATAGTGCTAGTCGGAATACTTGCGAGCCGGCTACGCTTATTAAAAGCAGCAGACGGGAGAGGAGACGCCTTTTGTTCCTTAACTTAGCTTTGGATTCGGGCCCGCACTAAAGCCATTTCGTAGACTTATCGGGGCGCCTATAGAACATGAGCTAAACTATATATTATGCTTATGTAATTGCAAGTTCAAGCAGAGGGCGAGATACAAAATGGCGGTGTTGTTTTGCTACGCCAGCCGTGAATATACCACACAGCCTTTTCATCCAGTGGCCTTTTCTTTATCTTTACTACTTTATTTTCTTTTATATTTCAGACTCAGATTGTCAAAGTAGCCACCCTTTTCAGTTCAGCAGTGTGTCTTGTCCAGTGATCGAATAAAAACAAAGTACAAGTAGTAAAGTACTGTATTTAAGTAAAAAATGTAGGTATCTATATGTTACTTAAGTACAGTTTAAAGTGATTTTTACTTTTACTTTGCCGCATTTCCATCTGTATTTTCTACTTCACCACATTTTTTAACAGGACTGAAAAGCAAAAGTCTTTTTATTATTGTCTTAGACCTGCTAAAAAAGCCTGAGGGGGTTTATTTTTTTACATGTTCGTCGTTTGAGCAAACACAAATATACAAATAAAAACAGCCAGGAAAAGACAGTTGATTCCGTTGTTTCTGCCGAAGAAGATTTAGCTCAAACATTTATCAAAATCACTGCATTTGACGCTTTATAATAGCTTTATACCTCAAAATAAGCTTGAGATACTTTTACTTTTACTCTTCAAGTACATTTTTAAACATGTACTTTAATACTTTTGCTTGATTCACAAACTTGAGTACTTCTTCCATCACTGGTCTTGTCAGGGTTCAAGGCTTAAAGCTCACAAATGTCAGTTGAAAACAAAAACGTGTGCCCAAAAACACTGACTGCTAGTGCATTTTACCAAACTTATCAATGCTTACGCGCTCAATGAAGCACAAAAATCAAGCTTTAGTTAACGTAATGAGCAAATTCCAGCAGATGTTGCGAGGTGGCTACATCTGCGTACGCACGAAGAATCTATTCCGGTTTGATGCAACTAGAAAACAGTGGCAGCCAGCGTCAACATTGCAAAGGTTTGTAGTGGATGCAATTTGAGCGCTAAGTTTTTCCGATTGAGTCTTAGAGTTGTGTGGACTTTTTTAAAGATCTGAACGAAGACTAAATATTAAGAGTTACTGAAATTAATCAATAAATGCCTCTAGGACCTTTGCAAAAAAAACAAAACAGTCTGAACCATTTAGGTTACATTCAGACTGCAGGGCTTAACGCTCAATTCGGATTGTTTTGTGAAATCCAATTTTTTTTTTTTTGTGAGGTCATTCACATTTCCAATTAAATGTGACTTGTATGTGATCTCCAGTGTGAACTTTAAACGCCCCAAAAGTGTCCTACATGCGCATTAAAGGACACAATGATGTCACACACAGCAAAGTCGCCTAAACGCTGGGCTTGTCTTCCAAAATACAGTCCAGTTCTTCATAAAATGGACAGGTTTCATGTCCACCTTGTATTTGGTTCGCAGGCTCTTTATTTTTTGTCAACATTCACGCCAGGATCACCTGTAGCTGCGCTCGGACATTTCTTTGGCAATCATTTCAAAAACCTCCCGGTTTCGATAAGACTCCTCCAATTTGGTCTGAATACAATGTTCCCCCCAAATGTTAATAAACTCGCTAATCTCGCTTTCCCTCCATTGACGAGACATGTAGGTGGGATGAATGTGACCTGACCGTTCAGACTAAAGTCGCGTGTCAAAAGATCGGATATGTATCGGTTTTAGGAGCACATATCCAAGTGGTCTGGGTCGTATTTGAAAAAAATCGGATCTGTGTCATCCAAACCATCATCCAAAGATCAGATATAGGAGCATAGGGGTGAAAAAATGGGATTTGGGTCACTTCAGGCTGCAGTCTGAACATAGCCAGATAATATGGTTATACAAGATAATTCATACTTAAATACTAGAAAAAGAGAAACGCTTCACTACTACTCAGCTTTGTTGGTTCGGTTGGTGATGGAATGGTTCATTCCCCCTGGAAGGTCTTGTGCATATGGTGTAAAAATCCTCTAGCTTCTAAAATGTCCAAAGCTGTTTCTACGAGTTAATCTGAAACTTTTTGCAGAGGCCCAAAGTTATTATTCCTCTCTTACCTTATGCATTAGTAGCATCGTAATTATTCACCACAATGAGTTTATAAACGCTCTTAACAACTTCCAGAGACCAGAGCGGAGTTTTGCCATCTCGGTAAACCTAAGAACTTCCTGATTCTCACCCATGAAAACACAGAGCAGATTTATTTTGTCCTCAAGAGCTGCTTGTACGATATATCTGTACTGGGGCAAGACAGATTTTCCTCAAATACATGAGAAAAAGTCTGCATAACTGAAAACTACCACAAGAAGATTGACATTGCCGTGTACAAACTTATCAGTCCAGTCCCTGCCACTCACTCAGTATGAACTATTTCCTCCTTGGCACTATTCATCATTGTGATTAATTATTTAAAAAAGATAACACGACGGCGACTGATGTCCTATAAATTGGAGCGGAACCTATGCATATCAATAATGCTGTATGTTTATGATGGACAAGAGAGAAATCATAGCGCGGTTTAATTAATCAAAGAGATGGGGAGGCGAGATAAAGTGGTGCGCTGTATAATTGATGTGCGTTTTAGATAAACAATAGCTCCGTGGGATTACGGTGACAGTGAGTGGAGGAGATAGGCGTGCAGACAGTGTGGGAAAGTGAGAACTAAACTTACTTTGTTGTTGTTTTTTTGTATGTTTAATATAGAAAAATATACAAATTTCTACCTGATCTGACTTGTAATTTGGTCTGCAGGCGTCACCAGCTTGACTTCATGTAGATGGATCAGTTTAATGCCATTCTGTGGGACATTCCAGACAAAGCAATAACATCTCCATGGAGACTAGGAAGTAGCAGACACTCCATCGAAAAAGTGACATAGTTCAGCTTTAATATCTCTTTAATTTCTGGGCCTATCCACGTGAAACAAAACTGATTTCTCTGTCAACATGTAAGCAAAAGGGGATACTTTTTCGGAATCAGAATGCATTAGATGGTTTCCAAGAACCCCGGAAGTTGTAGACCACACACCGGCCAAAACGCAAAGAATTGTGAAGCCATGACGCCAAACTCAAGCGTCTGTCTGGGTCCCTTTTCTGGAACAGCACGACAGTAAACAAAGCATCGAGATGGATGTAGACGAAGACAGACATTCTGTGTTGGCGACGATTCCCGAGATGGAGGATTTAAAGCCGGAAAAAAAGAGAACGCTTGGTGAATTTAGCGCATTACATACGTCACGACCAAACAGCAGCAATTGCTTAAATAAAAAACGTACCCGCCTACTGTTGAGCGAACGAATCCTAATGCTGCGAGGTCAGACGGTTTCCACGAAGTAAAACCAGCTGATGAATCAGGCTAGAAATTAGTAACATTATTCAACCTCTAGTCAGTTGAAAAGCCTTTAAGACCTGAGATAAATAAATAAATATAAGCTTTAACATGTATGGTTTTTCATTTCCCATAGAATTATAACGACATCAGCCTTCAGTCTAAAACCTTAAGAATATTCTGAATGCAACCTACTTTTTTTTAGTTTTTTTATATGGTGAATATGAAAAAGATACAAATTTCTACCTTCAAGGCACTCAAAGCGCTTTACACCAAGGAACCACTGTGTCTTGCCCAAGGACACAACAACAGCGTTCACCTGTGGGAGCTGGAACCGCCAACTTTTGGATCAGTGGACAAACACTCTATAAACTGAGCTCTTGTCAGCCAATATAATGCATTTTAATTTGAACACTTTTTTAACACTATTATCGTATCAATTAGCAACCGGGTGCAGATGAGTGCTGCTGTTGTGTCCTTGGGCAAGACACTAAACCCACCTTGCCTCCAGCGTGTGCGTACACTGGTGTGTGAATGGGTGAGCGGTTCCTTGATGTAAAGCGCTTTGAATGCCTTGAAGGTGGAAACACGCTATATAAAACTGTGACCATTTACCAGTTAATGATTCAAGACAAAACATTGCTCAAAATCCCCCATAATGTTGCTTAAAGTTCATATGTTACGCCAAATTGACTCTTGTGAGCTTTAAGCCATGTTTTGTTCTTATGTTGTTACTTGGGATGTAACAATATCCAAATCTTACGGTACGATATTTTCACGATGTACATCTCACAGTACGGTCTTTATTGTGATATTTTGTTGAGAATATGCTACTTTTTCCTCTTAAAATGCCTTCACAAGACTTAATTCACAAAACTAAGATTTAAAACCGCTTAGAACTGTTATTTCTTCATGTAGTTTGCATCAAAACGAAGCAAAAGATCATGATCAATGTAGTTTCCCCTGTTTTTTTTTAGCTATTGCTGCACCATAACAATAGCCTGATTCATCAACTGGTTTTACTTCATTTCACTTCGTAGAAACCGTCTTGACCTCGCAGCATTGGAATTCATTCGCTCGACGGTAGTGCTGCTAACAACGCTAAATGGTATATTAAGCTTTTCCCAAATGCCGTAGGAAGAGGGGCAATATCGTCTTTCCCTTTGATAAAATTCACCAAACATTCTCTTTGTTCTGGCTTTAAATCCTCAATCTTGGGAATCACTGACAACACTGAATATACGGCTCTTCGCTGATTGGCTGGTGCCCGAACTCGCACTTCTGGGATTCGTGCAAATCATCGAATGTATTTTGATTCCTGACCTAGTTGCTGGAGAGAAATGAAATAGAGCAGAGGCACTAGGTGGCAAGACTTTTGACGATACGATATCACAATATTTTGGTTATTGTGACACACTTAGTTGTTACCTCATAAAGAGATACCCGGAGTTTTGTTTTGTTTCACTTTCACATGATTGAGCAATTAGTCTGTCTAGATCTCTAAAGCTCAAAATGCTCATGAAGCTGTAGTTTTCAAGTTAACACCTCCTTTTTTCCTCCTTTAGTTCAGTAGAAATTGGCAATCCCAGATCTGAAATTATGGAAATGATGAGTTTAAAAACACAGTAGAGCACTTTCTGTATTACCACATGGCTGTTTTTTTTTCTGTTTGAGAGAAGAACTCAGCGTAAATATACAGGGTTTGTGCGTTAAACATGTGGGAATGAAACAAAACACAACCCTTGCTATGTTTGTCACGAGTAAACAACATTATAATGTAAACGGGAAAAATATGGGTCCTTTAACCTCAGTCTCAACCGCATTCCTTCTCCATACGTGCTTTACGGTAACAGCTTTTGTCCTTGGTAAAACGTGTGGTCTTACTCGATTATGGGGCCGTGTCTTTATAACGAGTCTTGTATTGTTTATAATGGGCCCCTATATGGTCCTAATGAACTGCAGAATCCAATATTGCGTTTGAAAGTCTGCGCGATGCCGAGAACACTGAGTCACTGTGCGCGGTCGCAGGGGAGGTGAGTGGAAAATGTGGATTGCCTCCGTGCTTTGATTTCATTTGCTTTGAAAAAAAAGTCGAGCTTGTTGACGCTCCCTCTAGGTTCCTAATGCTGTTTTTGTCTTTGTGCGTTAGCCCTGCCTCTGACAAAATGCCCCCATGGAAGTGTGTATTAAAGCTCCATATAACGGCGCGGAAATGCGAACATGCTAAATGGAAAGATTTGGGAGTTTTAAGGGAGATTTGTTGTCACGTACAGGGTTGGAATTTTGGATTTTGGATGTTTTTTCTCCATGGAGATGTTATCGCTTTGTCTGGAATGTTTCACAGTATGGCATTAAACATTTTTATCTTCATGAAGACCAAACCTGGTCAAGTTACGGGTCAGATCTGAGGAGAGGCGACCCCGCTTACAGTCAAAATGATGTTTTTTTTAGGTATTTTTTGAGCAGTAAAACCACTTGCAATTGAATAAACAAGGTAAGGTAGAGCTGTTTAATGTCACACTGTGGAACATTCCAGACAGAGCAATGACATATCCATAGAAACAAGAACCACCAACCAAAATTTACATCGTGCACCAATGTAAACCAGTAACTAACCAGATCTAAACCTCATCCAAACAATTATAATTCTGATAGTTGTTATTATTAGTTATTAGTAATGATTTGCATGTTTTTTTTTACAATTTACTATTTACCTGAGCATTCATTATTGGGCACTGTCACATACACAAAGAAATTCTGCATTTTATCATCAAACATTTCATAAATTTTCATTCATTTTATTTATTTGAGCAACAACAATAACAAAAAACCCCAAAAGAAAACAAGGATAATGTACATATTTGGGACCTGGTGCTCAAAAGGAGTAGGATGAAGTTTTAAAAAAAACTTAATGTCCTACCCCAATTGTTTTACATAATCAAATGGTTGACACTTTTTTTTTTTTTTTTTTTTTTGTATTCCCAAGATTCTATAATTCAAGATTGTATAATTCAGGATTGTCATAATATGCAAATTAGATGGGTACCTTTAATCCCTACATAAACTTTAGGTCATCCTTAATATTTCTCTAATGTACAGAAAGTTTCTTTCTCTTATCACTTTTAAGTTGTAGCCTTTTGAAATTAAGATGTCAAAATCAGGAATTTAGGGGAAAAAAAAAACAAAACAAAAAAAAAAACTCTGGCACCTACAGGGTTAAAAAAAAAAAAAAAGATATGGACACCCTTTTGACGAGACTGGATCTGAGTGACAGCTGATGTTTGATTGTCTAGTGTTTAGTTTTTTATTTGTATTTGGAGTGTGGAGAAGTGGTGGGTGTGGAAGTTTTTGTTTTTTTTGTTATGTATAATTTCAAAATAGGAAAAACTTCTAAAAACTAATAACAAAATTCTAATTAAATCTAGACCTACATGTAAAAAAAAAAAAAAAAATTCGAAAGCATTTGTCAAACTATTAAAATTTAATCAAATTTTTCAGGCTCTGAACACAACGGTGTTATGAACACGAGTTACCACGTCGCTGGTTAGCCTCTGCTGTGCCTTTTTCAAACTCTTAGTATTTGAATTTTTGGAAAGGTCCACGGGGAAAATGGGTAATGAATGGGTAATTTACTCGTGGAACATTGGCAGGCATCATAGTGGGCAGCACTATTTAGCTCTGTGCGTTACATTTTGTCATTGTTCATTACAATTAGTACAGATTAAATTTTTTTTACTGCAGATTTGATGTGACTTCTATACCTTTATAAGTATCTTTTTACCACTAAAACTACTACTACTACTACTACTACTACTACTACTACTACTACTACTACTACTACTACTACTACTACTACTACTACTACTACTACTACTACTACTACTACTACTACTACTACTACTACTACTACTACTACTACTACTACTACTACTACTACTACTACTACTACTACTACTACTACTACTACCACTACCACTACCACTACTACTACTACTACCACTACTACTACTACTACTACTACTACCACTACCACTACCACCACTTACCACTATCACTACTACCACTACCACTACTACTACTACTACTACTACTACCTACTACACTACTACTACTACTACTACTACTACTACTACTACTACTACTACTACCACTACCACTACTACTACTACTACTACACTACCACTACCACTACTACTACTACTACTACTACACTACCACTACCACCACTACTACCACTACTACCACTACTACTACTACTACTACCACTACCACTACTACCACTACTACTACTACTACTACTACTACTACCACTACCACTACACTACTACCACTACTACTACTACTACTACTACTACTACTACTACTACTACTACTACTACCACTACCACTACTACTACTACTACTACTACCACTACTACTACTACTACTACTACTACTACCACTACTACTACTACCACTACCACTACCACTACCACTACCACTACTACTACTACTACTACTACTACTACTACCACTACCACTACACTACTACCACTACTACTACTACTACCACTACCACTACTACCACTACTACTACTACTACACTACCACTACCACTACCACTACCACTACCACTACTACTACTACTACTACTACCACTACCACTACCACTACTACATATATATATATATTTTTGTTTTGTTTTGTTTCATTCATGAAAGATGAATATAAATAGAATTATGTTTCATACATCAATGTGAATGAAAAGCAGCAGAAAGAAGTACAGGCTTGTCATATCTGGCCCCTTTTCACACAAAAGGGGTCAGATATTGTTTAAAAAAATTGAGTAATACTAATTGTTCAGTGACACAATCACCCAGTCAACAATAAAATATCCTCATTACTGTTCAGTAATGGTAAAATCCTAGCCAGGCTGGTGTCACCTAGTGCCTCCGCTCTATTGTTTAATTTCTCTCCAGCGACTAGGTCAGGAATCAAAATGCAATAGACGGTTCGCAAAAACCCTGAAAGTTCGGGCACCAGCCAATCAGCGAAGACTCATATATTCAGTGTTGTCAACGATTCCCGAGATCGAGAATTTAAAGCCGGAACAAAGAGAATGTTCGGTGAATTTTATCAAGGGGAATGACTTTATTGTCCTTCTTTCTATGGGATTTGGGAAAAGCTTAATATACCAGTTAGCCCGGTTAGTAGCACATTACATACGTCACGACCAAATAGCAGCGATTGGTTAAATGATGAAAAGTACCCGCCTACCGTTGAGCGAACAAAATCTAAGGCTGCGAGGTCAGACGGTTTGTACGAAGTTAAACCGGCTAATGAATCAGGCTAGTCAAATCCACCTTTAGTTTGTGATTTACGAATAATGTCTCTTGACTTGGGTTACGAAGGAAAGTTTGTGACTTGGGAAACACTGATTTACTAGAAAAGTTTCACAGTGCACTTTAAATTGACTGTTTTACAAAGTATTACACATAGTACCTGATATTTTGCAGTGGATGCTTGTGTTCTTTCGGGTTACATAACTGTCGTAATAGATTGTCTTATTGCCTTTTTTTGCGAAGGTCAAAACGTTCAAGTGATTTCCTCCTGTTTTATCTTATCAAGCTTTCTACAAATGTTCTTCCTTTTCCATTAAAATCAAAAGGTCTCGAGCCCGAACATAATGCGATTGCGCTCTGACCCCTGACCTCACAATCCTCATCGACGTACTGTATCCACGCCAACCTCTCTCCCAAAACCTCCTCTCATTCTCCTCTCTAATATCGCCCTCGCGCTTCCCCAGAGCCCCGCTTCTGTTCGACGAGCCCTCAGAGTCAATTAAGCGCTCGCGGGATGCCAAGGCCCGCCCGGCAAACAGGTAGTACATTTTTAATAATAGGCCCTAAATGAGACGCGTTAGTCACTGGCGGAAGCGGAGGGCTCTGAGTATACAAGCCACAACGGGGATAATTATTTTAAAAGAGAAAGAAAACGCGAGCAAACAAAAGGAAAATGGCCGGCGGTAGAATGGAGAGAGATGGCTGTGCGGCGCGAGGCAATTGGCATGTAGACAGCATAAGGATGAATTGCATAATTAAAAAGTAGCTAGCGCATATTGATCGGACAAATGCGGGAACGGCGGTGGATTGGCCGGGGAGAGCGAGCGTCCCCAGGCCCAGAAAGAGGAGAGGAAAGGGGAGGGCAGAGGCTAGCAGTAATGAGTCTCTACAAAATGAATCGACCGACGAGTTAGCACGCCATTTTCTGCGTTAGTATGATGGAGATTTGCAAGTGGCGTCATAGCAACAAAGGCTCGACGGCGTGTTGACGTTAACGTGGACGTACGCGAGCGTTCTCTTGAAGCTTTTTGTGATTGTAAATAAGTGGATGTAGATGTAGTACTCAGTTTTGTTAAGTAAATATACAGAAACCAGAGCAAAGAAAGTTGTTGCATCCCTTTGTAATACACAGTGTTGGGGAGTAACAGATTACATGTACCAGAGTTATGTAATCAGAGTACAAATTATGAGTAACTGTATTCAGTTACAGTTACTGTTTCAGTGAGTGGTAATTGGATTACAGTTACTTTGTTGAAATAAATGGATTACACGGCGGTATTTTTGTGTTTTTTTGTGTTTTTTTTTTTTTTTGGTAATTCCACGCATTGCCCAGTCTAAACCCAGGTCTAAACCAGGTCTAAACAAGGTCTAAACAAGGTCTAAACCAGGTCTAAAAGCCAGGTCCAAACCAGTTCTAAACCAGGTCTAAAACCAGGTCCAAACCAGGTCTAAAACCTAGTCTAAACCAGGTCTAAACCAGGTCCAAACCTGAAGAGATCAAAGAAGAGATCCGGTGCACTCCGATATTCTTGTCAAACGCCAAATTTACGCCAAATTTACAAAAAATTCAAGCTTGATTTTAATACTAACAATAGACTTGACACACAATACTGTTTCTGATGCAACAATAATTCAAAAAGAATAAAAAAACACACTTTAATTAGACAATATAACATGATTTTCAACATTAAATCATAGTACTTTTTAAAATATTATCATGTGGTCTTATATTTGTGTAATCCCTCCAGGTGATTTTCAGTATTTTTGGTAATCCTACTTTAATCCTTTACAATTTTATTACAACAGTGACTAAAAAACAAAAATTACCAGTAAATGTGTGCTTATTAAAGAGGTATTTTACTTTGTGTGAACATTTGTTGCACTGTTTAATCAAGGCAAATATTCCCTGCTCTCCACCTCAAACTTAAACTTATTTTATTTTATTATATTTTGAATGTACATCACTAGAAATGAGCGTATTTTCTTAAACATAACTCTGCTAAAACAACTCAGTGGTAAAAAGTTACTGGCGGATTATTGGATATACACAGAAGTACTACTATAGGTATTCACTTTTGCGTAGTGAAGCTTCTCTTTCATCTGGGACGCTCTGAAGTTGTACTAAAACTTGTTCTTGGTGAGTTCGCATATTTCCCTCGTTGGACTGCTTTGGTTTTAATTCACATCAAACACTCCTCAGAACTAGCCTTGAAAGCTAACTTTGAGATAAAATGATGCTTTTTTGTTGTTCATATTTGCATAATACGTGGACTTTATTATTGCTTTTACCCGAGAAAAACAATCGTTGATTTGATACGTACACACTGCTAATTGGACAGGAGTTGAGGAAGTTCATTCCTCACGATGTTTTACAACTTTTCACAATATTTGCTGCCAGTTTTGCTCTCTCCAAAGTGCTAGACTAGCGCTGCCTTTTCTTGGATAGCTTTGTGTATAATTTGTGAGCTGTTTCCTTGCATTTGGCAGTCTTGTTTGATTGAGTAGCCAATAAACAATGTCAATACGATAGCAAATTTAAAATAAGCATGTAGTAAAACTGATTTTACTCACAGTTTTTATGTTTTTATATACACTACCGGCCAAAAGTTTTAGAACACCCTAATTTTCCCAGTTAGTTATTGCAATTCAAGTCGTGCAAGTCCAATGAAGAGCTTGAAATTGTGCAAAAATAGGTACTGAACAGGTTAACAGGGGTTTAAGAAAAAGATAAAAGATACAAAACACAAGCCCAAGCTCTGCCAAAACTACCTCACGAAAAAAGAACAAGATGGTAAAGTTCTTAAACATGGAGTGTCCAGCAGCACAGTGTCCCGACTTAAACCCCATCGAGGTGGTTTGGGATGAACTTGACAGAAGAGTGAAGCAGCCTACAAGTTGCCTACAAGACTTGGGAAGAACTTTCTGAAGAATATTTGATTTCTGTTGTAAAAAGAACGAGCCACGAGTGTGTTCAGCTGTTATATCTGCCAAAGGTGGACACTTTCATCAATCAAAAGTCTAGTTTTGGTCAACAGTAAACAGTAAATAAGTGGAAAAAGTGTGGTGTTCTAAAACGTTTGACCAATAGTAGAGGTGTAAAGATATCGAAGTCTCACGATACGATATCATCACGGTATGATATTTATTGCGATATGGTGGGGAGGCTCACGATTAGGGATGTAACAATATCCAAATCTCTCTGTACGATATTTTCACGATATACATCTCATGGTATGATATTTATTGCGATATTTTGTGGAGAAGAACAAAACTGTTAATATGATATTTTTTCCTCTTAAAATGCCTTGACAAGACTTAATCCAAAGAACTAAGACTTAAAAGTGCTTAGAACTGTTCTTCATGTAGTCTGCACTGAAATGGAGCAAAGGATCATGGTCTATGTAGTTCCCTCTGTCTTTTTTTTAGCTGTTGCTGCTCCATAACTCTTAATTTAAGCAAAGAGACTTGTAATTCGATATATTGTGATAATCCACGATATTATTGTGAGAACTTTGATGATACGATATCACGATATTTCAATTATTGCTGGTGTATTTAACATTATGTAGGTTGTTTGTCTTGAGTATCAAGTTTACAACTCAAAGATCAGAATTTTTGAGTCAGAACTTTAACATTGTTTAATCAGAATAAACAGTTTTAAAATGGACTAACCTTGCATTTCCACAAACATCACTCTTGCTCTTCTTGCTTGTCTTGACATAATTTTTTGTTTCTTTGACTATAATATTACGCAGTATAACATAAAACTTCTCAATATCCACGGAGAATGTTCCAAAGTATGGTTTTAAATTAACGTTTCCTTGGACTAATGCAGGTGACGGGCCACCTCCAGAAAGTTAAACACTGCTGCTTTAAAGTCTAATATTGTTTTTCACTTTTTTTGTTTTGTTTTTCAGTTTAGAGCTCCAACAAATCTGAAGTTTCCAATTTTCCATCTGAATCTTCTTCTTTTTTTCCCTCTTTCTCTTCTTCTTCTTTGCCTTACAAATTTCCGTATCAGTTCTTACAAGTTTCACAAGTCTGCACTGTTATATTTCGCCGTGATTTAAAAAAACAAAACAATATCCTGCGCCGTGACACTTCTAACTTAGCACCACAGTCCCCTGAATTTCTAACTATACCAGCGTGAAAACACCGCATCAGCCCACCCACCCACGACCCACTCTGTGACATGGAACTGAACTCAACCCAATCTTTGAACCATATAAGACAGATCGGTTCCTTCTTGCTTCTCTGACTTCTTAGACTCATTGTTGTTTTCTTGTACTGAGCGTTCTTGTTCGATTTAGGATCACAGTAAACATTCTAAACAAATTGAGGCAAGTGGGAATTGAGCAAATTACAAAAATTGTTTCTCGCGATGTTTTTCGTTAGTTTGTTTTTACTGTGTTCAAGGCACAGTCGAAGTATGAAAGTCAAAGATCGGAAGTTTACAGTCTAAATTTGAACTAATGTGGCATGCTAATACGCACTTCCTGATCCTTGGACAACACCCAACGCAATCTTTGAACCACACATGATAAAACGTACCTGGTTCTTGCTTCTCCAACAAGAATTTTGAGCGTTCTTGTTGGATTTGGGATCACAATAAAGATTCAAAACAAGCTGAAGCAAGTAAAAATGTGTTTTGCAGTGTTTTAAAGTTTTATTTATTAATTTATTTTTTTATTTTACTGTATTTAGGACGCCAACAAAGTTTGAAAGTCAAAGTTCAGAGTTGTATCGTCCAAACTCAAAAAGGTTCGTCATATCTCATCTCGTTTTTTTAGATGTCTGTTTTATGTTTAGTTTTTTGTTTTTTAATACAAAAAAAAAAAAAAAAAACATAACAAATTCCATTGTCATATTTTACAAGATGTCTTCAAATTTATTTAAAACAATTCTGAATGTCTACCTATACCAGCATGACTGAACAAATTACAAAATTGTTTCTTGCAGTGTTTTTTATTAGTTTTTTTTTTTTTTTTTTAACTTTGTTTAGGGCATCATCAAAGTTTGAAAACCAAAGATCGCAAGTTTACAGTCTAGTCTAAATTTGAACTAAGTGGCATGCTAATATGCACTTCCTGATTATTGGACTACACTCGTCTAACTCAACTCAACCCAGTCTTTGAATCACACATGATTCAAAGACTGAAGAAGCAAGTACCTGGTTCTTGCTTCTCGAAATAAGAATATTGTTGGTTTGGGTTCACACTGAAGATTTTAAACAAGTAAAAATTTAGCAGATTACAAAAAATGCATGTAGAAAAATGTATTAAAGTCTAGTGTTTTGCAGTGTTTTAAAGTTTTATTTATTTATATTTTACTGTATTTAGGAAACCAACAAAGTATGAAAGTCAAAGTTCGGAGTTGTATCGTCCAAATTCTAAATCAGAAACTTTTATTATATCTAATCTCGTATTTCGGTGGTGTGTTTTTTTGTTGTTTTTGTTGTTGTTTGTAATACAGAAAATACATAATGTCCTATTTCACGAGATCTCTTTACTGTGTCTGAGCGTTCTTGTTAGATTTAGGATCACAAACATTTTAAACAAGTTTCTAGCAATGTTTTTTGTTTGTTTCGTTTTTTTACTGTGTTCAGGGCACTGACAAAGTATGAAAGTCAAAAATATGAAGTTTACAGTCTAAATTTGAAATAAGTGGCATGCTAACACGCACTTCCTCATTTTTGGACAACACTTCTTACTTCTCCAAATAAAAAGATTGAGAATTCTTGTTGGATTTGGGATCAGGATAAAGATTCTAAACAAGCTGAAGCAAGAGAAAATTCAGCAGATAAAAAAAATATATATATATATGCAGAAAAAGGTATTAAAATCTAGTGTTTTGCAATGTTTTAGTTTTTCTTTTACTGTATTTAGGACACCAACAAAGTATGGAAGTCAAAGTTCAGAGTTGTATCGTCTAAATTCTAACTCAAAAACTTTTATCTCGTTTTTCGGTGGTCTGTTGTTTTTGTTTGTTTGGTTTCATGTCATATTTCCCAACATCTCTTCACTGTGTCTTCAAATTTATTTAAAACGATTCTGAATCTCTACCTATACCAGCGTGAAAATACTGCACCAGCCCACCCACCCACTCTGTGACATCTCAACTCAACTCAACCCGATCTTTGAACCGTACACGATAGATCCGTACCTTCTTTTCGCTTCTCCGTCTCTCTCTCCATCTCCCCTTCTCGCCTTCCTCCAACACGGCGACAGGCTTTACTCACTGGAGCTCTTTGCACATCACAAACGTCATCTCCAGACTCGCGATCCGCCAA
This sequence comes from Boleophthalmus pectinirostris, assembly GCF_026225935.1. Taxonomy (NCBI): domain Eukaryota; kingdom Metazoa; phylum Chordata; class Actinopteri; order Gobiiformes; family Gobiidae; genus Boleophthalmus; species Boleophthalmus pectinirostris. The sequence continues at coordinate 5,124,359 of NW_026571153.1, read as the reverse complement.
ATGTTGCCTTCAAACGCTGCTTTGTCAGATGACACGTAGATTTGGGTGTCGGCGTGAGTTTGACTGGCGTGTTGTTTTCTAAGATCCTTTAAGTCGGTCAAGTTTGCGAGACAAGGTAGTGTATGTTTTTGTGGTGTTGTTGTGTATGTTTTTTTTTTTTTCTGCCAAAGGTAAATCCGAACAAGAAATGTCGACATCGGTTTTGACATGAGTGGCACGAGTGTATGGAGCGCTAAACAGGTTCGGGGGACAGTACAGACACGTGCCCGTTCACCCTGCTGACATTATGTTACCTGCAAAAAATATCTAATAAAAGCACAAATATACAGGTCTGTTGTACCGGGTCCCAGCGTCTTAGAGACCTTAGAGAATTTGGTCCTTTTCCAATTTGTTTTAGAGGGGGTCCACGTGAGGAGTCTTGCCAAAGATCCTCAAATTTCTGTCTATGAGCCTGTAAATATTTATATAGAAATTGTAAATTTTTGAAGTAGGCTCTTACTACTTTGCATGTGTACTACTTCAGAGTTATTTTAGTTTTATGTATTTTATTTGAGTATATCCAGAAGTTAAACTATAATGGATAAAAATAAATAAATAAATAACAGGTGTAAAAAAAAATCTAAACAAAACAAAAACAAAAAAAAAATATGAAAGTTACACAAGAAACACCCCACAACTGTTTTAAAGTTATAAATATTATAAATTAAAACAATCTTGGTTAATTTTGGACACCCAGCATTTGGTTACATTTTATAATACTGCACCTTAATTAGCCATAATGAACAAATAGTGCGTAATTCAGACTTAATAGCTACTTAATTTAAGTAGCAACTAAGCCTGGATCATTCTAATTCATTCAGACTGTTAATAAAATATTTAAATAACTTAAAGTGAGTGAATTTCATCAAGGTTAAGGTTATTTGTCCTCTGCATTGACCCATCCTTCACTGCCACTGGGCCACCACATCAGGAGCAAGAGACACTGCTCGTGTTGGTCAGGACTTTTTTAGCTGGAGGATCTTTCCTGTTGTGTTTTGGTTCACGGGGGAAACCAGAGAGCCTGGAGGAAGCCCATCCAAACACATGGAGAACATGCAAATGAACATGGGATCGAACTTGTTGCCTTGAAGTATGAGCCACTGAGCCGCTGTGCCTCCAAGAAGCATTTACTTTAAGCAGTTGTGGGATGTTTATTATTCAATAAAATAAAATATAAAATTTCTGTATATGTATTTACAGGCTTGTTCACAGAAATTTGTAGCCTGATTCATCAGCCGGTTTCACTTCATACAAACCGTCTGACCTCGCAGCATTAGGATTCATTCGCTCGACGGTAGGCAGGTACTTTTTTATTTACTCCCTTTACTAGTCACTGCTATTTGGTCGTGATGTATGTAATGCGCCAAAACCCATAAGAAGGACAATAACATCTCTCACCTTGATGAAATTCACCAAACATTTTCTTTGTTCCGGCTTTAAATCCTCGATCTCAGGAATCGTTGCCAACACAGAATGTATGACTCTTCGCTGATTGGCTGGTGCCTGAACTCACACTTCCGGGGTTTTTGCGAACCGTCTAGTGTTTTTTGATTCCTGACCTAGTTGCTGGAGACAAATGAAATTGAGCAGAGGCATTGGGTGGCGCCAGTCTGGCTAAGACATTTCAGGGCCCAGGGCAAGACACCTCACATAGGCCCCCCTCTAATATAAAACATATTTGATCATTTAACACCAAGTTCAGTAATATCAACTACCTCAGGGCAGGATTAACTCCAGCTCCTGAGACAGTTTCTTCAGAGGGTTAGAACATCTTGATTGCAAAAACATTGTCCATATGAGTATATTTGAAGGCTTTTGTACCACACTAAAATAAAATAAAGTTATACGCTAAAACCCTAACTATTAAAGTTTTATACAAATACTTAGAACCTTCTCTTATGGATTGCTCCATTTCCTCTGTGACACAATGACTCGGCAGTGCTGGAGGCGCTGAATTCAATCAGCTATTGATTTAAGGTTCACTTCTCCCGGACTAACGGACCTCTTTTTAACCAAATGCAATTATTAAATTAATCTTCCGAATTGACTGGAACCACCTCGGGCCAGTATTGACACTTGCGTCTCACATTTCCATCTTGTACTTCACACATAACCTTTTACTTTAGCACAATGTAGCTTTAGCGTGTTAGCACTGGCGACGCAAAGGTCAACACTTCCAACCAGGTGTGTGTTTAATGTTGAGAAATTTAGCGGATTAGCACTGGCATTGATGGAATGATTGATCCGTGGGCAGACCTTTTTACCATCGTGTCAGGAATTGTCGTTTTTACAGCTCAGGGCAAATATTGACGCATTATTTGTAGTTCTTTACCCTTTGCTGGCTGTTCGAACTTGCCATTCACTTAGACGTACAGCGCCCCAAGGTACAGTCAAGGAGAGCTGCAACCACTCAATGTCAGAATATTGAGTTCATACGTACCGGGCAATAGATGTGTTACAGTTGAAGCTCTGAACCTGATTTTTACTGTCCAAAAAGGTGAAAAAGTGACTGTGGTTCATTTTCAGTGGTTTGCAGCGGCCCCAAGTTATTCCTCACTTTCCAAGTGCATTTCCTAGGATCCTATAGAAGCACATTTTACAACTTTTAAAGGTCAAGGAGGAGTTTTTCTACCTACAACTATCATGCGAACGGCACACTTTTTAGATGGTAAACACTTTATAACAGCAGATAACACACAGTGATCTCATTTTGACCCTAAGAGCTGCTTATACAGTTTATTTTTCAACTACATTTGAAATCCAAATAGAAACCAACGTTAAATAGTGCTTTCAAATTTTTTAAATAAAACGAGAACAATGTTGGTTAATTTTGGACTCACAACATTTGGTTACATTTTATAATAATACACCTAAATTAGTCATAATGAACTGTTTTTCTCAGTCTCTTCTTAGTCATATCCATACTACATAAAAACTGTAAACAACAGAAAAGCACATTTTTTTGAAAAGGAGCGGGAAGAACAAAAAAAAAAAGGTTTTTATACTCGCCCCTGTTCATTACAGTTTCAAAATTGATGTGGTTTCTTAGGGTCTGTTTACACGAGAACGCTTGTAGGTAAAAAAGAAAAAATATTTTATCAGAAGTGCCTTTTGTTTAGACGGTGATGGTATTTTTGGGGCTTAAAAATGCAAAAATCTGAAACCAACCTCCAGAGCGGAAAAGTTGAATATGCACCGCCGTAGCGTTTCCGTCTACACTGCCCAAGACGCAAAACTCTGGTCAGATCTGCTCACGTTACGTCACATACATGTGCCTGGCATGCAGACCCAATCGAATTCCACACACTTTCACATCACCGTAAGCACGCAGATTTCCTCCCGAAAACACTCGTCTAAACCGCGGAATAAAAAGTGAAGACGTGACGCCACTTTTGCGTCTTCTGTTCAGACCGTCATCGTATAAATGTACATTGATCACGGAACTTTACAAATATATACATGTAGTAAAATAAATTTCCTACTATGGTCATACAAACTAAAAATAATAATCCTAAAGAAATCAAATAGTCAAGAATAATTCAGACTTAGTAACTACTTAATTTGTAGTAGTAGTTGCTAAGCCTAAACCATCCTAATTCATTCAAACTGTTAATAAACTATTTGTTCAGTATGATTAAAGTATTTCAAGACAAATTAAGTTGTAGTTACTAACCACATGTTGGGTGCCCGAAGTTAATTAATTTAATGTATTTATTCAACTGATGTGGCAATGACAAACATGAAATAGAAATTGTTGAAGATTGAAAGAGTTATTTTAGAATCCATTGTACTTTGTCTTCCAAATACAAGTTTCTCAAAAAATCCATTGATGAACTGACACAAAAATACAGTCTAATTACTTCACCATTTCAAGGGACCGTGCGTGGGCTCTTATACTTTTTTCTTAATTCATTTCTTTTTGTCCACCATCTGACAAAAAGTAAGTAAGAAGAAAGAAAAGTATCAATCTCATGGACATATAAAACTTTAATGAGGATCTATAACCAACAAATCAACCATTCTGAAGAGAATTTCAAACGGTTTGTACTCCACTCCCTTAGTCATAAAAATAAACAAAAATGTCTCAAAAAATTTATAGGAATTCTCTATTAATTCTGTCTGATCCTTTTTGCCTCATTACAAGTCCATAAATCGCATATTCAGTGAGATGTTCTTCAGCTTTGACATGGGGACTGTCAAAACCCAACAAACGCTCATTCCACAGTCAATCAGACCATCCCCAGAGACACCGCCTATACCTCTATATGCTCTATTTACAGGCACAATTTGAAATCTAACTTTCCTCTGCGTAGCGCTTGTTCCCACTTAAAATGAGAGGAGATCAAACAACGGAGACCAAAACCCCAGAGCCTCGGCTTCACAGAGAGCCCAGCCATTTGTTTGCTCTCCTAAGGGTTCAGAAACGGATTCAGTTTGAAGTGCGAATCGTTTTAGTGACATGCATTAGGAAAAATAGCCCAGAATGGTAAGATGGTAAGGTTTTTAATGCATTTATGTACTGTTTTTTTATGTATTGTTTTCCGTAACCCCTCAAACTGCATCTTTTATTAAATTTAAACAACCTAAACATTCTGTATTTAAGAGAACGGCTGTTGGGACTCTTCAGAGGACAGGGCGGAGGCTGACCTTTGGTTCTTGTGCAGTGGACCGCACAGAGCAGGTGTGTCCTGTGTCACCTATTATGTTCCACTCCATTAGTCCTGGTCGCACACTGGTCAAGAACAGGAGAAGAAGTGCTGGATACATTTACTCAAGTACATTCATATTCCACAGCGTAACAGTACTCTTACTTAAGTCTTGGTTTCTCTTCCCACTTGGAGTAAGTCTAGAAGTGACACAAGCTTCATGTTGATAATGTGAAATTACTTTTTGAACCTTTGCGTTTCTTGCACCGTCGGAATTTAATGACTTTCTCTATTTTTAATCATAACTTCATAACCTTTCAATCCACCTACTTTTTCCACATTTGCAATATAAAAATACATTCAGTTACACTTACTGGAGTTTTTTCCAGTTGTATCTCAGGCTACTTTTATATGATGATGGTCTGAGCAGAAGAAGAGGCAAAAGTGGCGTCGCATCTTCACTTTTTCCACATTTAGACGAGCGTTTTTGGGAGGAAATCTGTATCGCAAAAGTGTGTGGAATTCGATCGGGTACGTTTGTACTTAAAGCAAGAAGGACGTCTTTGGATATACAGAAGTTTTCACCCCCACGCATTTTCATCAGCTTCCACAAAGTTCCGCCATCAACTGGTTCTCCAAGGTCTCGTCCATATCCGTCTGACTCGCCTGCGACGAACTGGTGCATCCAGATTTTAACAGATTTAATCACAGATCCTTCTCTGTTCACTAATATTATCTCTGCAGATTCTGTACATTTGTCGGGAGCCTCCTGTAAGTTTTAGAGCTGCTAGGCAAGCTTGAAGGTCTGACGCATGGAAATGATCCGACATGTTTGTTTCTGTGTACTGTACGGAAATACTACGGTGGAGCGTATTCAGCTTTTCCGCTCTGGAGGGTGGTTTTAGATTTTTGCATTTTTAAACCCCAAAAACAGTGTCACTATCTAAAACAAATGGCACTTCTGATAAAATATTTTGACGTTTTTACTCGCAAGTGTTCTCATGTAAACAAGACTCGTTCGGAAATACATCTGTGTGTTCCAAGTGTAGTAATTGGCACTGCATTTATACTTCTACTACTTCAATATGAAGGCTGTATTCTCTCAAACAACCACCAGAGGGCACTCAAGTCAGTTTGCTAATTCACCGAAACAGACAAAAATGAGCCACTAATAAGCAAACATCTGTTGGAAAAGAATCAATAAAAACTGAGGTGAGACAAGCGTTTATTAGTTTTGCAGCTGCTTCTGGTCACTTTTTAAAAAAAACGTTGGCTTCCACAATCAAACTGTGTTCACTACTGCCCCCAGTGGTGAGCTCGAGTTACTACTTCGTTGCTAAGATTACACATGTTCTGAGGAGATGAACTAAATTACAGACAGTACAACACCGAGGATGGAGAGAAGCCTCTATGCGTATTTATACATTTGTTGGGATGCCTCCTGTAAGTTTATTAGAGCTGCCAAAGCGGCTTGAAGGTCCAATGCATGGAAATGATCCGACATGTTTGTTTCTGTGTACTGTATGTACGTGATCTAAACGCGTACGTGACGTGAGCAGATCTTACTAGAGTTTTGCGTCTTGGGCAGTGTAGATGGAAACGCTACGGCGGAGTGTATTCAACTTTTCCACTCTGGAGGGTGGTTTCAAATTTTTGCATTTATAAGCCCAAAAATGCCCTCACGGTCTAAATGAAAGGCTCTTCCGATAAAATATTTTGTCGTTTTCCCCCACAAGCATTCACATGTAAACAGGCCATCAGAGTAATTTTCAGATAATGTACTTTTAGTCCTACTTGAGTAATACATTTGATAGTGTGACAGTACTCTTACTTGACTAAAAGTTTTGGAGTACGTCTACAAGTGACAAAAGCTTTATGTTGACAATATGAAACGATTTGAACATTTGTGTTTCTTAAATCGCTCCTTCAGATACGCACCAGTTTTTTTCTCGTTTTTGTGTCTACCCTTCTGAAAATTATTAAGGAGACCGAGTATGTTTAAATGCACGTCAACCTTTTTTCCTGTTTTCTTTTTTTCCTGAAGTCTGGAGTTATCAGATTATTGAAATGTCAAAGTAAAGTGTTTCATTTGATGTGAGTAATCTGATTTCTCTCTGACTGTTCAAACACCTGTGCAGGTTTTGACAAGGAAAATTACGCTTAAAAGGACAAACTAATGTGGCAAAAAAATAAAAAGGGACCATATTAAAGATCAGAATAACAATTTTAAAAGCATTGTACTTTGTCCTCGAAATAGAACAGTTACTCTAAAAATCCATTTATTAACTGACACATGTCACCAGGGTTTTTGATGGATTAGATTTCTTTTTAAACACACATCAGAAATCAGGTCTAATTCTCAAGTTGTCTGATTATTCAACTTTGTTTTTTCTTATTTTTACTGGCCATGTTAATGTATCCACTAATTACTTGTATGAAGATAGATAGAGGCTTCTGTTCGTCTTCTGCGTTGTACTGTCAGTAATCTCGTCCAGTTCCTCAGAACAATCGGAATCATATTAACGGCGCAGTACACAAGCTCACCACTGGAGGCAGTAGTGAACACAGCTCGAGTTTGGAAGCTGAAGTTTTTCAAAAGTGACTGGAAGGAGCTGAAAAACAAATTAACACATCTCTGACCTAAATTTTTCTTGATTCTTTTCCAGCAGATGTTTGTTTATTCGTTGCTCCATTTCATCTGTTTCAGTGAATTAGCAAACTGACTTGAGTGCCCTCTGGTGGTTGTTTGAGAGAATACAGACATCACATTAAAAACTGAAGTATAACTGCACTGACAATTACTACACTTAGAACACAATGATGTATTTACATACGAGTCTTAGGGTCTGTTTACACAAGAAGGACAAAACAGTGACAACATATTTTATCGGAAGTGCCTTTCGTTTAGATGGTGACGGTGATTTTGGGGCTTAAAAATGCAAAAATCTGAAACCACACTCCAGAGTGGAAAAGTTTAATACACTCCACCGTAGTGTTTCCGTCTACACTGCCCAAGACGCAAAACTCTGCTCAGATCTGCTCACGTCGCGTAGGCGTTTACGTCACATACATACAGTACACAGAAACAAACATGTTGGATCATTTCCACACATCGTAAACTTGCAGGAGGCTCCAAACAAATGTACAGAATATGCAGATATACTATTCGTGAACAGAGAAGGATCTGCAATCACCTCTGTCAGATTCTGGATGCACCAGGTCATCGCAGGCGAGTCAATCGGATATGGACAAGACCTGGAGAACCTGTCGATGGTGGGACAACTTTGTGGAAGAAATAACTGATGAAAATGTGTGGCGTGAAAACTTTCGTATGTCCAAACACGCCCTTGTTGTTTTAAGTACATGTAAACCCAATCGAATTCCACACACTTTTGCGTCACCGTATGCACGCAGATTTCCTCCCGAAAATGCTTGTCTAAACACAGAATACAAAGCTTACTTAGGCTACGTTCAGTCTGCAGGACATAACGCTCAATTCAAATTTTTTGTGAAATCCGATGTTTTTGCGAGGTCGTTCACATTTCCAATTAAATGCGACTTCTATGTGATCTCCAGTGTGAACATTAAATGACCCGAAAGTGTCCGGCATGCGCACTAGAGGATACGATAACATCAACCGCAGCGAGCGTGCTCTGTGTTTACGGAAGTTGTCCAAACATGGACACGAGCTTTGAGCACCTGGAGATTTTAAAGTTCCTCTCGTACCGGAGCCAGAACATGAACAACTTACTTGTTTTAAGGAGAAGATTGAGAAGGAGAAGGACGAGGTTTTTGGCCGTGGTGTTTTGTGGGGCAGTGGCAGCGACGTCCGTAGAAAAGAACGTGTGGATGTGGAGACGGAGCCAAGAGTGGTGAGTGGTGATGTGATTCGCTTCAGTGACACGGAGTTCATTAACAATTTTCACCTACTTCAGTGCAGAATAGTGACGTTTGTGGCTTGTTGATAACGTGTAGGTTGGATGAATGCACTTTGGCCGTTCACACTGAAGTCGCATGTTAAAAGATCAGATATGTATCAGTTTTAGGAGCACATATCCAAGTGTCCTGGGTCGCATTTGAAAAAATTTGATCTGTGTCGGTCATTAAAAGATCAGATACAGGTCACATAGGGGCCAAAAAATCGGATTTGGGTCACTTCAGGCTGCAGTCTGAACGTCGCCTTAGTTGTTTCTCTAATTCCATTTTTACTCTACTCTACTACAGCTTTGTACTTCTACTTGAGTCATATTCTTTCGAAGTAACAATATTCTGATTTGAGCACAACTTTTGGCTACTTAACTCACCGTAAATCAGAAAGTGACGCAAGGACGCTCAGGTGGGCCCGGAGCCTAAAGGAAGGTCGATTCCATATGTAGCTCACTCTCTGTAGCTTTAAACCTCTCTGAACCTCGTCCCAATGACTATTTGATGAGATTTGATGCGGGCGTATTGCGAGTTATATCAGAACTGGCAAGGGCATCCATGCATTTTAATACCCAGCCTTAGCGCCTTCTTCCAACCGTCCTTCTCGCTCAGATCTTTCCACGAAGCACAAGGAGAGACAGAGGGATTATAATGAGAGATCAAATGTAGCAAAATGAATAGCTGCGTTTGTTAAGTATGACGTAGATTTGCATAGACGTACATTTGCGCAGACTAAACTAAACTAATCTAAACTCAACCAAGATTTTTTCAAGCTTTAAGAGTTTTGTTCTTTTCTAACTCACTGAATAAATGTGTACAGAAAATTCTCAAGTAGCTTATACAAGTTAAATTTGACTTTTTTATTTCCCATGACGGCAACAGATTACAATACATTACATTACTTTTAATAAAATTGCAAAAATATTCAGAAATTATTTGTCATTTTGACCCAAAAATTCAGTAAAACTAACCAAAGTATAGTGATATGTCCTTGAGAATGTCTGAATTTTCTTATCTGATCTTGAAAGCTCAGCAGGATTAGGCTTAGTAGTACTGGGACGGGAGACTGATGGGGACACCAGGGGCCACAGTGGGAGAGCAGTGGTTCTAACGCACACTGTTGTTGTTTCCTGAGGCAAAACACTTCACAAACCTTGTCTATTAACATTGTGTATGTGAGTAGTAGTAGTAGTAGTAGTAGTAGTAGAAGGAGGAGGAGGAGGAAGAGTAGTAGTAGGAGTTGTAGGGGTGGTAGTAGTAGGAGAAGGAGGAGTAGAGATAGGAGTATTAGGGGTAGGAGTAATAGTAGCAGTAGTAGGAGTAGTAGTAGCAGCAGGAGGAGGAGTAGTAGTAGGAGTAGTAAGAGTTGTAGGAGTAGAAGTAGTAGGGGTGGTAGTAGTAGTGGGAGGAGGAGTAGGAGTAGGAGTAGGAGTAGTAGGAGTAGTAGTAAGAGTTGTAGAGTAGGAGTAGTAGTAGTAGTAGTAGTAGTATTAATAGAAGTAGGAGTAGAAGTAGTAATATAAGTAGTAGTAGTAGTAGGAGGAGGAGTAGTAAGAGTTGTAGGAGTAGTAGTAGTAGTAGTATTAATAGAAGTAGGAGTAGTAATAAAAGTAGGAATAGGAGTAGTAGTAGGAGGAATAGTCGTAGGAGGAGTAGCAGTGGTAGGGGTAGGAGGAGAAGTAGGAGTAGGAGTTGTAGTAGTAGTAGTAGCAGTAGTAGTAGCAGTAGTAGTAGTAGCAGTAGTAATTGGGGTAGTAGGAGTAGTAAGAGTAGTAGTAAGTAGTAGGCAAGTTTATTTGTGTAGCACAATTCATACACAAAGTAATTCAATCTGCTTTAAAGAATAAGAAATACATTAAAATCGAAATACAAGCATAAACAAAATTAACATTAAAAGAGAAAAAAGCAGAATACAACTCTGTTTTATAGTAGTAGTAGTTATACTGAATTCAGAAGACTGTAAAGCAACTTTGATCTACAGCAAAAGCGAAATTGAATTTGTCACCTGGACAAGCGTTTATTTACGCAAAGCGAGGTAAGACAAGTGTATTTGTATAGCACAATCTGTCCACAAAGTAATTCAAGGTGCTTCACAGAATAAGAAATACATTAAAGTCACAATACAAACAAATCTAAACATAAATAATTATCATAAAAATTTCAAAGAGAGAGAGATACGTTAAATTAGAGAGAAGAGTGCCGAATGAAAAATGAAAACCTTTCAGTCGTACGCAGCTAAACGGAACTGTTTTCAGCCTGGAAAATGTTTCACAGCTCATCTCAGCTGCTTCTTCAGTTCCAGAAAAGACGTTAGTCCAGTTGACAGATTGAATTTCTCCTTTGCCGTGGATTCTACCTGGACGACTGCAGGATTCTACACACAACTTTGACCTACATACAGTAAGACTAATGCATTAATATTACTCAGATCTTGGTTTTCAGCGACAATCAGATAAAATATTGTTCTAATTTAGTGTCCAATTTAACCCCCTTCTTAAAAAACAACTCTTAAAATGTAAAAAATAGCCTCTAGTTCAGGTGGACTCTTTGAAATCCATCCACACGAAACTGACATTTTACTTTTTCTTGTAAATAAGACCAATAATTAGTCGCCTATCTGCAACAGGCTTTTGCCCTTTCGAAGCCCACTCACCGCCAGCGACCCGGCTCCAATCCAACCGAGCACTTCTGCACACCTCTGAACACCCTCTGAACACCGGAGCGCGAGGCCGGGGAATCGCAGGGGCCAAAACGTCTCCGCGCTCGCTGGCCCTCCTCCTCCTCCTTCCCCTCCTCTCCCCGGGTGATTGATGGGGGACATTGTTCAGTGGCTTTTAGTTCGCAGCCTCGTAATTGCTTTTTGATATTGTTACAAATGAGAAATTACTCTGTCCCATTACCAGCGAGTCCGATAAACAATGGAGAGGCTTCAGCCCTATGCGGACGATAAGCCTGTTTACAATGGCGCCGGCGGTGGGGGACGGTTGATTTGAATACGGGAAGAAGAAAGAATGAGGGAGATACTTTGGGATGTAAATTGTATAGAAGTCTTTTTCAGTCATTGTGCAGAAATGCAGAGTTGGAGAATGGACTTCATAAATCTGAACTGTCTGAAGAGATTTTGCGAAGAAAAAGGAAAACCCGCCATTACCTCCAAAGAGAAAGTACTATATTTCTGTTTCGGCAGGAACTTCGAGATTAAGTTTTACGGTTGGGTTTGCAGTCGTGAAAAATATTCTTCTCTCAAACGTGACTCAAAATCCGTGATCCAACATGCAACTGCGCGATAGTTAATACAGATATGCATGAACTTTTCACTGTACATGATAGGTCAGGAATCAAAATACAATAGATCAGACATGTCAAACTCAGGCTCGGGGGCTAAATTTGGCCTACCGCGATATAATTATATTTGGCCCCGGAGATCATCTCAAATATGTATTAGAGCTGCCCGTCCACTATACCACTGGAGAGACATTCTTTTTTATTATTTTGTTACTATTTTTTTCATAAATAATAATAATAATAATACACTGGAATTACATAGCGCTTTTTTAGACACTCAAAGATGCTTTACAAACAAATAAGAAGAATAAGAACACTGTAGAAAATGGGGGAATCATGGAGGGAATGCCAGTTTGAACAGGTGAGTTTTTAGAAGTGATATGAAGTGCTGCAGTAAGTTCGAGTTTCTGATGGATTGTGGGAGTGAGTTCCAGAGGGACGGGGGTTACGCTTGTTCTGGATTCAGTGTTTAAGCAAAACTATTATTAAACATTTATATTGATAAGTAAAGGTTTAACATTACATATCTCGAAAAAAAAAAAAACATGCAGATATTGTTGAAATTTTTTCAATAAATATTTAGTTTGGCCCACAACAGTTTTTAGACACCCCTGCAATAGACGGTTCGCAAAAACCCCAGAAGTGCGAGTTTGGGCACCAGACAGTCAGCGAAAAACCATACATTCGGTGTTGTCAACGATTCCCGAGATCGAGGATTTAAAGCCGGAACAAAAAGAATGTTTGGTGAATTTCATCAATGGGAAGACGTTATTGTCCTTCTTCCTACGGGATTTGGGAAAAGCTTAATATACCAGTTAGCCCCGTTAGCGTCGCATTACATACGTCACGACCAAATAGCAGCGATTGGTTACATGATAAAAAGTACCCGTCTACCGTGGAGCGAACGAAATCTAAGGCTTCGAGGTCAGACGGTTTGTACGAAGTGAAACGATGTAAAACCGATGAATCAGACTAGTAAAATATGAGGGAAAATATCACATTGCGACACTGATTTTTGACTTAACCGTTTGAAAAAGTTTTGAGAAGTAATCTTAAAATTAAATTAAATTAACACCTCTGTTGCCCGGTGTTCACTGTAGCATCACCTCTGCACACATGACATCATTTGGGTAACAATTTGTTTTAATTTGATTAATTAATGTTAGTACAAGTTTTGAATCAAGCGTCTTTTCTACTGAACCTCTCCAGTTAGCGCGAAGATTGAGGCTTCAAGTCACTGTCAGTTTTACTACTCTGAATGACTAATTAGCTGTCATCCTTTAATTTTCAACTCTGAAGCTCTTAAAAACAATATTTCACATGATTAGCAAAGAGAAAGTGGCCATAAGGTTTATTCTATATTCACTTTTAAATTCACAAAGTTTTACCAACACTGTCATCCATCTGTAATTTACAAGGCGTCCCAGACCAATAATTTTGGCAGTTCTTGTTGAAATAACCTAAAATTTTCACAGAATGTATAGAAACGGATGAAGATTTTATATTTAATGTTTTATTTTTGTTCTGTTTTCAAGTTGAACCGTGCCATCAAGTAATTTTGCGTCTTGGAATCGTCTCGCACACAGTCACCCAAGACTTCAATGCAAAATTTGGAAAAAAACTTCACCGACTGGCAAACAAATTATGGGTGATGTTTTTCTATACATTCTGTGAAAATTTAAGGTTATTTCAACAAGAATTGCCAAAATTACTTCGCCTGATTCATCGGCCGGTTTCACTTGGTGGAAACCGTCTGACCTCGCAGCTTTAGGATTCGTTCGCTTGACAGTAGGCGAGTACTTTTTTTATTTAACCAATCGCTGCTATTTGGTCGTGACGTATGTAATGCGCCGAATCCCATAGGAGGAAGGGCAATAATGTCTTTTCCCTTGATAAAATTCACCAAACATTCTCTTTGTTCCAGCTTTAAATCCTCAATCTCGGGAATCGCTGCCAACACAGAATGTCTGGCTTCGTCTACATCGGGGTGGCCAAACTTTTTATCTCGAGGGCCACAAAAAGTCCTAAAATTTGACGGAAGGGCTGGACCAGGAGCATATGGATGATGTTTTTTTGGTAATCCACCTCATAAGAGAAAAAAATAACATGGGATATGTAGAAAATATGCCCATGTTATTGAAATTTCCCAATTGAAAATCATTACAAAGCATTACAACTAAATATCTGTCTTTCGAGTCCCACGATATTTACTATTTATTGAAATTACTTTGAAAAACGCTGAATATTATCAAGTTCGGTGGGACGGATTAAGAAGATTAAAGGGTCGCATATGGCCTCCGGACTGTAGTTTGCCCACCCCTGGTCTACATCCATCTCGATGCTTTGTTTACTGTTGTGCTGTTCCACAAAAGGGACCCAGACAGATGCTTGAGTTTGACATCATGGCTCCACGGTTCTTCGCTGATTGGTCGGTGCACGGTCTACAACTTCCCAAACTGTCTAGTGCAGTGTTGGGAAGGTGACTTTTAAAATGTAATCCCCTACAGATTACAGATTACACACCCCAAAATGTAGTTTGTAATGTAATCCATTAAATTACTTAAAGTGAGTAACGTAATCTGAATACTTTGGATTACTTGATTTACTGTAGAGAAGCAAAGACGAGGAAATCTTCACATAAGATGTTTTGTCTGATAAAAGAAAATAAAAAGACCAGACTTTACTGAACCAAATTAAAAATATTATTGATAGAAGACGAGGAGACACGGTCCACACAGCATGGTTTAGTCCTGTTAAATCCTGTTTGAGACATAGTTTAGACCTGGTTTTAGTCCTGGTTTAGTCCTGGTTTAGTCTGGTTTAGTCCTGGTTTAGACCTGGTTTTAGACCTGGTTTAGACCTGGTTTTAGACCTGGTTTTAGACCTGGTTTAGACCTGGTTGGTTTGGTTTAAACCTGGTTTTAGACCTGGTTTTTTTTGGTTTAGACCTGGTTTAGACCTGGTTTTAGACCTGGTTTTAGTTTCCTGGTTTTTAGTCCTGGTTTAGACCTAGTTTAGACCTAGTTTAGACCTGGTTTGGATCTGATTTAATGTCTGGCAATAAGTGGAATTACTGAAAAAAAAAAAAAGGGATATAGCCCAAAATGTGAAAACAGGAAAATACCTCTGTGTAATCCATTTATTTCAACAAAGTAACTGTAATCTAATTACCGCTCACTTAAACAGTAACTGAATACAGTTACTCATAATTTGTACTCTGATTACATAACTCTGGTACATGTAATCTGTTACTCCCCAACACTGCTCTAGTGTATTCCGATTCCTGACCCAGCCTGGCTAAAAATTTCCGTCCTGTGAAATGATGTAAACTTTTTTGGGACACTCTGTACTACAAATGAATTCAGTTATTTTCTCTACAAAACAGCGCCATAGTTTGTCAACTTCAAATGATTAAATTCACTTATGTCCAACTCTAGCCACATAAATCCCTCATTCCAAAACTGCAACGTAAAGCATCCATGATTGAGGTTTTAATATATCGCTTTCTCCGCCCGCTCCCTCCTCACGTCAACAGCCCTAGGGCAGTTTACATCGGCGCTACCTGTCCCGTCACATGTCACACGATTGGTAAGTAACGACCCGAGCTAGACCAATGACACCTAACAAGCTACCTTTTTTTCCCTCCGTCATGTCCTCCCTCCTTCCTCCGTCCTCCCTTCTTCACTCAACCTGCCATAAATATGCAAAACCAAAAGCAATCGTCCATCATTTCACGGGGGGGTGTCACGGCGGCGGAGCTGGCCCCGTGATTAGTGCTCGGTTTGCAGAACGCCCCCGAGCAACAACGCTACTCCCGTCGTCACAGCGCGGACGTGATCCGGTGACACGGTTGACACTGGCCATATTTCACCCAGGACAGAGAGCGTGACCCTGGGTAAAAGCCATCATGAGGAGTCAGGGGAACAGACGTGGAGCCGGTGGTTCTTTCATATGTGTGTTTTTTTTTTAAGGAGAGAAGAGTTTGATTGCGCCGTCACGCGAGGAAATGTTCCCTTATGGCGTCATCTATCATTCTATTGTGATGTTTTTTGACGCCATAGTCATTGCGGATTTAGTACGTAAAAGTTTGATATGTTGTTACAAGTTATTGTTTTGATTTGAATGACTTCTAGAAGAGCAAATAGAGGCAAAAAATATATATAAACAGATACTAGTACTAGATCTAGTTATCAGTCTGACATAACATAATACAATATATCCTACAATACAACCTCATGGCAAAAAGTAATATCTAGGTTAGTTAAAATGACTTAAATTAAGAATATTTGACTTTATTTAGAGTAGATTCAACTTGACAAATCAAAGTGTGTTTTTCTTAATTCAAGCAACATTAGAGTTTGTTTCTTATTTTAAGTACAAAACATCTTGTTCCATTGGTCGATAATTCTAGCCAGGCTGGCACCACCTAGTGCCTCTGCTCAATTTTATTTCTCTCCAGCAACTAGGTCAGGAATCAGAATACAATAAATGGTTCGCAAAAACCCTGGAAGTGCAAGTTCGGGCACCAGCCAATCAGCGAAGAGCCATATATTCATTGTTGTCAACGATTCTTGAGATCGAGGATTTTAAACTTCTGAATAAGTAGCTGTAAAAAAAAAAAGCAAGAGACTGCTATCAGTAAGACATAAATTATATACATTATATAAATGTATGTACACAAAGTAAGTAAACAAAAATATCATAAAAACATAACATAAAAATAAATATAATAACGTAAAACATAAATATAATAAAGCACAAATATAATTTTACCTGAACTTCATCCATGTAACAAAATTAAGCAAGTGTTCAGACTGTAATCAATTAATTAATGCATTTTATTTTATTTAGGCATTTATTTATTTTATTATTGTTACTTTTTATTTTTATTATTTGCCATTTGACACACATGAGCCCTTTGATCGACGACTCAGCATCCATTTTATAAATACAGCTAAGGAAGACTATATAAATAAAATAAAAATAGCCAAAAATACATATTTGATAACAACTTCACAAATGTAACCATGTTCATGAGCTCGCTTGTCAAAAATGTACGTTAAAAACAAGCTTTTTCTCCCAACTAATACCTCCTCACTATATAGAAACTGCGCTGACACTTTAAAGCTTTGCATTAACGTCTTTTTTCACGCTCGCACATCAAACTGGCATTTTAAAACATGCGTCTGTGTTCACTCTTGAGAATAAACCCCCATATAGCTTAGCGCTTTATACTGTTACTCACTCCAACTCTTTCACATTCCTTATATCATGTTTCTTTGACTTACAATGTAAGCTTAGACTTTTCACATAAACAACCCTGTCTCCCAGGACTGGCAGTGATCCCTGTTGTCGTTACTGTGACGACCGCAAACGTCGGACGTGCGATAATTCCTTACGCTAACGAAATTCTTCCCGTTTGATTCCCAACCCGGCCCTCAGACATGAAAAAAACAACGTAATCTTAATTGATAGGAGCGTGCGCGTTATCAGTTGTGGAGCCCTAAAGGTGATTAATTCTCGTGTGGGTTTTTGTGGTTTCTTGCATGTTGGAGGCTCGCGCTTTTTGCATGCCAATAAGCTAGTCGGCGCGTAAACAAGGAGTCCACTGTGAATGCACGCTGACTTTGGCTGCTGAAAACTGGAGCGATGTAACATTTGTGGAGAAGAGAGCCGGAGAAGTGGTTCTATAAACATTTCACAAACCTTTTGGAAAACGGCTGGAATGAAATAAATGGATTTCTACACGGAATCTTTAATGCGTTATAAATGAACTATTTTACAGAGTCTAAACTGGTTTTAATCTTGTATGTTGCTGCATTCACAGACAGTCATATCACATTCAAATTAGGAATAAACAAGATCTAGAACAGGATCAAAACAAGGACTAAACCAGGACTAGAACGGGATCAAAATAAGAACTAGAACAGGATCAAAACAAGGACTAAACCAGGACTAGAACAAGATTAAAACAGGACTATTAAACAAGGACTAAACAAGGACTAGAACAGGATCAAAACAAAGACTTTTTTTTTTGGTAATTCCACTCATTGCCGGACACTAAATCAGGTCTAAAACCAGGTCTAAACCAGGTCTAAAACCAGGTCTAAACTAGGACTAAACCAAGACGAAACCAGGACTAAAACCAGGTTTAAACCAGGTCTAAACTGGGTCTAAACCAGGTCTAAAACCAGGTCCAAACCAGGTCTAAACTAGGTCTAAACCAGGACTAAACCAGGACTAAACTATGTCTCAAACAGGATTTAACAGGACTAAACCATGCTGTGTGGACCGTGTCTCCTCGTCTTATATCAGTAATATTTTTAATTTGGTTCAGTAAAGTCTGGGCTTTTTTATTTTCTTTTATCAGACAAAACATCTTATTCAAGATTTCCTCGTCTTTGCTTCTCTACAGCAAACCAAGTAATCCAAAATATTCAGATTACGTTACTCACTTTAAGTAATCTGTAATCTGTAGGGGAATACATTATAAAAGTCACCTTCCCAACACTGTCTATTTATTATTATATAGACAGTGCATAGAAACAAGCAGGTGACAGACCCCGAACCAAAAAGTTACATAATGCCCCTTTAACTTAGCAATGGCTATTGGATTTCTAATCTAAAGTAGTACAAAACCATTTAGTGAAGTTAGTTGTGTTTAGAATTATTATGACTACAAAACTGACCTCTGAAAGTCATGAAAAAGCACTTCTAAACTCATTGCAGTGAATAATTAAGACGTTCAGAAAACATTCAGACAGTGAGAAAAATAACTTTGAACCCCAGAACTATTTAACCACACATTTGTTTCTTTTTCAAGTCGAGCAAAAATCAGATACACACCACTTTAAACAATTTCACATGTTCTTGCCGCCGCCCTAAATATTAATGGAAACCCACCGTACCCAAGGCCGGGGCGCCGGGGGGATGAAATATGCAACAATACCTGTTTGTTTTTTGGCACCTCAAAGCCAAGGTCATTTGTCAGCCCATGCAGAGGAGTGCGCGAGCTTAACTGATCGCGTCTGGCACCCGCTCATAAGAACAATGATCCGTTAAGGGCAAAGGAGTCACCAGCGGGGCCTAGTTTGTCTGCGCCCGAGCGACAATAAACAAAAGCTAAGTGCCTTCTTTCTATCTCCGCCGAGCGTACGCCATTTTATGTATTCAAAAGCGCCCGTAGACTGTAATGCGTCGGGATTGTTTTTCGCTATAAATGGGGAGAGGTCACATTTTATTGTCGGAAATATGGAAAGCGGTGAATAATGCGGTTTATTTCGTCGCTAACCTCGTCCGTCACCGGGGTTTAAGTTTCGCAGGGGGAGAAAATGCAGTGCTGGATTATTTTAGGATGTTGAAATGAGCGCTACTAATCAAAATGTTGTGTTTATCTTTCAAATTAAAAAAGGCATTCAGTCACTATAATTTTATTTTATTTTTTTCCCAACTGGCACAGCGGGGGGGCGGCAGGGGCTCTGGTCTAATGGAAGCTGTAGTTGTGTCCTTAGGCAAGACACTTCACCTATTCTGCCTAGTATGAATGTAGTGTGCCAATGGCGAAGATTGAGAGCCTCACAGAAGTGTACAGAAGTAACTCAACTCTACAGATAGTGAGTAAATAAAGCTCTGTAAATCTCTACAGGTGCCTTGAAATATGTTATATACAGGAGATAGATATATAAAATAAGACTTAAATAATGCAATATATTATTAAAGTAATTACCTGATTTTTACGGTCTTAAAAATGTGAAAAACAGAACTGAACAGAGTCAAAGTACCTGAATCTGTGTATCATCTGTGTATCGTTCAATCCTTTTTAAAAAAAAAAATAAAAAAAACAAAACTACTTAAACTGCACAGCTGGACTTTTGTGCTTGATACGGACTGAACTATTACTGAACCAGAACTGAACCAGGACTGAACCGGGACTAAACCAGAACTAAACAAAACCAGGACTGAAACAGGTCTGAACCAGGTCTAAACCAGAACTAAACCTGAACTGACCCAGGATTAAACCAGAACTGAACCATGAATAAACCCATCTCAGTCCTGGTCTGATCCTGGTCTCAGTCCCGGTCTCAATCCCGTTCTCAGTCCCAGTCTCAGTCTCTGGTCCTGGTCTAGTACCAGTCTCAGTCCCAGTCTGGTCCGCTTGTCTCAGTCCCGGTCTGGGCCTGGTCTCAGTCCTGGTCTCAGTATAACTGTACTGGGGCAAGATAGTTTGTTAAAATACATTAAAAAAAAAATAAAAGAAAAAATCTGATACAAGCTCTTTAATTGATAAATTTACTGTAAAATAATTCAAGTATAATAGAATAAATAGCATGCCTATTAGATTTTATTGCACTGTTACTTTTATTTTCATCTTTTCGATCAAAATAATTCAATAATCCATTTGGTATTTCATCTAGCACAAAAACAAAAACATCACAAAATCCAAAACAGTGAAAGATTAGAAGGGTGTAAGGACATTATAGAAATTTTAATCTATCTTTACTACTAATAAGTCTTGGAAAAACACAAATACCTCTTCTTCTTCTTCTTCTTCTTCTTCTATTCTAACAAAATAGTTGAAATCATAAAAACGTTACTTTCCTCAGATGATTTGACATTATAACTATATTCTCAAAACGCATTGATCTAAGCCGTTTGCTGTTTAATTCAAGTCCTCTGGTTCGGACGCGCATTGATTGAACAATAATAACTAGCGCAGCGCCTTGTTTGCTCGCTAATAAACAGCTAACGACAACATTAGCGCGCTCCTCTTCCCTTTAATGAGACTGGCCTTTTGCGCGCATGTATTGCCAGCCTTGCATGTAGAGCTGATAGGTCATCCAATGCATTTTAATAAAAAATTGTAGTACAGCCCGGAGGGACGGAGCGAGCAGTGATTAAAGCCTATGGAGAACAAGATGCCCGCAATCTAAACAAAACATGGATCACGCAGCCACGGGATTTGTTTTGTCAACATGCGAGAATGACCAAAGTCCTGGAGTAAAAAAAAGACAGAAATTACATGGCCGTAGGGTTATCAGAAGTAAATCAGATACTACATGAACACTGACTCACAGGCGGTTCCAGCTCTCTCAGATGAATTCTGTTTGGGCAAGACACTTAACTCACCTCGTCCCCAGTCATCGGTGTATGAATGTGCGTGTGAATGGGCGAGTGGTTCTAAAAGTGGTTCTAAAAGCGCTTTGAGAGCCTTGAAGGTAATAATAGTAATACTAAGCTTTATTTTGAAAGCTTTGGTTTATAGAGTTTTGGTCATGAGCTTTGGGTAATGGCCGAAAGGAAGAGATCGTGGAAACAAGCAATCGAAATGAGTTTGGGGTGGCTAGGTGATCCCTTAGAGATAGTATAGGGTGAGGAGCTCAGGCACAGGGGTGGAGCTCGGAGTAGACACGCTGCTCCTCCACGTCTTGGCTTCTGGATGCCTCCTGGACGCTTCCTCAGGAGGTGTTCCAGGCAGGAGGAGGCCCCGGGGAAGAATGCCTTTGGGTCCCCCTTGAGGAGCTGGAGGACCAGGGTGAAGGAAGTCTGAGAGTCCTTGCTTAAACTGCTGCCCCTGTGACTCGTCCCTGGGTAAGCAAAAGAAAATGGATGGATTTATTTATAAAGCATTTAAACAGAAAGTTACCCTTACTGGAAAATGTAAAAGTGGGCAAGGTACAAACCCGAGGCACTCCGACTGAATATAATGAATATATAACAAGATGGTCTTCGACAGGGCTAAGTCAACTTTGTCCTGATGAAGATCATCTTGCTGGTTGAAACACATTGGCATCCTTTCATGCAATAAAGAACTTTTATATATTGAGTCAGAGTGCCCCGGGTTTGTACCTTGCCCACTTTTTCATTTTCCATTGAGGGTAACTTTCTGTTTAAAGACTACTGTTTTAACCCTCGTCGAACACCTGTACTGCTATTTTTAACTATTTTATGAGCCAGTGAAGTGCTCTACCTCTTTTAAAAACAAGGCAAAAAAATTATATTGGGTTAATTATGATAAATAAATAACAAGAAGTAAAATGGATGGATGGATTATAATTGAATTGTTTGCATCATTGTTTGTTTTTGCATACCTTAAATTTTTATACTTTTTACATTCTAAAAAAAATAAGGAATAAAATCAAGCTAAAATCCGTTAAAGCTGAGGTGCCCAGACTGAAAAGGCTCCATCAGTCTTTGTCTGAGCCTGGACTTTGGAACAGCCACAGGGACTTGCTTGAGGATCTGGATCTCTATATAAAAGTTTGACCATTTACTAAAACTAGTACTGAAACTAGATACTAGTTTAAAGTATAGATACTAAAAAGTCCAATTCAAAGGACAGAAATGACCCTTTTCTGAAGCTTTAGAATGATCTTGAGCTGAATCAGAAGTATCAAAGCACATCGACTAATATACACCCATGGACCACTGTGGAACCTGACAGATTACAGAGATATAAGACCACATGGGAATATAAAAGGAAGTACTATGATTTAATGTTGAAAATGTGTTTTTTTATTGTCATCTTGGTATTGGTATTAAGTACTGAGTCTATTCCTTAGTATCAGAATCGATTTTGAAAGTTTAGTATCTTAACAATACATTGCGTTATAATTTAATTCAATGGTACAGACAGACTAAAGGAACAAAACACAAATCCAGGTCTGTTTTTGATGAGGCAACAACATTATAACATGACCCGAAGCTCACAAGAGTCAATTTTGAGTAATATAGGGCATTTAATACAAAAAACAACAACAAAAAAGCAAAACCTTTTACGCTATATTGTCATAATGAACATAATGAGATTTCCCGGTTTCCCCTCGATGACCTCATTCTTTATTAATATTCTCGTTCTTTAGGCCTGCCTGCATAAACCTGTAATTTACCCACTTCCTCTAAGTCCTGGAGACACACTGAAAACAGAACGCTAAATGCCAGGCCATTCTCTGCTACAACACGCTCGTAAAAATCCTGTTTACCACACTGTAAATTATAGATCAGGGGATAACGAAGGAGCATGCAGTTTTGTTAATTATCGCTTTACCGTAAAAATGTGATGGACAACTGACGTAAAATGTTATGTGTTTAATAAAACGGTAAATTACGACACATAAGAGACAAATATACTTTTAATACTGACGATATAGCACGTATGAAATCAAAGTTAATGGTATTATAATGGCATATTTGTAAAGACATGATGTAAAGATTTATTTTTAATCTAGTGTACAAATAAACTTAAATAAAATGTGATAAAATACAAATAATTATTAAAATTCTTAGTCTATGGCTTCACAAATGTTTGGACCTTACAGTGTTTATTTTCAGACGCGTTACGCACCTTGTTTCA
This sequence comes from Boleophthalmus pectinirostris, assembly GCF_026225935.1. Classification (NCBI taxonomy): domain Eukaryota; kingdom Metazoa; phylum Chordata; class Actinopteri; order Gobiiformes; family Gobiidae; genus Boleophthalmus; species Boleophthalmus pectinirostris. Next base: position 5,101,115 of record NW_026571153.1, on the reverse strand, counting down.
CCTTTTAAAATGCCTCAAAAGTGAAATGAATCCACGGAGAGCGATCCAAGTGCAGTGAAAAAGTGTTTAGGGAGTATTCAGATATAAACAATGACACTGAGGACACATAAAACATACAAAAGATGAATTATAACAGGTAAAGGTTGACAGGAGGTCAAAAACTGTTTGGCTCCGGTCCACACTCCCATGGTGCACCCGCGCTCGTCTTAAATAAGGCACCATAGATGCAAAATAATACAAAAAATAAACACTACTTAGGTATGACTAAAGTATGATTAATCTTATGAAAAATTACCAAATAATCATGTATTTTAAGTAAATATTAAATCAAACTGAATAGGAATAATTATCTCAGTAATGATTTTATTTTATTATTATTATAATTTTTTAAAATAAATTACGAAACTGGGTTTAGGCTAAAAAAAAAAATAAAATAAATAAAATAAATAAACACGCACCAAGAAAACAGTTTTAAACCATAACAAACAATGATCATTTTACAGTAATCCTTGTATGGGGCATTGGCTGCAGCATTTAAAGGTGCACTATGTAATTTTTTTTGTAAGAGTTCCATCATTATAGCATTAAATATGGTGATTAAATATGGCAATTTTTCAGTATCAAGTCTTATTAATGCTTGAAAAAAGCAAAAAAGTAATAATAATAATTGAAAAACTTACAGTAAACGTAGATACAGTACGTTTAATGCCATATTGTGGAAAATTTCAGTACGGCAATAGAAAATGTTAAGTAAAATGTATTAATTTAATTGATGTATTAGCTCAAAAAAAAAAAAAAAAAGAAATTCAGTTAGAAACACAAAGTTATTGTTTACAACTTTTTATTCTTTATTTTTATGTCTTTGTTTCATATGACAAAAAGAAAGACACATTTTATACCTTTTTTTTTAAAAATCAATTTAGTAAGTAAGTCTTTATTTATATAGCGCTTTTCGCAGACATTTGTCACAAAGACACTTTACAGAGCATTTTTACAGATTCATTATTCTTTTTTTTTTCCACACCTGGTGATGGTAAGCTATTATTGTAGCCACAGCTGCCCTGTGGCATACTGAGAGAAGTGCGTCAGTATTGAATTAATTTATTTAGATGTAGAAGTTTCCCTCTATTTTTCCTTTATTATTACTTTGACTATGCACTACTCACCACTTTTTCCCGAAATGACCTTAACCTTTGTCAGCAGATCTGTATCACCTTTCAAACCCCACATTCATTTTAGTAATTATAATAAAACTCTATCCCACTGCAGTTTAAAAAAAAAGCTTAAAATCAGCTTCTGGGAGCTGTCCGTGGTGCTGAATGTGCAAACCGACTGTTCCTGGCCCCGACCTAAAGAGCGTGAGTTTATGAGGCGTTCAGAACAGGACGCGAGCAGCCGGTGTGTGCCCCTGTTGCATAATTCAGAGTACGCAGACTTTTGTTTGGGCTCCAATGACAGAACATGAGTTGTGGTAACAGAAGGAGGAAAGTGGTGGAGAGAGGAAAAGATGGAGAAATTGGATGCGGCCGCCGAGATGGGAAAGTGAGTGTCAGATACGAGCTTGTTTGCGCTAACGTCCGAGCTAGCAAGTGCATGACCTCTGCTACAGCGAAGACAGGATCATGAAAGGAGGGGAGATGGGTATGTTATATTGTTGTTGGTTTTTTTTATACTTTTTCATGATAGAGCTAGAATCATGCCACCAACTTGTGGGTCAGCGCAGAAAAACTCAACCAACCGATCTACTCTTGACTAGTATATAATATAGTAAAGTATGATTCTCTATACTTTTGACAAACCTATGGTAATGTAATTTGATTTTTTATTTTTTTTTACTCCAGGACTTTGGTAATTCCCACATGTTGACGAAACTAATTTCATTATTACGTGATCCATTGTTTGTTTTTTAGTACTGATTCTTGCTCAAATTAGGCTGCGTTCAGACTGCAGCCTGAAGTGACCCAAATCCGATTTTTTGGCCCCTATGTGACCTGTATCCGATCTTTTATTGACAGTCTGAACCACACAGATCCGATTTTTTCAAATGCGACCCAGGCCACTTAAATATGTGGTCCTGAAACCGATACATATCTGATCTTTTGACATGCGACTTCAGTCTGAACGGCCAAAGTGCATCCATCCAACCTGCACATTATCAACAAGCCACAAACATCACTATTCTGCGCTGAAGTTGTCAAAAATTGTTAATGAACTCCGTGTCACTGAAGTGAAGCACATCGCCACTCACCACTCTTGGCTACGTCTCCACATCCACACGTTCCTTTCAACGGACGTCGCTGCCGCTGCCCCACAAAACACCACGGCCAAAAACCTCGTCCTTCTCCTTCTCAATCTCCTCCTTAAAACAAATAAGTTGTTCATGTTCTGGCTCCGGTACGAGAGGAACTTTAAAATCTCCAGGTGCTCAATGCTCGCGTCCATGTTTGGATAACTTCCGTAAACACAGAGCAAGCTCGCTACGTCATCGTGTCTCCAGTGCACATGCGGGACACATTCGGGCCGTTTAATGTTCATACTGGAGTCACATACAAGTCGCATTTAATTGGAAATGTGAACAACCTCGCAAAAACATCGGATTTCACAAAAAAATCGGAATTGAGCATTAAGCCCTGCAGTCTGAACGTAACCTTAGTGTTAGTTTTGATTTTATTTTTGGTCTCGATTAGTATCTGATTTTTGATTTTGACAACCTGACTGACCTCTACATGTTTTTGTTCTGTTTTAAATCAATCTTAACTTTTTGCAGTATTTTGTTATATAGTTATACACACACACAAACACACACACATCATGTACTAGACCACAAAAGACAGACAAGAGACACCCGGGGGCCTGTCATTTAAATATCCCTCAACTTTTTTCTTCTTTTCTTGTCCTTTTTTTTTTTTTTTTGCAGACAGCGTAATCATCGTTTGCAACAGTAGTTATTATTCAGGGGCCCAAATCACGGGTTGCACATGAAAATAATGATGCGTGCAGACAGGCGAGGTGCCAGCCGAGCCTGCGGGGCAAAAAACAGGGACGCAGTGGCTCGCTGAAGCTAATGTAATAACACACAGCGACCAACAATGCGCTCCAGGGCCAAATACTGCCCCTGTGTGCGGTAAACAAACTGGACTTTTCAAGGTGCAAATCATCATCATTTATGTCTCTTCAATGGTTATGATCAAACATAGAGATTATAGGCTGATGTCCAGGTTTGTGTTTTACGTTGAGTTGAAAAAAGTTACATAAATGGGCAAATCATGATGGTTCCTTGGGCAAAATCGATGTTTATTGAAGTAATTTATTCATTCATGAGCATTGTTACATGTCTCCATTGCATAGTAATCAAATAAAAGTCCAAAAGGAACAGACTGAAGCTCTGAAAATACTGCTACTACTAAGGCTACTGCTACTTATTATTATTGTTATTAATCCTGCGAATTTCTATGCACCAACGCATCTTTTTCTCTTTTTGTTAAGCTAAAAATGCTTCATTTTATGTTGTTGACCTGAGTACAGCCATAGTGATGAACAAGGCCTAGAATTATAAGCTCCCCCCTTGTGTCCAGGAGTTGTTCGAGCAGAGAGTGAGTCAGTACAACCTTAGAAGAACAGGCATCTTTAAAAAATGAAGATAAGAACTAAGAAAAAAGTTATTGTATTTCTGTTAGAGGGGTTACTGTATGGAACAACCTGAGTGAGGAGTTTAAAAAGTCACTGTAGAAACACTATAGAAGCCTTTAAAAAACACCAGTGTTTCCCAAACTTGTTTTCTGGGGACCATATTCTAAAAGTCACAAACCTTCATGACCCAAGTCAATAGACATTATTCGTAAATCACAAAATAATGATGAGGATGAGGATATTTTATTGGTGACTGAGTAATCGTGTCTCTGAACAATTAGTATTATTCAAGTTTTAAGCAATGAAAAACAGTAATTGAACCAGCAATAAAAGGATCCATAAGTCGCCTATTTAGACATTAAATGTAGCCCGTTTGTTTTTCTTTTTAACATTCAATTGACCTACATGCAGATTGTGACAAGGTGACCCAAAAAAAATCTCTTGTGACCCACCTGAGGGTTGCGACTCTCATGCTATAGAGCTCTGGAATTAATTATGCATAAAATTTTGTTTGTTTTAATTTATATTTCATCTCTTATATATACAGTAAGTTGTAAGTGAAATTGTAAATGCAAACTTGCTGATCATACGCTGCTTTTCTGTCTTGGAATTCTGTCATTTTTTAACAGGATTTGGTTTTATAAGTTGTTGTTTTTTTACTTCAGCCTAAATTCTTTCAGTCATGATCCATGGGATTGTAGTCTGTTTTGTTTTGTAGTGTTGCAAAATGACCGAATAAACTACTACTATTGCTATTATTACTGCTACTACTACTGCTGCTGCTCTTACTACTACTAATACTCCTCTTACTACTAATTATTAATATATAATTATCTTATTAATTAATGCATGGACAAGGCTGTGTCTTAAAAAAGAACACACCAGGCGTATACACTTGAGACTTGTGAGTGCACTTGTACAGCCCACTTGTCCCACGATTGCTACTACTACTAATCCTGCCACTACTGCTACTGTGAAATTTACTAAATTAACTTGTGCTCGTGATGGGAATAATAATAAGAGTAAAATGTATTTAATTATAGAATATTGAAAACCTGCATTTAAATGTGTTTTGTAACATATTCTGATACGTGGACTGATCAGAGTCGTGTATTCTGAATACTTTTACACCAAGTTGCTTTATATCATAGTCTAAAAATTAATGTTGTTGTTATGCATTTATGTCCGATTAGAGATGAAAAAAAAAGAGTTGTTTTCTTTTTTTTTCTAACTAATACTGATAATAATAGAGGGAACAGTCTTTGTGGTGGCTGCACCAAAACTGAGGAAAAAGCTGCCTTTGCACATTAGACAAGCCTCTTCTGTTCCTGTTTGTAAATCTCTTCTTAAAACGCATTTGTTCACTTCACTTCGGCCTTTGACAAAGTTTGAGTTGTTAATTTTATTAGAGTGTTTTTTTATTAGATTCTGTTCTTATTCATATGCTCTGATTTATAGTTTTTATTAGATTTTCAGTTTTTATTCGTATGCTCTTTTATGTATTTATTTTTTGTATAGTTTTTTTGTTGTTGTTGTTTTGTTTTGTTTTTTAATATATATTCATGTTCTTTTTCTGAATCCCATTAAATATAAGAGTAATGGTATTCAGGCACTGACTTGGGATGAATTCATACACATAAGCAGACCCAAAAAACTTTTACTAAAGACTTATGAACACGTCTCCAGTACATATTATATCTTTTTAGTTTTGCACAACTTCTCTTTCCAGTTTTTACTCCACATTGTAATTCAGGTCCATGTTTCTCTTTACACCTCAACCCATATTCTCACAGTGTCGGTATCCTCCAGAATCCTGCGTGAAACCTGTTATAACCCCCGCTGTTAGCCTCTCCATTCTTCTCCCATTTTCCTCGTGCGGCCGCATTGTCACCGCCTAAGCGCAACACTTCTGCCGCTTCTCTCACATCTTCTGAACCAGCCAAAAAAAAAAAAAGAAGAGGGAAAAAAAAAAACTCGCCAAAATTGTTTCTTTTGTAAACCTTGAAACTTGGTTCAACAAATTAGCATATGTGCAGGATGTGTGATGTGTACTTCCTCACACTTCTTGCTCTTGCTCGTCTTTATTTGGGTGTTTGAATAGAATAGTAAGTCAAACGCTGCAAAGAAAAAGGTGGATAAGTTCAGAATTATAGTACTTTTCTATTTCTATTGCAAACCCACAGGGCAACTAAAATATACAAAAAAATGTAAGGAGATGTTATTAATTTACCTGAAATGTTCCACAGTATGGTATTAAACTTATTTATCATGTATTATTTATACACAATTTTGATGAGGCATGTAAAATAAATACTTAACCGTGAATTAAAGGTACCACCTGCTTGCGTCCATGTTATTATGTTACTGGAAATGTTCCACGGTTTGGCATTAAACTCATCTATATTGGCCTTTATTGAATTAACTTACTGTAAATTACTTTTGACCAGTTTAAAACAATAATGTCTCCATGGAAACAAGCAAGTGACAGGTCCTCCGTCAGAAAAGTTACATAGTGCAGCTTTAAGAAATAAGTCTAGAGTGGAGTCACTTGAAAATGAAAACATATAAATGCCCTGAAGTCTGTTACGTAAACTTTTTGAACTTTTATCCATGTTGTGAGCTGCATCTCTCCTTTGACTTTGCAGCTTATTTTAGTTGCTTTACTCCTAAGTGAAACTAAATTTGAGAATTTACCCGATTTTGGCTGCGATTTGCTTCTCTCCGAGTTCGTGGAGGTGTGATCTGACTTTGTATCAACACCCAATACAACAGAGCGTCAAGGGCAGTGGAGTGACAAAGTGAAGATAAAAATTCAGGAAATAGCGAAAATAATTATTTCTCACCTCTCGTAAAGTTGTAAATATAAACTGCAGCATCTCATCCACATTATCCATAGAATTTGTCCTCCGCAAATAATGACATCCAGTCCACAAAACCGCGCTGTTAATCCAGTTTGAAGTGTTCTTTAAAAGTAAAAAGGCAAGAGTAGTTCCTTATGTGTGTCTGTTTACATGGTAGATAGTGACTCTACTTCCTGTGGACTTTATCTTCAATCTTTTATGTTTTAAAAATCATATATCTGAAGTATTTCACCACATTTCACAAATAATAATAATAACACAGTTTTGTCTTGTATCTAAACTAGCAGTGCAGTGCTCTGATCTTTTGAACACTTAAGAGTAAGTTTCGCTCATTTTTACTTTAACAGCTGATGCAATCATGCTCACAACTTTATATCCCGTGGTGCGCAGACAGATCCCGCTGCAGTCTTTGCGATCGAAGATTTAAAATCTTTTAAGATTCCCCTCGTGTCTGTGGTTTGCGCTTTTTGTCGCAAGTTTAAATCGCTTAAGACCAAAAAATCCTGTAGTGTGTGGCGGACTTTAGAGAAGAGGGACAAGCTTTGAAAATTTTTGTAATATTTTTGTGTTTAGAAATCAAAGCTGGAAGTCATTTAAATTTTGCAGATTATTTCATAGCTGATTATAGTCTGGTACAATGTGAAAACAAGTCGTATGGTGAACTAGCATTTGTCTTATTTCAGATATTTCTACACGTCACAACTGTGAATCGAATCTGAATTGTCCGAGAATCAGGAAGTATGTGCTGGCATATTAGTCGTTGTTTGCTTTACCACGGAAGCAAAGGGAAAAGTGTTCATAAACTCATCGCAGTGAATAATTACCACGATCTGACATCATAACATTTGTGAGAAATAACTTTGGATCACTAAAATAAAGTAGTTGTTTTTCACATTTTGAATACTGCTATCATGTATATCATCTTTAATTCTCAAGGATCTCTTTTTACCATTATTGCGTTCATAACTCCTCATAATCCGTCCATATACGTAGAGTACACCAATGTTTTATCTTATTTCACTTTTTCTTGCACAGATCGATGACTTCTCCGGCTTCCACTGGCTTTGGTATTGACGTTCTGTGCTCTCAAAGAAACCCAACCCCCCCGGTCCGAGATCCCTCCCTGCGTCAAATTGCAGTATAAATAGAGTTGTCAGTTCCAGCTATTACGGTTTCACGTTTCGGACATTATTATGATCGCTAAATTGCCTGTCAACATCGCTCGTCCGGCTTGTTTAACGGATAAGCAATTTTGGTGATTCTCTCGGGCTGCACGGGCTCACAAAGGTCTAACCAGCTCAGAGTGTTGATTGATTAAACACCGCAAGTAACATTAATGAGTCGCATATTTATTTATTTATTATTTTTTGTTAATTTAATGTATTTTTATTTAATTTCTCAAGGTGGTTGCTCTGTCTATTTCTAAAAGACAGTTTGCCCACATTGCCTAAACATTGCAGAGAAAAAATAAAGATACTTCTCTTACTACTAGTACTACTTCTACTCTGACTACTACTGCTGCCACTACTACTCCTTCTACTAATAGTACTACTAGTACTACTACTAGCTCTTCATCTTGGTCTTCTTCTACTACTATTTCTTCTCCTACTATTTGTACTTCTACTACTACTGCTACTACTTGTTATTCTTTTTCTTTGTCTTATACTACTATTTCTTATACTTCTACTTGTACTTCTACTACTACTACTTCTACTCCTTCTTTGTTTTTGTCTTCTACAACTACTACTTGTACTTCTACTACTACTGTTACTACTTGTTCTTCTTCTTTGACTTTATCTTCTGCTACTACTACTTGTACTTTTACTGCTACTAGTACTACTGCTCCTACTGCTACTGCTCCTACTCCTTCTACTACTACTAGTTCTTCTTTGTTCTTCTTGTTCTGCTACTGTTTCTTCTTCTACTGCTACTAGTACTACTACTACTACTACTAGTAGTAGTAGTTTTTCTTTGTTTTGTCCTACAAGTATTTCATCTACTACTACTTGTACTTCTACTACTACTGCTACTGCTACTGCTACTACTAGTTTTTCCTCTTTGTCTTCATCTTCTACTACTACTTGTACTTGTTCTTCTACTACTATTACTACTCCAAATACTACGAGTACTCTTACACATGATGTTTCAGTTCAATTAGACAATAGTGACTGAAAACACACGTTGATGTGAAGAGTTTGAAGAAGAGAGAACAGAGAGGTTTTATGGGGATAAACTTGGTAACTTTGCAGACAGGGCGAGGTGACACTGACAAGTGGCATCCTGCTACGAAAATGATGGAGTGCTTCAGCTACAATACAGTGGCACGCCGTGAAGATTTCAAAACGCACTGGGAAAAGAGGCTCAACTTTACCTCGATAGATTAAGGTGTATTAGCTTTTGAAGTTATCGTCGGCAGGTATGTACGCAGAGAGAGATAATTGTACGAAAACTCCGAGTGACATGCTGATACTGATATTAACTCTAACTCTTAAACAGAAAAAGGACAGAAAAATAAAAACATGAATGAAAAACATGAATAAAAACAATGGTTGATGTTTATATGTGTCTTACATTTAGCAACAAGTAATCAATCACTCGATGTAAAGTTCAGTAATGTGTTTAGGATTTGTAGTACTCAGTGTTGTACTTTTTTTGGGGCGAACATGAACTGAACGCGCTGTATTACTGCCTGATGAACAAACTGCGAGCGAGTTGATTCTGGTTTCTGTGAACAGCGTGCGCTTCTATTTAACTTCGTTCAAAAGGGTGCCAGATTTCTTTACTGTTCAAGGTGAAAACCCGGCTGCACACCGTAAAGAGCAAAGAACTAGATCCATGGTAAAGAGCTCTTAATATTTAACGAAAAAAACATTCAATCTGGCAACGACACAAGCCACTAGTGTCGCATCGCCGTATGCCTCTTCGAAACAAGACAAAACAAAAAAGCAGCATGGAGGCGACTGTAGCAGGTAGAAACAACAAGGATTTATCATATGAACATTTAAAGGAGCTCTATAACAATATGTACTGTCGGGGTGAAAACTGTAAGCTTAATTCATCAGCCGGTTTTACTTCGATTCACTTCGTACAAACCGTCTGACCTCGCAGTGTTAGAATTTGTTCGCTCGACAGTAAGCGGGTACTTTTTATCATTTAGCAAATCACTGCTATTTGGTCGTGACGTATGTAATGCGCCACTAACAGGGCTAACTGGCTTATTAAGCTTTTCCCCTTGATGAAATTCACCAGACATTCTCTTTGTTCCGGCTTTAACTCCTTGATCGTTGACAACACTGAATGTCTAGCTCTTCGCTGATTGGCTGGTGCCCAAACTTGCACTTTCGGGGTTTTTGCAAACCGTCTAGTGTATTTTGATTCCTGACCTAGTTTCTGGAGATAAATGAAATTGAGCGGAGGCAGTAGGTGGTGCCAGCCTGGCTAGAAAGCTGCAGCTGCTCCTTGTATAGACTGAATGGACAGCAATAATGGGGCAATGCTGTTCCCTAAATGCCAATGTGAACCCTGGTTGGATGTAGCCAGGCTGGCACCACCTAATGCCTCCGCTCAATTTAATTTCTTTCCAGCGACTAGATCAGGAATCAGAATACACTAGACAGTTGCAAAAACCCTGAGTTCAAGTGTGAGTTCAGGCACCAAACAGTCAGCGAAAAGCCATACATTCTGTGTTGGCAACGATTCCCGAGATCGAGGATTTAAAGCTGGAACAAAGAGAATATTTGGTGGATTTTATCAAGGGGAAAGACGTTATTGTCCTTCCTACGACATTTGGTGCATTACATACGTCACGACCAAATAGCAGCAATTGGTTAAATTTAAAAAGTACCTGCCTACCGTCGGATGAACGAATCCTAATGCTGTGAGATCAGACAGTTTCTACGAAGTGAAACCGCTGATGAATCAGACTAGGTTGGATGAGGATTAAAATTTTAATATGAAAATGAAATCTAACACATAGTTTCATTGCTAAAGCTGATAAAATAATTGCTGTGTCTGTGGTTCTATCTGGGCTTTGACAATGATACTGAAAAATAATCGCTCGCACCAACATATTGAACAAAAAGAACAATGGCCTAGTTCATTTTTTGGAACTATGAACAAAGTATTAACTATAAACGAACTAGTTCCTTTTGAATTTTGTGAACTGAACTTTGTTTTGTACACGTAGAAAATGAACTTGTCCCTGGTAATAGCAAAATACTACAAAAATTGTTACCTGTTATGTTTTTGGTGCATTATTTTTCAGAAACATTTATGCTGAAAATATGTATGTATGCTATTTTTTTCTCAAGTAGTCTTCTATCTGTTGCCATGCAGACAAGCACATGACACAATTAAGACAAGTCACAGGTCAGATCTATGGAGATTACAGTAAGAAAGCATCATTTTCAAGTTTTTTCTTAGTTAGTAGTGCGTTTTATTAAAGCAAGATGTACAATTCTTACATTTTACAACTGCAAATCTTTACTTAATCAAATTTCTTATATGTTACGGCTTGTACTCCCTGTTTCTTGGTCACGTGTTACCTAGCAACCACTACTTAATTACTGCATACTCTGCGGGATTACAGTAAAAAACATCCTCCAATCAGTTATTGCCGTTACCATATTTGCATTTTGCTGATTTTAAAACGCTTCAAAGAACTCCATTAATAAACGATGTCAAACGGGCTTATGGGTTTCAACCTTAGGCCTTGTTCCTCTGTCACCGAGACACACTTGTACAAATTATCAGGCAGGATGCACACATCAGTTTACCCCGTCCCCTCCGCTCCACTTAATGACTCCATCGCTCATTGACATTTTTTGAAGAATAATGCTTACGGTGTAGGTAACTGGAGGTGCATAAGAGTTTTTTTAAGCCCTGCTACAATAATGTCAAATACAGGATACGTTTCAGACATTTTATTTTGTTTAATACATTTTTGTTGCCTCTTATATTTTATTTTTAATGGGGTATTTTTAATTCTTATCATTTTGTAATAGCTGGGTTTCACGTCACGTCACAGGGCTACGTTCGTCAGCGCGCGAAACCAGATCGAGGGCAGGAAGTGAACTGACTGGAGGAAGCTGTTGCGTCTTTGTCTGGAAAATACCGATGTGTTGTATAGTTTACGGCTGTGCCAGTCGTTCTAACCGAGAGAAGGAAAAGTGATTTCTTTTTAGAGTACCGAAGATAGTCGTCCACAAAGGTTAGAAATAGGAAAAGCCGACAGAACAACGGCGTAAAAAGTGGATTACAAACATACGTTTTTCGGTCGGGAGGAGCAGAATCCGCAAATGCTTGTGTCTGCAGTGTTCACATAAACATAAACGAATCATTAACAACTAACGGCTAATGACGTTTGTTGACATTAAATAGTTCAGATAGAGGTTACTGACGATACACTGCAGTTTTTTCCATGCAGTTTTTTTTAATGGTCTGTACACATAAAATAAGAGAAACACACCCTGACGAAGACCAAACGATAATCATCATTTAGGCGTTTTGCACCAGGTTGGACCCGTCCACTGACAAAACAATGTCTGGAGAACTAGGTAATCCGTGATATCTACTGCCTCGATTGTCGGCAAATCTTTTACTTCGGTCGAAAATTCCCTCATTTTTATCAGATAGGGTCACATCCAATATATTTGTCAACTAACTGCTCGTACCTTTGCCTGGCTACTGGCTCTAAATCCTTAAAATAAGAACTCTTCTCCATATCTGTGTTCTCCAGAGCCGTGTTTGTCGTGTTTGTCTTCACTTCCCGCCCTCCACCTGGAATTTGTGCGTCATCGTGATCACGTGACTGAAACCCTCCTATTCTATGTGTTGTAATTCTATTCTCTTCTTCTATAGCTACTTTAAAGGTCCCACATTACACAAAATTAACTCTTGTGACCTTTTTGTGTTAGAATGCTGTTACCTCATCAAAAACATACCTGGAGTTGCGTTTTGGTTCATTAACACATGCTGAAGGTCTGTATCTCCCAAGCTCAAAATGCTCTGTTCCACCTCGTGACATCATGAAGCAATAGTTTGCAAGTGAACCGCTTCTTTTATCTTTAGTTTGGTAGTGTGCGTTTTCAGTTTGAGAGACGAACTCGGCCTAAATACGCAGGGTTTGTGGGTTAAACATGTGTGAATGAAACAAAACTCAACTCCAGATATGTTTGCGATGAGGAAAAATTGCAGCATACATCAAAAAAGGTAGCGTAATAAGGGCCCTTTAACCTGAGGTAGAGAGATGTGTGAGCGGGCCACCGACCAAGCAACTACTTTCATTTCCACAAGTGATTCATACAATTGATTCACACATAGGCAAGGCAAATAACTTCTTGGAGCGCTATATTTCTCCTTTATCCCAATTATAGTAGAGCACAGTGTGAGTAAGAGGAGACTCGGATCCTGGGCAGACGGTGACTCACACTAAAGGTCTTACAGGAGCGAGTGGAAGATCCGGAGAGGCCATGATTGTCCTTCCTGGTCGGGTTTGGATGTGCAGGGAGCAGAGGCGACTGACTGGACTTTTAACTCAGGTCAGTGGCTCCGCAAATTTTACCAGAGCCCCACGTTGGATTACCAGTGCATAGGATGAACTTTATATTTTATTACTATTTACATATTTATATGATTTTTTTCAGTTTAGCCTGTTTTTTTATTTGTTTGTTTGTATTTGTGCAGAAGTTTTGAAAAAAAAAAAAAATTTGACAAAAATTTTCGGAGTAGCCTGATTCATCAGACGGTTTTACTCTGACCTCGCACCTCCGACCTTCGTTTGCTCGACGGTAGTAGGGTACATTTTTATTTAACCAATTGCAGCTATTTGGTCGTGATGTATGTAATGCGCCGCTAACGGGGCGAACTGGTATATTAAGCTTTTCCCAGATCCCGTAGGAAGAAGGGCAAGGTCTTACCCCTTGATGAAATTCACCAAATTCACTCTTTGTTCCGGCTTTAAATCCTCAATCTTGGGAATCGTTGACTGAATATATGGCTCTTCGCTGATTGGCTGATGCCTGAACTCGCACTTTCGGGGTTTTTGCGAACCATCTAGTGTATTCCGATTCCTGACCTAGTCGCTGGAGAGACTAGTTTCACATCTAATCAAGCTACTTCTTCAGGTCTGGTTGTGATAAATAGTTTTCAGGAAAATCTCCAAATCTGATGTTTTGGGTTCCATTATACAATATGTACCATTTCAGCTTGGGTGGTGTTGCTTGTCTGCAGAAAACAACATTTTCTAAGCCGAAAATAAGTAATGTTAAGAGATGTGGACCACTTTATTGTCAAAAAATTATTGTGTTCTAAAATAAAGATGGACTGTTTAACATTTCTGCTGCTGTTTCTGGAGTGTCTGGAGTGTTTGATAAAACTTTTGATAGTGGTTGCTGATGTGTGTAAGACTCAAAAATACAATGTGAATTTTCAGGAGCCTGTGATCAATATGAGCATTCACGTTTAGGCGTTTGAGTTTCAACGAAAAGGCGAGAGTGATGAACTGAAAAACTCCAACGCTGTCTCGCTTCTAACTGTAATTTTATCTCACCTAAATCTAGTAAAAGAAACCTCAGATATCTCAGTGCCTACAGTTAGCGTCACACCCACAGGGAATGTTTTGCAATTAAATAAAAGCAAGTTTGTCTCCCTCTGAGTTTGTCTGAATGTTAAACTATACCTCGAGTCAGCTTGTTTTGTTTTGCTCCCTAATTCATAAGCATTTACAGCGACTTCTTGCTTCTCGGAACATAAAAAGCCTCACATTATAAAAGTCACAACATGATTCCAGTGACAAAACAGACGATTCTAAACAAACAAATGCAAGATCAAGTAATTGCTACACAACAACAACGTCTAATGAGAACATTTCTGGGTTACAGACTGAGTCATTATGTTAAATTATACAACCTAGTATTACAATAAGCCAAAAAAAAAAAATGATGTTCTTGTTCATATATTAAATTTAAAATGGCGGCTGTGATCTTTTCCATTTCTGTGATTCATTATTCCGCCACTGTATCCTCGCATGACCGCGTTCGAGTCCAATCTCGGGGGAAGTACACAAGAGGAGGCTCGGATCTGGTTATAAAGCCATAAGTATCTTAAAGCCCACTTACTTCCCTTGAGAAAGTTATCCCGACTTAACTGGGGGGTTTTGAAAATGACTTAAACGTAGGCGGATCTGGGAGAAGGGAATTGTGGCTGCATATAGCGCGATCTCACGGGGTAGAACAAGTCTTTTCAGTCATAAATTATACGAGAAAGTTTGGCAGGCTGATGTATTTTTTTAGCTTTGGTTTCATAATAATGTTGTATCTGTCGTATTATGCCAGCCCTGCCCACATCGGACTTTTACTAATCTGTACATTTTGTTGTTGGCATTGCCGTTTAAGAAGAGAGAAATGTCCAAAATATTACATTATATTCATTTTCTGAGCTTTGTTATAATGTTGTTTCCTCATCACAAACGTACCCGTGGTTGTGTTTTGGCATTTAACTTGAAAACAACATGACATTACAAGGTGGAACAGAGCATTTTAAGCTTTGGAGATGTAGACGGACTGATAATTACGGGTTACTTAAATGTGTAAATGAAACGAAACACAACTCCAGGTCTGTTTTTGATACAGTAACAGAATTTAGCATGACTTAAAGCTTTCAAGAGCAAATTTTGCGTAATAATTGTACAATTTAAGACTTAACCCAGCTTTTTTTTTGTTTTCCCCTGTAGTCTTGCTTGGGCCATGTATGTAGCATATACTCTCTGTTCACGCTTACGTCATAAAACCATTTGAAAACATTTGGAGACATGCACATGATGACCAGCTTTGGGCTCTGTTGGCAATAGTGACTGACAAAATTAAGTAACTGAGAAATTTTCCAGGTTTTCTTCATCTAGATGTCATTGTATTCTTCATCTTTCTTTTTATAAATTGCGTATAAATTTGTGTATTATAATGTCGTCCAGGTAGAATCCATGGCAAAGGAGAAAGTCAACTGGACTGTCAACTATTGATGTAACGATATCTCTCGGTACGATATTTTATTGCGATATATTGGAGAGGCTCATATAATTAAAGATGGGACACTTTTTTGTTTTTAAAATACCTTTTTTTTTAAAATGTTAATTATTTTCGTTCATAATCTCAAGAATTCAAGTCAGAAACATATTTCTTCATGTTGTCTGCACTGAAATGAATCATGGGATATGTAGTTCCCGTTGTTTAAGCTGATGCTACTATAAAACCATGCATTTAAGCAAAGGAACTCGTGATTCGATATATTGTGACAGCCCATGATATTATTGTGAGACTTTTGACGATACGATATCACGATAATTTGGTTATTGTTACATCCCTACTGTCAACTGGACAAACGTTTATTTAGGTCGAAAACATTTTGCAGCTCTTCAGAATTGAACAGCGAAACAATTTTGACCTAAATAAACATTTGTCCAGCTGACAAATTGACTTTCTCCTTCGCCAATTTGTCAAAAAGATGTCATTGAAGCGTTCCGTTATGTTTGTCTCATCAACCATTACAACCAGCTGCCTGTAAGTGACATTGAAGATCCAATTAGAGTCCTGTCCCCAATGGAAAGTTTTGTCAGGTTGTGAAAACGCTGCTGCTGAATCCACGGTTTTATTACATTCCCGGAGTAATTACACCGGAAGTCGTCACCCGCATGTTTCCAAAGTCTTCTAGTTAAGAGTGAATAGAGCCTACTGGGTTGAGTAGCATTGTCAGTTTGCCATGCCCAAAGAAAATAAATGCAAAAATAAATAAATGAATAAATAAAACGTTTCTGACTGCTTCCTAAAAATGTAAACAAAAGTCGCCATTTTGTTTCTATCCTTTCTGAGCTCTTAAACTCTTCTCTTCTTCACTATCCCATCTCGTGACCTTTCTTGTCGTCCAAAACCGACTTCAGCTTGATACATTTACGTTACCTGAACCAGAAAACTTTTGATATCCGTCATAACCAAGCCGACTGCCTGGGATGAAGGGAATTGCTACTGTACACAGCCCAGCTCCCTATGGATTAAAACAAGCGCTTCTTTCTCTCCCAAAGCAACACAAATCTTTCTTATCGGCTTGTAGGATCGTCAAAGCTGAACCAATTCACCTGCTAGTCCACAAAGACGTCTCTTGCCGAAAAAAAAAAAAAAAAAAAAAAGGCAACATAAGACGCCATCTTTTCGGGATTTTTGATATCTTTCCCTCAAACCCATCCCATGACATTTCACTTATCTTTTTGTCCCGTAATGCCATCCTTAGCCTCAAGTCTTCGCCGCAACACACGCTCTCCGAGGAATACATGGCTTACTTTTTTATCCCAGAATCCCTTGGGTCGGCGGGTTGGTGCGCGATGTGATATTTCTGGGTAGAAAGGAAGGATTTGTGTCTCACCAGTTGTCACCATTGGTTTTGATAGTGGAGGACTTAACGTTGTAGCTGTGGAAGGGAAACGGTTGTATGGAGCTTAAATAACGGTAATAATAAAATGGAGGGGAAGACCATGTTTTATTTTTTGGTTGTGTTTATTGGACTGAGAAACAAGGGCTTGCTTCTCCACAAACCTGACTCTTCTTCTTGGACGTCTTCTTCTTCTTTCTGTGGAAATGTTGCTTTGGCTATAAACATGTAAAACAGGGGTGTCCAAACTTTTTTCGTCAAGGGCCACATCAGAGGGACAACAACATATCCATGGTGCTCAATAAAACAAAGTGAATAATTGAAACATTCATCAGTGCATGTTTAAACTTTTTCAGAATAACAAAAAAATATAATAAAAAATAATAATTTGCCATTTATTTGGGAAATAACTGCACTTTTTTAGTTGTTACGAACACAGACGCTCAGAGCATCGACCATTTTGACTCACTACACTCTTTGGCAAAGTTTGGGCCGATCAAAATGGACGGAGCGCATGTGTTTTGCAGAAAACTAAGTTCCTGTACATGCATCAAGAATCTCGGACTTCCGGTCATTGCGCAATGCATACTGGGAAGGATTTTCAAAAAAAAAGTGAGCATCAAACCGCTATGTTTGCTTTCCTAGTGGGATGCGTCTATAGACAAAGCCAATATTTTCAATCAAACAAATTTCTCGAGCCGTTTTCCGCTGTTAGGATCCAACAACCACACAATTAACGATGTCCGAATCCCAAAACTAAAATATGACAATATCAGAACCAGAAACAAAAGTGATATGGTTCAAAAGACTTGAAAATAAAGGCTTTGTCAATAGACGCATCCCACTGGGAAAACAAACATGGTGGTTTGATGCTCACTTTTTCGGAAAATCCTTCCCGGTATGCACTGCGCAATGACCGGAAGTCCGAGATTCTTGATGCATGTATTGGACACTCGTTTTCCCTACATCATCACGGAGCTTGTGATATAGGATAATGCCAGAAATATGCTCGGAAAGCTGCCAAAAAAAAGTAAGTTTCGATCTTTTATGGCTGGAAAGTTATGCACAGTTTTATAAAACATATTCACAGGTGTTGTATACGATAACGTTGGTGTGGAAGGGCTTAAACCTATTCTGCTATTACTAGTAGTAGTTTTAGTTTCTTTTACTTTATTCCCCAAGACTGACTGACACTGAAATTGTTTTTATATCAATTTTTTTTGGCTTCTTAACAGTATACATTTTCATAACATAAATAATTTTGTAGGAACAGAACCTTCAGACAGATTTCCATTTAATGTAGTTTGCAAAATCAGACATTCTAATCGTTTTAACCTGCTCTTTGTTCATCTATTTTCATCACAATTCTGAGCATATTTCACTGTCCTATACAAGTCCGCACTGTTTTCTCCCAGACTCATGAATTCAGAACTTTGCCGCAGCTTCAAAACAACTCGCATCTTGGAAACTTTGTACTTTCACAACTACATAATTAAAAAACCCCTGCTAAGCTTTTTTTTCTCGCCTCCGTACAATGCCAGGCGCCTTGTACGTTTCCATTGACAACCGTTCTATTCATGTACGCTAATATGTCGACGGCGGCGGGATAGAACGGCCGCCGCGCGACTCTACCGGCGACTCTTAATTGTGCCGTGTGCCCGCCGCTAGCCTGGCAGCACTCGTGTTTGCTTTCCGACCGTATCTGCGCCCCCGCCGTGCCCCCCCTCCGCCACCATTCTAAACTAAATAACGAATTCCTTTGAAGCCCGCGTCTCCCTTACCGATAACCGAGAGCTACAAGATATTTCTTTCTCCCCCCCGCTTGCGATTCTCTTTAATGTGTTCTTTGTATGACCCCGCGGAGATAATTGCCGAAGCATTATGCGGAGCCGGTGCCATTATGCTGGCTGTCGCGGCGTGATTGGTGCACCTCGCCGGCACCTTTGTGTGGTGGTACTGAGCGAGGGTCATCGGTTCAGAGGGAGATGTCGTAATATTTAGGCAAATGTAGCTTGAATTGACGGCAAATGTGGCGTGACGGGAGAATCTGGTGCTAAAGTGCTATTGTAACCTTGAGAGGCTGGACGGGCCGTAGGTATGTGAGTGTGGGAACTTATTAGCGAATGCGGATGAAAAGATGGTAAAATAAAATAAAAAGTGATATGTCAGACTCGGTGGGAAGATTTTAATTATGGGTTGGAAAATAAATAAAACCTGAAAATGAAGCTTGAAAAATCGCACATTTAAATTGACCGTGTCCATATGGAATAATGGATGATGACAATACATGGTTTCCATGACTGTTTTAGTCCTGTTTTAGTCCTGTTTTGGTCCTGGTTTAGTCCTGATTTAGTCCTGGTTCAGTCCTGTTTTAGTCCCAGTTCAGTTCTGGTTTAGTCCTGTTTTAGTCCTGGTTCAGTCCAAGTTTAGTCTTGGTTTAGTCCTGGTTTAGACCTGTTTTAGTCCTGTTTTAGTGCTGGTTTAGACCGGGTTTAGTCCTGGTTTAGACCTGGTTTAGTCTTAGTTTTAGTCTTGGTTTTGGTCCTGGTTTAATCCTGGTTTAGTCCCTGTTCCGTCTTGGTTCAGTCCTTGTTTAGTCCTTGTTTAGTCCTGGTTTAGCTGTGGTTAATCCTGGTTTGGACCTGGTTTAGTCTTGGTTTAAATCTGGGTTTTGGTCCTGGTTTAGACCTGGTTTAGTCCAGGTTCAGTCCTGTTTTAGTCCTCTTTCAGTCCTGGTTTAGATGTGTTTTAGTCCTGTTTTAGTATTGGTTCAGTCTTGTTATTCTGGTATTATTATTATTATTAATATTAATAATCATCATAATCATAACAATTCTTACATTATTTTTTTTTTAACCCTTAAGTATGACATTATAAAATACTCACAAATGAATAATATTGTATAATATTTTGTTCAAATTGTACATACTGTATTTATTGGTTATTTCCTTTTGTACAGTCGAAGTTAATGCTTAACAATCACGCTACGAAGTTCATGCTAATTTAATTAAACCCGGTATACGTTTTACATACATAACTCAGCGTGGCCTATATGCAAAAAGTAATTTCCTCTCTGTGTGACTCGCAGCCGACCGCAACATTATCTCTCCCTGAACATCTTGACAATGTATAAAGATAAAATAGCGGCATTGTCAAAACACATCGCCAATTGACATGCCTTGTGATATCACCATTAGCATTTAACCTCGGCCGTCACTTGGATCCAATGGAGTCCGGAGCAGTCTTTAATCAGAGCCGTACGCCTTCACATCAGGGTGTGATTGATGACAGCCCCCCTTGGCTTTTGTCCATTATGACATTAATCACGGTAGCGTTTTGAAGTCCTCTCGGTGCCCCCTCGCCCCGACCGCGATCTTATCTGGCGTGCGCTTGAGCCTTGGTTTATAATGAACCTGTTGAAATGGAGTGGAGAGACGGTCCAAGAAAGAGCGTAACTCCCCGGGCTGAAGTTGCCAAGGAGAAAAGTAAAAGGTCACTGGCGAGAAACAAGCCGAAAGAACCGGACCCGAAACACGCGCGGCAAATGTCAGAAACGCACTTCATCCGCCGGCGTTTGACAAAGGAGCACCAATTAATCGCGGATTGTTGCAAATACGGCCAGCTGGAAGTGCGCTCTGAAGGCTTTGTGCGGAGACATTTACGGGGAATGAAAGGCGACGATTCACAAATGAACAAAAGCGCCGAGGAGTGAATTGTCTACTTCTGATAAATGTTTTCTCCGCTAATCATTTCTTCATGCACTGTGTACAAAGACAGTCAAAAGTTTCGACAAAGGTGGATAGTACTCACAAACATGTACTCAGTTATGTACTTGAGTAACTTTTTGAAGTAATTGTACTTTTCAGAGCAGTTTTATGACAGTACAAACAGTAGGAATGTAACAATAACCGAAATATCGTGACATCGTATCGTCAAAAATCTCACAATAATATCGTGGGATATCGCAATATATTGAATCACAAGCTAGGAAGTTTAAGTTTTATAGTAGCAACAGCTTAAAATATAGGGAACTACATATCCCATGATTCATTTCAGCACAAACAACATGAAGAAATATGTTTTTTACTTGAATTTTTGGGATTATGACAGTAATAATTCACACCAAAATCTTTTCAACGTATTTTAAAAGCAAAAAAGCGACCTAGCTACAGTTCAATCAGCCTCTCCAAAATATCGCAATAAATATCGTATCGTGAGATGCATATCGTGATAATACCTCCCTACTTAACAGTAATATATAGTTTGAAGTACTTAATCGAATAAAACTTTACATTACTCTTCGCAATGTGAGTAAGTTTATAGTGATAAAAGCTTTATGTTGACAAAATAAAATGTTTCGATAGATTAAAAAAAAAAAAAGAGCTAGTCTGTATATTTTCTCTGCCCAATTACATTTACTCATAAATCATACCCGATTTAATGTACATTTTACGTCCAAACTGTTACTCAGTAGTCAAGTAGTTGTTTATCCTAAAACTTTTTACTCTTACTTGAGTATTTATTTGGGTCACTACTCTATACTTCTTCTTCTACTTCATAACATCCGTGTTAGACCAAAGTGGGTACTTTTTAGTCGTCAACTCATATGAATACCATTTCCAAATTTAGTTCAGGAGTACATTATTGAGGCTTCGTTTACATGTACACGGGTATTTTTTAAAATAGACGAGTACAAACTCCCTTCGTTTGTTTAACATGCAAACGGCTAGAGTGGAGAAAACTCCGGTTTGACGTTTGTGTGTCAAGTGAGATCGAGGAATCTTCTTGTGGTGCAAACACTTTTCATGTGTTTGCATTTGCACAAACAGCTGATGAATCATATTGATGAGCACAGACGAATGAGGCTCAGAGGCCAGCAATTTTGCCACTTCTTTAACAGATCTGTGGAGAGGCGAGCCCACTCAGTAATGCATGTTTTTCAAGGAATTTTGAGTAAAACTTACAGCTGTAATGAAATAAAGGCTACAGGTTTGAATCTAATTGACGCGTCGAACAGAGATTTGGGGTAGTTATGACAGCGCTCAATGGCGTATTTATGCGGATTGATGTAAACGAAAACTTTTTTGAAAACGATGCTGTGTGCACGATGTTATTTTGGAAAATTATGTGTAAACATAGCCTAAAGTATTACTGTAGTATGCATGTCTACTAAGAGTAAACTAACTCATACTGACATTTTAAAAAAGCAAATGAAACTTTTGTCTTTCCTTAAAAATCCTCCATCTAGAATATTTCACTATAAACTTACCTTACAGTGAATTATAAGTTTGTGAGCTGAATAATACTAAACTATGTTACACTTCGCCTTCAGGCTTCCATCCAACCCCATCTTCTTCTCTGCTGGAATCTACTCTGTCTATCTCTATCGCTCTATCTCACTATCCACACATTGTTTCCTTATTTGACTCCACTTACATCTAAAACCTGCTCACGTCTCCGCCGGGAGCCCTTTGCATTGGCTATTTTTGCGACTGTAAGTGCCTTCAGAGTAATGCAATGTTGAAAATGGCCGCCCGTGCTGTGCATATTCTCCCAGTAGCCTCTTTGCGGTGGCGATTTAGCCAGATCTCGTGTGCAAATGAGTGGAATAAATTGATGGATTGTACCACCCTTAGCTACCATTTATTCTCATAGAGCTCGGTAAACGGCTTTATGCTCGGCGACTGTTGCGCTAGCGTCAGAGTCCGCACCTCTGCCAGCTGTTATGGAGTGTGTTGTATGTCACTTTATACCCTTTATATTCTTAAACTAGACCTGTGCTGCTTTATGCAATCCCACAGTTGTTGTAGTTGCGGCAGTAGCGAAGGGTGGAAGACAACGCGGGCAGATGGTGAAGGATTTTCAACCGTGAATGAGAGGGTTAGTGGATCAAATTTCACTCAAGTGTTATTGTTGTGTCCTAGGGCAAGACACGTCACCTGCAGAGCTCATCTCAGTCATAGTCTGGTTGAAACCTGATAGACAAAAGACTCAGACACAAAGTGGTTTAATGATTAAGTAACCTAAATAATAATAATAAAGAATTAACTACCATATTTTTCAGATTATAAGTCGCTCCGGAGTATAAGTCGAACCAGTCAAAAAATGTGTAATGAAGAAGAAAAAAAAAAAAAACATAAGCCACACTTTTTGGGGGAAATCATTTTTTAAAATCAGAGACCAGGAACCGACAGTTCATCATTTCAGTAAAAACAATAGAAGAGAGAACAACAGACTGTTAACGTCACATATGAACAGTTCTTCAGATAAATATAACATAAACAACAGAACAGAACAAGTTTACCAAACTCTCCATCTCACTCCAAGTCACTAAATCCATTCAATTCTTCATCTTCGGTGTCACTTCTGAGCAACTCCGCGACTTTTGGAGGTAAACAGAGCGCCGCTTCCTCTTCTGTGTCGCTGTCCTCAGATTCAGCATCAGTTTCAGTTAGAATTATTCTGGCCTTTCTGAATCCTGACAGGATGGTTTCGGTGTCACTGAAGTCCAGGCTTTGTCGATCCATCCAGTGACTTCAGGAAAGTTTCATGGTGCATCCTCCCGGTGTCACAAGTTTCTCACTCACTCCAAACTTTCTTTCTGCTGCTTACTGTTTATATCTGAATATTTTGCTACTTGCAGCTTGTAATCTGCAAAATCTGATTTTCTTTTTGGGGGCATTTATGTTCAGTCTTCTCATACAGACAGGACAGAGGCTCTTTCTGCAGGAGACATGCGCAGTAGAGCCAAGTGACAGTGGTACAGGAGGAACAGGAGCAACAGATACTGACACACAAGACTAGTCATAAATCACACCGGAGTATAAGTTGTAGGAAACACCTAAACCATGAAAAAAAGTGTGAGTTATAGTCCGAAAAATACGGTAAATGCTGTGTATATGCACTTATATGCTAGTATCTGACACCAGTTCCTTGTTATTTTTGCTACTTATTTGGAATTTATTATTACCATGTATATTTTTGGTCTCTGTTTTACATTATGATGTGTGAGTTACTGTGCCCAAAGTCTAAGTTGTCCCATTAACCTCTTCACTACTATTGAGAGATGCATATATTTGTACCCTATTCCATCATTTTCTATACAACATTCAAATTAAAATCTTTCTTTTTTTTGTTTGTTATTTAATTAAATATACACACGATGAAAATACTGACACTCCGGTATTAACCATTTTGAGATTATTGCTCAGTACATGCTACATATCTCCGCCATTTCAAGTAACATGAGAAAGCGAACTGGGAATGCAATGCGGAAAACACCAAAATCCCATCGCCCGACTTCCTGAAACGTCAGATGAAACCAGTCACCCTTTTGAACATTCCAGACTCACTCATTCCTCATCCGGCACAGTGCTGACACAGGGGGCATTCCATCTAATATTTTTGTCAATAGTTGTGTTTCATGTAAGGGGCCTGGTAATGCGCTGTAAGTTTACACTGTAACGGACCCTCAATCAATGTCTGCGCCCTTGATGACACCGGAAAAAGAGGTGGTTTTCCAAATGGAGGGAGGGAACGAGGGAGGAGGGGTAAAAGCATCTAGAATCTCAAAATCGGAATCATAGGAACAACAGTTTTGCAGAGGTGAGTAGAAATGTATTTAATGTTTTTATTAGTATGGATGTGAAAATACGCTTATATTTATTTATTTTTATTGCTGCAGTTTTGTTTTATCGAAGTTTTATGGCTTGTATTTTGTACAAAGAAAATAAATTCTAATTTAATCTTAAAGCCAAAAACTGTTCTCAGTGTAATGTTACCTCAAAATAGTATTACTAAAGTAGAAGTACAAAGTAGTGATCCAAGAAGTTTCTTTGGTAAGACTGAAAAAGTATTTAGGAAAACTACTACAACTAGTAAAAGTAACTTAAAGATGCAGTAAATGTTATTGCTTCACCTCCAATGTCCCAAAGTATGGCATTAAACTTTTCAAAACAAGCAAGAGGCCATTTACAGGTAAGATCTGTGAAATGGCGACCCCACTTACAATAAGAATGCTGGTTTTTAAAGGTATTTTTGAGCTATAAAAACACCCATAATCGGATAAATGTGTCTTATATAAGTTTAACAGTATAGTGTGGAACATTACAGGCAAAACAATAGTGTTTCTATGGTAGCGGACGACCAACCTGAGAAGTTACGCAGTGCAACTTTAACGAGTAACTGTCTGGACATATAAATAATGCACAAATCTGGTGTTTTTTAAAGGACTGACACAAAAATAAGATAAGATAATCCTTTATTGTCTTATCTTACGGGAGAAATTTGCCTTGGGACAGGGGATCACAGCTTTATCACAAAAAAACAGGACGACACAACAACAAAAGCGCCACACAAACATATACCATAGAACAGAATTTAAAAAAAGACCAAGTATGACCACGAGGGATGCACCAACAGGAACTTTAAGTCACTCTTTAAAGGCAAACCCTTCACAATCTTGTATTCTATTAATAATTGCACAGTCCAACAGTTAAATAGTGTTTAATTAACAGGGATGTAACAGGTAAATTAATGAAACATACTAAAATATATACAGAAAATAACATAAACTAAGAAACAAAACAACAGGATTAACAAATAAAAAGTGTTGTGTCACAAAAAAGGGTCAGGCAGGCTTACACAAAAACGAGGGACACACACAAAATGAACACACAAGTTCCCCAAATTAAACCACATAAGCCCACAAACAGAATTGAGTGACCAAATAAAAAAAAGAGAGGCACAAAACAGAACTAAACTATAGAACTAGACACAAACGAACACAAAATGGTATATGACCCTGAGTGATGCACCAAAAGGACCTTTAAGTCACTCTTTACTTGTATTCTACTGCACACTCCCTAAGCCTATGTGCAGTTTTGATTGCACATTCCCTAAGCCTTTTTACTTTTATTTCTTAACTCCACTATCTGAGTTTAGCAGATTCATGGCTAATGGCACAAAAGAATGTTTGAATCTGTTTAGTTTACAGTTTGGGACCCTGATCCTTCTTCCTGACGGCATCGACTCAAACTGACTGTGAAGAATTTAAGTTATTAGGTTATTTTTTTTCAGACCAAGCGTTTGTTTTCATACCTGACAGTTTCGACTGTCCTCCAGACCGGACACGTCGCAGCAACATCACGTGACCACTCTGAGGAAGACCGTTAGTGAGCAGTCGAAACTGTCAGGTATGAAAACAAACTTTTGGTCTGAAAAAAGAACTTTAATAACATGAATTATCAGAAGACCAAATGGACCTCACTGGACTCATCGTGAAGAGCATGGGTTGAGTCACTGGTCACTTTCCTGCCGAGCTTCTGAACAGTCTAATCAAAAATTTGCCGAAGTGAGGTAATGAGAAAAATGAATTCATATCTGAAGGAGCAATGCAAGAAACGCAAATGTATTGTCAACATAAATCTTAAGAAAACTAAAGAGTACGTCAATAAAAGTAATTCTCAAGTGCAAGTAAAAGTATGCTGCTAGAAAAGTCCAAAAGTTACTCAAGTAAATATGAACTGAAACTGAAAACTACTCACCTCTGTGGTTAAGTTATGGCGGGTAAAAATTGCAATGCGATAGGCCGTAAAACTTGTTTCAGAATGGATTGTGTGAGGACCAATATAAAGATGCCAAGAATGCAAAATACTGTAAGCCTGTAAAATGCAATGCAGATAGCAATATATTTGTTCCTCTTGAGGATGTTGTTAAAATGAAATATTATCTTATAAACCGGTCAGATTTACAAGAGATTCGGAAATGGTGTAAAAACGTTATTCTTCAGTTTTTATGAAGCCAGTTCGACATTTAGCGTATTAGGCTCGCTATATAAAACTAACAACCGTTTCAGGAAGTCATTTCAATACGTTTTATGTTATCTCAGAAAATGGTTCGCTTTCGGACTTTGAATGGACTGGACAAGATTAAAATTGGGATCAGGACTTAAAAGCGGGACAAAACTGGAGCTAAACCAAGACTAAATGATTCCGTCACATCACAATACTTTTATTAGACTTAATAGAGAACGAACTGTATTAAGAAGTCTTCGGGTTTACTACTTTAAGGTGTATTGTGTAACTTTTCTGGTGGAGTGTCAGTCACGTGCTTGTTTCTATGGAGGTGTCATTGCTCTGCTGTTTAATGTTCCACAGTATACCTTACGTTTATTCAATTACAAGTGGTTTTATAGCTCAAAAATGCCAAAAAAAACCAGAAAAAAAAAACAGTTTTAGATCTAGTTTTAGACCTTGTTAAGTCCTGTTAAATTCTGTTTTAGACCTGGTTTTAAACCTGGTTTTAACCTTTTAAACCTGGTTTTAGACCTGGTTTTAGACCTGTTTTAGACCTGGTTTTAGACCTGGTTTTAGACCTGGTTTTAGACCTGTTTTAGACCTGGTTTAGACCTGGTTTAGACCTGGTTTTAGACCTGGTTTAGACCTGTTTTAGTTTTAGACCTGGTTTTAGACCTGGTTTTAGACCTGGTTTTAGACCTGGTTTAGACCTGGTTTAGACCTGGTTTTAGACCTGGTTTTAGACCTGGTTTTAGACCTGGTTTAGACCTGGTTTTAGACCTGGTTTTAGACCTGGTTTCAGACCTGGTTTAGACCTGGTTTCAGACCTGGTTTACACCTGGGTTAGTGTCCGGCAATGAGTGGAATTAAAAAGGGGATATAGCCCAAAATGTAAAAACAGCCGTGTAATCCACTTATTACAACAAAGTAACTGTAATCCAATTACCACTCACTGAAACAGTAACTGTAACTGAATACACTCATAATTTGTACTCTGATAACGTAACTCCAGTACATGTAATCTGTTACTCCCCAACACTGCATGTAGATAATTTAGTTTTTCATAACACTACAACATGTATTGATCGAGGGCTTTGACAAAGATCCTTCCTACGCAATAAACCTGATTTTCACCTTGTCCCCGTTCTACTCCCTCTTCTCCGGTCTCCATCTGTCTCCGCTGTCCTACTCCGCTCCTCACCCCTCTTCCATTTGTCTAAAACTTCACACGTTCTGGGCTAATCGGGCTCTGATAGATGACTCGATACCGCGCCGAGGTCTTAAGCACATGGGATCGGATGGAGTCGGTCGGTTTAGGGACGGATGGCGGGCGGGCGAAAGCGGGGCACGCGGCCAACGGGCACGGTGCCAGTTTGAAGCTGGTGCAGGGGGCGGGGTAAAGACGGTGGGAGCTTTAACGCTGTCACGGAAAAGTCAACGCTGTATAATCGATCCCGTATCATATTACAGCTAACTCGCGCTAACTGTAGATTGAGACGTCAGTGTATATAAGGCTAAGTGCTAAATATGTTGGCTGTGAAAATATACTTTTTATTTCTACTTCACTACATTTGAGCAGGTTTCTACGGTGGCTGACGGAGCTCTCAGTGTAACAGCTCAATGTTTGTTACGGTAATGTGGCTTTTATTTGATTATACTCATATACTGTGTTTACAAATAATATAAGTACCGCTTTACAACGTGTTGTTTATTTTATTTTATTTCACACCAGACTTTACAAGGTGACACATTTGCATGTCAGTTAACCGTAACAATAATTTGTTCCCGCCGTAGTTTATCATCAGTTGATCGTTTTCTGTCTCTCATAGACCTTTTTAGTCCCGCTGTTGGTTTGCGAGACTTCCGGTATAATGGTTTTCTACGGCGAAATGTCTGTTGAAATGTCTCACTTATTTTCCACCAGCTTCATAAATCTGTCCCCATCACCAAATCTTCAACCAACAAGGTCCACAAAGGATAAACATGAAGAACCATTAAGAATTTATCCATAACATCAAGGTAAAAAAGACAGAAATGTAAAGATGAACGACGACACCGCATTAGTGAACAAAACTAACAATATGGTCATGAATGAAACATAAGTAATAAGTAATTCATTAACAAATAACTTGGGAACTCAGACTGAGTCGAAACTTAAATTAAAAATCGATTTCATGATGTAGATATTGGCATAGACGGAGAGATTTGTGCAGTTCGAATGCTACAGATGTCCACAGATTACATGTCTCGCATTTAAACTGCACAAATCTATCCGTCTATGCTAATATTTACTAGTCAGGCTGGCCTAGTGCCTCCACTCAATTTTAGTTCTCTCCAGGAACTAGGTCAGGAATCAAAATACACTAGACGGTTTGCAAAAACCCCGGAAGTGCAAGTTCGGGCACCAGGCAATCAGCGAAGAGACATATATTCAGTGTTGTCAACAATTCTCGAGATCGAGGATTTAAAGCTGGAATAAAGAGAATGTTTGGTGAATTTTATCAAGTCGAAAGATGTTATTGCCCTTCTTCCTACGGGATTTGCGAAAAGATTAATATACCAGTTAGCCTCGTTAGCGGCGCATTACATACGTCACGACCAAATAGCAGCGATTGGTTAAGTGATAAAAATTACCTGCCTACCTGTCGAGCGAATGAAATCTAATTCTGTGAGGTCAGACGGTTTGTACAAAGTGAAATGTAAAAAGTAAAACTGTCTGATGAATCAGACTAAATATTTACATCATGCAGTCTTTTTTTAAATTTTTATTGTAGAGTGAACAAGTTACTTCTGTTTTATTCATGACCATAACGTTAGTTTTGCTCAATAGTTCACTTATGCGTTGTCGTCGTTCGCCTTTACGTTTTCGTTTTTCTTCCCTTGATAGTTGTGGATAAAATCTTCAAGTTTCTTCATGTTTATCCTTTGTGGACCTTGTTGGTTGAAGATTTGGTGATGGGGCAGATTTATGAAGCAGACATTGTCACAGATATTTTGCCATAGAAACCCATTTTCACGTTTTTAAGAAAGAAAATCACGCTTCAGACAAATACGAAAAAAGAATTGGTAGTGAAACGCCTTGAATTTTGACATATACTTGCAACTTTAGCGTCATATTCAAGAGAAAAGCAATACGTTGCTGCCACGGAAGCGATGGAAGCTAAACCGATCACAAAGTGTGAAGTGTCTTGCCCAAGGACACAACAACAGCGTAATGGTCATAACTAGAACTGAAGTGTTGCCCTTTGGACGTATGAGCAAACACTGGTTTCACGAAGAGTCTCGGTAAAAATGATCCAAAATGAAATGAAATGAAAGTCGTGGTCACATTTTCATACAGCGCTTTGTCTGAAACTGAATCGAAGCAGTTTGACAAAGAATACAGACGGGAACAGTTTAGATTTGGAAATATATACATCATTATACAAACATTTAAACCAATAAGTAAGGCAAAAACAAAACCTAGAACAATATCAGAGCATTAGAGCTAATAAGACTATTTGTATCGCCCTTTAATGTCATGTTTAGCCAAAGCAGCTTCTTAGTAAACAAACACATTATCCAATCAAGGCTAACCTCAAGGAGCTCGCGGCCGGCTCGGAGGTAAAAATAGCGAACTGCACATGCACATATGCAGATTTGAAGGTTAATAGCACGTAAGCTAATATCGTTATAGCTCAAGGTGCCAAAATGATAAGGTGCCGTAGCTGTTTTTATAGTCTTAAAAACGCGAGAACGACCCCGGCATGTTAATCGTTCGGAGTTTTTCAGCACTTTCCACGACGTTCAAAGTCCTCACAGGAGTTTTGTTATCGTGCGAACAACAGCTAGCATGCTAACAGTGCACTCTCTGCAGTGGGGCGACGCAAAATTTAGTAATTCGGCCACATGAAAAACAATCAGAAACAGGCCTATTTTAGTCCTAAATGGCTACAGTTTGGGTAAGAAATGTACTAAGTTTTCCAGAACGAACAGGTTGCCAGTTTGCCTCCCGGTTGGTGGTTTAAATCCCGTTCTTGATGTCCAATCCACTTTATTTCTATAGCACATTTCATAAACAAACTGCGTCCAGAGTGCTGCACAAATACTTAGTAATAACAATAATAATAATAATAGAACGTAAAATAAACGTTCAGATTTAATCATACTCGTCTTAAACAATAAAACCAGTAAAATAAAATATAGAATAGCAATAAATTAATAAAACCAATAAAATAAATTAGAGATATAGACATGAGCATCAGTGGTAGAGCCGTCAGATCCTCCGGCCGCGCACAAGTTGGCGATATGATTCTAGCTCCCTCTAATGAATGCTGTGTTTGTGTCCTTGGGCAAGACACCTCACTCACCTTGTCTCAAGTGTCTGTGTAAAACCGGTGTACGAGTGTGCATGAAAAACAATAAAACAGGTTTTTAAAAAAAGCTATAATCTATAGGAAATACTTAAAATAGTGTCTACCCTACTACCTTTTTTTTTTTATAAGTTTGGTTAAGTATACTTGTTTTTTTTTTTAATCTTGTCTTGTCTTGTCTTTCTTTTTTTTTTAGGTTTTTTTTTTTTTATAAATTTGGTTAAGTATACTTGTTTGTTTTTTTTGTCTTATCTTTTCTTTCTTTTTTTTTAAAAAAAATAAATTTGGTTAAGTATACTTGTTTTTTTTTTTGTTTTTTTGCCTTGTCTTTTTTTTTTTTTTTTCTTCTTTGTAATTGACTGCATATTACCCCAGGTATGATATATATATATATATATATATATATATATAATAATTTGACCATTTGATCATGTATTTTTATGTATTTTTGACATGGGTTAATGCCTGCCATACAAAAAGTACACAGTTTAATACTTCATTCTTGATCATGGCGAGATTTTTTATTGTGAGAGAAAAAAGGGAAGGAGCCACAAAAAAGTACAAAATATTCAAGGTGGAGCAGGTGATGTAACCTTAGTGAACGGACATTTGATTGCAGAAAATTCCAACTTAACTTATAATTTTACCACGTTAATCAGAATCATAACTTGGTATTATAATCCAGAACTGAAAAAGGTCATTAGTCGGGTCATTTTCCGTAAAAGCTGCTCCAACTAACCAAGCACCAGCCCCACACGGCTAACAACTCACAGTCCGCCGTTACGAGCAAACTCTACACGATCCCTTTTCGCCGTACCTCACCCCTTCTCTTGGAAACTTCCCCTCACATCGGCGTCCGCTCTCCTCGCACTTCCTCTCGTTATGACAGCCCCCCACCAGGTTCTGCTGAGCTCGGCCTTTTCGCCCGCAGCAATTACGCCTCCCACGCTGTCGGCCGCCGCTCCCGTACATAGAGCGCTACGTTGGATGCACCGTGTTTGGTTTGGAGTTCCGCCGTCCTCTTCGGGCGAGAGAGGACGGGAGGCTGAACGCCGCTGTATGGCCGCGGTGAATTTAATGGGTTGCGGAGTAAGATTGTTGGGAGTTGGTAGAGAAGAGAGCAATAGAGATGGGGGAAGAGTCATGGTCATGGAAGTTTGCGAAGTTGCTTGTTTACTCTTACAGGAATAAAAAAATATATATATCGAGAATAAATATAGGGGCTACAGTTTTTGTGAGACAACATACAATTATAAATAATGGATAGAAGCATGTGCAGTTTTTGTCTTGGGAAAGGAATCTGGCGTTCTTCAAGAATATACACTACCAGTCCAAAGTTTGGATGCTTTTTATTTACGTATTTTCTTGATTTCCATGATTATTTACATCGTACGTTCTCACTCAAGACATGAAAACTATTAATGGACACATACAGAATGTCGTAAACAAAAATAATAAGAAAAAGCGCCAAACTTGTTTTAGATTTTTGTACTTTTGGCATTTCTTGACCCTTTCACAGTGCTGTCAACAAAGCAAAGGGTAGATACTTTGACGAATTTAACATAAAAACAACATTTAGTTATTTAACTATTTTCTTTACTACATCATATGTTTTAAGTCCTCTGTATGTATATACAATGTAAAAAATGGTAAACAAAAAGAAAAAAAGAAGAAATGTTGAATAATAGGGAGAGGGTATGTCCAAACTTTTGACTGGCAGTCCAAATCCAAATCCGCTTGATTTCTACAGCACATTTTACAAACAAAACAGTTTACAAAGTGCTGCACAGAGATCATAAAACAAAACAACAAAAAGGTAAATTGCTAAAAATTTGATCATACCAGTCCTAAAACAATAAAACCAGTAGAAACTAAGTAGAAGTAAAACCGTAAAAATCATAAAATAGCAGTAAATAAGTAAAATAAATAGAAGACACAGAGGATCACGAAACTCACGTGGTGTTAAAAACCAGAGAATAAAAGTGGGGTCTTAAAACGAGACTTCAAACACGACCATACAGAACTTGCCCAGTTTTGGCTGTAATTTCCTTCTCCCCGGGACGTGACCCGACTTTGTGTCTTCGTGTGCAATTTTGAAGCCGCAGCGCTCCTTATGTGTGTGGTGTCAGTGTCAGATCATAACCAGCAAACGTCATCAGGGGCAGAGGAGTGATGGACACAGAGACACAACATACAAATTCGGGGAAATAGCGAAAATAATGAGAAGATTTTATTACTTTCCTCTTGTAAAGCGATGAATTTAAACTGCAGCATCTCATCCATATTATCCATTGAAATTGTCCTCTGTAAATAATGACATCCAGTCCACACAACAGCGCTGTTAATCCAGTTTGAAGTGTTTTTTAAAAGTAAAAAGGTGGGAGTAGTTCCTTACGTGTGTCTATTTACATCCACACAGCGCACAGATTAGCGATAGTGACTCTACTTCCTGTGGACTTTTTCTCCAAACTTTTCTACTTTAAAAATCATGTATCTGAAACATTTGCACCACATTTCACAAATAATAATATACAGTTTTGACTTCTATCTAAACTCGAAGTGGAGTCCTCTAATCTTTTGAACATAGCAAGTGGTTTTACTGTAGACACCCGCAGACATCCCGCTGCAGTCTTTCTTCGGTTATATGATGACGGTCTGAACAGAAGACGCAAAAGTGGCGTCGCGTCTTCACTTTTTATTCCGCGTTTAGACAAGAGTTTTCGGAAGGAAATCTGCATGCATACGGTGACGCAAAAGTGTGTGGAATTCGATTGAGTATGCATGCCAGGCGGCTCGGTGATGATGTATGTGACATAAACGCGTACGTGACGTGAGCAAATCTGACCAGAGTTTTGCGTCTTGGGCCGGAAACGCTACAGCGGAGCGCATTCAACTTTTCCACTCTGGAGGGTGGTTTCAGATTTTTGCGTTTTTAAGCCCCAAAAATGCCGTCACGGTCTAACCGAAAGGCACTTCTGATAAAATATTTTGTCATTTTTACCCACAAGCATTCTCGTGTCTATTTGTGATCGGAGATTTTAAGTCTCATAAGATTCTTCTCGTGTCTGTGGTGTGAGCTTTTTGTCAGACATTTAAAATTGTTTAAGACTTAAAAATCCTGTAGTGTGTGGCAGATTTTAGATCAATTTAAATCAGGGGAGTTGATTTGCGCTGTTAAACATGTTCACTATATCATGTTGGGACACGTTTGTATGTTGGACAGACTGAGAATCAAACACATATTAGGTGTCTGTTTGTTTTTCTGTATTTGTTTTAGATAAGTTATACATTTTCCAAGAAACCTTAAAAACTCCAAGTCACAAATCCACCAAAACCTTGTACATTCCACCTACCACAACAGAAAAAGCGTGTCACTGGATCTGAAGAGGTAATTCTCGGGCCAAACCGTGGACGTAGCAGCAGCAGCGCTAGGATCCAGCCGTGTTGCGTTCACTGTCTCTCAGATAAACACGCCGCTCTTCGCTGCTTGCATGACAACGCCTCTGCCAACAACTGAAATATAGATGAGCTGGAGCGGGGCCGGCGCCACTTCAGGACCCCCCCCCCCCATTATGCCCGTGAATCAGAGCGCTCTCCTCCAAAGCGCTGAATTATTCATGGAGCCAAACTATCTGCTTAGTCAGATTCCACCGCACCTGATGTGGAGAGGGAGATGGAAGGAAGGGCTGGGGCTGGGGGGGCTCGGTCCTCGGGCTGGGGCTGGGGGGGGCTGGGGGCTGGTTTCAGGGATCCGTGGAGGAATGGGGAGGTCAGGGCACGGATGGCGATAAGGTCGACTGGGAAAGCCTGATGGAGATTTTTGATTTATGGAATTCATTGTAATTTATGGAATTTATTTTCATTTATGGAATGTATTTTATTTATGAAATGTATTTTTTATTCAGAATCTATTTTTATTTATAGTATTTATCTGTCCAATCCGATCCAGTCCAACTTTATTTGTAGAGCACATTTTATAAACAAGATTTTCCAAAGTGCTATACACAGCATGTAATAATTTAAATAGTTTAATAAATAATAATAAAATAATTTTATATTTAATAATTTAATAATAATTAAATAATAAAATAATAATAAAAAATAATAATAAAATAAAATAATAATAATAAATAAATAATAATTAAAATAAAAATAAATAAATAATATAAATAAAATTAATAAATAATAAATATAAATAAAATAATAATGAATAATGATAATATGATAATAATGATAATAAAAAATAGCAGAATTATGTTCCAACCAAGAGGAAACTAATATAATCAATAAATAAATAAATATAAATAATAAATAATAATAATAATAATAATAATAAAAGTAACAATAATAATAATAATAAAATTAAATAATAAATCAATGAACAAAAATAAGTGCTAAAAATAAAATAAACAATAGACAATAAATAAATACATAAAATAAATAAATAAAAGACAGAGAGGATACAGTATTGATATCATGGGCTGTATCGATATATCGCATATAGAGTATTTTTGGTACAGAGCTACAGTTTTGTTGCTTGTTCAGAGGAAAGAAACTCATTTATGCGACACATTTGACATTTTGACTGTTTTTATGATTAAAATGAGTGTAGTTCATATTAACTTTGCACAAGAAGTGGTTTAACAAACACTTTCAGTATCACAGCCACGATTTATGGTTTATTTTTGTATGGAACCATATCCAAACGATTTAAAATATATCGTATCGTGGCCCATGTATCGAGGTATGTATCGTATCGGCAACTTCTTAATGATACCCAGTCCTAGTTAAAATGCAGATTTTTGTTGTTATGTTCTTGAATATTGCCAAAAATTGTGATCAAGAACATGTGCACATTCACCTTTTTGGATATTTCATGGCAAAATACAATGTTATTAATAAAAAAAACTATCTCTTATACGACGTCGTCACATTATAGAATCTGAAAACCACCAATACTAATACGAGACAATTTTGGGGCTGAAAAATAAAAATTCAAAACGGCGCTTTTCCGGTAAGCCTTTTTCAAAATCCCAGTGTCGTATTTGATCCTGGCGGTGAGTTGGTGTCTTTGAATTGGAATAATAGAACAGTTTGGTGTAAGAAAGCTTTTTCCAAATGACTTTTTATTTATTCTGGGCACTCTTTGGGTCCCATTACTCAGCAAGCAGAGAGCGAGAGAGAGAGAGAGGGATCGAGCGCGGAGAGAAAGGGATTAGAGGGAGAGGTGGAGGTAGACGGAGAGAGAGACGGGGCCAGGGGATAAGGGAAAAGAGACATACGGAGAAATACAAAGAGGTTGAGTCAGAGATATAGAACGAGTGCAAGTACAAAATGTTCATCTTCTCAGGAATGTGCTAGATCGGTTTTATCATTTTTAAAGTAACAGGAAGCTCAGCAGCTGCCTCCTTCTGAGTATCTGAGCGAGTGATGCACCGATATCAATACAGGTATCGAATAACAGCGCAGATACTGGAAAATTGACTGGATTAGATGTCAGCTTCCAAATAAATAAGATGATTTGCTGGCTATAGTCAGCTCAGAATATCTCAGAATGTTTGAGCTGCTGTTTGCACAAAGTTTTTCTGTAGTTACATGAGGATAAATAATTGCTAAGTAACACATTTAAATCAGGTTGTCTTATTTATGTTCTGAGGAAATAAATGCTGTGTTCAGTCTCTGCACTGGTTATTGAAAGATACTTAAAGCCAAAGCATCAGAATCAGTATCGGAAGTGAAAAAGCTGGACCGGTGCATGTCTAATCTGAGCCCACACATTAACACCTGTGCATTAACACACAGGGTTCCCACGGTCATGGAAATCCTGGAAAAGGCATGGAATATTAGTATAGCTTTCACGCAACTACAGTGTTCTGTGAAGTTCTCATGAGGTTATTCTGATTATTTCTGAACATCTGCGCTTTTTGTTTTAAAAAGACGACAATAAATGCACTGACAGTATTTTGAATGTTGAAAAAGTATGTTTTTTGTAAGTTTTTTATTTATATAGTGCTTTTCACAGACATATGTCACAAAGACACTTTACAGAGCATTATTCATTCACTTCATAGACCAGGGAGGACAAAATTAAAAACTGGGACTAAGTCGTGGGCCAAACTTAACCTGTTTTCTGTTCTTTCAAGATATGTAATGTGATGTAATGTTTTCTTATTAAAATAAATGTTTAATAATAGTTTTGCTTAAACACTGAATCCAGAACAAGCAAAATATAAAATGAGAACAACATTTTTAAAGAAATAATGTTTCTATAGTCTTTCTGTAGCCGGCGGGCAGCTCTAATACATATTTGATATGATCTCGCGGGCCAAATATAATTATATTCTGTGCCAAATTTGGTCCCTGGGCCTGAGTTTGACATGTCTGCCACTGACTGATGGATTGTTCCCTCTGTCCACCATCCCCACTCACGCACACACCACTTTCATACTAGGCAATGTAATGAAGTGTCTTGCCTAAGGACAACACAGTAGTTTTTTTCTGTGACTGGCGCCCCCCTGTGGCACCTGGAATTCCCAGTGGTCTCCCATCCAATTACTAACCGGACTCGGCCTTGCTGAGCTTCTGAGCTCTGATGGG
Source organism: Boleophthalmus pectinirostris (assembly GCF_026225935.1). NCBI lineage: Eukaryota > Metazoa > Chordata > Actinopteri > Gobiiformes > Gobiidae > Boleophthalmus > Boleophthalmus pectinirostris. Next base: position 5,063,462 of record NW_026571153.1, on the reverse strand, counting down.
ATTAGACTTTGACAAGCCGGTGTGACCACAGTGTCATCAATTCTGAATGAAAAAGTCATGGAAAGGTTTTGAGATTTTGTCAGTAAAAAAGAGTGGGAACCCTGTAAAAACCTGCCCCAAACTCCTGAACACTGCCCCCTGCAGGTGGAACAGCTGTGTCACACACTCCCAGAAACTCGGTCTCTCTGAGCCCACAGAAAAGACATAAAGGACAGTCCTCCCCCACAGCTCTGTTCATGTGATGGACAAAAGAGTTTGACCGCCACTGCTCCGTCCACTGCAGGGCTCCCTTTTTTCAGTGACCGGGGCCGAGCTGAGGGCGGGGGCCAGGTCCAGGCGAGCACACAGCCTCTTACGGTTCTGATGGCAGGGAGTAGGGATGGGCATTTGATTAAATTTTCTTAATCGATCGTCAAGAGTGTTAACGATCGATTATCGATTAATCATTATTTTTACTACCTGCACTACTAATCTGCATAAATAAACTCAACTTTACCACATATAAACCATAACCACTCTAGAGCCACATCAGCCTGTTTGACATTATAATGTCTTTAATGCAGCTTTGCGCAACTCTCACAGAAACGAATCTTAAAACCACATGGCTAATTTGCATAAACAAAGCAAAGAAAAAAAAACAGCTCTTGTGCACTGATGCGTCACGACTCAATGGAATACATGTTAGTGTGACCATATTTGCATTTGTCAAAACCAGGACACCGTACGGGGGGTGGGGCATCGTCATCGACATTGCGCTACTCTCACCTGGCAAATCTTCTTAATGTTTGTTGGTGTCCTGGTTAGATTTTTTTTCCCACTGGACACTGAAACACATGTGCTGCTTTGTACACTGTGCACATGACCTCCCACTTGTCCTGACCATAACGGAAAGCGTGGGATTTTTTTGTACAAGTCATCGTTAAATACGTTTGCGCTTCGGCACGGTGCAGACTGACCGACTGTTTGTGTCTCGCTCCTTCTGAGTGCAGAGAGACACATGTACGGACCCCTGTTTGGTCACGCTACTCTACGCACAGCAGGCTACATTCGGTTTGTCGATTAAAATCAACGTAATCGATGAAATTCTTAATGATCAATTATCGATTAATCGACTAATCACGCCCATCCCTAGTAGCGAGAGAAAAAGAGAGGGAAGGAAAGAGAGGTGTGGATAGGTAGAGAAAGTGATGGAAAGAAAGATTAGTGGACACGAAAGCAATCCAGAGAAAAGTCGGGATGAAGAGTGAAGTGGTGAGAGAAAGACGAAAAGAGAGCAGCAGAGCGAGAGAGAAAGAGATAAACTCCGTCGTCAGCAACCAAATCAGCCGTCAGGGAAAACCCGGTGCTCGAGCGAGGCCAGCAGACAAACCGGAGGTGAGCCCAAACAGTCCCCCCGTCTCTTTTGTCAGGATGCCCTCCCGCTCGTTCCACAAACCTCCATTATACCCCATGAATAATGAAAAGGTACAATGAGCCGCGAGCCTGGTGCGCCGCAGGGACCCGGGCAGCCAGGGGGAGTGGGTGGTACAATATCAGGCAGGAGACAGCCCGGGCCGGCCACAATTACAGGTCTGAATCAAAGTGCCGGCTATTTTTGCTCGTGTGTTTCATACAGCTATTAGAATGTGGTGTCATGGAGGTTTGCATGAAAAGAAAAGAAGAAAATATCAAACTTTATTTTATTGGAAATGATTTTTTGGCCTTGTATTTTGTTTAGGTTGTTTACAGTGGTGTAGTGTAGTGGTTTTTAAGTGGGGGGACGTGATTTGTGACGTCATCGATGTGATGAGTGAACTAGGACTGAACCAGGACTAAAACAGGACTTAAAAAGGTATGAACTAGGACTAAACCAGGACTAATCTTGGACTAGAGAGCGAAAGAGAACCCCAAACCCATGGAGTAGGGCGTCCACAAAGCAAAATCTGGCACGACCTGGTTCAGTCCTAGTTTAGTCCTGGTTTAGTCCTGGTTTAATCCTGGTTTAGTCCTGGTTCAGACCTGGTTTAGTCCTGGTTTAGTCCTGTTTTAGTCCTGGTTCAGTCCTGATTTAGTCCCAGTTCAGTCCTTGTTCAATCCTGTTTTAGTCCAGGTTCATTTCCCTTGGTTCAGTCCTGGTTTAGTCCTGGTTTCAGTCCCTGGTTTAGTCCTGGTTCAGTCCTGGTTCTGGTTTAGTCCTGGTTCAGTCCTGGTTTAGTCCTGGTTCAGTCCTGGTTTAGTCCTGGTTTAGTCCTGGTTCAGTCCTGGTTTAGTCCTGTTTTAGTCCTGTTTTAGTCCTGGTTCAGTCCTGGTTCAGTCTTGGTTTAGTCCTGGTTTAGTTCTCCTGTATTAGTCCCGGTTCAGTCCTTTTTTAGTCCTGGTTCAGACCTGGTTAAGTCCTGGTTTATTGCTGGTTTAGTCCTGTTTTAGTCCTGGTTCAGTCCTGATTTAGTCCCAGTTCAGTCCTTGTTCAATCCTGTTTTAGTCCTATTTTAGTCCAGGTTCAGTCCTGGTTCAGGTTCAGTCCTGGTTCAGTCCTGGTTTAGTCCTGGTTTAGTCCTGGTTTAGTCCCGTTTTAGTCCTGGTTCAGTCCTGGTTCAGTCCTGGTTTAGTCCTGTTTTAGTCCTGGTTTTCGGTTTAGTCCTGTTTAGTCCTGGTTAGTCCTGGTTCTGGTTTAGTCCTTTCTGGTTAGTCCTGGTTTAGTCCTGGTTTAGTCCTGGTTCAGTCCTGGAGCACATCGCTTCAGGTTTGTGAAGTTGTAGTGTATTACAGTGTTTTCTATCCTCTTTTTATATATTTATGGAAAACTGCCTTGAGAACAGGTGATGTAGACTCGTGGGCGGAGCGTTGGACAAAACCTGACAACTAACCATAAGAGAGTTCGATCAGAGCCCAGGAGAGATCACTAGATTACTCAAACATGCAGGGTTGACATCTGTTTTTTGAGGGAATAACTTTATAAAATGGTAGAAAGCTCAGAAAAATCCATACCCTCTCTTCAATGATTCAGTGCAGACAGTGAGCAGCTTTGGCGTTCTATCACAAAGGGCTGACTTTACATGAAAGTCTATGGGGAAAAACAAAACGTACAAGTGTAAAGTCGGGCACTCGGCTGTAGTGTACGGCGTGTTTTTCGGTCGGATCTCACTTGTCAATTTGACGCTCCTCAGCTCTCTGTTAGTCTGCCAAACACCCTTCTCCTCCTGCGTCGTCGAGCGCACTCCAAACTGATCTCAAATCAGATCAGAACAGCTGGACCCGGACCCGGACCCGGACCGGAGAGAGGGAGGAGAAGAGAGGAAAGAGATAGAGAGAATAAGAATAAGAAGATAGAAGAGAATAAGAGAGTAGGAAAGAGACAGAGGGAGCAGGGAAATGAAAGAAGGAGAGGTGAGGTTAGGAGAGGACAGAGGAAGAGAGGGGGGGGTAAATGGAGAGATGAGAGAAAGGAGTGAAGGAGAGAGAAGGGAGAGCGGGAGAAGAGAGGGGTTAGAGGAGTGAAGGAGAAGAGGAAAAAGGGAGAGAGGAGAGGTAAGAGGCAGAGGAGAGCAAAAGAGAATGAGGAAAAGAGAGAGGAGGAGAAGGAGAGGAGAGATGGGGAGAGGAGGGAGAGCGAGGGAGAGATGAGCAAAGGGAGTGGAGGAGAGAAGAGGGAGAGAGTAGAGTAGAGAAGGAGAGGAAAAAAGGAGAGAGGAGGACAGAAGGAGAAATGAAGATAGGAGTGGACAGAGGGAGCAAGGAGGGTGAAAGAGAGAGGGGGGGAAGACATGGAGAGAGAAGAAGAGAGAGTGAGAGATGAGAAAAGGGAGTGAAGGAGAGAGTAGAAGAGGAGGAAAAAAAGAGGAGAGAGCGGTGAGAGAGGAGGAGAAAGGAGAATAGAGAGGAGAGAGAGCAAAGGAGAGAACGAGGAGAAGAGAGAGGAGGACAGAAGGAGAGGTGAGGATAGGACGAGGAGAGGACAGAGGGAGAAAGAGAGGCAGAGAAGGGAGTGAAGGAGAGCGGAAAGAGACAGAGGGAGAGAGAAGAGAATAGCAGAGAGAGGGAGACAGGGCCAGAGTAGAGGAGGGAAGAATGGGAAAGGGGGAGAAAGGAGAGAATAGGAGAGATTGAGGGGCGAGAAGGAGAGGCAAGAGGCAGAAAGGAGAACAGAGAGGAGAAAGTGAAGGAGAGAATGAGAAGAGAGAGAGGAGGACAGAAGGAGAGGTAAAGGTAGGAGAGGACAGAGGGAGAAAGAGAGTGGAAGAGAGAGAGAGGGATGAGAAAGGGGAGTGAAGAAGGGACAAGAGGGAGTAGAGGAGGGAAGGAGAAGAGAAAAGGGAATAGGAGAGTGTATAGAAAAGGAGAGAGAGAAAGAAAAGAGAGGGGGGAAAGAGACGGGAGAGAAGAAGGGAATGGGAGAGAGAGAGAGAGAGAGGGAGCAGGTAGATGAAAGAAGGATAGGTGAGGACAGAGAGAGAGAGGGAGGGAGTGAAGGCGAGAGGAGGGAGACGAGGGACAGAGGAGGTGGGAAGAAGAGGAGAAAAGGAGAGAGTGATTGGAAAGGAGGAGAGAGAAGAGAATAGAGAGGAGAAAGCAAAGGAGAGAATGAGGAAAAGAAAGGAGAGATGGGGAGGAGAATTGCGAGAGAGCAAATGAGTAAACGAGGAGAAGAGAGAAGAGAGAGGAGGACGGAGCGGTGGAGCGACAGAGTACAAAGAACGGATGAGTGGAGGAAAATGAGAGCGCACCGCGAAAGCTCCGGACTGACAGCGCCGCAGTAAAAGAGATGTAGGTGAGAGAAAGGACAGAGGAGCCATGATTCAGAATGAGTACAGTACAGGGAGAGACGAGAAAGACGAGAGAGAGAGAGAAGAGAGGACGGACGGAGGGAGGGAGGAGAGGAAAAAGAGGAGAGCGGAGCCATGATTCAGAAAAGGTTGTACAGTAAAGGGTGTGATTCTGCAGCAGGAGAGATGTGGGCAAGAGAAAGTACGAGTCACTTTCTGTGCACAGACCTACGCCGGTGGAACGAAAGTCTAATTAATATATAACATTCCGTACGTTTTATATCGCGGCGGTTCATCTAAACCGGCTTAATTAAAGAAACTCGCTGACTTCCTCGTTAGGAAACCGCGGTGCCCGGTGGGAGCAGACGGCGCCGTAAATGTCACAACAAAGAGTCTATAATTCGGATGGATAGCTGCAAATCATGCCAGCGAGAAGCAGAGTTTTGTTTTGTTTTTTTCATTTACGCCCAAATGACTGTGCAACACTGCAGAATCCTACGCAATCTGTGTATGGTTTGTTCATTCGTTTTTCAATATAAAACCGAAAATAAGAAAGCGAAAAAACGACTATTTTCTTCATTATTTCTCTTCAAAACCGTAATGAAAAAATGGGTTTCAGCTTTCGATTTTGTGGTTCCGTGACTTAAACTGTGATGCCGGACCGAACTAGGACTAAAACAGGACTGAACCAGGACTGAGACCAGTTTAGACCTGGTTTAGCCTTGTTATAGTTTTGTTATAGTCCTGGTTTAGTCCTGGTTCAGTCCTGGTTTAGTCCTGGTTTAGTCCTGGTTTAGTCCTGTTTAGTCCTGGTTTCCTGGTTTAGTCCTGGTTCAGTCCTGGTTTAGTCCTGGTTCAGTCCTGATTTAATCCTGGTTCAGTCCTGGTTTAGTACTCTTGGTTTAATCTTGGTTCAGTCCTGGTTTAGTACTCTTGGTTTAGTCCTGGTTTAGTCCTGGTTCAGTCCTGGTTTAGTCCTGGTTCAGTCCTGGTTTAGTCCTGGTTTAGTCCTGGTTTAGTCCTGGTTCAGTCCTGGTTTAAGTCCTGGTTCAGTCCTGGTTTAGTCCTGGTTTAGTCCTGGTTCAGTCCTGATTTAATCCTGGTTCAGTCCTGATTTAATCCTGGTTCAGTCCTGGTTCAGTCCTGGTTCAATCCGGCATTGCAGTTTAAGACACGGAACCACAAAATCGAAAACTGAAAACCGTTTTTTCATTATGGTTTTGAAGAGAAATGATGAAGAAAACTGTTGTTTTTTCGTTTTCTTATTTTTGGTTTTATATTGAAAAACGAATGAACGAACGATACACGGATTCTACGCTAAGAAGGTGCAACGAAATCTTTGTTTTGCAAGTCTCAAGTATGGCTACGTTTATATGATGACAGTCTGAACAGAAGACGCAAAAGTGGCATCGCATCTTCACTTTTTATTTCATGTGTTTAGATGACCTTTCGGGAGGAAATCTGCGTGCATACCGTGTCGCAAAAGTGTGTGAAATTTGATTGGGTATGCATGCCAGGCGACTAGATGGTGACACTACGAGGTGATGTATGTGACGTAAACACGTACATGACGTGAGCAGATCTGACCGGAGTTTTGCGTCTTGGGCAGTGTAGATGGAAACGCTTCGGTGGAGTGTATTCAACCTTTCCACTCTGGAGGGTGGTTTCAGATTTTTGTGGTTTTAAGCCCCAAAAACGCTTTTAAAAACATTTTCATCCACAACCGTTCTTGTGTAAACAGGTCCTCAGTCCCAAGTCTTTGACCTCAAGACCTTTGCCGTTCAATCTAGAAGTCCTCTCCCCTTTTTTCTCGTTTTACGAGACACAAGGAAGTGAACTGACAGCCAGGCTGGCCCCACCTAGTGCCTCTGCTCAATTTCATTTTTTCTCCAGCGACTAGGTCAGGAATTGGAATACACTAGACTGTTTACAAGAACCCTGAAAGTTGTAGACTGCGCACCAACCAATCAGTGAAGAGCTGTGAAGTCATGACGTCAAACTCAAGCGTCTGTCTGGGTCCTTTTTGTGGAACAGCACAACAGTAAACAAAGCGTCAAGATGGATGTAGACGAAGACAGACATTCTGTGTTGGCAACGATTTCTGAGATTGACAATTTAAAGCCGGAACAAAGAGAATATTTGGTGAATTTTATCAAGGGGAAAGATGTTATTGTCCTTCTTCCTTCAGGATTTGGCGCATTACAGACGTCACGACCAAATAGCATTGATTGGTTAAATAAAAAAAGTACTCACCTACCGTCGAGCGAACGAATCCTAATGCTGCGAGGTCAGACAGTTTCCATGAAGTGAAACCGTCTGATGAATCAAGCTAGTGAACTGAGGACACATTAGAGTTTTGAAAGATTGTCCATCAGTCCTTTATAACGCAAACTTTACCAGCTCAGTCTAAGTCATTTCATACCGTACCTGTGTTTTTTACTCAGCTGTAAACAAGCTGAAAAAACAACAAGATTCTTCAAAAACACTACACCTTCCGTCCTCCTCTGTCTTCCATCTCCTGTCTTTACGTTTCCCCGCACACACCGGCTCACCTGTCACTCACCCTTTGAAGGATTGTCTCCCTTACAATGTCGGTTTTCATTCAAATCCAGTCAGGGAAAAAAAATATATTAATAAATAAAAAATCTTGAGTGATGTAAAAATTGAATACGGATTGCGTTGATCCGAAGTTGACTGTTTGACATTTGGGTGCTGAGGACTTGCGAGCACGGCGAGGAGCTTTCAGAACTGTCATGGCGGATTGGAAAAAGAAAAAGGCTCCTCTCACTTAACGAACGGTGGCAGATAAAACAGACATATCCAAAGTGTTTGTGCTATAAATATAATATAATACGTGCTGTCTGCTTTTTACAATAGAATTACCCAGTGACTTTAGTGGAGACTTTACATGTGCAAAATCTGACTTAAAGCTCACAACATTTCTCTTTTACATTATATGGGACCTTCAAAGAGGGGATTTTCATTTCCGTTTATGAAAGAAGAATGCATTTTAAGAAAACTTTGAATTGAATGTAATTTAATCTATTTAAAATCTTTGAGTCACTGAACGAATCCTGGTTAAGGTTAAAGTTACGGTTGGCCTTTATTGGTATACTGTGATCCAAAGCAAGAAAAATGATCTGACGAAGGCTTTTTTGATGAAACTTTGACTTAAAAAAAAATTTTTTTTTAATCTTTTGGACATCGAACATCTGAGTGTGCAATGCATTTTTGTTCACTTTTAAGTTGCTTCCCCTTGCAGTTAGCCTGATTAATCAGCCGGTTTCACTTCGTGGAAGTCGTCTGACCTTGCAGCATTAGGATCAGTTCGCGTGACGGTAGGCGGGTACTTTTTTAATTTAACCAGTCACTGCTATTTGGTCAAGACGTATCTAATGCGCCGGAACGCTCAGTGGTGTCCAAGTAATTGCCGGCATCACAGTTTGCTTTGATGATTGGCTGATGAGCGGTCTACAACTTCCAAGGTTCTTGCAAACAGTCTAGTGTATTCTGATTCCTGACTTAGTCGCTGGAGAGAAATGAAATGGAGTGGAGACACTAGGTGGCGCCAGCCTGTCTACGTTCCATTTGTACCTCTACAAGAACTTTATTGTGTGTTTTCTGTTTCATTTGAACAGCCTTTATTGTCCCCATTAATAAGGAAATTTGTCCTTTTCATTTGACCCATCATTCATTGCCGCTGGAGCATCTCTTCTAGAAGAGAATTTAAGTAATTTATCCTCCATGTACATCTCTTAGTATAACATTGACTCACAAGAGCTAGATTTACATGATCAGATTCCCATGGCATACCACTGGCATGCCTTTATCTATATTGTGGCATATTTCTGTCTGGCCTTCATAGTCTCACCACACTTACTTTATAAACCTCCTCCTTTTGAAGAAGAGTCAAGGATCTCGAACACCCTAAGATCACACTATGTTCACTTTTGAAAACACACTATTGAAGGTAAATAAACTTCTCTTGCTTAAGATGTCCAATGATTTTCCAGCCTTTTACTTTCTCCCTTTTTTTGGACAAGCTGAAAATTTCAACAACAAAATGTAACAGGTATTAACACCGGAAGCCCATCTCTGTGATCTTGTTGTTGGGCTTGGTCTGGACTCCCTTAGCTGGAGGATCTGACCTACAGTGCACAGTCACTTTAAGCTGCAAATGCAATACGTTTTCTAACCGGATCTGTCTCAGGGATGTGTGAATGGATGTGGCGGTGGGGGGGATGTGAGTGTGTTTTTAACTATATTCTTTTTATAACTGATACCTAGAGAAACTACAGTTGTATGTCGAGCAATATCACAAAGATTGATTGATTTGATGTTTTGGTTTGACGGGAGAAGCTGGAGCGTCCAGAAAAACCCCACCCAGACACAGGGAGAACATGCAGCTTCTACCGTAAACCACGAGCAATAGCCACGAGCAGTATGTCACAGCACCCATCACATGTTACCTGCCGTAAGACACCATTTCACGCTCAACCGGGCATGCTTTCCTTTTACTCTTTATTCTCGCACAGTCCCTCACTCCCTGTTTCTTTATATTTGGGAATTCCGGGAAGTATCTGAAGCCTACTGACACACATCTTCTCTTGTTTTTCGTCTTCGTTCTCGAAAATTGGATGTGTTTGGCGCGTCTTGAAGTTACAAACGAGAAGAGCGAGCGGTGGGAGGTCTAAAACCGCGAATACCGCCGTGTACGTCTAAAGTATTGCAGCTGCTTCAAGTGGCTTTTGAGAGGTGATAAATCCGACGCTAAAAGAAGGAAAGAGGAATTACAGAGTGGATGTATCTTAGGAACGCCCACTCTTCAGTAAAAACTCCTCTTGAGAATTCCATACGGTGTGATTTCGGTTTCACAGCGTCGTAATAATATAGTGATAAATTTACTTTTAACTGAACAAACTGGCAGCGGGGAGTTTTGTCGGAGGTCATTTTGATGTATTTTCGAAAATGAAAAGTAAAAGAAATGTTGACCCTGAATGAATATACTATGTGACTTTTTCCATTTAACCGTTTTATGTGGTTCAAAAGAAAATAATTCAGATTTTAAGATCATATTCAAATATGTCTGTAAATTTAGATGAAAATATTTAAATGGAAAAAGGTGATAGTATGTTTACTTTGGGTCAACTTTTTAAATTTTTTTGGGCAAAACTAATTCAAGGATCACATGCATTTCAGAACACATTTGTAAAGGTCTAACCTCAGGGACAAAGAGGACTGCAAATTGTTTTAAACAATTATTGCAGATTTGAAGTGGTTTAATCCAGGTCTAACTAAAGACTAAACCAAATATAATCCAGGAGTAAAACCAGGACTAAAATCAGGTCTAAACCAGGTCTAAACAGAAATAAAACCAGGTCTAAACCAGGACTAACACCAGGACTAAAGCCAGGTCTAAACCAGGGCTTAAACCAGGACTAAATCAGGTCTAAAACAGGACTCAAACCAAGTCTAAACCAGGACTTAAACCACGTCTAAATGAGGATTAAAACCAGGTCTAAAATAGATCTAAAACAGGACTTAAACCAGGACTAAAACTTGGACTAAAACCAGGTCTAAACCAGGTCTAAACCAGGTCTAATCCAGGTCTAAAACAGGTCTAAAACAGGACTTAAACCAGGATGAAAACTTGGACTAAAACCAGGTCTAAACCAGGTCTAAAACAGAACTAAAACCAGGTCTAAAGCAGGACTTAAAGCAGGACTAAAACAGGTCTGAAACAGGACTAAAACCATATATAAACCAGGTCTAAACTGGTACTGAACCAGAACTTAAACCAGGACTAAACCAGGTCTAAACCAGGACTAAACCAGGTCTAAAACAGGCCTAAAACCATTTCTAAACCAGGTCTAACCCAGGTCTAAACCAGGACTAAAACCAGGTCTAAACCAGGAGAACAGGACTAAACCAGGTCTAACCAAGTCCTTCACGTGATCTAAAAGTGAACCAACACAGAACTAAACCAGGACTTTAAACAGTTCTATAAAATCTTTGCCTTTCAGAGACGTTTGTAGAGTCTGAAGTCCAGGTGTGAGCAGCTTCTGTACACAATAAAATGCCATGGAGACACAGGGAGGGCATCTGACGCACAGGGACCATTTCAGATCAGGTCTTCGGTGGTCTAAAGTACCCGCTGAGCAGCTTTTATACATAACCCATAACTCCATTCTGTACTGTACTGTACAAACCCTATATGTGATTTTCGTAATGACATATTTAATTGTACCTGTGTGACTGTACTTTATGTTCGCCAGCAGGGTGGACTTTTCCGAGACATGTTAGACAATCATAGAGCTCTTTTCTTTTTTTTTTTTTTTTCCCCTATAGTATCTCAACAACAACTAGCACGCTAATCACGCAATTCCTGATTATTGGACAAAAATGCATTATTTAAAAAAAAAAAAGTATGAATCTGTGCACGCAAGTTAATTTCATGCATTTAAAAATCTTTTTGTCATCCTGGTGTACAGTTGTAGGGAGTATTATCTGTTACATAAGGGTGAGTTGTTGTACAGTTGTAGGGAGTATTATCCGTTACATAAGGGTGAGTTTCTGTACAGTTGTAGGGAGTATTATCCATTACAATAAGGGTGAGTTGTTGTACAGTTGTAGGAAGTATTATCTGTTACATCAGGGTGAGTTGCTGTACAGTTGTAGGGAGTATTATCTACCACATAAGGGTGCATTGTTGAATGTAGTCCTGTATATGTAGTGCCCAGAAAAAAAACTAAACTAAACTAAACTAAACTAAAATACTCAGACACAGGGAGAACATGCAAACTCTGCCTGTACAACCAGAGGACTGAACCGGGAATCTTCTGTTCTTGCTGAAAAGCGTGAGCTGCAGCCACTCATCCACCGTGCCGCCACTAGAAGTATGTCACAGCGCCCATCACATGTTACCTGCCGTAAGACACCATTTCACGCTCAACCAGGCATGCTCCCCTCTCACTCTTTCTCTCGTTCTTTATTCTCCCACAATCCCTCACTTATTGCTTCTTTATATTTCGGAAGACCGGGATGTAGCTAATGCCTACCGACATACACCTTCACTTTTCTTTCATCTTAGATCAAATTTTGATTCCTGATTCTCAGACATCCAGAAAAGACTATTATCAATTTATCGTGTCCTTGGGCAGGACCAAACATATGAATGTGGCGTGTTGGAGGTGTTCAGAGGGGCCAATGGTAAAGATTTACAGACTCTCTTCCATCAGTCTGCCCTAGGACAATCAATAAGATCAATAAGAAACGGTTGTTGGAATAAAAGAACGCCCATGGTTAGTCGACAGAATTTATAAATTGAAATACACTTTGGTACTATGACAACTACTAATTTTACTTCTACAAACTACAGTGGTCTCTCGTTTATCACAGGGGTTACGTTCTAATAAAACGCACAATAGGTGAAATCCATGAAGTAGTCAACTTTATATTTTACAGTTATATCTGTTTTAAGGCGGTAAAACCCCTCGCCACATACTTTATACAGTTTTCTCAGACAGGACAGTTACAAATCTTTCTGCATCCTTCTTAAAACTTATTGCTGCTGTTGTCCTTTTGTTATTTTCCTTCTTTATGTAACAAACCGAAGATTCATTTATTCCGTAATTCTGCGCAGTACAACACCGTACCCACCTGTTAACCCGAGATTATATCAAACTTTTTGCTGCATACGCCACGGAAGCAAGACTAAACCAGGACTAACCCAGGACTAACCTAGGACTGATTCCAAGACTGAAACAGAAGGACTAAACCAGGACTGAACTAGGACTAAAACGGGACTAAACCAGGACTGAAACAGGACTCACTGTCGGGATGGGCTAAGAGGTGACCGCAGGAGAAAGGACCAGCTCAGCTCCGCACCTCACGGAGGGCTCTATTGAACTCACAGGCTCTCTTAAGTCCAAGATTAGTCCTGGTTTAGACCTGGTTTTTAGTCCTGATCACTACCCGCCCGTAAAATTCCAGAATGTTAAAACCCACCCGTTTCAACAGCTATTTGCAGGTACCCGACCCGGTGCAGGACTCTGCTACAGCCGCGTAACTTCTACCTTCTTTCAGCATGTCCAGAAGTCCAACTTTTTGTGCGATGGTTTGCATCTTCCTCTGTCTTTTGGGTGCAACCACAGGAGCCTTTGTCGGTGCAGAACGTTTCGTTGACATCGTGGGTTTTGTCAGGGAGAAAACTTGTAAACATACAGCACTACAGAACCACACTGCTAGAGATCGGACATTTATGTAAATTTGGCAACTGAACACATTCTGTACTGTACAGGAGACACGGCACAGAGGAGATTGATTGACAATGGTCTACAGCCAATCAGGACACAGGGGGAGGAACACCATGCGCTTTCATACACTGTAAAAAAAATCCGCAAAACAGCGAGACCGCGAAAGGTGAACCACGATATAGCGAGGGACGACTGTACTGTAACACAAAAAAAGACTTTACATAACTTAAAATTCATGACAAAATTATTATATGAGGCAGGTTGCAGTGTTCAACTTTTTGCTCTCTTCTCTGCAGTCGCTCACTTGGCTGTAACTCATCAGGGTTAAATCTAATCTTCCTCCTATACTGTACAGAGAATGAACGAGAACATCTTGTATCCTCACCTTACCCACTTTATTTATTTTATTTCCATGTCTCCTGTCTGCTTGGCCTTGGGTGCTTTTGTCCTCTCTCCTTTCTATCTCTATCTGTCTCTCTTCCGTACACCAATCTTTTTTTTTTTTTTTTTTTGCTTTGCTTTGCTTTGTAGTGGTCGCCTGTTCAAAAGGAAAGCGAGCCCGGCATAGAAAAGCCCTTGTGTTTGATTGCACGGGGGTCAGACAGGATTGCTGCAGGTCCGGTTCTCTCATACAAGCTTTTCATGGATCCTTACTGCGCTGGGAGCACTGTGTTCAATCTATACGGCACAATATTCAATGAGAGACAGTAAGAAGTGGTCCTTAAGTGGAGTACCTGAAACGGGCTGTGTATGTTTTATTTATTTGTTACTGCCAGCATGAGGTGGTAGAAGTACTTGCTTTGGTTAAGGGCCCATATTAGGCTATTTTTTGATCTATGTTCTGATGTTGTATTCTCATTGCATACAGACCTGGAGTTGTGTTTTTCGTTCACACATGTTTAAAGGGCCACTTAACATCAAAATCTTTTTTTCCTACTGATTAGCTCTGTAAACAGGTCTAAAATAGAAATGTATACCTATCCCTGGCCTTATTTTGGCATTTTAGTGCATATTTGTTCAAAAATCTGAGTTTTTCGGATCGACTACGGCCAGAACATTTGAATTTTCGGGTAAGATTAAAAACTGCCAATGAGTCAGACAAAGGTTATTATGTGACGAGCACAGTCATTGGCGTCTACAGCCAGGAAAATAGGAGCCCCTCTCAGCCCCACTCTGAAATGGTACCGCCGGTCGCCGTGATGTCTTGCCGTGTCTGGAGAAAACGAAAACAGCGTGATCCGAGCACAAATGTCCGCTCTGTTTCAAAGTCTGGAGCGCACGGGTCCACGTCATGTTGGATTGTTGTAGTTGACGGCCGGTTGTCAATCATCGCTCCAGAGCCCGCCCCACACCCGCTTCCCCCAACCCGCCGAGCACCGCCCACTCTGGAGGATTTTTCAGATTTTGCGGAGAAAAGCTTCGAGGGGGTGTTTAAAGGCTCTTTAAAACACAAATCCTGCATATTTAGATTGAGTTTAAATAGAAAACACTCCCTTCCACCTTGTGATGTCATCAGGTAATACAAGAAGTGTTCTATTGTGTTTTTCAACTCTATTTACTTGTTTGTTTAGTTCATTCATACAGTATAAAAAGACAATAACAGTGTCACAACATCAAACATACAAGAAACGAATGAAAAGGAGCAGAAAGAAGAGTCATCTTATGTTTTCTGACACCTTTTCCCTTTTCCAGACAAAATATCAACACTGAGTCACTTTAAAACATTTCAAATCAGTACATTTCAGTTCAGTTCACTATTATATAGAACAGCTTAGTTTCCTTTTTTATACGTACACATTGCACTGGATTTGATGTGTTTTTTAAAATACCATTATTGTACTTGATCCTTTTATATCTTTGTCTCCTTTCACAGCAACGCTTCGCTCCATAACGGAGAAATATAAAGCATCTTTGTGACAAATGTCAGTGAAAAGTGTAATATAAATATAAAATTACTTACTTATAACCTTGGTTCTGAATCTGGGTTTTTTAAACGTGCAGGTTCCTTTTAAATTGCAGTGGCTTGTTCTCGTCTCAAATAGTCTTTGAATATTTACAGGTAATACTCTGCACTTTGCTTTAAACATGACTGTGAGGAGACTTAAGTCAACGATATCATGCATTTTCAACACTTTAAGTTCAACAAATAATGGGTTGGATGACTGTTGGTGATAATTCTCAAGGCTCTTTACTCATTCACTAAAATCATTTTTGATGATTTCAGCTCTGGAATTGTCGATCTCTACTGACGTAAGGGTAAAAAGTAGCTGCTAACTTGAAAACTACCACTACATGACATCACAAGGTAGAACAGAGTGTTTTCTGTTTGAGACAAGAACTCAGGGATTTGTACCTGTTTTATACAGTTTTGTACAACTTTTATTTTATTATTTTATGTATTATTATTATTATTAGTATTAGTAGTTGTAGTAGTATTAGTAGTAGTAGTATTTTATTACTTTTTTTTTTATTTTATACGGTTTTGTACAACTTTTATTTTATTATTTTATGTATTATTATTAGTATTAGTATTACTAGTATTAGTAGTAGTAGTATTAGTATTAGTAGTAGTATTAGCAGTTAGCAGTAGTAGTAGTAGTAGTAGTAGTAGTAGTAGTATTTTATTACTTTATTTTTATTTTATACGGTTTTGTACAACTTTTATTTTATTATTTTATGTATTATTATTATTATATTATTATTATTATTATTATTATTATTATTAATAATCATAATTTTATTATTTTTTATGTATTATTTTTATTTTATTTTATATGGTTTTGTACAACTTTTTAAATTTTTTTTATTTTATGTATTATTATTATTAGTAGTATTAGTATTATTAGTAGTAGTAGTAGTATTTTATTACTTTATTTTTATTTTATACAGTTTTGTACAACTTTTATTTTATTATTTTTATGTATTATTATTATTATTATTAGTAAGTAGTAGTAGTAGTAGTAGAAGAACTAGTACTAGTAGTAGTAGTAGTAGTATTATGTCTGTATTTATTATTTTATTTTTATTTTATATGGTTTTGTACAACTTTTATTACAACATACATTTTACGTTCCTTGTCTTGGCTCTGTTTTGCTTTCTCTTGACGAGCTCTTGAAAGATTTCCAGGATATTACAGCTAAATTGCGCACAAGGTTGCCCGGAGTAAATTTAAGAAAGGTTCAATAATGGACAATTTCTGTGTAGCTGGCGGAGGTCATTAACATAGCTAGCATAGGCTCCTTGTTATCAGTTTGGACACACACCAATGCCTCGAGGAAATCAGGGCCTATTTGCGACTACTTTAAACTGCCATTCATTATTTAACCCCGTCACAGCGGAGCATCTATTGAACTCACCGGGTCGACCTGGTGGAATCAATCGCGAGCAGTTTTATTTCAGAGCCACTTTGGTTTTAAAAAGAAGAAAAAGTAGTGTATTCCGTGAATGGTTTTGCAAGTTCAAGCTAGACGGGATCACGCGACTTGCTCCGTTTGGTGTTTTTGTAAAACTGAATGTATAAAAAGACTGTATTTGGCAGTGGTGGAAAAAAAACATTTGAAAAGAATATGTTGTTTTAAGGGTTCGTATTAAGATAGTTTCTCTACCCTATGTTTTAAACTCATCGAAAACCTACCTGGAGTTAGTGATGTAGTTGGGATTTTTTTAAGTCGGGTGGCGATTTGTGACAATATCGATGTGATGAATCGCGCCATCCTGGTTTAGTCCTGTTTTACTCCTGTTTTAGACCTGTTTTAGTCCTGGTTTAGACCTGGTTTAATCCTATTTTAGTCCTGGTTTAGACTTGGTATAATCCTGTTTTAGTCCTAGTTTAGTCCTGGTTTAGACCTGGTTTAATCCTATTTTAGTCTTGGTTTAGTCCTGATTCAGTCTTGTGTTAGTTCTGTGTTAGTCCTGGTTTAGACCTGATTTAGACGTGGTTCAGTCCTGGTTTAGTTCTGGTTTAGACCTGTTTTAGTCCTGTTTTATTCCTGGTTTAGTCCTGGTTTAATTCAGGTTTAGACCTGGTTTAGTCCTGGTTCAGTCTAGGTTCAGTATTGATTTAGTCCCGGTGTAGTCCTGGTTTAGTCCAGGTTCAGTCCTGTTTTAATCCTGTTATAGACCTGGTTTAGTCCTGTTTTAGTCCCATTTTAGACCTGTTTTTGTTCTGGTTTAATCCTATTTCACTTCTGGTTTAGTCCTGGTTCAGTCCTTTTTCAGTCCTGGTTTCATCCTGGGTTAAACCTGGTTTAGTCCTGGTTCAGTCCTGGTTTAGTCCTGTTTTAATCCTGGTTCAGTCCTGTTTTAGTCCTGGTTCATCCTGGTTTTGTCTCTGCTCAATCCTGTTTTAGTCCTGTTTTAGTCCAGGTTTAGTCCTGGTTTAGGCCTGGTTCAGGTTGTATTTTGTTTCACACAAGTTTTCATTTCTTAGGTCCCAGAAAGTTACACAGTGTTGCTTTAACTGTACTTAATTTTCATATCTATTTTTTCAGCTTTTTTTATTTGTTTCAATTTACATGACCAATTTCCTCTTTTTTCATCTCCATTTGTTTAATTTCAACTTAAATTATCTGTACATATATGATTTTCATAACCAACTCAACTTTTTTTTCCTAAATTTTTTCATACGAGTCACAAATATTATTAAGCTGCCAAAATGGTGCCTGATTATTGTCGCTGATAAAATCCAAAACTCCATTTCGGTGATAGGGAGTAAAATATCTAATTTCCATCCACATTGCTCCCTTCTGTTCGCCGTACGTCGTAGCACATATGGAACTTTTCGTACACCGTCCTGACTCACCACTCTTAGCTAACACTCCTTCAGGCCTGGCTGGTTAATGAGCCAGGCTAAACCATAAAGGAAATCTCTCCGTGGCACCTCCTTTAGTTTTATGGCCAGTGACTAAACCATTTCAGTCTAAGAGTCCAATATGCCAGATGGCCAGTCAAGCCTGTTCGATGGTGCTACTCCGGTGCCAATGTTTGGTTCTAAAACCCCCACCAAAAATAACCATCTCCAGCCTCCCCATTCTACCACCGGTAATAGACGTGTTTGGCAAATTAACTACAGTTTTCATGACCTAATAACACTATAATTAAAGATGCAATGCGTAACTTTCTGGGGGAAATTGCCCAGTACAAAATGAATCGATCCAGCTTTTGTTCAAGTGCAGGTGTTTTGTTTTTTTTAATCAGAGGTGGGGAGTTGTAAGTCGTGACTTGGACTCAAGTCAGACTTGAGTCACTATTTTTAGGATTTGAGACTTGATAAAATGGACTAAGACTTGGGAGTCAACTCGGATTTGAGCTCTGTGACTTGAGAAGACTTGGTACTTTTAAAAAAAATTTACGCTTTTAGAAAATACTTTTCTCTTTACAGTTGATAAATGCGGTGCTGAATTTTATAGGAAAAAACTGGAACATGTTCCTTCCACTTCAGGACAGTTTCACAGGTGTGTGAGAGTAAAAAGGCCCCCTCGTCCTGGTTTATAGTCCCATGGGCATGTTTTCATATCTTGATTGCCTCTTTAATCCAGAGACAATGTTTGTTTTCCTCTGTCCCAATGATATTTGGTCCGACGCTGTCCATAATGTGGTTTCAGAGGAGTTTCAGTGTAGTTAGCTCCTCTCTTCAGGCAAATATAAGGAAGTATCTGCCAACTTTCTGACCCGAACTGAAGAAGCAGCTTGGAAGAACTGCAAAACGTTTTCTACCTAAATAAACGTTTGTCCAGTTGGCAAATTGAATTTCTCCTTTGCCTTGCTAGTTGTTGTCAGCATTACCATGACAGCAAACTTCACTCTGGTTTCTGAAAGTTCTGAAACTCGCTTTTAAAGTTACCAAGGTGAATAATTAGGATGCT
Organism: Boleophthalmus pectinirostris; assembly: GCF_026225935.1. Taxonomy (NCBI): domain Eukaryota; kingdom Metazoa; phylum Chordata; class Actinopteri; order Gobiiformes; family Gobiidae; genus Boleophthalmus; species Boleophthalmus pectinirostris. Next base: position 5,044,601 of record NW_026571153.1, on the reverse strand, counting down.
CAGAATGCAGCTAAATGAGGAATAACTTTGGAACCTTGCAAACCTTTTAAAATGAACTAGTTCTGTTTTTCACTCTCTGTTTTTAAGACAGAAAATCACTTAGAGCTCGTTTATTGCTTTACAGTGGTATATTCACGACAAAGCAATATTATCACCAGCTTAAGAAGATTCCACACAATAAACACGAGCAAATATGATTGAGCGTTTTAGTAATTTTCCACTCCTCCTCCACCCGTTGGGCCCCTGTTGTCTATTGTCTCAGCGTATTTACCTCTGTAAGCGTTAGTCAAAGATGCTGTGTGGACTTTCTTGTATGTTTGAGCACTCATCTGGTTTACATAAAGCCGAGCGGCAGTGAGTAAAGACAGTACAGAGGGGGTTTTGTTGTGTGGTACGGGCCCTGTCTTTGCACGGCATTCATTTTGCCAGCACTGGGCTCACAGATCAATCAGGCAGGCCAAGTGGAGGTGATCCCTATTGTATTTATTCATGAAATTACTGTCTAGACGTGGGACTGGAGGAGGAGGAGGCTGCAGGAGAGGAATGCTAAGAGGAAGAGGATGAAGGGGAGTGCCGAGCTTACGTAAAAAAGAAAAAAAAAAAGAAAAAAAGATGAGTATACAGTTAATAGCGCTCTACCACCTTAAAAAAAAAATGTGAAAAATGGTTTCCAATGACCCAAAGTTATTCCTCACTTTCCTATTGCATTCCTTTGCCGCAACACTACTGCTAACAACAACTAGCATGCTAATAGCGCACCAGAGTTACTTCCTGTTTCACCAGACGATTAAAAAAAAAAGCTTTATAATGAAATGCAGACATTCCTAGTATTCCATTGCCATAAATGTACTTCCTGTTTTGTGTCAGATAAAAACTTAAAAATCAGATGCAGACATTCGTAGTATTCCTTTGTTGCAACGCCACTGCTAACAACAACTAGCATGCTAATAGCCTACCAGAGTTACTTCCTGTTTCGCGGGCCGATGAAAATGCTTTACAATCAGACACAGATAACACAGAGTGGTCTCATTTTGACCGTAAAAGCTGATTTTAGAATTTATCTTTACTTTGGCAAGACAAATTTGACTTAACACATAAAACTAGGTTACAGCCCCTTTAAAGAAAACAAAAAGGATATAATATGAGTCTAGCCCTTGCGTATATACTGTAGATATCAATCAAATGTCTCAGTCCTGAAATAGAACTGTGTACTTTCTAACCATCAGGTAGTTGTCGCGGTGATGCCTACATTGAAAAGATGTACTGATCATAGACCTTTTAGTGCTGCGATGTAGGTAAACGTCACTCTCGGTTAATGGTTTTCTATGGCAAAATATCTGTGGAATTGTCTCACGTATTTTCCACCAGCTTCAGAAATCTGCCTACCACATCAGCAAATCATTAAATAGATTTTTAGTTTTAATTCGAGAATCAGACTGTGTTAACAAGTTACTTATTAATGAATTACTTAATACTTATGTTTCATTCATAGCCATAATGTTAGTTTTGTTCAGTGTGTCACAAATGCGTTGTTGTTGTTCGCCTTTACATTTTCATCTTTCTTACCTTGATAGTTGTGGATAAATTCTTCACGGGCAGAATATGTCCTTTGTCGGATTGTTGTTGGTTGAAGATTTGGTGATGGGGCAGATTGATGAAGCTGGTGGAAAATACGTGAGACAGATATTTCGCCATAGAAAACCATTAACCGAGAGTTACATTTACCTACATCGCGGCACTTCTGGCCGTTGTGAAAAAGATCTATTGAGACAACACCAAAATAAAGAAATGCAGAATTCAGAAGATGTGAAACTTTCAAAGACTTTTATTTATAAACTAAGTAGTATTTCAAATTATGTTTAAAATATGACATAGACACAGTATTTGTTCAGATTATTATTATTATTTCAGGAAGAAACATAAGACATAGACATAAAATATATAATTCAAAGATGGTTTTATTTCATCGCAGTAAGGTTATTGTATGTATTTTAGTATATTTTCTTACACAAACAACACTAGATCTGGATTTCGAACAGTCACAAAGGTTAGGACTATTGATTCACTGTTTGCATATTCTCACCGTGTCTGAAAGGATTAACATTCGAAACATTCAACACGAACATTCTGAAGTGGGAACTAGTCGTGCCCCGGCGACGCCAACAGGACAAACGGCAAAGGTTTCTACCTTAGCCTAATGAACTTTGGTCGTAAAACTTTATCCAGTTTACTTTACTCTTGTTATCCTGATTCTGCTCGCTGCGCCGAAAACGCACCAAACTCATTTCTATCCACACTTTTATAACTGATGTTCCCGCGCGTCTTGCTGATGAATGTTTTTCTCACATTTCTGCAATTCAAACTATTGATAAATTTCGCTCTTCTCCTAAACCGTCTTTGAAATATAATCCATCATAAGAACTCCCGGCCCCGCGCTAGCTAGCCTGATTGGTATCACTGAAAATATTGTGCTATTGCTAATTGAAAAGTGGCTGGCCTGAGATGACTTCATCATTAGCGTGACACGGCGACGGCCCTGTCTGAGCTCAATGGCTAAATGCATTATGAGAAAGGAAATTAAGGGAATTGAGAGAATTTCGCCAGCTAGGAGTGAAATGACAAGCGCTAACAGCTTTTGACTGCTAATAAAATGGCTGAGAAAACTAATGTCGGCAAATGTCGCCCGTGCGAGACCTCGATCACTCTGGGTATGATTAATAACGGGGCTCCATAGCTCATCTGCAGAGTTATGGAAGAGAAATCAAATCAACAGCAAACAAGCATAACAATGTGGAATGTGAAAATAAACTGAAGATATTTGTTTATCATGGAGGGAGCGGCGTAACGGGTTAGATATTTGCCCAAAAATTGATGGTTACTAGGGATATAACAATATCTAAATCTCTCAGTTCGATATTTTATACATCTATACATCTCACGGTATGATATTTATTGCGATATTTTGTGGCCTTGACGATACTTCATCCAAAGAACTAAGATTTAAAAGTGCTAGTAAGTTTTATTTCTTCATGCAGTCTGCCCTCAAACAGAGCAAAGGATCATGGTCTACGTAGTTCCTTCCTTCCTTCTGTTATTTTTAGCTATTGCCACACCAAAACTATTCATTTAAGTGAAGAAACTTGTATCTTGATATCTTGTGACGGTCCACGATATTATTGTGAGACTTTTGATGATACAAAACCACGATATTTCGGTTGTTACGTCTCTAATGGTTACTGGGTTCTTGTCTAAATACATACACACTTTCGTTGAATTTTACACTTAGGCTATGTTTACACTGAAACGAATCCTCGTATCACCGTATCGGAAACGATCTGCGTCCAGACACGTTGTTTCTCTGTCCGCAAGCCTTCCATATCCACACAGCTTTGACCACATTTGTTTACGTTTTACGGAAACAAAACTTAAAACCACATGGCTCATTCGTATAAACTAAGTGCTTAAAAATCAGTTCGCTGTTGTACGCTGATGCGGTTCAGTGGAATATGAGTGTTCTTTCTGTGACAGAGGATGTTCTGCTGATGGTGCTTCTATCGCGTTGGAGATGGTTCATGTTAAACTTTTCACAGATTATACGTCTGCAGGTTGTACACAAAGACCGTATATATGAATGGACATATATTCTAGCCTCTTAGCGTTTTGGCGGTGAATTACTTCGCGGTGCATAGACCTACATCAGCGTATCAACGTTTTCAGCCGTCCACAAAGTGCCGGATCAGATCGGTACTCAGAGCTGGCGGCACCAGATAGATCGTTCCGTCTCTGGAGTCGTTTTCAATTGGATTAGTGTGGACGAACACTGCATCCGCAATGAAAACGACTCGAATACGTACTAGTGTGGACAGGGCCTTAGAATGCAAATGAATTCCAGAATGCCTGTTTTTCTAAGTATTTTTGATTAGAATGAATTAACTTGTAATTGTTTTAAGTATTTAATGCTGAATTGGATCATGGTTATTTTAAGGAGACACTTTTACTGATGAAATGTCGTTGTTAGAGTTGGTTTAATGTAAATAGTTTCTTTAATGTATTTTGTACCTGCCCAAGGCCTGCACATGGAAAGGAGCTTATAGCTAAATCTGGCATCTTTTCTTTCTGAGTTTAATGTTTTCTGTGCACTGTCCTTGTTTTAAATAAATAAGTAACAACAACAAAAATCATCTGTAATTGAATAAATTAAAGGTAGATCTGTTTAACCTCATATTGTGGAATATTCTAGTCAGAACAATGTTATATCCATTGAAACAAGTAGGTGACCTTATACCAAAAAGTTACATATTGTAGCTTTAAAGTTATCAATTAGCAATTATTGATTAAAGGTTCTATATTTCACAAAATGGATTGTTGAGAGCTTTAAGCCATGTTATAATGTTGTTACCTGATCCAAAACAGATCCGAAGTTGTGTTTTGGTTCATTCACACATGTTTAAGTAACAATTTATTTTTAGTCTGTCTACATCTCCAAAGCTCAAAATACTCTGGTCCACCTTGTGATGTCATGAGTTAACAGCTATACAGTATACTGTTAGCCAGACTGGCACCACCTGATGCCTCCGCTCAATTTCATTTCTCTCCAGCAACTAGGTCAGGAATCGGAATACACTAGATGGTTTGCTAGAACCCCAGAAGTTGTAGACCGCACACCTGCCAGTCAGTGAAGAGCTGTGAAGCCATGACGTCAAAATCAAGCGTCTGTCTGGGTCCCTTTTGTGGAACAGCACAGCAGTAAACAAAGCAGTCGAGATGGATGTAGACGAAGATATACATTCAGTGTTGCCAACGATTCCTGAGATCAAAGATTTAAAACCGGAACAAAGAGAATGTTTGGTGAATTTTATCAAGGGGAAAGACGTTATTGCCCTTCTTCCTGCGGGATTTGGCGCATTACATACGTCACGACCAAATAGCAGTGATTGGTTAAATTAAAAAAGTACCTGCCTAGTGTTGAGTGAACAAATCCTAATGCTGCAAGGTCAGACAGTTTCCACAAAGTGAAACCGACTGATGAATCAGGCTAGTATCCTGTGGTCCAAAGCAAGAAAAATAATCTGATGAAGGCTTTTTGCTGAAACTTGATTTAAAAATAAAAAAGCTTTTGAACATCAGCCATTCTCTTTTCACTTTTCAGTTGTTGTTCCTTGCATCTGCACCTCTGCAAGAACTTTGGTGTCCATTTTCTGTTTCATATAAGTTAAGAGCATTTACTTTTAATTGAGTAGAAATTGCAAATTCCAGGTCTGAAATAATCTATATAATACCATCGAAGTATTGCATTGTGTATGGAGTTTGAAAACACAGTGGAGCACTTCTTGTATTACCACGTGACATCACAAGGTAGAACAGAGTGTTTTCTGTTTGAGAGAAAAACTCAGCCTAAATATGCAGGATTTGTGTGTGAAATAAAACGCTCATAGTAGTTTTCAAGAAAGCATGCGCTCTTCCCGAGAGTCGGTTTGATATGGGGTGAATTTTGGGCCATCAAACCTTTTAGCATTGTGTCCACTGATAATAATTCTGTGGTCGTAAGGTTATGCTTGATAAGAGTTCTCTATTCAGTACAGTCTTTACATTTGTTTTGACACCTCATTTTCACTTATCGCCACACTAATGGATTATGCATATGGCCGTACATTGAAAGAGAAAACTCATGTCCTAACTGTAAAAGGTTGTCTTAGATATTATGGGCAAATGGGGCGTAAAAATTTAAAATAGTATCATGCTATGATGGCGGTGCATTTTACTGTAAACCAAAATGGAGAATACACTGGGTCTTCCGGAAAGTGGAATTTCTTTGTTTGGTAACGCAAACGGCAAACGTAAAGGAAGAGAGAACATGGGAAAAACAAAACAAACAAAAAAAAAGGATGATTCTATTTTATTGTAAACAAAGATCGCATTGGAGAATACTCTGTCTCGTTTGAAAGAGGAATTGTCTTTGGATATCGTCGCAACGCCAACAGTTAGCACGTGAATGGAAAAAAAAATTGGTAAAAAAAGAAACAAACAAGCAAAAAAAATGAGGATGATTCAATTCCACTGTAACCAAAGATGGAGAATAGTCAGTCGTCTTCCTAAAAGCGGAATCATCTTCGAATAATGACGCTATTCTAACAACTAGTGCAAAAAAATTGTGGAAAAAAAAAAACATGGACTATTCAATTTTTCTGTAACGTAAAATGGAGAATCTTTGGATAATGATGCTACGTTAAAGAATAGCACAAGAGCGGAGAAAACAGACGGGAAAAAAAGACAAATTTGAATCAATTTTGACGTAAAACAAGATGGAGAATACACGGCGTCTTAATGAAAGTGTAATTTTCTTCACATGTTGACTCTACACTAATGGCTAACACAAGAGCAGAGAAAACACGGGGACACCAAACCAAAACAACGAGGACGATTGCGTTTTACTGAAAACCAAAACGGAGAATGCACTCTGGCCTCCTGAGAGCATAATTTTCTTTGGATAGTGACACTGCGCTAATGGCTTGTACAAGAGGAGAGAAAACACGGGGAAATAAAACAAGGACGAATCAATTTGGATGTAAAACAAAATCCTTCTGAAAGCGGAATGGTCATAAGATTGTGATGATACACTAACGGCAAGCGTGAGAACAGGAAAAAAATGGCAAAAATAGCATCCCCAAAAAACAACGACAACAAGGACAATTCTGTTTTACTGTAGAACGAGATGGATAATACACAGGCCACGTTTACATGATGATTTTTAATTCCTTCTGAGTTGTGGTTTACACGGAAAACATGTTAAATCACCTTTATTTAATTCCGCTCAACGTCTGGAGGTCGGGAAGGGTTCTGACTGGACAGAGACACGAACGTATTCACGTCGACCAGAAGAAAACACACACTTCAGCTGCTACCGGCTTTTCTGTCATCTCGGTTTGTCGTTACACTGCGGACACAAGCACGATCCAAACTTTTCTCGCGGTCATTCCGATGATAATTGCGCAGCAGCTCGGAAATTCTCTCATCAGGCTTTACGTCTGTCAGCTGAGGAGGAGAAGCGAAGTGTGTCGGAGAAGGAAGGAAGGAAGAAGACAAACTGAGTCAAGGGCTCCTCTACCTTACGCTACGTTTATGTGATGACGGTCTGAACAGAAGACGCAAAAGTGGCGTCGCGTCTTCACTTTTTATTCTGCATTTAGACGAGCGTTTTTCGGAAGGAAATCTGTGTGCATACGGTGACTCAAAATTGTACTGTACGAATGTGACATAAACGTGTATGTGATGTGAGCAGATCTGACTAGAGTTTTGCGTCTTGGGCAGTGTAGACGGAAACACTACGGCAGAATGTATTCAACTTTTCCACTCTGGAGGGTGGTTTCAGATTTTTGTGTTTTTAAGCCCCAAAAACGCCATCACAGTCTAAACAAAAGGCACTTCTGATAAAATATTTTGTATTTTATTTTTTACCTGCAAGCATTCTTGTGTCTCTTAGTCCACTCCCGCATCCTGCTCGCAAATCCAAAGAGCAGTGAATGAAAGTCCGAAGCCAGGACTGGTGGAGCTGGATCGTCCAGATCGCGTCAGAAGGGCGACCCAACGAGCATGCGCTGAACGACCAGAAGAAGAATAAATATTTACATGATTGAGGAATACATTAATTCGGCTTTAAAATCTGAATAAACTTACTTACTTTGGAATTAAGTCTGAATAATCATTTTCATTTCATTTCGATTTCACGTTGTCTTTTTAAAGCAGATTTTTTTTTTTTTTTGGATTCAGAATTAAAGCTCTAATGTAAACGTGGCAACTGTGTTCTTACAAAAGTTATTGTCATCAGACAGTGACGGCAAACACAAGACTAGAAAAAAATCTGGCAAAAATAACCCCTAAAAAACAAGGGTAATTCTATTTTACTGTAGAACAAGATGGAGAATACAATGAGTGCTCCTGGAAGCGGAATTGTCTTTGGATAGTGGCACTACGCTCATGAAAAAAACAACAACAAGGACACTTTCATTTTACTGTAAACCAAGATGGAGCGTACACGCCTTCCTTTTGAAAGCAGAATTGTCTCCGGATAGTGACGCGACGCTAACGGCAAACACAAGAGTAGAAAAAAATATGCAGGAAGAAAACAAAAAAACCAAGGACAATTTCAACACAGGATATATCTCAAAATAGAGCCCATTATCTGACCTTAAACTATAAATAAAATACGATCTGAATATGCAGCGACAGTCCCCGAGTCAGCAACTTCTTTGCACTAATAGCCCAGTGTTGGAGGTTCCTACTGGGATCTCACGGTAGGCGTCTGCTGAGCTGGTTCTGGGCCCATCTGCCAGAACTGGATCAGTGACTAGAAACAATGGAAAAAGTTTAAAATGGCCTCTTTGTTGTATGGCTGTAATGAGATTGTGTGTTGTGGTATCTCGTATTGGAAATAAAACTATTCAAAGGAACTTAGAAGTTATGAGGAAAAAAAGTTTGTACCGATTTTCTTTCTGCTTTAAACCACTGCATTTGATCGTTTTTGTCGACGTTTTATCAGAGAAACTAAATGATCAGGATAAAATCTGAGACCAAAGGTACTTGCCGTATACTTTGTCAACTAGTAAAAACGAAAATAAACGATATGATGCAGCACTGTTTGTTAAAATAGCCTATTTTAGAATCAAATGATCAACGATTAAAACAAAATTGATTCTTAAAGTTTGATTTTGAAGTTTTTTGGGGAAAAAACAAGTTTGTACCAATTTCCTTTCTGCTATAACCTCTGCATTTGATAGTTATTGTCAACGTTTTATCAGACAAACAGGATTAAATCTGAGACTCAGTACTTGCTGCATACTTTGTCAACTAGTAAAAAAGAAAAAGCAACTTTTTGATCATATATATATATATTATATATATATATATATATATATATATATATATATATATATAATATATATATATATATATATATATATATAAAACATTATAAAAACAGGAAATTGATTATTTGGGGGAAAAAGAAAGTTTGTACCAATTTTGTTTCTGCTTTTAACCACTGCATTTGATCATTTTTGCCAACATTTTATCAGAGAAACTAAACGATCTTGGTAAAATTTGAGACTAAAGGTACTTGCAACTTGCAAACTAGTAAAAAAGAAAAAAAAAAGAACTTTTTGATGTAAAAAAAAAAAAAACTCTATATAAAACATAGAAATTGATATTCAAAGTTCGAGTTTTTTTTTTTTTTCTGCTTTAGCATCTGCATTTAATCATCTTGTCAATGTTTTATCGGAGAAACTACACAAAAACTAAATGGTGATAAATGATCAGGATTAAAAAACGATATGATGGAGCCATTGTTGACCATTGCCATTGTCATTATTTTGCAACATAAACCAACGATTAACAAAGAATTTGAATTACATCTCTGCGATTAAATGTTATTTGAATTAAAAGTGCTGTGTTGTCTTACAAAACTAAAGTTCATTTTTCAACGGTTTGCAGTGGTTCAAAGTTACTTCTCACTTATCTTGTACATTCACAGCATCTTAATTATTCAAGTGCTTTTTACAACACTCAGAAAAGTTCTTCATCACAACAATGCAAAAAACACATTATATACAGATGCAGACAGTACAGAGTGGACTTATTTTGACCTCAAGAACTTCTTATACAAGATATTTACTGGGGTAAGACAAAGTTCGCTCAAATACATGGAAAAACTCTTGAAAAAACAAAATAAAATAAATAAATACCAGATGTATTTGAAGCGCACTGTTGATGGAGTCATTGAGTGGATACATACTGTGACAAAATATGCTGCGTTTCTTTATATAACGACATAACAGACTGTTCCAACATATGTACCTCGTGTTCAAAATATGAGTTCTTGACGTTGCATTCAGCCGTTAATAAGACAATAAAATAATAACGCAATGTGGAAACAGATCGTGAAATACTCCATACTCCTTTGACCTCTGTGTTTGACTTACTGTACATTTGGGATTTACGCTTTTACCGGGACCGATTAGGAAGAAGATGCTGCCGGAGTTTGGTTCATGTTTTCAGTTTGGCCTCAACTTTACACGGACTCAGCAGACTTTGACTCGATGTGGATTTATTATTACCCACAACACTTTTGCTTTGAGACACTGTAAAGGTCACGCACTTGAGACTGTTTTAGGTCCTAACAGTTCTAAACCGCTTCCGAAGGTAGTGCCTCCAGTGGTCTAGCCCGATTCATCAGCCGATTTCGCTTCGTGGAAACCGTCTGACCTCACATACGGTAGGCGGGTACTTTTTTTATTTAACCAATCACTGCTATTTGGTCGTGACGTATGTAATGCGCCAAATCCCGTAGGAAGAAGGGCAATAACGTCTTTCTCCTTGATAAAATTCACCAAACATTCACTTTGTTCCGGCTTTAAATCCTCGATCTCAGGAATCAATGCCAACGCAGAATGTAAGTCTTCGTCTACATCCATCTCGACGCTTTGTTTGCTGTTGTGCTGTACCAAAAAAGGGACCCAGACAGACGCTTGAGTTTGACGTCATGGCTTCACAGCTCTACACTGATTGGTCGGTGCGCAGTGTACAACTTCCGGGGTTCTTGCAAATCGTCTAGTGTATTCCGATTCCTGACCTAGTCGCTAGAAAGAAGTTAACTTGAGCGGAGGCACTAGGTGGCACCAGCCTGACTACCAGTGGTCTGCTTTGGACTCCTAAAAAAGGGTGGTACGGATCGCTTTACGCCGTGAAAACACTCAGGGTCCGCTCTGTTCCGTCGTGTACTGGCCCTGTGGAAATAAGGTTTATGTATAAAGTGTTTTCTCAACATCTTGGGGCAGCATCTTGGTCAGGAGTACCTAGCTGGAGGACTAGACGTGCTGTACTTTTTGAACATGGTTTGTAGAATTGATTGAGGAAATTGGGCAATCTCTATGAAGACAGTCATGAAAAAGTTCCTACTTCGCTGTAAGAAAAGTGACTGAAGTTGGATTTGTTGGTATCGTTGAACTTAAGTATTATATTTTGAAGAGTGTTTGCCCACTGATTTGAAGGCTGAAGGTTCAATCCCTGCTTCCACCAGCCCATACTACTGTGAAACAAAGCAATAACATCTCCATGGAAAAAAAAAATAAAAAAATTTGACATACCTTCCACCAGAAAAGTTACACAACGCATCTTTAACCTACGTAAACCCATAGTATCTCATCTTTGATCCATTTTGTTGATCTAAAACTAAAGAATCTGCTTAAAGTGGAAATATGAATTGAACTATGAATGACTGACAGGTGGATTAACCAATCAGAGACAAAAATGGTCTGTCCTTAAAAAAATAAATAAAAGAAAATAATATCACGGGGGCTGAAAATAGTGGATTTCTGCAAAATCAATGATGGATTTTGACTTGATTTTTTCGTCTCCACAAACCAAATGTCCTGCTGAAGTAACCATGACGACAAATATCAGTCCAAATAAAGTGAATAATGCCTGAATGTGTGTTTATTTGTAACAATGACGAGAAAAAACGGATAAAAGTAATGTATTTAAAAATGTGTTCTCAAAAATTGCAATCTTTATCAAATGTACTGAATTTCTACTTTTCCATTGGATGCCGAATGATCAAATCCACCTTTCCCTTCTATCTGATCCTTCATTCCAGCCAGGTTAGCGCTCAGGGCCCCAGTCGTTTGGAAGGCATCGCTGCTGATACAGAAATCAAATTAAGCGAAATGAAAATGAGCCTCTTACTGGGCTAATGAATGGAGAATCGCTATAGCTGCTCGTGGCTGTGGGCTAGCGCAAAGGAAAATGGTTTTATATCCTAAAATCACAGATTAGATTTGAAAACGCTCCAATTACAGCAGGCTCTTAAGGCCACGGGGATGAATGACCGGCGGAAATAAAAATGTGTTACTACTCTGATTAGCTCAACCTGTGCTACGCTCGGACATTTTGAAACCGAGGCCACCAACCGCGTCGCTGGAAATGATCTAACCAGGATTTCTTTAGCTCCATTTTGCCATTTTTTCCATCACCTTTTGGAAAAAGTTTTGTAAAATGGATTCTTGATGGCGGAGTGGAATGTGTCTGCAACATGACTTCGGTGTTCCTGGTTTGAAAAGCATATTGGTTATTTTGAATAGGAAGTCAAAAGGTTACAGAGTCCATTCACTGCTGCGTTTTGGGAGAAGTAGACAGGAACACGAGCTCGGAGGGTAAACGGACAGAGAAATGAACAAAGCTAAAGGTCAGAAGTCAAGACATACACACAAAAGTCTGTATTTGGATCGGTTTATCTTTCCGTTATGAGCCGGGGAGCGACCAGACTTGTTTGAAAAGAAGCTACATCAGTGGAACCATTTTCAAAAATCATTACTTAGCAAATTACTCCTAGCAAATGGTGGAAGAAGTATTTAATTTTGTTAAGTAAAAGTGCTGCTACTGGAGCAAAAAAAAAATTACAGATTTTCCATGTGCTTTACTTACTGTATTTTTCGGACTATAAGTCGCTCCGGAGTATAAGTCGCACCAGCCAAAAAATGAGTAATGAAGAAGAAAATAACATATGTCAGACTTTTGGGAGGAAATTTATTTTATAAAATAAGAGACCAGGAACCGATATTTCATCTTGAAAGTCAAGTTTTAGTAAAAACAATAGAACAGAGAACAACAGACTGTTAACGTCACATATGAACAGTTCTTCAGATAAACTATAACATAAACAACAGAGCAGAACAAGTTTACCAAACTCTCCATCTCACTCCAATAATGACGGGTTATGTGTTCAGATATCAGCAATGACCAGTTTATGAGCGCGGCGCCAGCTTAAAGTGCCTCCTTAAAAGCTATGACCGAAAAGTGCCGAGATCCCCCTCAGCGGGCCCCAGAACTTTGACAGCGAGCAGCGGCCCGCGGGCGGCCAAGTCAAGTGAATGTTTGAGCAGCCATCAGTGCAAAATGAAGCAAAATTATACTCTCGGGAAGCCAGAAGAGAAAGAGGAAGATAAGAGAAAACAAAACACCAGTAAGTAAACTTTGCACGAACAGGCTGACACCATGCACAATTCGTCGATCGCCATGATAGTGTGGGTACAGATCGCAGTGTTGTAGTACTAGTCTCGGACTCGATTGCGTTTGGACCCGGTCTTGTCTCATATTCGAGGGCTGACACTCGACGAGTGTGATAATATTACGGTCGCTGCTGTCGGCAATAACGCGGGAGTGTGCGGGGGCATGCGGGAGTGTGCGGGGCGTCTCACTGCAGCCTGCAGATTCTGTGCAACACATCACAAACACACGCTCCCTGCGCGCGCCTTATCCGCAACAGCGCGTGCCCTCGTGTACCAGTGTGTATCACAGGCAGGTTAAACTTTTTAAAACATCTTACCTGTCCATCTGCCTCACGTCAGCGCGCCGCTCCTCGCCTTTTCACACTTTTGCTCCTCCCAGCGTAAAGCGCACAGGCGTTTATCCTCAGTGCGCTGAATAGAAGAGCAAGATGAAACGCGAAGCAAAAACTAATCTAAAAGTATGTTACAGTGTTGGCACAGAGGATGGCTACAGCGCAGAGCAGAACTACCGCGACATGTGGCTGAATTTTTCCTAATAAAAGAACACAAATGCATCTGTGTTTGTCACGATGTGCGTTTGCTTTGATAAATGTGCAGAGGCTAAATCCCACAGTAAAACCAGTAAGAGAATGTAACTCCAGTTAGGAACTTGAAAAAACAGGTTTAAAAATCCTACCCACTATCTTCTCTTTCTTCTCAGTTTTCTGTAAAGTGCCAGTGGTATTATGTAGTTTTCTTAAAGAAGTGATTCTCAAACTGTGGGTGAGGGTCCAGAAAAGGGGTACAAGTACAGTTTGCTTGGCTTTGTAGTAGGTCGATCATTTTGACTTGGTCATTTGGAGGGCTCTAGTTCATGTGTTAGTTTCAGCGAGAGTGGCATAGCTTTCATCGTAGTGTCTCGTACGTACTAGAGGCCGCAAGGGAGTGCAAAACAAGTCATTTTGAGAAACACTTTGACAAACACTAGAATAGAGCGAGAGGTTTAGTTATAATCATTGTATTTGATTGCCTTTTGAGGTTATTTGTACATGTGTCTACATTGTAAACATTTGATATTGTGTTAATGTTATTTGGTAGGTGCCCATAGGGTCTTCGCCTATGCAGGGCCCCAGGAACCCCTTTGCCTAGGGGCCCCAAATACCTTGAAACGGGCCTGGCTACAAATGCAGTGATTTAATCAATATTTATGTTGAATTTTGTTCAGCTGAAACAATTGATCTTTTTTTTTCTAGCAGTTTTGTTTGTTCAGAATATGATTGTATTAAAAATAAAGCTTTTACTTTTCAGTCCAGTTGAAAAATGTAGTAGTGTAGTAGTATAAAGTACAGATATCTTTTTTCAAATGTAGTGAAGTAAAAGTAAAAATTATCTGCTTTAAAATGTACTTAAGTAAAGTACAGATATCTAAAATTTATACTTACGTAGATCACTTTACTACTTTTACTTCTTTACGTTCAACCTCTGCTTGTAACTGGGGATGGGAGAATCAGTATCCAAGTGTCAATCGTTATATCTACACTACCGGTCAAAAGTTTTAGAACACCACACTTTTTCTATTTTTTTTTTACTGTTTACTCTTGACCAAAACATATTCTAAACTTTTGATTCATGAAAGTGTCCACCTTTGGCAGATATAACAGCTGAACACACTCGTGGCTCGTTCTTTTTACAACAGAAATCAAATATTCTTCAGAAAGTTCTTCCCAAGTCTGTCGCAGAAGTTTCCATAAATGTGTGGCACTTGTAGGTTTCTTGACTTTCACTCTTCTGTCCAGTTCATCCCAAACCAGCTCGATGAGGTTTAAGTCTGGACCCTGTGCTGCTGGACACTCCATGTTTTCAAGTTTTACCATCTTGTTCTTTTTTCCTGAGGTGGTTTTGGCAGAACTTGGACTTGTGTTTTGTATCTTTGTTCAGTTCTTTCCTTTGTACCATTTCAAGCTCTTTATTGGACTTGCACGACTTGAATTGCAATAAATAACTGGAAAAAATTAGAGTGTTGTAAAACTTTTGACCGGTAGTGTATACAAACTGAGTACAAATGTGGATACCAATACAATTATGCAAATATTAATATGCAAAGTTTAGGACTAGGAGTAAATTTTTGGATGTTTAGGACCATTTTTTCATGATTTTAGATCTCTAGCAGTAAGTTTTTAGACAAATCCATTAGTGTCAGGCGTTATGTTTGGACTCTAGAGCCTATTCAAACCCGTTTTATACAACCATTTAAATAACTTCACCCATAGAGTTCAGCCTGTGTAACTACTGTGAAAACTACTTATTGTATCGATACTAAAAATAGTAATATTGCCCCTCCTTGCCCTTCGAATAATGAAAAGTGTGATTATTTTGTTGAACATTTTTTAACTGTCTAACACTACTCAAATAAATGGCCCCCGGAGGGATAAATAAAGTCTGAATCTGAAGACTTGAAACAATAGTTATAATTGCCCGTTTTCAGAATGCGGTGTTGGAAAAACCAATGTTATTTTTGGCTTTTATTTCTGCTTTTATTGCCCCAAACCAAATTATGATTGTATATTTGTTTTGAACAAACATTTTGAGTGTGGTTTATTGTATTTTTGAACTTAAAGGGGATATATTTTGCACAAAAATTACACCATGTTGTTAAGTTACTCAGTTGATTCATTCATGTTTGAGTAATCCTCTGTTGTCTTGCATTTGAGGCTTGAATGCTCAGAAAAAGTCTGTTTTTGTCAACCCCATATCCCCGCCCACTTCTCTGTACTTACTTGAAATAATTTAAAAAGTAAAAAAAAAATCAGACTCCAGTTCATAATTTTGTCAACAATAAAAACACATCAATGAAAATCTGTTTTTTTGTTACCATGAAATGTCACTTTCACTACAACATTTGCCTAGGATTGAGACTAGGACTGAGACCGGGACTGAGACCGGGACTGAGACCGGGACTGAGACCAGGACTGAGACCAGGACTGAGACTGGGACCAGACCAGGACCAGACCAGGACTAAAAACTGTTGAGTCCTGATTTAGTCCTGGTTCAGTCCATATGAGGCGCAGAAGTTCGACATCGCAGTTTAAGTCACGTAAACGGGGAACGGTTGTCATCTATTTTATCCATTATTCATTTAAACACAAAACTGAAAAAATTAATCAATATCTGTTTTTTCATTTTGTTTTTGGAGACAAATAATGAAGAAAATAGTTGTTTTCTTATTTTTGGTTTTATTTTGAAAAACGAATGAACGAACAATATGCAGATTGTCATTGGTCATGTAAATCAATATTGGAACTTACATTTAACAAAATATTAAATAATGATCTGTGTACAATACCACACTGGAAAAAAAAAACAATATCTAGGTAAGTGAAAATTACTTAAATTAAGAACATTTGACTTTATTTGAGTAGATTCAACTTGACAAGTAAAATTATCTACTAATAATTTTACCACAAGTGTGCTTTTCTTAATTTAAACAACATTCGATTTTGTTTCTTATTTTAAGTGCAAAAAGTTGCTTGTTTTTATTATTTTAAGTGTAGCAAGATGCATTTTCTTATTTTAAATACAAAAAGTCTTGTTCCACTGGCAGATAACCAATCGCCAAAACCAAAATTGACTGAAATCATGGTAAAACTTTGTGAATTCAAGTCATCTTAACTTGGCTAGATTTAGTTTTTTTGCAGTGCAGTTACAGGTTTGGACACACCCTCTCGTTCACTGTTGTTTTTCGTTATGTTTATTGCTTTTCTGCTTTCTATTTTCTTCTTTCTCTTTTAGATTCATACAGAAAACATCAAAAATATGAAGCGAGATTTATGGAATTATAAACAAAGAAAAAAAAACCTGAAACACTATTATATTCAGATTGCACAAAAGTCTCTCTCTCTTTCTCTCCCCCCCCTCCCTCTCTCTCTTTCTCCCTTGGGTGCCTACTTGAAAACAAAATGCCCACGTGGTCGACTGGCACCGCATGTATCCACCTGCCCACTATTTATTGCTAATTGGCCATCAGGCTCTTGAGGCTTTGCCAGTGCAGATAGCGGGGCGCCAGCAACAACTCACAACAATGGGCCTCATTCATGAAACGCTCTTATCGACGCGTTTGTACTTAAGCCATTTTTTTACGAACATTTTTGGTATTCATGAAACTTTTTCTTAGCTGAAAATGTTCACCTGGAAGAACAAATCCTACGAACAGTCAGGAGCACTCGCAAGAACAAAAATTATACAGTTTTAGAATTTTATTACTCTGATAATGCAACAAAAAATTCTAATTCCTCCATGATAGTAACCTATATATTTTTTTAAATTATTTTCTATAAACATATATTTTTACACCAACTTATAGATTAAAATGGGATATCGACTGAACCGATATCCAACCTACCAAATGTTCAAAATTGGTGCAGATATTTGTTGCCCTACTTTTTTTTATGTTTCTTTTCTTTTTTCTCCTCTGCATTTTTTCTTTGTCTTGCTTCTCTCTCCCTCTCTTCTCTTTCTTCTCCCACTCTCTTATTCCGTCTCTTCTCCCTCTCTTCAATCTCTTTCATTCTGTCTGTCCTTTTCCTTCTCTCGTCTGCCACTCTTTGTTTCTCTCTCTCTTCTCTCTCCCTCATTTCTTCTGTCTGTCTCTCTCTCGCTTCCATTTTTTCTTTCTCCCTCTTTTCTCTCTTTCTTTCTATCTCCCTCCCCCCTTCTCTCTCTGTTTACTCATGTGTATTTCGCTGGGCTCTCCCCTTTGTTTACTCGCATGTATTCTGCTGTCCTCTCTTCTCCCTCTTTCTTCTGTCTGTCTGCTCAATCCCTTCTTCTCTCTCTCTGTTTACTCACATGTATTCCGCTGTCCTCTCTTCTCCCTCTCCCTTTTTCTTCCCTCTCTCTCTCTCTCTGTCCGCTCCGTCTTTCCCTTTCTCTCCCTTTGTTTATGCATTCTGCAGCCCTCTCTTCTCTCTCTTTTCCCTCCCTCCTTCTCTTTCTCTGTTTACTCGCATGTATTCTGCTGTACCCTCTTCTCCCTCTCTTTCTTTCTTCTTTCTCTGTCTGCTCCCACCTGCTCTCTCACTCTTTCGGTCTCTCTCTCTCTCTCTCTCTCTGTCTGTCTTCTCTCTCTTCATCCTCCTCCCTCCTTCTTTCTGTTTACTCATATGTATTCTGCTGTACCCTCTTCTCCCTCTCTTTCTTTCTTTCTTTCTTTCTTCTTTCTCTGTCTGCTCCCACCTAGTCTCTCACTCTTTCGCCCTCCATCTCTCCCTCTGTTTGCTCAAATGTGTCTTTCTTCTCTCTGTCTGCTCGCTCTCTCTCTCCTTCTCTCTTTCTGTTTACTCTCATGTCATCCGCTGTCCTCTCTTCTCTCACCCTCGTTCTCTCTCTTTCTTTCTGTTTACTCACATGTACATTCCACTGTCCCCTCTTTTTTCTCTCTCTCTCCATCCTCCTCTCTCCTTCTCTCTTTCTGTTTACTCTCATGTCGTCCGCTGTCCTCTCTTCTCTCTCCCTCTCTCCGTCCTTCTCCCTCCTTCTTTCTTTCTTTCTGTTTACTCGCATGTATTCTTCTCTCTTCTCTCTCTGTCTGTCTCCTCTCTCTCCGTCCTCCCTCCTTCTTTCTGTTTACTCACATGTCTTCCGCTGTCCTCTCTGATCCCGTCACGGCGTTCCTTCTTTTCCTTCTTCACAGTCACTGGAGACTCGGTGTAATTGGAGTAATGTGATCTGAAGGGCTGATCCTTGAGGGAGGACGATGAAATGCCATGAAAAAGACAGCTTATGCTCACACTTTTAGTTTTTTTTTTTTTTTTGTCCTGGGAGGTAATTCTAAATGCCTCACATTCCTCAAGACCGGGAAGGCTGGATTTGGGCTTTGGGAAGATGTATGCAAGATATAGCAGATTAAAAAAAAGGGAAGATCTGGAGTAAAATGTTTTGAGTAGTTTGGCCGATGAAGCTACAGGCAGCACTTCTCTGTTTTAAAACGTTTCTACAATTATAATTTAAGCAAGTCGGAAACCCTGCATACACAGTACTCTTGCCTCCGCTGTCTTCAAGTCCAGATGTAAGGAGTTTTATTTTGAGTTTCTCGCACCGCTTCTTCAGATATTTTAGTTATTTGTCTCATTTTTGTGACAATAATTTGAAAATACCAAATTTGGTGCATTAATGAATGTTTTGTCCTTCAAATGATCTGATATAAAAGCATTAGTTTCTTCAAATAATCTTTAATAATTTGTTTCTTGGATCACTGCTTTGTGCTTGTACTTGAGTAACATTATTTAGATTTTTTCTGCTGACCGCGAACCAGGAGACGGGCAAAACTCTGGTCTCTAAAAGTTGTGAAAAGGTTAAAAACTCATCACAGTGAATAATCCGGATGCTCTGAAGATTAAGTGAGGAATAACTTTGGACCACTGCAAACTTGCCTAATGTGCAGAGGCAGCTCATGCCACAGTGAAGGTGTGTGGAGTTTAAAAACCCAGTGGAACACTTCCTGTGAGTTTGAAAGAAGAACCCAGCCTAAAGGTCCGTTCAGACCACGTTGTCAAAAAACACCCTAGATGCCTCTATTTGGACACCTTTGCATTGGAGTTTAGAGGCCCTCGATGTGCATCTTGGACACCGTGGACGACATGGAGAAAAATATTTGATGCACGTCTGTTGCCCTGGAAACAAGGTCCTGGTCCCGGTCTTTTCCTCGAACAATAGACCAGAAGAGAGAGACTTTAGAGTATTTATTACATAAAACCATCAGCGGAGAAAATCGGCTCGGTGACTGCAGCGTCTATATATTAATATTCCGCTAATGGCACTGGTTTAGTCCTGTTTAGAACTGGTCTAGTCCTGGTCTAGTCCTGGTGTAGTCCTGGTCTAAATCCTGGTCTTGTCCTGGTCTAATCCTGGACTAATCCTGGTTTAGTCCTCGTCCAGTCCTGGCGATCATGTATATAGTTATTCTCCGCTAATGACCCTGGTTTAGTCCTGGTCTAGTACTGCTCCAGTCCTGGTTTAGTCCTGGTCCAGTCCAGGTCTAGTGCTAGTCTAGTCCTGGTCCAGTCTTGGCGTGGCCCTTGCAATCGGCTCGGTTGCTACGGCGTATATATTTATACTCCGCTGATGTTTGTGGCTCCTGCTCCTGTTCTCGGATCTTTCTTTCTTCCAGATAATAACATCGCTACGTCACTGGATACTCAACCCTGATTGGTTGACACGGCCTGTCAGACACGAAAAGTTCAGCATTTTCACCTTCTGACACCGACGCCTTGGACATGCGTCTAGAGCGTCGACGCCAGAACGCTCAAGACGCCCGAAGACACGCCGCAAAAACGCAGGACGCCCTAGACACACTTTCATAGACTTTGCATATAAACTGGACACCTTGACACTTCGGTCTGAACGGAGTTTATGTGTTCGACATGCGTGAACGAAACAAAACAAAACTCCAAGTATGTTTGTGATGAAGGAAAACTTCATAACAGATCAGAAAACTGCGTAGTATAAATGGACCCTTTAATTGAGTGAATACTTTTCTAACTGTCTTTTGAAAACTCCTTTCTAAATCCAGACAGCCTTATATCCCCTTCGGACTTCTCCATTACTTCTGTTTATATTGCGGTATAATCTTACCTCCACCTGAAAAACAAACCTGTAGAAATGACTGTACACTTTGCATACATTTGCATTATCCCCTAAGGTGCCGATAGTCCTCATTCCAGCAGGCAATGCATCAAAACCATTAGCTTCCGTACCTTTGGCTTTCTTATTACGAAGGGAAATGGTCGCTGCCTGTGAGTGAGCCGTATATCAAGCCATATTCTTTTCTACTGATGCCTTCGGGGAACTTTAGGAAATACGCAGCGAAAAACTCAGGCGAAATTTAAGACATAAACACTTAAATCTATCAGAAAATGACTTAAAAGTAGTGAAATTACCGTCCACGCAGCAAGATAATTGTACTTAAGTTTTCATGACTGTACTAATCCATTGTGTATTCACGCCAAATTACTTAAACTTAACGATTAGATTTTGTACAAGACTAATAAAAAGTGTGTACTGTGCAATTATAACTTAAAATGTACAGGAAATGAGAAGTTTATATGTTCTTTGTTCATTTGGGACAGTAGAAAAGGGGTGGGGTTAAGTAAGTATTTATTACTTCCCGCTCCTTTTCAGACACGAGTAAAATCTGCGTGATATTTACTTTTGTGCATTGTTATAGTAAAGAAGTATTTATTTTTTGTATTATATCTTTTAGGGGTGTAATGGTACATGTATTCGTACCAAACTGTTTCGGTACGGGACGTTCGGTTTGGAGAATTCGCGCAGTTTGTGTGTGTGTGTTTTCATTCGGCCTCTACATGTGCAGCTACACGAAAGACTCGGCTCTTTTAATATTCACGCGGGAACTTGTACGGGATTGAGGTGGTATTGTTTCCCGCAGCGCTTTATAGTTAGGGCGGCCACCTTGACGATAATTGCCCCCCGTCTTGACTAAGTCCCTCTGAACCATGTGAGTCCAGCAAAACTATGATCATCGCACCACGGTCCTCACTTTCGTCTTTTCGCTTACTTACTGCAGACAATGTGAACAAGTTGTTTTTTTCTTGCCAAAAATATGAAACTGAGTAAAATTTCATGCTGGAACTCTTAGTGTTGTGCTTTACTTTGAAAAGTTTGGCAGTAATATTTCATACATTTGTTGCTTTTTTGAGAATATTTATTTAACTTTGCATTTATTTTCTTTTCCCGTTTGTATAATGTTAAAACGAATTGTTGGTTTAATAAAAACACAAATAAATAACAAGTAAATGGTTTTCCTACCTTCAGTACAAACCTCAAAACCAAAGTACGTACCGAGCTGTGATTTTTGTGTACCGTTGCACCCCTAACATCTATGTACAGTATTTACGTTTTCTATGCATGTTCTATCTCAGGCGTCTCAAACCTGTCGCTCGAGAGATTCCAGTAGCTTTCACCCCGTTCCAAGTATATTTTTAATCAAATATTTGCATGGGTATTGCTATAAAGACTTTTTTTTTTTTTTTTTCCATATGGTTGTGGTGTAGTAGGCTAGGCATTTACCATGGAACCAGAGGGTTGCTGGATAGATTCCTACCTTGAGGTTACATACTGTTGTTGTGTCCCTAGGTAAGACATTTTACTCCATGGCTTGCTACATCAATTTTCATTTAAAATCTGACTTTTAAATTAATTTTTAAACCTGAATCCTACTCCAAAATTAAAAAAAAAGAGAAAAAGTGAAGTGAAAGTGAAAAAAGAAGTGAAAGGCCCTGTTCCTGATTTGTATTCGAGCAAAGTTTTTCTTGTCCCAGTACAGATAGATTGTATAAGCAGCTCTAGAGGTCAAAATATTTCTACTGCTTGCATCAGGAAGTGCGTTGTTAGCTTTACCATCATGGCAAAACTCATGCATAAGGTGAGGAATATTTTTATTATTTATTTATTTTATTTTATTTATTTATTTATTTCATAAAGCATAAAAAGACATCAACAGTGTCACAACATCAAACACACAACAAATGACTGAAAAGGAGCAGAAAGAAGAAAAAATCTTATGCTATCTGCCCCCCTATAACTTAATAATAACTTTGGACCACTGCATACCATTTAAAAAAAATTAATTTAAGACAGAAAATAATCAGGTAGATTTTTTTCCAGTCCCCAAATCCGTCAAACGAAGATGTCCGTCAAACACAAAACAATTAAAATCTTTGTCCGCTGCACAACCGTTTTATTACGAGCGTCATAATTACAAGACCACGGCATTTGTTTGAGAATATGCCCCGTCGCATCTGCTTCAATTTAGAGTTTTTAACACAGCTGGAATCCACTAAGCGACGGTTACATAAGACGCAATTTACGCCAACTTTCTACATTTTCAAACGATTATTGTGAAAATACCCGGAATTGACTTCAAATCACCAGTTCCATTGTCGAAGCGAAACTGCCGCAATTACAGTAATGCCTGGCTCCACCAAACTATTATGTGTTTTAAAAAGGAAATTTCAGCCAATATGGTCATTTTTGTGAGTTCAAATTGACTTCCAAAATATCCAGCTCCAAGGCGATGTAGGGTGTTATGAAATGTCTGATTGTTCAATAAAAGAAAACACAAAAAGAAAAAAAAAGAAAAAAGAATTGCTAAGTTTTCCTTCCATTGTTGTCAAAAGGTGCGGAAATGTGAAAAGTGAAATGGCTTAGACAAAAATATTTCAGAATTTTTAGTAGTTGCTTCAGAATTTTACAATTATTTTAAAAAATGAAACAAAATTGGATCTTTTTTTGTTTTTGTTTTTTTCTGTTTTATTCATATTTTGTTTTCTTTTTCTAATTGCGATAAAATGCCTATCCGCAAGTACAAGACAAATATTTCAGAAATGATAACAAAACGACAACAACAACAACACCACACCACCACACACCACAACACGAACACAACAAGAACACCACCACCACCACAGCAACACAACACTATCACAACAACTACAACACAACAGCACAGCAAGACAACAACACAACAACAACACCACCACAATAACACTACAACACAACAACAACAACAACACAATAACACTACAACAACACAACAAGAACACCACCACAGCAACACAACACTATCACAACAACCACAACACAACAGCACAGCAAGACAACAACACAACAACAACAACACCACAATAACACTACAACACAACAAGAACACCACCACAGCAACACAACACTATCACAACAAACAACAACACAACAGCACAGCAAGACAACAACAACAACAACAACACAATAACACTACAACACAACAAGAACACCACCACAGCAACACAACACTATCACAACAACCACAACACAACAGCACAGCAAGACAACAACACAACAACAACAACAACACCACAATAACACTACAACACAACAAGAACACCACCACAGCAACACAACACTATCACAACAACCACAACACAACAGCACAGCAAGACAACAACAACAACACAATAACACTACAATACAACAAGAACACCACCACAACACAACACTATCACAACAAACACAACAGCACAGCAAGAGAACAACACAATAACAACATAATAACAACACAACAACAACACAATAAAGACACCAACAACCACAACAACACCACAACAACAACAAGCAACACAACAATATCATGACACAACATAACAACAACACAGCAACACCTCAACAACACAATAACAACAATAACAAAACAACAACACAACAACAACACAACAATAGAATGACACAAAAACAACAACACAACAACACCTCAACAACAACAACAGTACTCAAACATTCTGAATTCAAATCATTTTAAAGAGGGAGTATATATAGAAAATGCCATATTAGCCACAAAATACAAACCAAAAAAACATTAAAATGCTTAAATATTTCCACTTCCACCAGTTTTTGATGCTTTGATCCTTCTGTCTACGACTATCACAACACAATCGGCATGCATCTCGCTAATGAAACTACTCCACATCGCATCAGGTTTGTGAAGTTGTAGTGTATTGTTTATCAGGATTTGTATATTTATGCAAAAATGGCCATAAAGAGGTTTTGAATAGGACCTGCGAGAGATCTCTAGATTACTCAAACAAAAACTAAAATCCAGTCAAGTTCAGATGACTTGAATTAACAAAGTTTGATCACAATTTGAGTAAATATCATACATCTTGAGATAAGAAAAACAATGACTTTTTGCACTTAATTAAAGCAACATTTGATTTTGTTTCTTATTTTAAGAAAAACACACTTATTCTATTTTACTTGTCAACTTAAATCTACTCAAATAAACTCAAATGTTCTTAATTTAAGTCATTTTAACTTAACTAGATATGGATTTTTGCAGTGTAGGCATGTTTTTGATGAGGGAACAGAGTTATAACATGGTAGAAAGCTACAAAAAAAGGTCGATTTTGCGTAATACTCCCTCTTTTTTTCTCATTTTTTTCAGTTCAGTGCATCTGGATGGCCATTTAAAACACTCAGCGTTGCAAGTGCGCAATTAGCAGCGTTGAGATCATTGGGTAGTGGTCTTATGTCAACATATAATGGTCACAGTCACAATGGAAGATATGAATGAAAGGTTGAGAGCGAGTCGATTTGGAATTGAATGGCCACTTCACTGCCAAACCCCGATAAGTGGCTGTCTATAATTAGATACTTAATACAAAAGAGCCCGCGGCGATATAGCATTAAGCAAACGACGAAGAAGAGGAGAGGATAAGCTCTAAGGATCAAAGTTGAGTTTTTTTTCTCCTTTCGTACGACTTAAGACAATTTGCCTGCAGGGGGAAAATGTCCAAAAAAAAAAAAAAAGAAGTGTTTAACGTTTGCAAATTAATTTTTAAAAGTTCACTTCTAGGTCTAATTATGTGAAGTTCTTGTGTGTGGATAGATAAAATTAACATAACACGTGTTTGAAATGTAAAAGTAGTAGTTATAGTAATAGTAGTAATAGTAGTACTTTTAGTAGTAGTAAAGTACGAGATGTTTGTATTTTATTTGTGATGTTTTGTGCTGTGACAGTTTTCATTTATACAAGTATATTTCTAAAATGATTAATTATTATTTTTGCAAAGCTGACGGCGGTAAACTCCACAAAATTAAAAGTATTTTGAAGCTTCCTGGGGGCTAATCCGTGTATCATTCATTCATTCGTTTTTCAACATAAAACTAAAAATGTAAAAAAAAAAAAAAAAATAAAAAAAAAAACAATTTTCTTCATTGTTTGTCTCCAAAATGAAAAAAATGGATAACAATTAGTTTTTTCCATTTTCGATTTTGTGTTTTAATGAATAATGGAAAAAATGGATAATGACCGTTTCCCGTTTCCAGTGCCAGACTGAACCAGGACTAAACCAGGACTAAATCAGGACTAAACCAGGACTAAACCAGGACTAAACCAGGACTAAACCAGGACTGAACCGTTTTCAGTCCTGGTCTGGTCCCAGTCTAAGTCCTAGTCTCAGTCCCAGACTGGTTCCGGTCTGGTCCTGGACCTGGTTTAGTCCTGGTTCAGTCCTGGTTCCGTCCGGCATCACAGTTTAAGTCACAGAAATGGGAAACATGTTGTTTTCCGTTATTAATTTAAACACAAAAGTAAAAAGTAAAAAAATGAAATGATCGTTGTTGTTGTTTTCATTTCGGTTTTGGAAACAAATAATGAAGCAAACTGTTGTTTTTTCGATTTCTTATTTCTGGTCTTATATTGAAAAACAAATGAACGCATGACACATGGATTGGGCCTTGCTGACCCCAACTGGACGCACTAAAGCAGCACAAATGAAACCTTTAGCAACACAAAGCAGCACAAACAAAGCACAAACCACTGACATAGTTTCCGTGTAGGTGTGCGGAACATTCCAGACAAACCAACAGCATCCCCATGGAGACGAGTTGGCAGCGGACCGTTCACCAGAAAAGTTCCACAGTGCACTTTTAAACCTTGACCTCATTGGACAGGTGCTCGAGTGAACCCAGTGTGTTTTGGCCCCTCCAGGCATCCATCCCCGCGCTCCCCCGCCACCGCCTCACGCCTCGTTGGGCAAACACGCTGACTCACTGTTTGGGCGTGATAACAAATGCAAGAAGGGAAAGTTAAAAAAACAAACAACAAAAACGCTTTAAACACAAATTTGTCGGAGTTGAAAATAATTTAAGACAATCCTGTTGAATAAATCCTACATGCAAAATATGCAACTCTGCTTATTTCAACTAAATTTTTGCAAAAACAAAACCACACTGAATGCTCTCCTCCTGGCAGCGAACAAATTACTACGATTAGACTCGGCGCGGAAGGTGAAGTGTCTTGCTTAGGGGCACAACAACAGTTTTTGTTTGGACGAAATGAAGCGGTCACCCTTTGGTTTCCGGGTGAACGCTCACACAGCTTGTATCTTGCAGTTTTTTCTTGATTTTTTACCGATTTTTTTCTGTGTTTTGTTTCATTCACACATGTTTAACACCCAAACCTTGCACATTTACACTTAGAGGTTCTTCTCTCGAACTGAAAATTCTCCGTTCCGAGTCGTGTTGTCATGTGGTAATACAGGAAGCGCTTTTTAAAACTCCATACACCTTCACGAAAATAATTTGGATAATTTCAGCCTATCTCCTCTGAACAAAAGGTAAAAAGGAGCTGTTAACTTGAAATCACATGTTGGAACAGAACATTTTGAGCTTTGGAAATGTAGACAGACAAAGATTTCTCAAACACGTGTGAATGAAACAAAACAACTCCAGGTTTGTTTGTGAGGAGGAAATGGCTTAAAGGTGCACCGACTCCCGCTTGTTTCTGTGGAAATGTTATTGCTTTGCCTCGAATGTTTCACAGTTTGACATTAAACAGCTCAGTCTTAGATTTATTCATTTACAGGTGGTGCCTCTCCACTAGGGTAACCAAACATCCCTATTTAACCGGGACAGTTCCAGTTTTGAGCCCTGTGTCCCCTGTCCCAGCAGATTTATCCAAAACCATTGATTTGTCCCAGTTTTATACAAGAAATGTCCCAGGTGTCTCTATTTTTGACCAATCTGATCCCTGCCAACAGTCAAGAGAGGCAAAAATTGCAATTCGATTTGGTAAAATACAGAAGAAAACGCTTTAAAATGACCAAAACACAAAGAAAATGTGACTATACTTACTCACATGTTCATTGTGAATGGTCTCCGCATAACAATTTTCCTTAATGACGCACTCGTTTCACAATTTATTAGTACCAACCACCAAAAAACCAAGGGACGCCCCGGTTTTTGATTTTGAAATTTCGAAATTCTGGTCACTCTGTTTCAGTATTACAACTTTAGACTTTTCAACTCAGCCTAAATATACAACAAAACACAACTCCAGGTCTGTTTGTATTGAGAAAATGACATTATAACATAGATCAGAAAATAGCGTAATATGCACCCGGGACAGTCCCAGTTTTGAGCCCTGTGTCTCCAGATTTATCCAAAAACATTGATTTGTCCCAGTTTTATACAAGAAATGTCCCAGGTGTCCGTATTTTTGACCAAATTGATCCCCGCCAATAGTAAAGTGAGACATAAATTGACATTTGTTTAGATAAAATACATAAAATCTGCTTAAAAATGACCAAAAACACAAAGAAAATGTGACAGTGCGTTAAACCACTTGTATTATCTGTTACATAAGGGTGAGTTGTTGTACAATTGTAGGGAGTATTATCTGTTATGTAAGGGTGAGTTGTTGTAGGGAGTATTACCTGCTACATAAGGATGCGTTGTACAGTTGTAGGGAGTATTATCTGTTGCATGAGGGTGAATTGTGGTACAGTTGTAGGGAGTATTATCTGTTCCATAAGAGTGAGTTGTTGTACAGTTGTAGGGAGTATTATCTGTTCCATAAGAGTGAGTTGTTGTACAGTTGTAGGGAGTATTATCCGTTACATAAAAGTGATTTGTATAGTTGTAGGGAGTATTATCCGTTCCATAAGGGTAAGTTGTACTGTTGTAGGGAGTATTATCCATTACATAAAAGGGATTTGTAGAGTTGTGGGGAGTATTATCTGTTATATAAGTGCGAGTTGTTGTACAGTTGATGGAAGTATTAGTTTTTGTACAGCTATAGGGAGTATTATCTGTTAAATAAGGCTGAGTTGTTGTACAGTTGTAAGGAGTATTATCTGTTATATAAAAGTGAGTTGTTATACAGTTGTAGGGAGTATTATCTGTTACATAATGCACTTTTAAAAATCACAAGAGTCATTTTTTTGCATAATGTAGCACCTTTAACAATGCCATTTTACACATACACCTTTAGCATAGCATTATCCTTTTTTAAATTTTATTTATTTATTTTTCTCTTGCACAAATTTAGACGTATCTCTTTCACGGCTTAAATCCCATTCGTTTCGTTACGATTTAATCCCGCGGCCTTTTCCCGTTCCATTCTATATTCTATTCTCGCCGTCACCCAAGATTAGCAACCCCCCATTACACCGCTATCCGACGTTCATCCCGTCCCGCTAACATGCTAACCGCACATCTCCGCTAACAACGTTACCCAATCCGTGCCCCAGTTAGCCTATTATTAGCATAGCGGGCTTAATGACTTTATCAGACCATGTCCGCTCTTCGTTTTTTTTTTTTTTTTTTTGCCAAATCTCCCGCCGCGAGTACAAGCAACGCCGCGCCGGGCCCTGCAGAATGTAGCTTTAGTCTTTAATTAAATGTGTGGCGTCGGTTTTGATAAGCCCAGCGGGGTGCTACGGATATGGCTGCTAGCTATATAGAAATACATTAGCACACAGCCGTCCCACGCTATCTATCATAATAAACATATAATGAGGTGTATGTAGCAGTATGTTGTTTTCTGTAGATATAGCCTGCAACCTTTAGTGTAAATAAGATGCGTTTTGTTTTTTTAAAGGGCCTATATTACGCAGTTTTTTTTCCAATCTGCGTTATAATGTCGTTTCCTCATCACAAACAGACCCGGAGTTGTGTTTTGTTGCATGTTTTTTCTCTCAAACTGAAAACTCTCTGTCTGTCATGTGGTAAAACAGGAACACAGTGACCAGAATTTCAAATTTTTTAAATCAAAAACTGAGACATGCTCATTTTTGTTGGTGGTTGGTGCTATTAAAATTGTGAAACGAGTGCGTAATTAAGGAAAATTGTTATGCAGAGACCATTCATGACGAACATGTGAATCAGTATACAGTGGTTCCTCGATTATCGTGGGGGTTACGTTCTAAAAATAACCCGCGATAGGTGAAAACTTTATATTTTACAATTATTATATCTGTTTTAAGTCTGTAAAATCACTCACCACACACTTTATACACTTTTCTCAGACAGGACAGTTAACCCTTAAAACTTATTGCTGCTGTCGTCATTTTGTTATTTTCCTCCTTCTTTATGTAACCAACCGAAGATTAATTTGTTCCGTAATGGAGCCCTACAGCGCAGAGTCCTGCACGGGTTCATTTTTGGAGACCCGCACCTGTGCAGGACAGGAGCACACCCGCCCATTAACCCGAGATTATATCAGACTTTTGAGCTCCGTACGCCATGGACTGAACCAGGACTAACCCAGGACTAACCCAGGACTAACCTAGGACTGATTCCAGGACGGAAGAGGAGGACTAAACCAGGGCTGAACTAGGACTAAAACAGGACTGAACTACAACTAAAACAGGACTATAACAGGACTAAACTACAACTAAAACAGGACTAAAACAGGACTAAAACAGGACTAAAATAGGACTGAAATAGGACTAAACCAGGACTGAACTACATCTAAAACAGGACTAAAACAGGACTAAACTAGGACTAAACCAGGACTAAAACAGGACTAAAACAGGACTAAAACAGGACTGAACTACGACTAAAACAGGACTAAGCGAGGACTGAACCAGAACTGAACCAGGACTCACTATCGGGACGGGTTCGGAGGTGACCGAAGGAGAAAGGACCGACTCAACTCCGTACCTCACAGTGAGCGCGGCAATTGCCCGATCGCGCTGCACTTCAGAAGCGCACTGCTAGAGATCGAACATTTCTGTAAATATGGCCGAACACATTCTGTACTGTACAGGAGACACGGCACGGAGGAGACTGATTGACAATGGTCTACAGTTCCTCAGCCAATCAGGACACCCCCCCACTGTATTTTACCTAAATAAATGACAGTTTATGCTTCTCTTTACTGTTGGTAAGGATCAAATTGGTCAAAAATAGAGACACCTGGGACATTTTTTGTATAAAACTGCGACAAATCAGTGGTTTTGGATAAATCTGCTGGGACAAGGGACACAGAGCTCAAAACTGGGACTGTCCCTGGTAAATAGGGACGTCTGGTCACCCTGCATATTACACGATTTTCTGATTTTCTAAGTTATAATCTTGAGTCCTCATCACAAACAGAACTGCAGTTGTGTTTTGTTTCACTCACATGTGTTTTCCACGCAAATCCTGCATATTTAGTGAGTCTTCTCTCAAACTGAGAACTCTCTGTTCCACCTTAGTGCCCCACTGTGTTTTTAAACTCCGCACACCTTCACTGGAATCATTTGGATCATTTCAGCCTGAGCCACTCTCTTCTAAACCAAAGAGACGAGGCAGCTGTTCACTTGAAAACTACCGCTTCTTGACATCACAAGGTGGAACAGGGCGTTTTGAGCTTTGGAGATGTAGACACTAATAATAAAGGATTACTCAAACGTGTGTGAATGATACAAACCACAACTCCGACTAGGGGTATGCAAAACTATCGAAATATCGTATCGTTTAATGTGATGTTACAGTATCGATATTGTGGGCTGCAGAGTATATTTTTGGTATATTTTACTAAATAATTTTGTTACAGAGCTACAGTTTTGTTGCTTGTTTAGAGGAAGGAAACTCATTTATGCAACACATTTGACATTTTCACTGTTTTGAGGATTAAGATGTTTGTGTTTCATATGAACTTTGCACAAGAAGTGGTTTAATGAAGACTTTTAGTATCACAGCCATGATTTAGCCTTTATTTTTTACTGAAACGTATCGAGTCGATTTGAAATATATCGTATCGAATCGAAAGCTCACTGTATCGAGATGTGTATCGTATTGATCGTTTGTTATTCTTTAGATCCCCATTAGTACCTGAAAAACAGCAACTTTTCTTCCAACAGTGAAACCAAAACAGAACAAAAACTAAACACCTCAAATATAAAAAATAATCAAAATAATCGTTCTACTTCTGTTCAGATCAGAGACGGCAGAACTAAATTATTCAGTTATTAAGCCCTCCAACATTCCAACATAGCTACTGTCAAGTGAAAATTTTGGCGTATATATCGCGGTATGTATGGTATCGGCAACTTGTTAATGATACCCAGCACTATTTTAGACGAGGTAATGGCGTTCTAACATGATTTAAAGCTCACAAGAGTCAATTTTGCGTAATATAGGAATTTTAACAATGCAATTTTACATCTACACCGTATTATTATCCTTTTTGTCTTTAATTAAATGTGTGGTGGTTTGATAAGCCCCGGCGAGGTGCTATGTCTATGTCTACTAGGTATAGAAACGCATTAGCACACAGCCATCCCACGCTATCTATCATAATAAACATATAATGAGGTGTATGTAACGATATGTTGTGTTATAGATATAGGCAACAACCTTTAGCGTAAATAAGAGTTATGAACGCTTCTTAATGTGGGTGGAATTACGCAGAGGCGGCACTTTGAGATTTTTATCTCGCTCGGCATAGGCAGTATATATAGAAGTAGTAATTGCGTGTATTTATTTATAGTGACCAAAGGGGTGCATGTTGTAGATTAAAATTAACTGCTGGCTATGTAGTGTTCAAGACTGTTAAGAAAAGATCGGGTTATTCTTACAGCAATGTCTTTCATTATTATAATTTCAAGTTAAAGGTCTGTATTATGCAAAACTGACTTTCATGAGCTTCAAGCCAT
This sequence comes from Boleophthalmus pectinirostris, assembly GCF_026225935.1. Taxonomy (NCBI): domain Eukaryota; kingdom Metazoa; phylum Chordata; class Actinopteri; order Gobiiformes; family Gobiidae; genus Boleophthalmus; species Boleophthalmus pectinirostris. The sequence goes on along the minus strand of NW_026571153.1, from coordinate 5,012,089 downwards.
GTTAGAATGTGGTCATGTCCTCAAAATGCACCCAGAGTTGTGGTTTGTACTGTTATTACTAGGGATGGGCGTGATAAGTTGAGTAATCGATAATTGATCATTAAGAATTTCGTCGATTACGTTAATTTCTAATCGAAAAAACCAAATGTAGGTTTCTGGGCGTAGACATGAAGCTGCGTCTGACAGCACAAACACTGGAGTTGCGGCCTCAGTCCCACGTTTGGGCTCTGGCACCTCCTTGGAGATCACTTTACCTCTCAGTGAATGTGTTTACATGCACATCAGTGTCCCGGTTTCGTCATGGTGCGTGTAGACACGGTAGCTCGGTTACTGCAACATAAAGAGCTTCGCTAAACCTGCACACGTACGATCTTTGAAAACATCGCGACACCCACACAGAACAGATTCACCTTCAGCATCAACATCTGGAAACAGAAAACACTTGAGATTGATCCTTAGCCCAGGCGTCCACGATCCATTGGCCGATCGTGGCGTAATTGGTGGTTGTGTTCCTGTCTTGGTGAATGTGAATTATGAATGTGAATGTGGGTGGATCATTTAATTTGGTTTGTTTTTTATTTCCTACGAGGACGACTCAAATATGCATTGAGTAATAATGTGTTTAATGCAGCTTTGCGCACATTTGTTTACATTTTACAGAAACTAAACTTAAAACCACATGGCTCATTTGCATAAATTATAAGCGCTGAAAAAAACTGCCCTTTCCTTGTGCGCTGATGTGGTTCAGCTTCTGCCGGACTAAAGGACACGGTGTGGAATATACGTGTTCTTTCTGTGACAGAGGATGTGCTGCTGATGGTGAGCCTGTTCTGTGTGTATATCGTGTTGGAGATCGTTTATGTGAAACTTTTCAGAGATTATAAATCTGCAGGTCAGACCATATAGCGGTGCGGCTTCGTAGTTTACCGAAGTCGTACTAAAACATTTTGACACATTTTTGAGTGCCGTGTACCACATAAAATCATTTCGAGGTCAGTAAGCACAACCAGAATTAATACATAAGGTGCTCTGTAGATTTTTGAGAAAATTAAAGGATTTTTAAGTGCGCCTTATAGTCCAAAAAATACGGTCATTTTGCCCATAATTCATTCTCTCCAATCCAATCCTGTGACTATTGGTGCACTCCTTCAGTAGTCACAGCTGTCCTGAGACAATCTGACAAAACCGTGGCTACCCATTTCTGTTTACGACCTCTCCGGTACAGTTATTATCCTGACAGACTCGGTTGCCATATACTTGACTCAAAATCCATCATAAAGAACAACTGCGGCGCTGCTCTTTGAATACGTATTGTACTTTGAAAGTACCTGGGCAGGCCTCTGTGTTTGTGAATTATTGAGAACATGCATGTGATGTGTTTACTTGGCGCGTGTCCATATGAATAAATAATACCACGCCACATACACAGACTGCAAGAGGCATTCAGGAGCCAAGCAACGGTAACAGCTACAGGGCCAGGAGACTGAAATTAACATAGTGTCGAAATATGAGCAAAAATATGCGCTTAGATCTAACATTTATGAGTAATTGTGAATCATGTTTTGTAGTGAATGCAAGTATGTGGGAAGGAGAGATGCGAAGTACGGCTATATATGGCCCAATGCGTCTTTATAAACCGGCCTAGAATTCAGACGCAGGTAGTTTCATACGCATATAATGGCGTGATTCTTACAGATATGAATTATGAATAAGGATTGAGCTACGTAAGCCACCCACAACCAAAACTAGGACTATTGCATATGCAATAAACCAAAGTTTATTGAAAAACTGTGCATGACTAAAGCAGGTCTAAACAGCAATGGATCCAGAACCATGACAGTTTGACTTGAAATGAAGGTTTTGAAGAAGTTATTGGAAAAAAAAAGGTTCAGTGTAGTTTCATTGACTGCATAAATAAACACCATTGTGTATTGCAGATTATTCAACTGTTCTGCAAATGCAACAATTTAAGTATACATAATATATATACATAATAATTGGGGATGTAACAATAACCAAAATATCGTGATATCATATCATCAGAAGTCTCACAATAATATCGAGAGCTGTCACTATATATCGAAATTAAAATTTCTTTGCTTAAATGCAATGTTTTTTAGTAGGAACAGCTATATGGGGTTATTTTTGTCTCATTATTATTCACAAATACACAGATGGTGATCTACAAATATTCACTGGTTCGTACATGTGGTTTGTTATCCAAAAATGTTAATATTTGTAACATGTATATTGGTATTTACAAATAGATGTGTATTTGTAAATATATATTTTTTTCATTTGCAAACAATAATTTCATTTGTAAAACTAAATATGCTGTTTGTAAAATTTGATTCGCATTTGTGGATCACCAATTACACAAATCCACCGAATTCCATTATGACATAATTTTGAGACACTCATTTTGAGAAATCCAACTCCGGGTCATTCAGACACTCGGTTCTGGGTTAGTCCTGTTTTAGTCCTAGTTCAGTCTTGGTTCAGTTCTGGTTTAGTCCTTAGCTGTTGAGGCGTTGATAATGGTAAACATTAGACTAAGCACCTCTTCCTTAAGTTAGCAAGAGACGCTTCCATTTCAGCAGGGTCAAATGTTTCATGTGCCAGCTGCTGCCCCCTGCTGGTCAGGTACGTGTCTGTATTTGTGGATCTGTCTGAGTTTGTGGATTTCTCAAAATGAGTGTCTCAAAATTACGTCATGTTACATATTAAAATTATGTCATACCGGAAATCAGGTCTCAAGAGGTTAAATTGGTGAATGAGGATTCTGACCGCTAAGTCACTGTGTCCCAAATTCTCACACATGCAGAAATGGTTTAACATTTTGAAAAGAGAAGCAATTCAGATTTTTTTTTTTTTTTTAGCATAGTCATACAAAGAACTAACCAAAAATGAATATATCAACGCATCAAACTCGATAGCCTTTTTAGCCACTGAACTGAGAGCACACAATATGAAAGCAGCTCTTTATAACCCAGAATGTTCCATGAAAGAAAACCATCGACCATCATTTACCCAATTTCACAACGTTATAAGACTTCTGCATTCTCTTATTCAAAGCCCACCCTTGAAAGCCATTACTTCTCTAAGCTTTTATCGAAACCCATCTCGGCGTCTCCAATTAACGTCTCTATCTCTCCCCTAGCCATTGAAATGTGCAGAGGGGGGCGATTTTCCCCTGCGCGATTGACTGCCGCCTGTCGATACGGTGATGGAAAGTCATGTCCACATATTCACGAGACTGGCCTATCAATAATGTGGCCGTGTTAACCCCTCAACCTTGCTCTGGTCCGGTTCTTTCAGATAAGCTTTTAAAAGGCTAACGTCGCCATCACACCTAATGAGACCCCGTGTAGATTCTGGACGGGAGGTCTGCTGTACGAAAGGCACTTAGCGAGGTCCAATGACAGTTTGAGAGAGCTGGACCTGAGGAGGACCAACATTTCCTTCCGCCTTATTCGTGGACAAGGATACCGGTGGTTGTGATGTGTTTCAAGTAGCAAAAATGGACTCAAAGTAGTTAGGTCAAATGTCTTGAATTTGTGATCTCAGTTGAAAAAAGTATTTACTTATTATTTGATAGAACGTTTTTGTTGTTGTTGTTGTTGTTTACAACGTTTTTCTGATGTTTAAAAAGGCATACTTACACATGCTCCCTATTCCAGTAACCCCATTGGCAATTCTTATTGATTTTTTTACCCAGCCAAATCTTCTACATTTTATGCATTTGTTTTAATCCATAATTAACAGTTTTTATGTTCTATAGATTATGTGAAAAATATTTTTTACTTGGATAATTTCATATTTTTAAGACATTTTTTCCTCCCTGACAATAAATAGATAAATCTAAATTAAAAATTGCCATTTCTTCTACATTACCCACTCAAGTTTTCTACATTTTGTGCATTTATTTTAATCCATTATTTACAGTTTTTATGTGCTGTAGATTGTTTAAAAAAAAAATATATATAATATATACTTGGATAATTTGACATTCTTGAAGACCTTTTCTCCTCTCTGACAATAAATAAGTACATCTAAATTAAAAATGGTGCATTAAAATATTGTTAGTATAAAAATTTTAAGTTATACAGCCATACACTGTAATTTTCTCTGATCTGGCCAAAATTTTTAAAACTTATAACAGGTTATTTATCTTGTTTTCAGATTTATTATCTACTTACTGGTTCTGAGATGCTTAATTCTAGTCTAGGGGTAGTTTATTTTAAGATAACTTGTCAAGTAAAATTATCTTGCTGCATGGACAGATAATTTCACTACTTTTAAGTCATTTTCTGATAGATTTAAGTGTTTATATCTTAAATTTTGGCCCAGGTTTTTTGCAGTGCAGTATCTTTGACCAAGACAATTTTATGGAACAGCAAAGTAGTCATATCTACCCCTGAAACTGGTTATTAAAATATAATATCTTGAAAGCCTGGATACTGAATTTTAAATACATGTTTTATTCATATTTAATATCCTGCTATTATATCTGTAAAACATGTATAAGTTAAAGCTCATCTTCAGTGTTTCAAGCAACCGGTTCTCTCATTGTCCCATTCTTAGATGTGCTGGTGCTGTGGATTGTCCATCAAATACTTGTTATTGCTTTATCTGGAATGTTTCACAGTATGGGATTAAACCTTTTTTATCTTCATGGAGACCAAACCAGACCAAGTTACAGGTCAGATCTGTGGAGAAATAACCCTGCTCACAGTCAGAATACCTGTTTTTTGAGGTATTTTTGAGCAATAAAACCATCTGTAATGGAATAAATAAGGTAAGGTAGAGCTGTTTAATGTCACACTGTGGAACATTCCAGGCATATCCATAGAAACAAGCAGGTGACGTTCAACTCGCACTCAACCAAAGTTACATAGTGCACTTTTAAAAACGTGTTTCTCATATCGATTCCCAAACTGCAAGGACTTTTTGACTGAATAAAAACTAAAGGTTCCTATTAAGCCAAAGATGTTAATTTTGTCTTCTTATATACTTTAACTTCTTGGATTCTTTTTAAAGACAATACAGTAAAGTGTATTTTACCTTGTTGACATGTTTCGGCTGCTGTATCTTCAGAACTGTCCCCGTTGTTGGTGTTGCTCAGACTGACCACGCCTCCTGTCGCTCGGTGTTCTCCGGAGGAGGGTGTCCCAGGTGTGTGAAAGGAGGAACGCTCCATCATCACGGTTAATGCTCCGTGCCTCATGTCCTGATTTCAGTGTCCTCCCTGATCCAGCGTTTGAACTTTTTGTTTTCCGATCCAATGACCCGAGCTCCGTCCCAATCCATAATTCCTTTTACAGTGCTCTAATATGGCGGATTTTAGGTTTTCCTGTTCTGCTTTATTTTTTTGTGTTCTGGTGAGTCTTCTGGATGTTTCCAGTCAGTTCTGAAGATGGCTTGCAGCTCACAGACGAAACATGTCAACAAGGTAAAATACACTTTCCTGTATTGTCTTTGAAAAGAACCCAAGAATTAAACTACAGGTTCCTACTACACATTTTTCCTTCATGTATATAGCTGAGATATATTTTTATTACTTCATTTGTACATTTTATTACTTTTTTACATTTACTTTTACATGTACGTTTATATAAGTGTGCCTCATTTAACACCGCTCTCGCTATTTTTACTACTTATGCTTTAGAATTTATTATTACCATTTCTCTTTTGTATTATAATCTGAAGTGTGAGCTACTGTGTCCAAGTAATTTCCCTTGTGGATCAATAAAGTTTGTCTAAGTCTAAGTCTAAATCTATAAATCCTACTATAGATCCGCGCCATACAACGCCATGTAATCTCCAGCTTGGCGTTTGACCCTTAATGGCGAACGCAGCCGCGATCCGATTTGGGCCGGTTTCCGCTGAGACCTGGCTTCGCACGGGGGGCTCAGTTTGGGTGACTGAGTCCGAGGTCTTTGGTGTCAGACGGCTGCAACGATTTAGCGCGGTGGGCAGCGTGGATTACTCTGCGGCTCCAAAATCAAAAAGCTCTACAGAGAAATGTAGCTGTGTGAAGTAAACAACGCGAGCAGGCAGCCGGCACACCCAGGCAGAAATCTGAAGGGAGATGGGAAGAGGGGAGCCGGCGTGATTTGAAAATGGAAAAGAAAAAAGGTTGGGTTGCGGTGATTTTTCGGAGACCGCATGGGAGGAGAGGACGATTTGAATGGATGTCAGCTGTGAAACACTTTTGATTAGCGTGTTTTTGAGTTTCAGAGGTGGGTAGGACTCGGTTAGGTTTTACTTGAGTAACTTTTTAAAGAAATTGCACTTCTCTAGCAGGGTACTTTCACTCCTACTTGAGCAATATTTGTAACATTACTCCTATTTAAGTAAAGAATTTGATTAAATTGATTGATTGTGCCTATCCTTTGAAAATACCAGATTTTGGGGCATTATTCAGTGTTTTTTCATGTTCCATTAACTTCAAATTATCGATTAGATAATGTCCCTACAATTACTCTTTTAACCCTTCCAGACCAGCAAATATGTTTTATATAACCACACATAAATTTCCAACCATAAAAGATAGAAACTTACTTTTTTCCCCATTTGAAAGATAAGAATTTTGGCTTTCTGAGCATACTTCCGGCATTATCCTACGTCACTCCCACGTTGCGTGATGACATCGGGAAAACGAGTGTCCAGTAGGAACTTTGCAAGTGCTCCGTCCATTTTGATTGGCCCAAACTTTGCCAAAGAGTGTAGTGAGTCAATATGGTCGACTGCTCTGAGCGTCTGTGTGCATAACAATTTTAAAAGTCGCTCTAAGTGCAGTTATTTCTCAAATAAATGGCAAATTACGCATCTTGGCCTGCATAATTGTGCATCCCTTGTTATTTTAATTTGAAAGGTTTATTTTTATCACAGTATGCATCTCATGGTACGATATTTATTGTGATATTTTAGAGTGACAAATGTAATTATAGACACTTTTTTGCTTTTGAAATACCTTGACAAGATTTTGGTGCAAATTATTACAGTCAGAATCTCAAGAATTCAAGTAAAAAAAACATATCTCTTCATGGTTTTGCTGAAATGAATCATGGGATATGTAGTTCCCGATGTTTATTAGCTGTTCCTACTAAAGAACAATGCATTTAAGCAAAGAATTCGATATACTGTGACAGCTCTCAATATTATTGTGAGACTTCTGATGATACGATATCACGATATTGTGAGTGGCTCTGTGCCCTGGACCTGACACAAGCTGTTTACATGACCAATAAAGTCATGTGGCCATTGCACTTATTTTTGTTTTGAGGCAATAAGGATATTTTTAGTTTACTTACAGACTTGATATTTTGCACTTTTGTAGCTAAGACCCTAAATTAAGCTTTTTTTATGTCCAAAAAGTTGTTTATATATGTTTGATTTGTGTTTTGTATTTCTGGTCCTGTAGCTTTAATTATAGCCGTATGACACAACTACAGCAGCAGATTGTGAAATAACAAGTTGTACTGAAAAAAAGGATGTATAAAACTTCATTAAGGGGTAAAAGGGGGAGTTTTAAATGCAAAATTAAGAAAATCTAGGCGAGGACAGATGTACTAAAAATGCCCTCAGCATCTTGGACCACTATTTTGTAATTCTACTTGGGTAATATTATTTTGAAGAAACATTACTCCTCCTCTAATGAGTTTATACTGTTTTTTTCAGGGACCTGGACGAACACATTTGAGTTACAAGAGAAAATATGATTTGGTTGGGCTAGTTTTCAGCTGCAGGCTCACGTATGATTGGAATTTGTTTTGATAATTCCACTAACATTTAATTCAGTGTTTAGCTAAATGGCTACAAACAAAATAATTGGTATCGTGGCAGGGTTTTGAAAATGACTTAAGAACGGCTGTCGAATGGTCTCGATTTCAAAAACATTGCCTACCTTCCTCTGAAACTTGTCTGATCAAATTCTAGCTTCTTCGAATGGTCTCTATGAAAGTTTTCTCATAAACTCATTCAGCTCATTATGGCTCTCGTTTCCTCAAACATATTACGATTTTGATTTGAACAAAAAGAACTGGGTAAAATATCTAATTGTAATTTTTCTGGCAATAAAAGGATTCTGTTTCAAGCTCATATTTTAAACATTTTCAGATGAATTGACAAAAACTAACTAAACTAATGTGATGATATTATAAAATTTGTACAGATCTAAACTACAGGGTCAGCAATTTATTACACAAAATAAGACAGGAGATTTTGTTGTTTGTGGAGGAAATGATGTTGCTTCAAAAATTGCAGCTTTTGCGATTTGTTCATTCTGACTCCAACTCTTATTACTTTATTTTTCGGACTATAAACACACCAGATTATAAGGCGCAATATCAATAATGTTGAATTCTCTCGTCTATTTTCATACATAAGGTGCACTGGATTATAAGGTGCGTTAAACGAAACAAACGGACGACACTTGACACCACGATCCATTGGCAGATCGTGGCGTAATTCGCCCGGTGTTGCCTCCCTGTCTTGGTGAATGTTTATTATGAATTTGAATGTGGGTGGATTATTTAAGTGCGAGGAGGACTCAAATATACATTGAGTTATAATGTGTTTATTGCAGCTTTGTGCACATTTGTTTACATTTTACAGAAACAAAACTTAGAACCACATGGCTAATTCGCATAAACTGTAAGTGCTGGAAAAACAGCTCACTCCTTGTGTGCTGATGCGGTTCAGCTTCTGTTGGACCAAAGGACATGACTAAAAGGACATGACTTTGCCTTTTACTCCGCGAGGCTCCGCGAGGCTCCTGCCTACGGCACCCGTAATGCTTCGACAATCCATCAAGCGCTGTGGCTCCGTAGATTACCAAAGTCGTACTAAAACATTTTGACAGATTTTTGAGCACCATGCACCACATAAAATCACTTCAAGGTCAGTAAACACAGGAATTAATACATGAGGTGCACCAGACTATAAGGCGCACTGTCAATTTTTGGGAAAATTGAAGGATTTTAAGTGTGCCTTATAGTCCGAAGAATATGGTAAATAAAATAAAGTTGCAATTTAAGCTTGGTTCAATATTAATTTTGCCTTATACACACTTCTTTCCTTTTTTTTAACTAAGATATGAGTCTGGTCACAATTTAATCTCTCTGAGTTCAGATGGGTGTGATTGACAGGTGGATTGGCCAATCAGAGACATGCATGGTCTGTATCAACAAATATGGTTGCTTAGGAATTTAAAAAGTATCACGGAGGACTGAAAAACCCTGTGGATTTCACTGATAAAGTAAGGTGAGAGGGTTGTGAATGATAGACCAATGAGCTCCTTCGTTTCACATGCATCATTGGAGGAAAAAAAGAAAAAGAAAATATCAGCTTGCACAATCACATTTGGTCAGACTCGAGAGGTGACGAAGACCGCTGGGACCAGACTCGTAATAATCCTGGCACACATTCATTATCTTGTCATTTCTCCACAAACCTTCCATTCAAAGGTCCATCGTGGGAGACAAATGTGCACGTTTACCCTGTCCATTGTGGTAACTCTAAATAAATGCCCGGCTGGTAGTTTGGGCACGCTCCCTCCATCTCTCATCCACTGCACTTATCTCCCCTCCGTTGGCTTTGCCCCGGCCCCTGAGCGCTCCGTCCATCCATCTCCATAGCCGGGCGCGGTGTGGTGAGTCAGCTGTCAGCGGGCCCTCCAGCTGTGGCCCCAGCTGTAGGGGCCAGATGGGCTCGTCACTGCCCCCAGCGCAGAGCTCGGTCCTCAGCTGTGTGAGTGGGAGAGGGCGCCCTGAACCTGGAGGACTCTGCGGCTGAATCTTGTTTTGACAACCCCGGCCAGGAGGATGCGGCGTAGGCATGGTTCTGGAGGAAAAATAAGTTTGAAATGTCAGCCAAAACAAGGGCTTAGAGCGTTTCCTGTTGTGCAAAGTGAAGATTAAATTAATGTTAGTGAAAATGTGTTGTTTCACATGTTCATTAATTTAACCTCGTGTGTATTTAAAGCAGGGCTGCAAGATTAATTGCAACTGAATAAAAATCATAGTTTGAATGGACACAATTAGCAAACTGCTGCAAGTATCATAATTTTATCCAAAATTATAGACAAATTATCTTGTGTTATTTTTCTAATTCCGTAGTTTAGATCTGTACAAACATTTTATTCATCTGGACACTGTTGAAATATGAACTTTGTGAACGGTATCCTACTATTTGAACATAAATCTCTAATCCAATTTCTACTCACTCACACACATACATTTGAAGAACAGTTAACATTAGGACATAGGACCTCTTTTCCTAGTGACCCAGAGTGTTGGAAACGTGTGCTGACACTTTTTAAAGTATTCCATCCAGTCCTTGTATTTGCAGAGGTCGCTGGTGCTAGACTAGTGCATGTCAATGGCCATAGTTATCCTGCCACTAAAAACAGTCTCACCCACTCCACAAAACACCTGAAGCAAATATATTATTACACCAGACTGTCCATGTAAATGTCTGTGTTGATAGAAAAATGTTTGAAATAAACTAACCTTGCATCGCATGAATCATTGCATATTGAGGGACTATTTTCTCATATATCAGTCCACCGCTGCCAAGCTTTCTATCAGGAAGCACAACTCGCTGCTGCTCAGACATAAATCCTTCAAAAGCAAGGTTGGGTTTACTTCTAAAATTATTCTATCAACACAAACATTCACATGGACAGTCTGGTGTAATAATAGATTTGCTTTGGGTGTTTTGTGAAGAGGGTAAGACTGTTTTTAGTGGCAGGATAACTATGGCCATTGATATGCACTAGCCTAGCACCAGTGACCCCTGCAAATACAAGGACTGGATGGATTTTTTTTTTTTTTTTTTAAGTGTCTCCACACGTCTCCAACACTCTGAGTCACTAGAAAATGAGTTCCAAACTGTCTCTTTAAAACCACTGCTGCTTCACTGTGGCCTCATCTGTCTCCCATCCAAGCAGTGACCAAGCCCAAACCTGGCAAGACACTGCAGGTGAAAAGGAAAAAAAATCTTAAATTTAAAGATAACAATTTGGAAGTTTGTCTGTAGTTTACTCACATGAATGTAAGAAAAAAAAGGTATTACAAGTTTTTCATCATGTGATGTTTTCCTTGTAAAAAATAAGCCTTTTTATATGTAAATACAGGCAGAAATGACCATTTTGGGACATTCAAAACAGAAACATGAAAAGAGCCTGTTTTAAATTACTTGCTAGTTTTTGTTGATACATTAGATAGAAAAATAGATAAATAGATCTTAGTGAAAAATGTGCATACAGTTTATCTCATTTCTGAGGGTTAAAATGTAGGGATGTAACGATATCCAAATCTCACGGTATATTTATTTTGATATTTGTGGATTCTAAAACTGTGAATATGCTGCTTACTTCTTTAAAAACACTGATACTTTTAATGGTACTGTTGTAATATGAAGAATTAAGATTTAAAAGTGTTAATAGGATCATGGTCTTTGTAGTTTTTTTTTTAGCTATTGCTGCACCATAATGAATGAAGAGACTTCGACAGAGAGTTCGATATATATCACAATATTTCAGTTTTATGTTACATCCCTATTAAAATGTGACAGACTTTGAATCAGATATCAAAAAATCCTTCAGTACATTTGGTCATAATCTTGTTAAGCATAAGATTGGAAACTTTGGTGGGTGTAGGAGCTATTTTAAGGGGTGATCCTTACATCCCTGCAATGCGTTTTGAGAAATCTGAATTTTCAATGTGCCATATAACTCTAACTCAAGTTGAATAAATTAAATATTAAAACATCTTTCGGTGCGGAGTGCAGTATTATGTTGTTTCTACATGAAAACTTTGTATGCGAAAAGCCCGATCTGACCAAAAAACAAAACACTGAAAAGATGAAAATGAGTTTTGCCTGCAGTGTCTTGCCTTAACAAGTCAGAGTTGAAACGGCAACAAAAAAAATTCTGCCTTTCAAACAGTAAAAAGTCCTCAAAGTGAGCACTAAACCCACAAATACCTCTCCATTACAATGATATCCCCATTTTACTCTTCCACAAACTTCGCGAAGGTGATTTACAGGTTAACTTAAGACCTGCAAATGAGTCTTTCTGCGCGCCATTGTGAAGGTAATAATCACACGACCGGCTCAGAGGTTGGCGGGGAGGGAGCGCCGCGGCCTAAGCCATCTCCGAATAATGCTCGTTCGCGGTAATCTCCGGCACACACGGGGAAATTTTGACAAGGATTTAGAGGACTTTAAATACAGTTTCTATACGCAACCGAGGCCACGACAATAGCTCTGGAGATGGGGAGGGGCTGGTCGTCTGGCAGGAACAGTAGTGCGCATGAAGAAACAAGTCATCAGGTTTGTACCGGGAGACAGATTGCATTGCTTTGGTTCTGTAATTTATCCAATCAGAGGTGAGTAGAGTAGCTAAAGATTATGCTCATGTAGGAGTAATGCAAAGTAATAACTGAAATAGAAGGTAAAAAGTAAAAAATAGTACTTGGGTAAACTACTTCTCAAAGGTACACTCCGTAACTTTTTTAGACTGGGGGTCTGCTACCATGGAGACGCTATAGTTTTGCCTGTAATCTTACACAATATGATATAAAATTTATATAAGACGCGTTTATTCAATCATGAATGTTTTTATGCTTAAAAAAAAAAAACATTCTTACAGTGAGTGGGATCACCTCTTCACAAATCGAAGATGAGAAGATTGAAAAGTTTAAAGGGACAGTCCAGAATTTTGGACATAGGACCTCATTTCCTAAGCTACGTTTACACTGAAACGAATCACTGTATCGGAAATGATCCAGACTTGTCATTTCTGTGTCCGCAATCCTTCTCTATCCACACAGCTTTGAGCACATTTGTTTACGTTTTACAGAAATGAAACTTTAAACCGCATGGTTAATTTGCATAAACTAAGCGCTCAATAAACAGCTCGCTATTGTGCACTGAACCTTGCATTTGCAGGATTTCTGTCTGAGCAGCAGCAGCAGCGGATTCTACTTCCTGATAGAAAGCTTGGCAGTGGCGGACTGATGTCCTGGGGGCCATATGCGGCCCTTTAATAGTTTTAGTCCGGCCCACCGAACTTGAATAATAGTAATGATCATTTTCAGTGTATTAAAAGTCAAATTCAATAAATAGTAAATACAGTGGGACTTGAAAGACAGATATTTTGTTGTAATGCTTTGCAATGATTTTCAATGATGGGATATTTCAATAACATGGGATATGTTTTCTTCATATTCCATGTTATTTTTTCTCTTGAATGAGGTGGATTACCAAAAAACTCCATCCATCTGCTCCTGGTCCGGCTCTTCTGTCAAATGTTAGAACCATTTGTGGCCCACGAGTCAAAAAGTTTGCCTACCCCTAACCAAGCTCCTATCTTACCAGCAAAGTTAAATTCCGCTGCTGCTGAGAAAATACTCCCTCAACATGCGATGATTCATGTAAAGTATACTTTATTGTGTATTTGTCAATGTTGGCCAAATTCCAAATCATACTGGAATTTTCTGAGTAAATGGAAATATGGACATGTAAAAGATGTAAATGATGTAAATGTAAACTTGAGAACTGCCCAGATCTGAGCCTTATGTGCAGCAAAAGAAGTGAATATATATGTCATCCAAGCCGACAGCAAGAAGACTCCAAGATATAAGTTACTGAAGTAAATGAAAGTGAGTGCATATGGCCCAGCTCTGATCCGTATGTGAGGCAAGAAAAAGTGAAGATATGTCACCCAAACGGACAGCAAGAAGATACTGTAGCCACGGCTTATTTCAGACATAATCCCCTTCTCTTCTGATTCTCCGTCACAAGTCCGCCCTCGATAACTGCAAACGGCTATCGATTTAGACCCCAGATTCGAAGCGCTCAGAGAGATCAGCGCGCTCGCAACAATGGGAAATTTGCAGGGACCAGATCGGGTGAAAGAATTATTTTTTAGGCTTATCCGCAAGAGACGGTATCATCCAAAGCTGATAGCAAGAAGTAGTCGCTAAGGCAGTGGGAGTAAGAAGACGGGACATCAGACGTGAACTGTGATTCCAAGTTTGAGTATTTGAAATGCAGTTGTGTATAGTTCTGGTAATTGAACAAAGTTGGGTAGTACTTGTACTCTAATTTGAGTATTGAATATTTTTACTGAAGTAACAGTACTTTAACTTGAGTGAAAGATTTGGGTAACACTTTATTTTAGGGTACACTTATTAACATCTAACTACCTGCTCATTAACATAGTTGTAGATGGTTAATTTCCAATCCAATCCAACTTTATTAATATAACACATTTTATAAACAAAACGGTTTCCAAAGTGATTCAGATACCAATGCAAAACATTTTACTCTAAAAAAAAAAAATGGCAGAATTATGTTTCAACCATAAGGAAACTTAATAGAATAAATAAAATAATAATAATTTGTCATTAATTAGTATTTATTAATGTCTAATTCCCCATAAGCTTATTCTGCTATTAGTTAGACATTTACAAAACTTTAATAAAAATACACTCCTTATTACTGCTTATTATTATGATACTAGGCCATTTTTGTCTTGGTTTTAATAAGCATGTTGTTAAGGACTAGTTACACAAGAAATTTAGTTTTTACTTATTTGCACTTAATAAATTTAGCTTAATTCATGGACTCTATGAACACCTAATATAGACTGTTTTATTACATAAGAGTAAGCTAAATTTATTTAGTGCAAATAAGTAAAAACTACATTTCTTGTGCTACTAGTTCTTAACAACACGCTTATTACTAAAGTGTTACAAGTGTTACGACCCAAAAGATTTGAGTCCCAACATATTTAGGAAAGGACACGGAAACCAAAGTAGAATTTTAGAGTTCTTTTATTTTTGTTTGTGCAGCGATGTTTAAACCCAAAAAAGAAACCCTACCCGTGCCCAAACCAAAAGTAGCAACGGACAGGTGGACCTGGTGAGCCGGCCAAAAGGAACAAAAGGGTGTGACACCGGGCCAACCCTGTACAGGGCCGTAGGAGCCGGTGCCAGCACCCGTAACTAAAGACAAAAAAAACCCAACAGCCTAAACCCAACAGAAAAGCGAAAACAGGACAGCCGGTCCCACCAGGTCAAACAAAAGGCTAACGGCTAACAAAAGCTACCAAAACGAAGAAGCAGGGGAGCCAGCAGGGCGTCTCCCAGCGCAAGGCGTGCGCGCTCCGGTACCTGCGGCGGCGGACGAGGAGGAGAAGAGAGCGAGAGAGAGCGAGGCGGCGCCGGGCTCGCGCATTTAAGGCCTCCTGCCGGAAATGAGCCCAAAAAAGACTGCAAAAACATAATTAACTTATAAGAACAAAACTAGGCAGAAATGCTACAAAAATATAAACAACAAAAAGAAAGCAGGGAAAAACCAAAAAGTGCCCAAACGTAACAACAAGAATCATAATTCATGGACAAAAATGACTTAGTATCATATTATTAAGCAGTAATAAGGAGTGTATTAATAAGAACGTGTTGGTAAATGTCTAACTAATACCAGAAAATCTTATGGGGAATTACCAAGCATGGGTTACTCTTTCCACTGTGAGTAAGGCTACGTTCAGACTGCAGCCTGAAGTGACCCAAATCCGATTTTTTTCACTCCTATGCGGACTGTATCTGATCTTTTAATGTCAGTCTGAATGACACAGATTGTTTTTTTTTCAAATGCGACCCAGGACACTTGGATATGTGCTCCTAAAACTGATACATGTCCGATCTTTTGACGCGTGACTTCAGTCTGAACGGCCAGGTCACATTCATCCCACCTACACGTTATCAACAAGAGAGTGTAAAGTAAGAGCTCACAAATGTACACAAACGTTCTTCTCGTCAAATGAAAATTGTGTCTGAACTCCGTGTGAGTGAAGCAGTGAAGCACAGATCAATCCCACCGCTCTTGGCTGCGACTCTGCACCAACACGTTCTTTCTTCGGACGTTGCTGCCACTGCCCCACAAAACGCCACGGCCAAAAACCTCGCCCTTCTCCTTCTCAATCTCCTCCTTAACAACAAATAAGATGTACATGTTCTGGCTCCGGTACGACAGCAACTTTAAAAATCTCGCGTCCATGTTTAGGCGACTTCCATAAACACTGAGTTTGCTCGCTGTGTGTGACGTCATCGTGTCCTCCAATGCAGATGTGGGACACTTTTGGGGCATTTAAAGTTCACACTGGAGATCACATACAAGTCGTATTTAACTGGAAATGTGAACGACCTCGCAAAAATATCAGATTTCACACAAAAAAATCCAATTTGAGCGTTAAGCCCTGCAGTCTGAACGTAGTAAAAGTCAAATCAGATGGTGTAATCCTTCATTCTTCGAGTAGTAGTTCAGAGTAGAGAAGGTTTCAGTGTTGGTCATCTGGACAATGCTTTTGCAATCAAAATATTATGACATGTCAGCTCCCGTCCAGAAGCTATTTCAATTTCAATTTGAAACGGTTTCAAATTTTAATTCGAAAATGGCTTCCTGATGGTTGCAGAAATGTCTTGATAGGAAAGACTGTGTGCAGATGACCATCGCTGAAACCTTCTCTACATTTAAAATATTAATAATTGTACATATTTAATGATTTGACCATTTGTGGTTCTTGCACTGCTCCTTCAGGTATGATTATATCTCTCCTTTGAAAATACCAGATTTTGTGCATTATTTAATATTTTGTCCTTCCAGTTCCATTAACTTTAAATTATAAATCAAATGTTAGCTCCAGACAGTTCCTCTTAGTTGACGTGTACTTTTCGCAGGTACTTTCTCACTCTTGAATCCTTTCTTGGACCACTACTTCTACTTGAATATCATTTTGAACATACTTGAGTGCGATTTCTGGCCACTCTGCCACCTCTGGGATGAAAACAAAATGGCATATGCTTGGTTTTAACACGTAACGGGGAATACGTTGAGTCCCGCGGGAGTGTTGACGATACTTTAACGGCAAGGACAAGCAGATGTCTAATCAAACCTCAGGCATTCTTCATAATAACAATGATTATCGAGTGTCAGACGGAAGATAAATCGTATGGTCTTCTAACGGCGAGCGTGGGGCCGCTGAGGATGACACCAGTAAATCAATGTTAGCGATCCTCAAGTGGTCATTTGCTAAAAGGTCAAGATTCATTAAGGAGTCAAGGTGCACGATGAGTTTGTGCGTGTATAGTATAATGAACTTCACATGTAAACAGTCAGACACACTTTCACGGACTAGTCGCAGAGTTTTTCGACCTTTTTTGAGTCATGGTCAGTGTTGGGAAGGTGACTTTTAAAATGTATTCCCCTACAGATTACAGATTACATAGCCCAAAATGTAGTTTGTAACGGAATCCATTAAATTTCTTAAGGTGAGTAACGTAATCTGAATACTTTGGATTACTTGATTTGCTGTAGAGAAGCAAAGACTACGATAGACTACCTGGTTTAGTTTTGGTTTAGTTTTGGTTTAGACCTGGTTTAGACCTGGTTTAGTCCTGGTTTAGTCCTGGTTTAGACCTGGTTTAGACCTGGTTTTAGTCCTGGTTTAGCCCAAAATTTAAAAACAGGAAAATACCGCCATGTAATCCATTTATTTCAACAAAGTAACTGTAATCCAATTACCACTCACTGAAACAGTAACTGTAACTGAATACAGTTACTCATAAATTGTACTCTGATTACGTAACTCCGGTACATGTAATCTGTTACGCACCAACACTGGTCATGGTACATGTTTTTGGTTGAAATGATTTTGCGACAAGGTACCTGTGCTAAAATATGAATGAATATCTGATTAAATAACATCAAAAAATTGGTGAACTGAATCTGGTTCTTTAAATTTGGCAATGGAAATTATTGTGCTTTCCTTTTTGGATCGAAAATGATGGGATATTAAATTAAAAATGTGGATAATTATGTTAAATAAGAATGTTTGTCCACTAATTCGAAGGTTGACGGCTGGTTCGAATCTCGCTCTCGACATAAACAACATCGGTAGAGTGGTCAAATCCGTTGACCCACAATTTGCTGGTGCAATTTCCACTCAGATGAAACTGTCTTTGTGTGTCTTGGGCAAGACACTTAACCTTCCTCGCCCCCACACCACATTCATTCACTGGTGTATGAGTGGTTCCTTAATGTAAAGTGCTTTGAGTGCCTTGAAGGTGGAAAAGCGCTATATTAAAAAACTGACCATTTGCCATTAGTGTTCCCGAGCACCCTGGTTGAAAATCAATGGATACATGGATGAGTTGTATAAATGGTTATACAAGGGCTGCTTGATTATGGAAAGAATCATGATTATTTTGGTCAATATTGAAATCACGATTGTTGAAACACTTATTTTTTTAGTTACACGATGTATTTATTCAGCATTTTTCTCTCTCTCAAAACAAACAAACAAACAACACTTATTATTGATAAGATATGCAAAACATTCAAATTGAAAATAAATAAATACAGGCTACAAATATGAACCTTAGAACCATAGAAAAACATAATGTACCCAAACAAATCATATCCAAAATAAAATATATATCCAGCTGTTCTACAATCTCTATATTTAAATAAATATACTTATTTACATAAAACATATCCCAAAGTAAACTTTGTTAAGCTTTAAATTGTTTCAACTCGATTATATGAGTTTGTAGTTTATGTTTGACACACAAATCGAAATCGAGATCAAAATTCAATGAACTGTACAGGCTTAAGTTATATTTGATGTTATAGTGTGGTCTTTCCACAACTGTATATCTATTTTACAGTACAGAGATTTGTGTGAAATTTGAAATAGATCTGTATTTTACCAGACTTGGGACTGGCACTAAAGCATTGGAAGTTGTAGCTTGATAGTCAATAAAGTACAGAAAAGAAAAAGAAGAAGAGCTGTTGTGGACACACAGACACTTTACAGAGCATTATTCATTCACTTGATACCTGTTGGTGATAAGCTACTATTATGTAGCTACTATTGTAGCCACAGCTGCCCTGGGACAGACTGATTGAGGTGCAGCTGCCAATCGGCGCAATCAGTCCCTCCAGCCACCACTCATGCACACACCACTTTCATACTAGCCAATGTGAAGGACACAACAACAGTTTTTGTGACTGGCGCCCCCTTGTGGCACCTGGTATTCCAGGTGGTCTTCAATCCAAGTACTGACCAGGCCTGGCCTTAGGTTCTGAGATCTGATGAGATCAGAGTGGTAGTAGTAGTAGTAGTAGTAGTTGTAGTCGTTTGTTTTTTTGTTGTTGTTGTTGATCCTTTCATGAAAATGCGTAGTATTACAACAACTAGCAATTCATAATGTAAATAATAGAATTAATTTCCATGATTAGAAATGAGCAGATATGAAAAAAAAAAAATCTTGTTTCAGAATAGGCTCTATTCACAAACATCTTCCCGGTTTATGACGTCATGTGTAGCATCTGTCTCAAATCCAACCCACATTAAAATACCATCACCCTTCCATTCTGCGACTCCCCAAAATGTATAACCAATGAAAATAAACCACTGATTTCCTCCTTTGAGACCAATTGTCCAAGCGTAAACATTTTCTCTACGCTCCCAATGTACATTTTGGGAGATCCGCTTGCAGAAAACACACTTTATTGGCTGGTTTTGACTGAATTTGTCTCTCTGCGCCTGGAATACGACGCACTGTAGTCCGCCTGGAATTGGGATTTCAGAGTTAATGGACAGGGTGACTGCTGGCTCCTCAATATGTCAGACTACGTTACACGCTCGGCACACAGAAGAAGAGAACGGGGCCAGAGAGGGCCTCCGAAAAATCTCTCAAATATTCACAAAAATATACGGCTTTGTCTTAGGGGCAAAAAACAACTCTGAAAGCCTGATGGAAAATAACCGCTTTGATTGGTCGCAAAAATACCGGAGGGAAAGGAAGGGGAATGACCTTTTCGACAGACAGGAAACTTCAACTTAAATGGATCTGTAAAAAAAAATAATAAAAGTTTGTGGGTAAAAGGAAGTGAACTTTGTTGAAGAGTAATTCATTGTGCGTTTGAAAGCTGAACCTTTCAGTTTGTGGGTAGATGGTTTAACTGACTGCGGCACTGTGACCTCAGATGTTTGAACTTGATGTGTTAAAATGGGTTTATAGGAGCTGTGGGTTGGATCGCTCGTGTTTCTGTCCCAAACCCCAACTGTTGCATATACTGTGGTGTCCTTGGGCAAGGCACTTCATCCACCTTGTATGTGTTTGTATGATTATGGTGGACTGTAGGAAATGGCGCTTTTAGGAGTGAATTTGGAGTCAGGGCCATATTAGGAATAACAAAATAGCGAAATAAAAAACATCAGTATCATGTAGAACGGGTTAATATGAATATTTTAAAAGGACACGGCTCTTTGCAGGAGTTACAGACGAAAGGGTCACAATTTTTCAGTCAAGTCAATTGAAAACAGTCAAAGGAGCTGGATGCGTCCCCATGACCACTACCTATTTGGAATGTGGCAGCTAGCGGATGAACTATGTCCATTTATATCAGGGGTCATCAAAATAAGGCCCGTGGGCCAACCCCAGCCCTCCGCGCCACTTTGATCAGTCACTCTCAAAGGCAATCCTCAAAAGTTGTCCTGGCCTATCTTTTTTAAATTACTTTTTGGCAAATTACAACACGTCTGCATTTTTTCAATATTTAAATAATTATATGACGTATTTACATTTGCTCCCGAATTTTCGTCCGCTGACAAGCTCGAAATCTGACAGTGACAGTCGACGCACGTGCAGAGTTCTGAAGTGCAGTGAAGAACAGCAAAAGGTCGAGTGTTAAAGTACAAAAAGTTGACAGAGAGAGTCCAGTTTTCAAAGAACAATGGACGAGCGATTTTTATGTTTTTTGGTTGAGTGTGAGGACTGTGCAGTTTGTCTGATATGTAAAGAAAGTGTGGCGGTTTTCAAAGAATATAATCTGCATCGTTAGGGTCAAACAACTCTGTTATACGGCTGACCCGACCCCGGCCCCCATCACAGTCAGGACCGATAATGTGGCCCCCAGAGAAAAATGTTTGGTGACCCCTGAAATAGACAATCAATACTAGCTTAGTATTGAAATTTTATATATGCATTTGGACAAGTATCACATAAAGATAGATGTATTAGATAGTGTTGACATCACAATTTGTAATACGGCCAAATAGTAATATTAAAGAAACTGTAATTTTTCCAGTCCAGTCTTGTCTTGAAAGGAATGTTTTTATCATCCTCGTAGTATCAAAGTCAGTATTAAGTATCTAGCTGTTTCCTTAGTAGGGATGTAACGATATCAAAACCCCTCGAAACAACATTTTCACGATATATATGCATCTCACGATTCGATATTTATTGTGATATTTCGTGGAGGCGTACAGAATTGTGAATCTACAATTTTTTTTTTTTTTTTTAAAAGCCTCGAAAAAGCCTTGATACTGTTATAATATGAAGAATAAAGAGTTAAACGTGCTTAAAATAGTTATTTCTTCATGTGGTCTGCACTGACAACACCAAAGAATCATGGTCTATGTAGTTCCCTCTGTTTTTTTTTTTTTGATGCACCACGGCAAGTCAAGTTTAAAGAATAAGAAACACATTACAATCACGACAGCACACATTAAAATCACCTTAAATATGAATTAAAGCAAAGAGACTTGTAATTCGATATATTGTGAGACTTTTGACGATGTGTTGTCACGATATTTCCTTAGTACTGAAATTGAGTTTGAAGTTTTTCTATTGCGACAATTACGATGAATAGATCCTAGCTCAAATACATTATAAAATACACCTCAAAATCCTGGATAGTGTGAAGATTTAAGGTGTTATTGGTCGTAGATGAGCAGCCAGTCTTTCTTCAGACATGGCAGTGGATGAATGATGTACAAAACAGTAAAGATATCCAGTTTCTACTACGATTTTCCTCCAGACGCGGTCATTTTGGATCTGAATATTCGCATTACTACGGGTTCCCTCTGAGTTCTCCGTCTCCCCCCACTGTCCGAAGACGTCGGCGTCTCCGGCTAATTGGTGAATCCATAGCAGATCCGAGGCAGCCCTGCGGTTAACTAATTGGCTTCTGCCCAGTGTGCACCCCCGCTTTAAAGCCATATACCAGCCGAGGAACCAGCCATTCAAAATGAGAGGTGGCTAGAGGAGTCGCGGAGTGGATTCAAGTAAGTTTATTGTAAAATCACTCGAGAAGACAAAGCGGAAGTACAAAGTAGTGGTCCAAGAAATGACTCAAGTGTAAAGAAATATTCAGAAAGAGTACTACTTAAGTGAGAGTAATTTAGTAGGGTTTAGAAGGACAAACATCAAATAATATCCGATGTTTTTAAAAGCTAGAAGGAGGAGAAAATGCTGAAGGAGCAGTAGAAGAAACACAAATGGTCAAATCGTTTCGTAAAGCTTTTTCACAACGGGAAGAGTGACCAAAACCTTTACTCTGCTGGTACACTGTTGTTAGATTTTATGTCTGTTGTTAAGCCTTTATAGTTATTTGTCATAGCTTTGATTGCATGCTCTTAAATTCCTGCTGTTGTTGAATTTTGCGTTACAACACTGGCGTTTCCCCATTGTGGGACAGATAATGGGCCATCTTATCTTATTTTAAAGGGACTATATGACTCTGTTTTTCAAATCTGTGTTAAAATGTGCGATATTTTCGACCGTTTCACTCAGCTTCAGCTCAAACTGTACGACCAAATTGCAGGGTTTTAAAGTTCACAGCCGGTGGATTTACTTCAGCAGTGCGAAACCCTCACGAGAGGCGACTGGATTTCAAACAGGTTTGGTATTTCTGCGACCTACAGTACGATTGCCGATGGGAAGCTGGTCGTGTGGTAGTAATCGCTTCTTGTTACTCCATGTTTACTACACAAAGCACGACACATGATTAAGATAAAACTTGATCCCAAATACAGTCGCACGAGTGAAAAATCGGCTCAAAAAGGGTAAAAAATCCCAGAGTGTACGCCCGGATTAAGGCAAGGCAAGTTTATTTGTATAGCACAATTCGTTCACAAAGTAATTCCAAGTGCTTTACAGAATAAGAAATACATTATAATCACTATAAAAACAAATCAAAACATCATCGTAAAATTAAAATGAGAGCGAGACATTAAATTGGAGAGATGAGTGCGGAATGAAAAATGAAAACCTTTCAGTCATCTGCAGCTAAACAGAAATGTTTCGAGGTTGGATTTAAACAGAGTCAAAGTAGAGTCTGTCTCACATCTTTAGGGAGACTGTTCCAGGTTTTAGTATTTCAGCCCTGGAATTGCAAATCTCTACTGAACTATAGGTAAAAGGGACTGTTATTACTGCTTCGTGACATCACAAGGTGGAACAAAGCATTTTGAGCTTTGAAGATGCAGACAGACCAATAACTCAAACATGTGTGAATGAAACAAAACACAACTCCAGGTCTGTTTTTGATGAGGTAACAAGATA
Source organism: Boleophthalmus pectinirostris (assembly GCF_026225935.1). Classification (NCBI taxonomy): domain Eukaryota; kingdom Metazoa; phylum Chordata; class Actinopteri; order Gobiiformes; family Gobiidae; genus Boleophthalmus; species Boleophthalmus pectinirostris. The sequence goes on along the minus strand of NW_026571153.1, from coordinate 4,988,663 downwards.
ATAACATGGCTTAAAGCTCACAAGAGTTAATTTTGTGTAATTGTTTGTCACAGAGAACCAGGAGAGGACCCAAAATGCGGGACTACACTTGAAATTCATTTGTTCGTTTTTCAAAATAAAACCCAAAATAAGAAAATGAAAACACAAATATTTTCTTTATTATTTTTCTCCAGAACCAAAATGGAAAAACAGATAACGATTTGTTTTGTCACTTTTCGATTTTGTGTTTAAATGAATAATGGAAAAAATGGATAACGGACTGAACCAGGACTAATCCAGGTCTGACTAGACCGGAACCAGACCGGGGCTGATATAGACGAGCACCAGGACAGAGACCGGGACTGAGACCAGAATCAGACTGGAACTGAGACCAGGACTGAAAATGGTTTAGTCCTGGTTTAGTCCTGTTTTAGGCCTGGTTCAGTCTTGGTTCAGTCCATATGCGGAGCAAAAGTCCGGCATCGCAGTTTAAGTCACGGAAACGGGAAACGGCTGTTATTTGTTTTTTCCATTATTCATTTAAACACAAAACTGAAAACTGAAAAAAATGAATCATTATCCTTTTTTTTTTAAATCTGTTGTAAACATTTTTTTTTGTTTGTTTGTTTTCTAATTTTTGGTTTTATATTGAAAAACAAATGAACAAATGATACACGGATTACTTCAGTTGTTTAATGTAACAAAACCAAAAAAAAAAAAAAAACAAATCCAAAAATAGAAACAACAACAGACATGATACTGACAAAACAATGGATCAGCAAAGGACAGAGGAGAACACAGTGTATATAAGCACACAGATACAAGTTTAACACATTAAGGCGGGGCAAACAATCAACAGACAGGAAGTAAAACTCAAAACTAGAAGCAGACAGGACAAATGTCAAAATAAAACCAAGAGCGCACACAATTAAAGGATAAGATACACCAAAATAAGCAAAAGGAACCACTACAAAACCTGAACCATGACAGTAATATAGGACTTTTAAAGAAGACTACTGTTACTTAAAAAAAAAGTACGGCTCAAGTTGGAGTAAAAGATATTTCACAATGTATTTGAGATCACTCTGGCAGATGGTTCACACTTTGCTGATTCCTTTTGTGTCAGGCTTTCCTTAAATAATTCTCAAATCGGCAGGCCAATTCCTTAGTAGTCGTGTTTAGAGCAATACCAAGTGTGAATAAAACATTTCACTGCGGAGAGCATCTGTAAATGCCAGCGCACAGCAGCGAGAGTCCGCGGCTTTTTGGTCTTTCACCACAAAAAACAACTGTTCACGCTTTAAGAGTCAAATGCCCTGTTAGAACCACGCTGTCGACCAAATTGCCTTTTTTTTTCCACAAGTTCCATTGAAGAAAAGTAGTGTATGTGGGAGCGAGCGGTGGCTGGAAGGTTTATCCATCATCGTTAAGGTCAGAGATTCTATCAAACTCAGACCAATTCATAATGTTTTTGTGTACTTTTTTAAGACACTTAACTTAATTTGCGTACGTATCGTCATCCCTACTGCTCAAAATGCTCAAAATTTCAATTTGTTTTGTCATGTAGTGGTAGTTTTCAGGTTAACAACTAACTTTTACCTTCTGTCCAGTCGAGTTTGGCAATTCCAGGGCTGAAATGATCGAAATTATTCCAGTGAAGGTGTGTGGTGTTTAAAAACGCAATGGAGCACGTCCTGTATTGCCGTTTGTGAGAAGAAGCAAAGTTTGTTGAAGAAGAATGACACACATCGCAACTCCAGGTCTGTTTGTGACGAGGAAACAACATTATAACAGAAAATATTGTAATAAATTCGCAGTAAGTAACAGGATTCCCGCTCTTTTTCGCTGGCAAAATTTCAAAACTTTTCCATGATTTTTTTCATGACGTAAAGCAAATTTGGAGGAGATGCCTATATTTGTTACACTATTAGCCTCGGTTAGGACAAGTTTAATGTTTGGAGGACAGTCAAAAATGCTCACGTTGCAGTATTTATTTCAATTTTATCGACTAATACTACTAATTTTGGTATATTTTTTAAATGTGGTAGAACGTTCATGAAGTAGTGCAGTACTTTTTAACAGATACTATTGCTACTTTGCTGGTTGCTTAAAAAATAATGTACATTTCGCTGATTAAATTAGCGTGGTATTTCTTTAAAGGTCCTACATTACACACAGGGTTTCCACTCTTTGCCACTGACAAAATTTCAAAACTTTTCCATGACTTTACGGCACCTACATGTGTAGAATTGATCAGACTTTTAGGGCTAAATCTGAAATGTGAACCCTTTCCACTCACCTTATGGTTTAGGATTATAGTTTTTTAACATTCAAAATCCTGTCAGTGCATTTATTGTCATCTGTTTAAAAAAAAAGGAGCAGAAGTTCAGACATAATCATAATAGCCTCGTGATAACTTAACAGAACGCTGTAGTTGCGACTTTTCCAAAACTTTCATTGAATTTACAACTAACTATTTCACCAAAATAGTTTCAAACAAAAGTCTGTTTTTGTTGTTGTACAGTTTTTCTTTGTGGTTGTCTGTTACGCTGAAAAACTCCACAGACCTGACTCTTGTTTGGCCTGGAGGAAGGGCTCCTCCTGCTCGTCTCCATGGAAATGTTCTTCTTTTGACTAGAGTGTTCACAAAATTCTTCATGGAGCAAGTTCTGAAATGTGTTTTTTAATCTCACCATGGAGTCATGCAGGTTACATGCCTCCTCCAGAAAGTTACATAGTGTAGCTTTAATGCAGCGGTGATTTTTGTGACAATTATTTAATGTTATTTTGAGTGATAAAGGGAAACCATATTCTGTACTTTCCTAGTTTGATGTTGAACTAGCACCAAATACTGTGCTCCAAAGTAGGGATGGGCATGATTAATCGATTAATCGATAATTGATCATTAAGAATTTCATCGATTACGTTAATTTTAATCGACAAACCGAATGTAGGTTGCTGTGCATAGTGTGACCAAACAGGTGTGTACATGTAGCTCTGCATCAGAAGGAGCGAGCAAACAGAAACATTTGGTCAGTCTGCAACGTACCGAAGCACAAATGTGTATTTAACGATGACTTATACAAGAAATTCCACGCTTTCCGTTGCATTCGGGACAAGTGTGAGTCCATGTGCACAGTGTATAAAGCAGCACACATATGTTTCAATGGATGACGAGTCCCCACCTCCCTCCCCCCGTACGGTGTCCTGGTTTTGACAAACGCAAATATGGTCACACTAACCTGTATTCCACTGAGTCATGTCTTTTAATCCGACAGAAGTTGAACCACATCAGCGACACAAGAGCTGTAGTTTTATCTTCACTTAGTTTATGCAAATTAGCGATGCGGTTTTAAGTTTTGTTTCTGTGAGAGTTGCACAAAACTGAATTAAACACATTATAATGTCAAACGGGCTGATGTGACTCTAGAGTCGTTACGGTTTATATGTCGTAAAGTTGAATTTATTTATGCAGATTAGTAGTGCAGATAGTAATAATAATGATGATCATTTTAATATAAAAACGTTAATGATTAATCGATAATCGATCGTTAATTCTTCCGACGATCGATTAAGAAAATTTCATCGAATGCTCATCCCTACTCCAAAGCAAGAGAAATGATCTGTTGAAGCACCAATGATCTGAGTGTGCTCTGCATTTTTTTCACTCTTAAATCACTAGCACTAGAGTCATGCTTGAGAAAATTGAAGTGGTTATTGGTGTAAGATATAAAAATATCACAACAGCAAAACATCCGCACAACCTTTATCAGAATCTCTCATTTAGTTATGAAAAACACAATCACAGCACTACACATGCCTCAGCAAGAAAATTCCGGCGATATGTGTGTAGAATCTCTCAGTCGTCCAGGTAGAATCCATGGCAAAGAAGAAATTCAATTTGTCAACTGGACAAACGTTTATTTAGATCGAAAACCACCAGATTTGAGTAGAACTGAAGAAACAGCTTGGATGAGCCGCGAAATGTTTTCAACTTAAATAAACGTTTGTCCAGTTGACAAATTGAATTCTCCTTTGCCAATATTCCTGCTACCAAAAGGCAAATCAAATAGCATTAAAAGCACCATGTATGCACTTTCAGATGAATTATCTGAAATAGAGAATAAAAGCTGATTTAAATTATTACTGAAACAATTCTTGGCATCAAATATGTTGGACAAAGTTATAAATGTACTGGATTGGATATGGCCTAGGGATATACATATGTACTGGAGATATTTTATGACTTGAAAGGTATTTATTAATTTTGTACTAATGAACGTTTAGATGTTGTCAGTGAAGGTACTGAAAGATTTAAATATTTTTGTGTAATTATTTCAGCAGCAGCTTATCTTCTCTAATACGCTGCAAAAAGGCTTGGCCAAAATTTAAGATATAAACACTTAAATCTATTAGAAAATGACTTAAAAGTAGTGAAATTATCTGTCCGTGCAGCAAGATCATTTTACTTGACACGTTATCTTAAAATAAACTACCTCTAGACTCGAATTAAACAGTCTCTGGTTAATGTTCATGGGCTGGAAATAAGTTAAAGTCTAAGTTTTAGATAAACACACGCGAAGTATCAAGCAAATCTATATCACTGAAACTAAAAATAAATGAAGTGTTGCAGGGGAAAACTACTGCAAATGGATTGTAGCTTCTTTTAAACATGTTTTACTAGTTGAGTCATGGAAGAAATAGAGTATGTGTGACATTTTTTAAGATTATACAGTTGAAAACAAGATGAATAACCTGATTTATGTTTTAAAATCTTGGCCAGATCAGAGAAATTTGCAGTGATCCTACAAATAAACAATAAACAATCAGATTTTTTTTCACTGCTGACCACATTCTTCTACGAAACAATGTCCACAACACTGCAGGCATGCAATGGACGACAACAATGCTCGAACATGCTTTTTGGCGCGCTATCTCCCACAAACATAAACAATAACTCACAGCTAACCGGCGCTAACCATCTGGACCCGTTTAAGTGCTTTGTGACCGGCGCGGCCTCGGCATTTTACAACAGCCTCGGCGCGCTCCTTTCCGCTTTCATAGCCTTAATGACACCACAACAGATAACGCCGCCGAGATCTCGACGTGATGGTTTTATCCCGAGGTGAGCTGGAGCATGTTGGGAGCATTAACCCTGACCCCACCTCGAGGTAAACACATCCTCATCCGTTTCGCCGAGACGTTTAAGGAAAAGCTGATTCAGGACGTAAGCGCCCCCCGCGGGTTTGGCTGTCGACCTGCGCTGTTAAAATATTCAGCATCTTAGGTGAAAGCGATCAGAGCTGAGTAATTAACAATGGAGAAGTGGAAAGAGGAGATTTTAAAAGGCGGAAGATTTTTTTTTTAAGATTGAATTATTGATTTAAACAGTTTGCAGACACCTTCGCTAGAATCATTTGATCATTTCAGGCCTTGAAAACCATCGTTACATGACATCACAAGGTGGAACAGAGCAGTTTGAGCTTTGGAGATGTAGACAGACTAATAATTAACATTTGTGAATGAAACAAAACACAACTCCACGTTTGTTTTTGAGCGATACAACAAACAACTTCACTTTGTCATTTTGTGTATTGTCACGTTTAGAACCAAAACATAGTTACACAAAAATGAAATATGATAAATTTCTTTTTTTGTATTTCCATTTAATATGTAAATTTATTCCATTGGTCATATTCTTTGAAGTAAGTTCATGTAAAATCAAAATTAGAATTATATTTGGAAAGGCACCATCATGAATTTACATATTATATTTACTAATTTCTCTATTGCTTAAATTTCAAGTTACTACATTTTTTAAGCACTATTAAGCAAGGAGAGGTTAAGAAAGCAAATGAAATAAATAGAAATAAAAAATATTGTAGCAAAAAATATATATATAATTTCTATATTGCTTAAATTTATTGCTATTTATTTATTTATTTTTTATTTTATGCACTATTAAGCAAGGGAAGGTCAAGAAAGCAAAAGAAGTAAATAGAAATAGTGTAGAATAAAATATTATAATTTCAATATTGCTTAAATTTCAAGTAACTGTAATTTATTTTGTTTATTTATTTACTTTTACACACTGTTAAGCAAGGGGACGTTAAGAAAGCAAATAAAATAAATATAAATTAAAATAGTGTAGCAAAAAAATAAAATAAATAAATAAATAAAAACAAGGTCTAACTGGCTGTAAGAAAAAGGGGAAAAAAACTAAACCAAAACAAAAACTATATATACTGCTATTTTTACTTGTTTGCTTTTGTAAGTCCCCATGAGCTGATTGAGGGAAAGCACACGCAGTCTGACTACAAAGTAACAGTAATTCTAATAGCATTAATCCGACATTTCAGGGTATGCTAATTAACTAGGACTGGGCAGGCGATTTTAACATGCAACGTCATTCAAGCCGTAACGTAATCAATGACAAAATGGCTTTGGTGATGAGAAAGCCGGATTGGAAAAGAGGAGAAAATGATTTACAATTCTCTTTCTCACCATCTTATTCTTGCCCCCCAGCTCTCGCTCTCCCTCCTTTTCCCCCCCTTGAGGATATATCATTTCACATGATTAAGATGTGTGCGACCTGCTCCTCCACTGATGCGAAACCGGAGACACCCCCGTTAGCTAGTTATCGCTCACCCAACCAGAATATGGGTCCAGCTCTAATCCCAGTTTTCTAATTGCCAAACAGCTGCAAATCTTTCATTGCAGGTCCAGTTCTTTCACGTAGCCTTGTAAGGCGTGCTGGCCTATTTTTGCAAACTTCAATGCTATCTTTTACCTTTAGTTCAGTAGGGATTGGGGCTGACTTTATCCAAATGACCATGATCGAACCACAGTGGAGCACTTCCTGTATTGCCACATTACATCACCACCCTTAGCTAGTTATCGCTCAGCCAACCAAGCAACGGGTCCAGCTCTAATCCCAGTTTTCTAATTACGAGAGCACTGTAAATCTTTCATTGCAAGTCCAGTTCTTTCACATAACCTTGTAATGCGTCCTAGTCTATTTCTGTCAAACCTCAGCACTATTAGCTTGTATTCATGGAGGCTTACACTAATGTATCAGCTAGCTTAGACACATCTGTACTTTTATTCTTTGAAGGCAGCTATCTTTTATTTCAATAGATCTTTTGCACTACCACTGGAAGTGTTCCGCTATAGGTTTGTGGAACTTCTGGTTAATGTTTTTTTGTGGCGAAATGTCTGTGGAAATGTCTTGCGTATTCTCCACAAGCTTCATAAATCTGCCCAATCACCAAATCTTCAGCCAACCAGGTCCACAAAGGATAAACATTCTAACATGAAGAATTTATCCACAACTATCAAGATAAGAAAGACGAAAATGTAAAGGCGAACAATAACTAGTATTAGTGAACTATTATGTTATATAGTGCACTATGACATATGTCAGAAAGACACTTTACACAGCATTATTCATTCATTATTAAGTGGTGGTAAGATACTAGTGTAGCCATAGCTGCTCCGGGGCAGACTGACCGAAGCGAGGCTGCCAATCTGCAACATCAACCCCTCCAACCACCACTCACACCACACACACACTCCACTTTCATACTGCGTAATGTGGGTGAAGTGCCTTATCCAAGAACAGAACAGTTTTTGTGACTGTGACACCAGAAATTTCCAGTGGTCTCCCATCCACGTACTACCCAGCTTCTGAGATCTGAAGGAATCAGGCTTTGGCAAACCGGTATGGCCACAAAATTAACATTATGGTAATGACAATTAAAAAACAATTAAAAATAGATTTCATGATGTTGATATTCGCTTAGATTTGGGCAGTTAAATGCTAGACATCTCAAGTATACCATAACATTAGTTTTGTTCAGTAGTTCATTAATGCGTCATCGTTGTTCACCTTTAACTTTTCGTCTTTCTTACCTTAATAGTTGTGAATAAATTCTTCATGTTAGAATTTTTATCCTTTGTCGACCTTGTTGGTTGAAGATTTGGTGATGGGGCAGATTTATGAAGCTGGTGGAGAATAAGCCAGACATTTCCACACACATTTTGCCACAGAAAACCATTAACCGTAAGTTCTACAAACCTAAAATGGGGCACTTCTGGCCATTGTGAAAAATATCTATAGGGATTAGTGATTCCCCCCCACACACACACACACACACTTTACACCTCGTTTGTATTGTGTTGTTCATTATTGTATTTACTGTATTGCATTGTATTGGTTTGGTGATTCCAGGGCTGAATTTACCCCGTTAGATAGTTATTGCTCACCCAACCAGGCTACAGTTCCGACTCTCTCAAATCCCCTTTTTCTAATTACCAAAATCTTTCACCGCAGGTCCAGTTCTTTCTCATAACCTGGTAATGTGTCCTAGCCTCTTTTCCTCAAACCTCAATGCTATTAGCTATTAGCTCATGTTCGCGGAGGCTTGCTCTAATGTACCCGGCGGCTCAGAGACATTGGTACTTTTCATTGCTTTGAAGGCATTGTGGGTCTAAATGAATGCGTCTGATTACTGTTAGCATAATGGATGTTGCTTTCAGAGGAAACCGGAGCATTTTAATTACAAAACATTGCTCTATTTACACATGGTAAAAAGAAAAGATTGGATTGCAAGCCACAGTGACCTCAGATCGAATCATTTAAAAGCATACTTGGTTCCGCAGTTATTTAGATATTTTTTGCTAAGTGTAAATGCGGAAAGCAGGCTGTGGTCTAAGATTTCAGCTCGATAAGTAAGATTGCATTCCGGCTCTGAGAAGTAACAAATGTGGCGAAGGGATTTATGTAAGTTATGTAGGTTCTGAGCTTAAAAATGGATGGGCATCAAAATAAAAAGTCAAATAATCTAAACATGTAGTCGGTCTATGTGATGATTTGAACACTGTTGAGATTTTTAAGGTCCTTTCTAAACCAAATTGACTCTTTAAGCTTTAAGCCATGTTGTAATGTTGTTACCTCATCAAAAACTTCTCCGGAGTTGTGTTTTGTTTCGATTATGTTTGAGTAATCTTGGTTTATTAGTCTGTCTACACCAGTGTTTCCCAAACTTTTTTCTGGGGACCCATATTTTAAAAGTCACAAATCTTCGCGACCCAAGTCAATAGACATTATTCGTAAATCAGAAAATAAATTTATGACCATTATTGAACTTTAATGAGGATATTTTATTGTTGAGTGAGTGATTGTGTCTCTCTGAACAACTGAATGTACCATATTTGTCGGACTATAATGCGCACTGGATTATAAAGCGCAATAAGTGAAATAAACGGACAAAATGACACTTGAGATGTTTTTTATTTCTTACGAGGAGAACTCTTTGTGCATATTTGTTTACATTTTACAGAAACGAATCTTAAAACCACATGGCTAATATGCATAAACTATAAGTGATAAAAAAAAAAAAAAGAAGCTCTTTCCTTGTGCGCTGATGCTGTTAGCTTCTGTCGAACTATAGAACACGACTCAGTGGAATATTTGTGAAAATCAGTTTGCGGTCAGTAAGCACAACCAGAATTAATACATAAGGTGCACTGTCAGTTTTTCAGAAAATTAAGGATTTTAAGTCCACCATATAGTCCAAAACATACAGTACTCAAGTTTTAAGCAAGGAAAAACAGTAATCATAATTTTTCCACCGAAAATTGGTTAGGCAAGGCGGTGCTTCCAAAAAAGTGAGGAGTGGCAGGTGCGCAGAGATGTATGTATATGTATATAACAGACCTACATACAGATTCTGACAAGACAATTCATAAAACCATCTCTTGCGACCCACCTGAGGTTCACAACCCAGTCTTCCGAGAAACAGTGGTCTTCAGCTCCGTAGCTCAAAATGCTCTGTTCCGCCTTTTACCTTTTGTTCTGTAGAAATTGGCAATTCTGGGCCCTTTAATTACTATGACTGACTATGTGTTTAATTTTCACCAATATGGCTGCAATATTGCTCAGCAAACTTAGCAGCCACTGTCCGAGTTGCAAAAAATGTCCTACTGAACCACCCAAATGTGAAATAAGGTCATGTCATAACACATCATCTCGCAAAATATCTCCAATTTGAAAGAAATTCAAATGTGTATCAGAGTTGCCGAGACATTTGGAAGACGGCTGCGGTGGCATCTCAGTGGGAGGCACAACGCTTAAGAACAGAATGTAGGTCTCGATTATGCAACCTCATTTGCATTGGCTCGTATAGAAATCAAGCAACGATACTCATGGCGCTATTTAAGAACAACTTGAACTCATTTGGATTTTAAAGGAGACATATTATGCAAAATCGACGTTCAGCTGTGATTTCCACTCATCCTTAGCTTTCTGTGAGTGATTCTTGTATGTCAAAGTAATTCTGTATGTCCATGCATATGAGGGATCTGAGGTGAGAAAATGTCTGTTTTCTCCTAACCCATAGATCAGGGGTCACCAAACTTTTTTCTCTGGGGGCCACATTATCGCTCGTGACTGTGATGGGGGCCACGGTCGGGTCACATCGCCATATAACAGAACTGTATGACCCTGACCAAAACGACACCAGCAGACGTCGCTGTGTGGTCGAAATGACGAGTCTGTCACAGCCATCCAAAATACTATATCAACACATACTTCCTGGCACATATTTGTTTATCATTACTAGTGGTTTGCATAAGTAGTAAGTACTTCACACTTGAACTCGAAATAGCACAGGTATTCCATTTATTTGTGTGTGTTGACTGTCACTGATCTCGAGCTTGTCAGGTGATGAAAATTGGGCGCAAATTTGGCGGCAAATGTAAAGATGTCACAATTGGGGTAGGACTCCATAAGTTTTTTAAACTTCATCCTTCTCCTTTTGAGCACCAGCTCCCAAATATGTCATGTCCATATCACTATTTTTATTGTTTTTGAATCTTGTTGTACCTGGCTCAAACAAATAAATAAATAAATGAAATGAAATACAATTATTTAAATATAAAGATAAATACTTCATATAAATATCATTATTAATTAAAAACAAAAAAATCAACAAAATACGAGATATAGACGTTATTATTTGCCAAAAAAATGAATTAAAAAAATACATAAATAAATAAAAAAAAATAGGCCATGACAACTTTTGAGGAGATAGAGATAGACCCAATTCAAGTGGTGGGAACCAGAGAGATTGGGGGTCCAGTCAAAGAGGCGTGGTTGGCCAGAGTCGGCCTGCGAGCCTTTGTTTAATGACCCCTGCCATAGATGTTTTTGTGCATACACTAAAGTCTTAATAAACATTAATAAGTATTAGTGATGAATACCAACTAATAGGTGAGTAACAGCTAATTACCAAATCAATTACCACTTAGTTAGTGATTAATATGTGGTCCTTAAACTGAAGTGTTACCAAAAGCAATCGTAAACTCATCTCTGTGAATAATCAGGATGCTCTGAATGCAGAAAATAAGTAAGGAATAACTTTAGACTACTGCAAACCGTTTATGGTGAACTAGCCTTTTTTTCCTCAGTCAGAATCAGGTTCAGCGCCTCTAATGTGTCTTTCAAACAAGCAATAACAGCGATTTGTCTCTATTACCCACAACTTACATCATATTTAGCAAGAACGTAAGTGCTGACGCTGTTTTCAATGCCAAGTAACACATGACTCACACAATACAGCTATTTTTGCGTTGGCCTTTGCTTGTGGGACTAAAACCTGATGAAGTTTGCCGTTCCACTTGCATAAGCTGCTGGCATCGGGGGCGCAGTACAGGAGACAGAATTTAAAAAATTGATGACTTGCTTTTTTGTGTTTTTGCGAGCCTCCTGCGGTGCCGGCATGTCCTACTTTCCTGACCCCACTCTACGGAGAATTCCTTTGTGTTGAAAACGATGAGATATTAATCATTTATCGCCCGTGTATTAACAATGCACGATCCGCCACCTTTTCCGTCTCCGCGGACTTGTTAGAGCGCAACCTGGAATGTTCCGCAGTGAGGCATTAAATGTATCCGTCCTTTATATGTGCGATTACAGGTGTTTGTATTGCTAAAAAAATACTTTAATAAATGTGCAAGCTCACAGTGAGTGGGGTTGGCGCTCCACAAATGTGACGTGTAACTCGGCCAGGTGCTGTTTAATGCCATTTTGTGGAACATTTTTTGTACCGAACATCATTTGAACCCAATAGAATAAGTGTCTAGCTAATAAAACATGCAAATTCAATGGCTAGGTAAGTGCTGATGGTGAACAGGTAGAGAAAATAATAAAAATAAATAAAAGATCAATAAAATGGTCACAAAATTGTTTTCTGTTTACTTTATCGTCACAAGAGGGTTGAAATTTCATGACGAATTGTTATATTTGCTCGCAGCATTAGGATTCGTTCGCTCGATGGTAGGCAGGTACTTTTTTATTAACCAATCGCTGTTATGTTTTCGTGGTGTATGTAACGTTCCAAATCCTGTAGGAAGAAGAGCAATAACATCTTTCCCCTTGATAAAATTCACCAAACATTCTCTTTGTTTTCCGGCTTTACTCGATACTTTGTGCATTATTGGTTTGTAGGGGGCACGGTTTTCGAATGTTCTGTTGAAAAATGGTCTTTGAACCATAAATGTACGACTGTATGGTGAAAATACACTAACCAAGAAAATGAAAACGACCACCTATCTGTAAATATACATTAAAGAAGTAATCTACCATATACGCACTTAGGGTCTGCAGCTGTAGACATCTATACACTAAAGTACAGTTATTGTTGCTACAATAACACAACTGTTGGTTTAATTTACCCTTCCCAGTTTTACAGTGTGTGGCTTAGTTTGTTGAGTCTTCTTTCTTCAGCCCAAAGAATGTCATTAATTACACACAGATGGTTATGTGTAGTTCTGAGCGTCCGTCCTTCGTGCTCTTGGTACTTCCCGGGGAAAGTTCCTCTCAGACCGAGGCTCCTAACATTACTCCCTGCTTCAGCTCCTCTGAGTCTGGCCTGAACCGGAGCTGCTCCCTCTGGTTCAGGACTCTGGTTTGGATCTAGTTTGACTGTATTTCTCACACTAGGCTAAAAGCAGGGCATTTTTAAAGTTGAATCAATTGAATAGGCTATTGACTATTGACATAAAATTATCTGGTTAATTAAAGCCTAAAATAACAAATGCTAGTTGCTACGTGATCACGGGGAACACTGGGACCTCTCTGGTCCTGAACAGACATACACACCCCCAATTTTGACTCACTCTGGAGTCACACGTTCACACATTGGTTCTTGCTCTGATCTTCGTGTGTTACATTCTCTGTATTGGCTATTGTTGGCAAAATAATTCGGAAATGAATCGCAACTGAGTCTGGAGAACAATCTGTTATTGCGCTGGAGTTGTACAGCGCGAGTCAGCCGATCTGCCGGTTACTGCCAAAATGGCGACACCTAGTGCGTGACGAGCTGGTATGACGTCAGATCCCAGAGCTCTAAACAGCTCAGCATACAATTTCAGTACTTCAGGCGAGTTGATTAAACTTCTGGCTTAGTTGCCACCAGGAAACCTCCAGACTTCCTGTCTGTCTTCATCTACATCCATCTCGACAGCTTTGTTTACTGTTGTGTTGTACCACAAAAGGGACCCAGACAGACACTTGAGTTTGACATCATGGCTTCACAGATCCTCGCTCATTGGCCGGTGTGTGGTCTTCAACTTCCGAGGTTCTTGCAAACTGTCTAGTGTATTCCGATTTCTGACCTAGTATCTGGAGAGAAATGAAATTGAGCGGAGGCACTAGGTGGGAAGAGCCTGGCTACAAGTGGTTTGCTTTGGACTCCTAAAAGGCAAGGCAAGGCAAGTTTATTTGTACAGCACAATTCGTACACAAAGTAATTCAAAGTGCTTTACAGAATAAGAAATACATTAAAATCATAATAAAAACAAATCAAAACATAAATAATCATGAAGATTAAAATTAAAAAAGAGAGACATAAATTGGAGAGAAGAGTGTGGAATGAAAACCTTTCAGTTATATGCACAGTTAAACAGAAATGTTTTGAGCCTGGATTTAAACAGCGTCAAAAGAGGGGCACTATCTTGGTCAGGAGTACCTAGTTGGAGGATTAACTATGCTGTATTTTTTTTTAACAGTTTGTAGAATTGCTGAAGGAAATTGGGCAATCGCTATGAAGACAGTAATGAAAATGTTGCTACTACGCTGTATTCAATTCATATCTATAAGAAAAGTGACTGAAGCTGGAGTTTATTGCTATTGTTGAATTGAAGTATTGTATTTTGAAAAGTGTTTGTCCACTGATTTGAAGGCTGAAGGTTCAATCCCTGCTTTCACCTGCTCATACTACTGTGAAACAGCCTGGCTACCTATCCCCACCCATAAAAAACAACTCCAATTCATCATTTTTGTACCTGAAATTATGGATGTTTAGTTCTACATTGTACGATAATTTACTTTTATGAAAATGTATTCAAAATGCACAACTTCTGACAACACTGCAGAAGAATTGTAACATCAGATTCACTTCTTCGATTCGTTTGTTTAATCTACCCACATTTTACCTTAAAGCCACATTCCGGTTTGTTTGTTGCCGCTAACTTCTCAGTCCGTCTTACAACTTTAGATCCAAGTATCTCTCTTCGGCCGTCACCCCATTCGCTCTGTGGGATCTGGGCGGCTCCACTTGGGGAATATTTACGTCTTAAGTCCTGAGTTGTGGTCCTTCGGGAGGCGTTGCATCAGACTCGAGTACCAGCAGTGTCATGGCAGCGCAATTAGGTCCACCCTGGTGAATTGTTCCGCCGCGTTTTTTGTTTTTTTTTTGTAACGGTTGCCGGGGGAAACGAAGCCGAGCGGCAGGTGTTGAAAATATCCTGTGTTTTTTTTGTCGTAATTAGATCCCAGTACTACACGAAAGCAAATGTACTGTTAGTGACAATAATAAAGCATACAGTAATAATAGTCGTACATTAACAAGTAAAGGCAAGCTGCTTGTTTTCATGGTGATCGATTGTTCTGCCTGAAATGTTCCATAATTACATTAAAAGTCATATTACACAAAACTGACATGTTATAATGTTGCTACCTCCTCAAAAAACAGACCTGGATCTGTGTTTTTGTTTTTGTTTCATTCACACATGTTTAAGTAACACTTTATTATTCATTTGTCTGCATAACAAAAGCTCAAAATGCTTCGTTCCACCTTGTGATGTCATGAAGTGATGAGGAAACAACATTATAACAGAGAAAAGAAGAAAATACCATGACAAACTCTTTAAATTTTATCATACTTTTGTTAAAAAAAAAAAAACTACAATTATTGTTGAAAAAATCATATATTTTTACTGTAATTGGGCTTGCCTCTCTGCAGATCTGACCTGTAAGTCGTCTCCATGGTGACAGATATAAATTAGAGCGATAATACCTCTACGGAAACAAGTACATGATGGGAATATCCGCTAAAAAAAGTTACATCATGCAGCTTTAAAAAATTAAAAGTGTAAGGAGAGTGGTTGTGGTTTAGTGGGTTGAGTGTTCACCCACTAACCAGAGGGTAACCGGTTCAAAACTTGGTCCATATCGAATTATAATTACTCCAAATAGTCGTGCATATGTACACTAATGATGGAAGTGTCATAGTGGGTTGAGCGGTCACCCTACAACCACGTGTTTACAGGTTCAAATCTCGCCAGAATGAACTTTCTTTTCAAAGATTTTTCACACCAACTTTGCCCACGTAGCTACAAATATCATGACTAAAAAAAAACTTAAGACAAAGATGAATAAAATAAGTTGATACATATATTATTATGTGAATCTAAAACAATTTGATATATTTCTAAGATCTTTCTCACCTCCAGCTGTCTCCTCCCACTCAGCGTCTCCTCGCTCACTCAGAGAAAATGTGACATTTCTAAAAGTCTGGTTTAATTTAAAGGTTGTACTTAGAAAACCATTAGCGTGTATTAGAAAGGTTAAACTTAAATGCTATGTTTCCAATGGATGAGTTTTTAAAGATAGCCCTTTTAGTCCCTGGAAAAACAGTACTTCAGCTCATACAGAGAGCGCTGTTTCCAGTAGGGGGCGCACGGACTGGACTTGCAAATCGAATCTGGCTAAAAACAATAACTTTCAGGCATTAAAGGTGTATTGTGTAACTTTTCTGTTGGAGGGACCATGAATTTTATTTTTCTTTTGGAGACGTTGTTGCTTTGTCTGTTTCACAAAATGGTATTAAACCCTTTTATCATTTTGGAGCCCAAACCAGACCAGGTCAGATCTGTGGAGAGGTGACTCCGCTCATAGTCAGAGTGCCTGTTTTTCTTGGTAGGTAGGTTTTAAGCTTTAAAACCACCTGTATTCAAATGTAAATGAATCTTTCGACAAACTCTGTCTAAAGTGGAGATTCTGGAAAACTACGGCTTGGCATTTGCGTGTAAAGTAAGATAAACGCCATTTTAGACAGCTGTTTTACCTTTTGTTTTACCAATGTTTACGTTTTGCGATGATGATGATGATGATCATGGATAGCCAGGCTGGTACCACCTAGTGCCTTCGCTCAATTTCATTTCTCTTCGCTCAATTTCAGTTTCTCTTCAGCGACTAGGCGAAACAAAGAGAAGGAAAAGACGTTATTGTCCTTCTTCCGATGGCATTTGGAGAAAGCTTAATATACCAGTTAGCCCTGTTAGCGGCACATTACATACGTCACAACCAAATAGCAGTGATTGGTTAAATTTAAAAAAGTACCCGCCTACCGTTGAGCGAACGAATTCTAACGCTGTGAGGTCAGACGGTTTTTACGAAGTGAAACCAGCTGATGAATCAGGCTAGATCATGGAAGTATTCAGAGCAGCAGTGACATTTCTTCCGGTGCAAACACTTTTCATGTGTTTGTTTTTGCACACACAGCTGATGTTTCATATCCATGACCAAAGACCAATGAGCTCAGAGGTCAGTAATTTTGCCACTTCTTAACCATATCTGTGGAGAGGCGAGCCCGCTTAGTAATGCACGTTTTTCAAGGTATTTTTGAGTAATGCTTACAACTGTAATGAAATAAATGCTACAGGTTTGAATCTAATCCAGGTGCCGCCCAGAGGTTTTGGTGTAGTTATGACAGCGCTCGATTTATGCGTGTCGATGTAAATGAAAACTTTTTTGATAACGATGCCGTGTGCACGATGTTATTTTGGAAAACGGAGGGAGGGAAACATTAAACGTATCCTAATTCCCAGAGCACGTGCACCTCCCATTCCCCTCGCCCTTCCTCCTTCTTTCTATCTCTCTATCCTTGCTGAAAACATCTGCTCCCCCTCTCTTTCTCTCTCTCTCTCCACTCCTCCGTCTGGTCATTTTTCTGCTCTTGTCCTCCCGGGCCGGCTCCTCCTGTCCCAGCAGAGATCTCTATCGCTCCTGATTCATCTCATACACAATCTCCCTGGCTCTCACTTTGCACTTTGCCTCGGCTCCTTCCATCTTCCTCGGGGCTGTTGTCCTTCTGCGGGAGGCGGAGGGGCCACTCTGAACGGGCGTGAAAAATCGGATCTATCTGCGGCGCCGTGTGATGTGTGGGAAAGTAGATGTTGTAGTAGTGCACAAATATTACTTCAGTAAAATGAGAGTAGAGAAAGATGCTGCTGGTACTACGGTTATTTGTGGAACTACACTGACTATACCAGCACTACTACTACTACTACTACTGCAAAAGGGTAGTACGAATGATACCATCACTACTATCAGAATTACTTTAGCCATATATACTAGGCATACTACTATTAGTGCTATACTACTATGACAACTAACACCATCACTACTACTACTACTGCTACATGACTACAATGGTACTATGGTACTATTACTTCTGCTACGGTTGCTAAAACTACTACTTTACTTCTACTGCTACTGCAACTATACTACTACTGCTACTACTACTACTACTACTACTACTACTACTATTATTACTGCTACTGCTACTGCTGCTGCTGCTACTACTGCTACTGCAACTATACTACTACTACTACTACTACTATTTCTACCTGGTGTTAATATTACAATGATACCACCCTAAACAAATACTTATTACTTCTGCGGCTGTTGCTAAAACTACTGCTTCTACTGCTGCTGCTACTACTACTACTACTATTACTATTACTGCTACTGCTGCTGCTACTACTACTACTACTGCTAGTGCAACTATACTATACTACTACACTATATACTATACTATACTATACTATACTATACTATACTATACTATACTACTAGTACTGCACTAGTACTGCAACTATACTACTACTACTGCAACTATACTACTTATACTTGCTTGTACTTCTGCTACTAATATCACTGTTTCTATAATGATACTGCATGACTACTATGGTACTACGAGCTTATGTACTATCACTACTATTTAGTTTTTGACAAATACTTATACAGTTACTTCTGCTGCTGTTGTTAAAACTACTACAACCACTACTAGTACTATTTCTACTTAGTGCTAATATTACAGTGCTTGTACAATAGTACTATCAGATTTACTACTACAAGTACTTCTGCCACTGTAGCTAAAACTATTGCTTCTACTACTACTACTACTACTACTGCTACTGCAACTATACCACTACTACTACTACTACTACGACTACTATTTCTATTAAGTGTTAATATTACAATGCTTGTACCGTAGTACTATCAGATTTACTACTGCAAGTACTTCTGCTACTACTATCACCCAATCTATAATTATACTACATGACTACTATGGTACTATGAGTTTATGTAGTTTTACTGCTATTTAGTGTTAAATAAAATACTTATTACTTCTGCTGCTGTGGTTAAAACTACTACTACTACTGCTGATACTACTACTACCAATGCTACTGCTATTATTATTACTACTACTACAACTATGACTACTGCTACTGCTACTTACTGAAGAGCAATTTCTTCAGTTACTAATACGACTCCTGACTAGTGCTAATAATACTACCAGTACTATTAACCAATTTCCAGTTCCAGCCTGAGAATCGTACCTAGAAACACAAAACTCTCTCTGAAGTCCAAAAGTAATTATTATTGCTAACATATCAAAATGAGCTATTTTACACCTCTGCCTTGCTTAATCTCCAGCTGTCCCAGAATGCCTTGCTCTCCTCTGGCTCCATTTGGAACAGAGCGGCTGAAATGAGTACACAGCGTGCACGGGCATAATGAAAGAGTGAACGTGCAGAGGGGAGGTTCGGATTTAAAAAGTTGATGTGTTAAAAATTCTGACAAAGCACAGGGAGGTGATGGAGGGTGAAATTACTGAAAAGAATATGCCATTAAAATCGACGCACAGTTGAATTTACACCATGCGAGGTTTTTAGACACTTAAAAGGCCCGTATTACTCTGTTTTCTGATCTAAGTTTTAATGTCGTCTCGTCAAAAACGTACTCGGGGTTGTGTTTTGTTTCACTCACACGCGTTTAACTCACAAATCCTGCACATTTAGGCTGAGTTATTCTCTCAAACTGGAAAGAAAGTGCTCTACTGTGTTTCTAAACTGCACACGCCTTCCTTTGGATGATTTCAGATTGGAATTGTCCATCTCATCTGTTCATGTGTTTTTATTTGGTCAGTGTTAACTCATTACAATTTACATACATTATATTCAAGCTGATGTCATAAAATAAAATATATTCAAACATATTCAGTCGGCAGAAAAAGCAAATCAAGTATTAAGTAAGTCACTGACCAGGTGTAAACAGAAACTAAAGTTTATTGTTTCTACTCTTAATCTCTAGGTAAAAGGAGCTGTTAACTTGAAAACCACTGCTTCTTGACATCACAAAGTGGAACAGAGTGTTTTAAGCTTTGGAGATTTAGACAGACTAATCATAACAGCTTACTTAAACATGTGTGAATGAAGCAAAACACAATTCCAGGTCTGTTTTTGAGGAGGTAACAACATTATGACATGACTTAAAGCTCACAAGAGTCAGTGTTTTTAGACTTTGTGGAGCTATAGACTTAGTGGTGTCCACACCTCAATGTTTTTTGGTCGTAACTGAAGTTTTTATTAGTTTTGGCCTTATGTCCACACGGAGCCGGCGTTTCGGGAGGGTGAAAATTGTGTTTTTTTTTTCAAACTGGTTCCAGAGTGGAGAAATCTGTGTTGTCGCATGGACAAGCAAACCGCAGCTTTTGGAAAACAATGATGTTGCAACCTCGCCAAGTTTGTTTTTTTTTTCATGGAAGAGGAAGGACTTTCTGCACATGCGTTCTTTGTGTGTTCAGTGGCTCTGGCTGTATCCTGTTCACAGCGCCACATACAGGTGTGGCATATGTATTACATCGTTTTCACTCAATGCTGTGTTGTCGTTTGTACGTGAGTATTTATTTATCTGACACGTGTGTGGATGCGAATTTTTTTCAGTAAAAAATATACGCAGGCCATTTGGACATAGACTTAGACAAACTTTATTGATCCAGAAAAGAAATTTGGACACAGTAGCTCACACATCACAATATAATATAATAATAGAGAATAAAAAATATAAATGGTATTAGTCTAACTAAGTAGCAAAAAAGATATCAAGAGACAGGTGTCAAATAAGACATAATTATATAAATGTAAATGTACAAGTCAAAATAAAATAGAAAAATAAGTAACAAAATATAAAAATCACAGCTTTATAAAAGGTCAGAGGAAGACAGTACAACAATGATATGATGATTGACAGAACATGAGATTATCTGTTACACAAGAATGAGTTGTTGCACAGTTGTAGGGAGTATTATCTGTTACACAAGGGTGAGTTGTTCTACAGTTGTAGGGAGTATTATAGCATGAATATAGTCCTGTGTCTCTCACTGTTGGAGCTGTAAGAGCCTGTTGGAGAATGAGATCCTCTGTCCCTCTTTTAGTCTCGTGCAGTGGGCGTGTTGTTGTACAGTTGTAGGGAGTATTATCTGTCCCTCTATAGTCTGGTGTAGTGGGTGAGCAGGATAAATGTCTACAGTTACGAATATAAAGCTTTTAAATCAGAAGAATTGGTCATTTACACTTGAACACACCTTGAATTGTAACCATTTTGAAAACATTTCCATCTTATCGGAAACAAATTTGGGCTTTTGCAAACACTGACTGAAAAAAAAAGCATAATTACTTTGACATCAAGTTCTGTGGGGTCATTTTTACCCCACGGGAATAACTTGCCGACTTTTGCGTTCCCTTTATAATCGTATTAGACGTGCTCGCTCAGATTAGTTTCATTCCATTCATTAACGTCATTCATCTACTTGTTTCATCTACTGTAGATACAATCACTAGCGCTGTCTGTTTATTCCAAAATATCAAACTTAACCTTGAAACGAAATAGCTTTTAAGTACTTTGTTAAAAATGTACGCCTGTTTTCTTGATAAGCGTCTCTGACTGAACGCTTAAAATGTAATTATAGGTGTTGACGATAGAATGATTTTTGTTTTTGTTTTGCCTAATTTGATCAGCCTAAATATGCAGGGTTTGCGTAAGAAACGAGTAAATGAAACGAAACACAACTCCAGGTTTGTCTGTGATGAAGAAACAGAATTATTTAAAGGTGCACTGTGTAACTTTTCAGGTGGAGTGTCCGTCACTTGCTTGTTTCTGTGGATATGTTATAAGGAAGCAAGGGTTCAGTTGGTAGAGCGTTTGTCCACTGATCTGAAGGTTAGAGGTGTGATTCCAGCTCCTACAGATGAATGCTGTCATTGTGTCCTTGGGCAAGACACTTAACCCACCTCACCCCCAGCGTATGAATGTGTGTGTGTGAAGGTCGAAAAGCATAGCCTGATTCATCAGCTCGTTTCATTTCGTAGAAACTGTCTGACCTCACAGCATTAGGATTCGTTCGCTCGATGGTAGGCGGGTACTTTTTAAAATTTTACCGATCGCTGCTATTTGGTCGTGATGTTTGTAATGCGCCGCTAACGAATCTAACTGGTATATTAAGGTGTTCCCAAATCCCGTAGGAAGAAGGACAATAACGTCTTTGCCCTTGATAAAATTCACCAAACATTCCCTTTGTTTGGCTTTAAATCCTCGATCTCGGGAATCGTTGACAACACCGAATGTACGGCTATTCGCTGATTGGCTGGTGCCCAAACTTACACTTCTGGGGGTTTTGTGAACCATCTAGTGTATTTTGATTCTTGATCTAGTCGCTGGAGAGAAATGAAATTGAGCGGAGGCACTAGGTGGCACCAGCCTGGCTACCGGTTTCCCCACTCAACCCAAAACATGGTCTCCAGGAAGAAAAGCTGATAGCTAAGGTCAATTAAATACAATCAATCAATTAACCTGCCCAGGGACGACAGGTGGAAATTAGAATTTGTGCCACAACCTGGTACAATGCATCTCTCCTGTTAAGGTTAATGTAGATTGTGCACTGTCCCTGTCTCATTAAATGAATAAACGAACTGCATAAACTAAAAATGTAACTGTGCTAACAAAAAAATAAATAAAACTACTTTCAGTTCTGGTTATCTAGTAGGCGACTTAACTAATAAGTAAGAATAATAAATTATAAGAAAAGTGAGACCGCCTACCATCGAACGAACGGATTCTAACACTGCGAGGTCAGACGGTTTCTACGAAGTGAAACCGGCTGATGAATCAGGCTAGAAAACCGGAGCGCCCAGAGGAAATCATTTTGTTTACGATTATTGTTTAAAAGCAAATTACTCTTATTTAATGTCATATTGAAAGAAAATCTAATTGCACTGAGACTTTGACCATTAGTGGCACTGAGGGCAATTGGATTGGGGGCCCCTCCAGGTTTGGGGGCCCCAGACAGTCGCCTATTTTTGACTAATGGTAGCGCCGCCTCCGCATTTACCATTGTTCAAGCTGGTATGTTCCACAGACTTTAAACAGCTTTAACTTATATTTATTTATTCAATTGCAGGTGGTTTTATAGCTTTGCCTCTTCACAGATCTGACCTGTCACTTGGTCTGTTTTGGGGTGAAGATAGAAACGAAAACAAAGACCCACCAAAGAGTTAAAAAAAAAAAAAAAAAAAAAAGAAGACTTCCTTTGATTCTAGAATTTCACGTATCTTTAAAATGAATAATTTTGCTGAGAGCGCTTCCTGTATAATACATATGCTTTTCCATTCTGTTTGATCCCGTCCGGTGCACCTCCTGTACACACACATGCACGTACACTCGAAAACAGACGAATAAAAAGCGTTCTATCTATCCTCCACAAATATTGCATAACTTCAACCCTCCCGGTACCCCGTCACGCCTCCCCAGCGCTCCTTTTCGCATCCCTCCGTCCTCACTGCCTTCTATTTGTGTAAACAGTCAAATCCGTCCTTTGCTTCCCATCCCTTTCTTGCATGCGCGCTCCCTCCTACCTCCTACCACCTTCCCTCCATCTCTCCATCCCTCCCTCCCTTCCTCTCTCTCTCGCTCTCTCTCTCTCTCTCTCTCGCTCTCTCACTCCATCGCGCTCCGACCAACCAGACACACAAACACTCGCCTGTCTCCTCTCTGCCCTGTGTGTACCAACGGCAACAGAAGTGCTCCGCTCTTTTTTTTTTCTCCTACCCGCGTCTATTCTAGCTTTCTACTTGTCTTTCCACCCTTCTATCTCTCGCCGGATAGAGTGATCGGAGGGGAGGGTCGAGGCAACAAAAAAAAAAGAAAGAAATATTCCAAAAAAACGCAGAGAAGAAGAGAAGAGGAGAGAGAAACTGTGCGAGCTGAAGAGATGTTGCTGCAGCTCCTGATTCAATTAGCATGAATTTCACAGCGGTGGCGGCTATAGCATCGGCAGACTCGCGCGGTGAGCCGGGAGGCGGAGGGGAAGGAGAGCAGAGTCCCTGTGCCGGAGCTGCGCGAGGAGGACCACTGCCTGCCTCTCCTCTCTCACACCGCTCCGCTTAGACCCCAGAAGAAGAAGAAGAAGAAGAAGGAGAAGCAGAAGGGGGGGCCAACGGACAACGCCACGGATCGCCGCCTGGGAAAGAAGTCTGGGAATCTTTTGACTCCTTGGATTTCCGAATGCGTTGATCTCGTTTGCGAGCGTTGACCGTTTCCGCAGGACTTAATCAAAGCCCCTTCAGAGATCCCGAGCGCGGAGAGAGGGGAATTTTGGACTGCTCGTTCGTCACTGCACCCCCCCATTCACAATCCCCCCCCCCTCCTCGCACGCCTTTTCCGATCTCCGAGTTGCTCCACCAGCTTGGGCTTCGACTTCTGATGTGATCTCAAGTACGGAATAGTGGTTTGTGTCATCCGGCTGCCTTGGAATACAGGTGGAGGAGTACAGCAAACATCGATTCTGTTTTTCATTGGAAACCTGCACGGAACAATTAAGTTGAAGGTGATTTTTGGAAAAGGAGCCAAGATGGAGTCGGGTTTCTTAATGCTGTGATTGTCGGAAACTATATTTGCTCTGGAAGTTGGCTACAAACATTCCAAATAGGGAGGTGGTTCTTTCAAGTCATTCAAATTGAAGCTTGTGGATACCAACGCTACTCTAGACTCTTGGATTTTTTGGGTTCTTTTCCGGGAGGATTTTGTGTTTTTTCTTTCTTTGCGGAATTTTAACGGATCTTTTTGTCTTGGCTTACTTTTTGTTCTTTTTTTTGTTCACATTTTTTGCTTTTCTTTTCTTTTTTTTCCAAACCCCTCGCTGGAAAGCAAGGGGATCATGGGCGGCGGATTCCTTTGAGATGCTCACTTCCTGTTTGTGTCGTCTGAGGGGGAGGGGCCTCTTGCTCTTCCTTTTAGGCCCCGCCCCCATGGAAAAGGAGGCGGAATTGGAAGTGGAGGAGGTGGACGGAGGTTTGCAACAGCAGATCGGGCAGCAGCAAGGGGCAGCGTCGCCGGCCGTTTGGGCGAGCCCGGCGTTCTTGTTCAGGCTAGTGCTCTCGCTAGCCCTGCTGGTGTTTCCGTGCCCCGCCGTAGCTGCCCGCGTGTCCTCCTCCCTCAGCACCACGCACCACGTCCACCACTTCCACAACAAGCATGGCACCGTGCCCATCGCTATCAACCGGATGCCCTTCCTCACACGTGGGGGACATGGTAAGAAAGCCCGTGTTGTTGCTTTTGGATGTGGTTTTGGAATTTCGTGCAATGTTGTGCTGGTTGGAGACTGGAGTTGGCTGTGAAGTCGCGGGATTTCGCTTCCCGTCAATGGGCGGTCTCGCCAAGCGGTCATTTTTACCCATTTCCATTAAAAAACAGTGCTCAATATAATATTTATTACTGAGATAAATCAATTTCACAGCTTAAAAACTAAACAAAACAAAAAAATTAAAGGTGCATTAAAGGTCCATCGTGTAATTTTTCTTGTGGAAGGTCCGTCAAATGCTTTTCTCGATGGAGATGTTATTGCTTTGGAATGTTTCACAGTATGGCGTTAAACCTTTATCTTCCAAAACAGACCAAGTTACAGGTCAGATCTGTGGAAAGGCGACCCCACTCACTTGTTTTTTTGAGGTATTTTTTGAGCAAGTCTAGTAACACCACATGAATAAATGCAAGATTGAGCTGTTTAATGTCATACCGTGGAACATTTCAGGCAAAGAAATGACATATCCTTAGAAACAAGCAGGTGACGGACCCCCCAGACAAAAAGCGGCCACAAAGTGCACCTTTAATGACTGACAAATGGGGTTAAAATCGAATAAAGAAAGCAACAATTGAAAAAAAAGTATAGTGATAAATGAGTTTTCTAGATCCTTCATATTGGTGGATCCATTGGGGTACAAATGACCCCTTGGCTTTTGTGTCAAATATTTCAGTGGCTTTAATACTGGATTGTTTAAGACGAATGTTTCACTTCGAACTCTTGCGGTTAATTGAACTTCAACTTGACAACACATGGGGTAAAAACGACCCACTGGCTATTTTCAAGTGTACCATCGAAGCCATACATTACCTGCACTTACATTGGAGTAGGCGTCACTTGGAGGTGCTTTGGAGTGACAAGTTGGACGACCGGCGCTGTAATCACGCCGTTATTGACAACAGGCCCGCGCCCCCTCCAAAGACCGACATGGATCTAAAGGGTCAAAGAGAGTTAATTTTCTTCAGGGGTTTGATTTATGGCGGCAAACTTGAGCACATAAGCCCGGCCAATTGCTTCATCCATCTATTGATCTCTGTCATGTGTGCAACGGCGAAAGGGAGTCAGGTCCAGGCATATGGCGACCTCCTCCCGATAGGCCACGGTATTGATTCGAGTCCGAGTATTGGCTGCGGATGTTACCGTCAGCGATTCCCTTATGGACGGTATCAAAACATATATATTCCGTTTCTTCCTTTCGGTTTTTCCAGCGACCATCTTGAGAATCGTCAAATCACAGCTCGGTTTTTATTCTTGTTTTGATTTTTACTGCCTTTAGAAGCATGAAAAACAGAACTAGATTTCCATTTTATCATTTTAAACAGCTTGTAGTGGTCCCAAGTTATTCCTCACTTACCTTTCGCGTTCAGAGCATCCGAATTATTCACAAAGATGAGTTCATAAGTCAAGGACATAGGTTTTTGCAAAGGGACAGTGGGGACATGTCACAACCAATATTTGGGGAAGGCAAAATAGTCCATACCAATATTTGCCATTTTATTTGAGTAAACAAAAAAATACATTTATTCTGGTATTTTTCCAAACTTAATAGTCTTAATTTAACACGTTTTAGGACACACTTTGTTTATTAGATATTTGCTGCAACAGAGTGATGTCATTAGTGGAGCCAGGAGCCTAAACTGAGGAAGCGGCAGGACAGGGCCACACCTGAAGATGGTGTCTTGAGCAGGTGTGAATGAAGACGCTGCGCAGCAAACTTTGAAAAACTTTTCAAAAGGAACTTACTTGGCTTCATCTTCAGTTAAACTTGCCTTATAATGAGTCGTTGCGGAAAAAGAGCGACTATCACCACAAGTGCGCCTCCCAAACGGAGCCCTACTCGTGCGCTTTTAGGAGCCGGACTCTGTTGACAATATTCCATGGAAAAATGTACAGACATGACCTCACAAATATCTCATCACCAAAAAGCAAAGAGAAATCTGCTACAAACTTCTACATCCTCTAAAGAATCTTAGAAGGACAATGGACACAAACTGAAAAATGAAACTACCTTTCATAAACACAACTTCTTATCCCATTTGACCCTTTCTTATAAAGATGTGCTGTTTGGTTTTTGCAGTGTGCATCCATACAAAAAGTAAAAAATATTATCTAATTAATCTGTTAATCGAGTAACCTGGTAGTTGGTTCCATGTCCTCACCAAAGCTGAGACCAAACCTACATCTTTGTTATAAGCGTTTTCCACAAATATCTAACGGATTACTGATTATCGGGCAATAAAAAACATGAAGCAACAGACTTATTTTGATCTCAAGAGCTGCTTATACAATAAAACTGTACTGGGGCAATACACATTTTACTCAGATAGATAGGAAAAAAAATCTTTAACTGTCACCCACGTAGAAAGGTTGAACCAGCTCGCCTCTGCGCTAAACCTGGCCTGCTTTCTCGTGTGTCATGGTTATATTTTGTGCGGGCAGAAAATCCATTGATAATTGCTTGAGGTCTGTTTTTTTTTCTCCATTTTCTCTAAAATGCATGCTAAGCTGTCAGGTTTGTAGCAGTCTCCAGTAGGGTTGTCGAAAGTGTTGAGTAACAGATACTAGGGTTGAACGATTTTAAGAAAAAAATGAATTGCGATTTTTCTGGCTGATATTGCGATTTCGATTTCATCCACAATTTTTTTTTTTTTTTTCAAATCAAGTTTCAGTGCACATGAACATTTGCAAACATCACAGAAAATTACATCATAATACAGTCCTGCACTGGGTCGGGTACCTGCGGACTAAACCAGGACTGAAGGAGGACTAAACCAAGACAAAAATGGAACTAAACCAGGATTGAACCAGGACTAAACCAGGACTGAACCAGGAGGACTGAACCAGAACTGAACCAGAAATGAACCAGAACTGAATCAGGACTACACCAGGTCTATACCAGGCCTTCAGTTAATCATTAACGTTGTATATTAAATATAATTAATTATTTGTGCACTGATGTCGAACTAAAGGACACGACTCTGTAGAATATTGGTGTTCTTTCTGTGACAGATTGATGTTGATGATTCACACATGTGTGAAATAGTTGACGAAACAAAACCTGGATTTTCGGTCCAAAACGATAGACCGTTCAGGGCTATCAAAGACTCATCGATTCGAAAACTAGTATAGAAACTAGAGACTCATTTGAACAGGTATCGATACTGAAATAAAGAGAGGGTGTTTTTGTTATCATTGTAGTATCATAAATGGTATTGAGTCTATTCCTTAGTATCAGAATCGAGTTTGACATTTTAGTATCGTGACAACACTAATCTCCATCATCCATTGACGGCCGGATTCGATTTTCGTCCCCGCTCGCTTTCCATTCATTCCCTTTTAGTTTTATTACATGACAAGATAACACGTATTGATTATCCAGTTTGCTCTCGCGCGATTTGCATACCCTTTTACAACCTATTTCTAAGTCTACTGCTAGACCTCCTTCACTAAAAACCTAATCCCGTATGAATCAATCAGACTCAATCAATATCAGTCTCGGTTAGTCCTTTTGGTAGCTGCTACAGAATTATCCACCCAATCCCCCCTTGGTCTCCGGTGATGGATTTCTGGCGATCCATGCATATTTTCCGAGCGGTACAGTGTGACCACGGACACACAAATGAGGAATAACCCACAGGAGACAGATTTACAATTTACGATTCACTACTTTACTGAATTTATTTTTTAAAAAGCCCAAGGGTACAACCTGAAGTTAATGTTGCATGGTGTATCTTCTCATTTAGGGGTCCGTCACCTTCTTGTTTCTATGGATATGTCATAGAAATGTTCCACAGTATGACATTAAATACTTCTACTTTACATTTATTCTGTTACAGGTGATTTTATGTGGTTTGATATCTTAAAAATACCCCTAAAATCATCATTCTGGCTGTGAGCGGGGTCACCTTTCCACAGATCTGACCTGTAACTTGGTCAGGTTTGGTCCCCATGAAGATAAAAAGGTTTAATGCCACACTGCGAAACATTCAATAACATCTCCATGGAGAAAAATATTTAACAGACCCTAAACAAAAAACAACAACAAAACAAAACAAAAAACAGTGCACCTTCAGCTATTGCATTGCATTTGTATAATAAAATATACACTTTTTTGATTTACAATTCACTACTTTATGAATTCCATTGTACATCGTCCCACTCGCAAATCAAGAAGTAGCAGTGGTGCGCTGTTAGCATGCTAGTTTTTGTTTAGCAGCCGCATGACACCCTGTGAAAGTTGTGAAAAGCCGGTAGAGAAGGGAATGGTAGGGAATCGTAATTAAACATACAGTATTTGGATCGGCCACGAATCAAGAAGTAACATTGGTGCGCCGTTAGCATGTTAGTTGTTGACACCCTGTGAAAAAGCGTTACAGTGTGACCAGGCACACAAACGAGGGCTGATAGGAGACAGACGTGAAAGAGAAGAAGGGAATGGTAGGGTAGGATAGTGTAATTAAACATATTTTTGACAGGCTGCGAATCAATAAGTAACACCGGTGCACTGTTAGCATGCTAGTTTTTGTTTCGCAGTCGTGTGACACCCTGTGAAAGTTGTGAAAAGCCCTGGAAGACAAGAAGGGAAGTGCAGAGAAGGGTATGGTAGGGAATCATAATTAAACATATCTTCATCGGTCGCAAATTGAGAAGTAACACCGGTGCGCTGTTAGCATGCTAGTTTTTGTTTAGCAGAGTTGCGAAACGAGCTTAGAAACTCGTCAGGCAACAGTGTGACCAGGCACACAGATGACTGCAAACCCGTGTAGCGAAGAAGACAGATGCGGAAGAGAAAAAGTGAAGGGCATGGCACGGCATGGCACGGCATCGTAAATAACCAGATTTTCTTTGGCCGCGAATCAAGAAGTAACACCGGTGCGCTGTTAGCATGCTAGCTTTTGACACCCTGTTACGCTAGACAGATGTGGGAGAGAAGCATACGGGCGTGGAAGGGTAGGGTAGGACATTGTCGCTGTCAATGACAAATTCATGAGGCAGTCAGTAATGGTGCTCAGCGGACTGTGATGGCTGGCAATATTCACGAATTGATTTGACTTATTTTTCCAAGGCATTTCTAGTCGCTCATTTGGTTTCAATATTTATGAGGAGGTGGTTCGGATTTCTGTCAGGTCAGGTTTGGGTATTGATGGACTTGTCTTTGTGAAAGCTCAAGTGATACATTTAGTTGAGTAGCTTTTTAAAGACATTGTACTTTTCAGAGTGCTTTTTAGCAGCCTACTTTGACACCTACTTGACTCTTACTTGAGTAAAAGATTTGGTTACTAACAAAAGCTTTATGTGACAATATGAAATGATTTGAACATTTGTGTTTCTTGCAACGCTCCTTCAGATATGATTTCTTGTTTTCTTTGTGCATTGGTTCCAGATAGTGTCCCAGATTCCAGACAGTTAATGTAGTTTCTATAGTGTCTAGTTTTTAATCACTGTAAAGCGCTTTGTGTTGCGTTTTTTGGTATGAAAAGCGCTCTTTTTGCATTTTGATTGATTTTGTAAATATACCATTTTGCATTAAAAATTACCAAATTATACCAAAATTTATTTAAAATCAGATCAATTGATTTAAGTCTCGACAGTTCCTCTTTAAGTTACTCTTACTTGAGTAGTACTTTTCCTACATATTTGAGTAATTTCTTGGACCACTACTTTGTACCTCTTCTTCAGTAATTGTATTGTGTAGTAACAGTGCTCTTACTTCAGTAAAATTTTTGGTTACTAACAAAAGCTTAATGTGACAAAATGAAATGAGTTGAACATTCGTGTTTCTTGCCTCACTACTTCAGATATGATTTAGTTTGTCTCATTTTTGTCGAACCTTTGATAATACCAGATTTTGTGCATTTTCTACATTTTTTACTACATATTTGAGTAATTTCTTGGACTACTACTTTGTACGTCTACTTGAGAGATAGTATTGAGAAGTAATGGTACTCTTACTTCAGTAATACGTTTAGCTATTCTGTCTACCTCTGGTTTCAATGGAAGTTATTATAAAAATAGAAATGGATAAGCTAATATGACCTAGTGCCTCCACTCAGTTTACATTTCTCTCCAGCGACTAGTTCACGAATCGGAATACACTAGACGACTCTGCAAGAATCTTGGAAGTTGCATACCGCGCAACGGCCAATCAGCCAAGAGCTGTGAAGCCATGACGTCAAACTCAAGCGTCTGTCTGGGTCCATTTTGTGGAACAGCACAACAGTAAACAAAGCGTCGAGATGGATGTGAACAGACAAGAGAAAACAGACATTCTGTGTTGGCAATTCGATTCCCGAGATCGAGGATTTAAAGCCGGAACAAAGAGAATGTTTTGGTGAATTTTATCAAGGGGAAAGACATTATTGCCCTTCTTCCTACGGGATTTGAGGCATTACATACGTCACAACCAAATAGCAGCGATTGGTTAAATAAAAAACAGTACTCAACTACCGTCGAGCGAACGAATCCTAAGCGGCTGATGAATCAGGCTTAAATTGCCTACAAATATATTTCAAATTCAGTTCCAAATTGTTTAAATAACCCGCTGTCATGTGTATAGATTTTTAGATTTGACTTGGGGGTAGGAGAATTACATGGATTAAGTCAAACAAATTTGAGTTGCTGATGTATTAGACTGAAAAGAGGTTCAAATAAGTAAATAATACAATTGTACAAAGGAGTCCTAATAGTAGTAGCTTTGACATTTAGAGCTTGTTACACCATTATAAAGTATTATTTTCAAAATTGCATTAGCAGAGGTTCAGATTTCAAATCTTTTTCATTCAGTTTAGCAAAACAAATTTTTTTTAAAAGCAAATTATAGTGTTATGCTTTGAAAGAAATGCCCGAGATTGAATGATTCATGCCATTTAAATAATTGAGAAAATTTGATACAAGATTGTTAGCCGTACTTAGCAGATGTGGAGCCACTGTCACTTCAGATGTTTTTACTTTTCATAACACCTCGTTACAACAAAATAATATGTCTCTATGCTTTATAATTACATTTAGCCTGTCGCTTGTTTATATATACAAAACCCAAGTTACATTTACAGAGGTTTTCAAATCTGTCATATACTCAAAGACATTCATTATTAACTAGGGACGTAACAACAACCAAAATATCATAATATCATATCGTCAAAAGTCTCACAATAATATCATGGACTGTCAGAATATATAGAATTATACGTCCCTTTGCTTAAATGCATGGTTTTATAGTAGCAACAGCTTATAAACATCAGAAACTACATATCCCATGATTAATTTCAGCACAGACAACATCAAGAAACATGTTTTTAGGTGAATTCTTGGGATTATGACAGAAACAGTTCACACTAAAATCTTGTCAAGGTATTTTAAAAGCAAAAAGTGTCCTATCTACAATTATATTCTCCAAAATATCGCAATAAATATACCGAGATATACGTACCGAGAGATTTGGATATCGTTACATCCCTAATTATTAACATAATTTGAATTAATTTGATACAGCATATGGAACTTATTTACAAAAAAAAAAAAAAAAAAGGGTGCAACCTGAACTAAACTATTCAGGCATTGCTTTTGTGTTATAAAATCAACACTTTTTCATTCACAATTCACTACTTTATTAAAGATGCACCAATCCGATACTGGAATATCTGCATTGATACTGAAAAATTGTCTGGATTGGATATCGGTTTTCCAAATCTCGGTTCAGGTGATATATAAAGGACATATAAAATACAAAATTGTTCTGTTGTTACTTGAAAGATAAAGCTACTTAAACCTTTGGATCAGTTTTGTCGTATTTATTTTTCAATCAGTCAGTCAAACTTTATTTATAGATCCCTTTACATTACTCACGGTGACCAAAGTAAGTGCTTTCCAATAAACCAATACAATATAAAAACATTCAAAATATTTAAAAAAATGAAATAAAACGAATCATGCAAAGTGTTACTGCCTTACAAAATGTTAAAATCCAGTCTGAATAGATGAGTTTTGGATTTGGATTCTGGATTTAAACAGGCCAAAGTCTGGGATGATGCTCAAATCAGGGGGTCAGTTTGTTCCAGAGAAATCCATCGACAAAGAAAGTAATGTCTGAGACGATTTTATTTTTGTTTTAAGGAAATAAAAATGCTGTTTTCAGTCTGCGATGCTTTGGATTGGTTTGGAAAACGTACAGATATTTAAAGCTGTAGTGTCGGTTTTGGAACTGAAAAAGCTGGATCCCTACTGATTATAACATATTTTTTTGTGGCAATGAACCAGAAAGTAACACCAGTACGCTGTTAGCATGCTAGTTTTTGTTCAACAGCGACATGGCAGTTCTGAAAATCTTTTACAAACTCATCACAGCGAATAATTAGATGCTGAGAACGCGCTAGGAAAGTGAGGAATATTTTTAGACCTCCACAAATGGTTCAAAAGAAACAAGTTCTGTTTTTCACGTTTTTAAGACGGTTTTAAAACTTCACATCATTTCGAACTCGTCTGCACCTGCACCTGTCGCTTGATAACTAGCGATACAAACGACCTTCGCCCTTTTTTAGCTGTTAGTGCGTTGTAGCCGAGCGGTTGCCATGACCTAAAAAAATATCTTGTTTTTTCCCCACTATCATATCACAGCCGCATGAAGAAAGGAGCAAATGCATAAAACACCGAAACATATTTTTTTCTTTTTTTTTTTTTTTTTTTCATGTATTGATTTCTTTTCCGGGAGCAGGGCTGGCTGTCAGCTTGAGTTTGAATGCAACAATAAACAAGGCCACAGCATACAGCTTTCAGATTTCCCGATGATATGAATGCCTCACAGACTGGGAGATGAAATACCAGACACTGTGCCCGTACGACCAAATGTGAAAAATGTTTTTTGAATGTAAAAATGTCATTCCATGTCACAATACTTCTTTTGTTACTTCTGTTGTTGTTGCGTTGACAGTATAGGGGAACTAGTTTGTCAACTCCGGCGAATATAATGAAACTACAAAGAATAGACTGGACCTTGATCAAATGAAAGGTATGATAATAAACATGAGTAAGTCTAGATTTTATGTCAGAAATTGGAATGTATAAGTCCCAAACTATATGAAAATATGGTTTATTTTTATGAAACTTTTACTACAAATACAGTAATACAGTATTGGTTAAGGTGCTGAAGGTTTTATGTAAGTAGCAGTAGTAGTAGTAGTAGTAGCAGCAGTAGCAGTAGCAGTAGTAGTGTAAAAGATGGTGGCAAGTGGGGATTAAGGATTTCTTAAACTTCAAATACAGTATTAATTAAGGTGTATACACTTTTATGGTCTAGTAGTAGTAGTGCTAGTAGTAGTGGTGGTAGTAGTAGTAGTAGTAGTGGTAGTAGTTGTGGTAGTGATGGTAGGATTAGTAACAGTTGTTGTAGTAGTATTATTTTACTTAATACAGCAAAGGTGTTTAAAGGTTTTATGGTGTAGTAGTAGTAGTAGTAATAGTAGTAGTAGTAGTGGTAACAAGTGGGGGTATAGGGCTAGGATTTCTTAAACTTCAAATGCAGTATTAATTAATTTGTATTAGCTGTTGTGTAGTAGTAGTAGTAGTAGTAGTAGTTTTTTTATTTTTAGATATAGATATAGATTTTTTACTTCAGCTACAGTATTGGTTAAGGTGTTTAAGGTTTTATGGTGTAGCAGTGGTAGCAGTGGTAGTAGTTGTAGAAGTTGTAGTAGATGCAGTAGCAGCAGTAGTAGTAGTAGTAGTAGTAGTAGTAGTAGTAGTAGTTATAGTGTAAAGTTAACGTGTGGGCATATAGGACTAGGATTTCTTAAACTTGAGATACAGTATTAATTAAGGTGTATAATCTTTTATGGGGCAGTAGTAGTAGTAGCAGTAGTAGTATTAGTAGAAGTAGCAATAGAAGTAATAGTAGTAACAGTAGTAATAGTGTAAAGGGTGGTAGTGGTGATATAGGATTTTTATTTAATTTTTACTTCAAATACAGTATTGGTTAAGGTGTTGAAGGCTTTGTGGAGTAGTAGTAGCAGTAGTAGTAGTAGCAGTAGTAGTAGTAGTAGTAGTACTGCAATAGAGAAAAATTATATTCCATCCATCCCTCTAGTGGCACAGCTTAATAATTTTTAAACACATTTTGAACAAAACAAACAAACAAAAAAAACATTGTAATTCCCCAAAATTTTGAATTGAAAAGTTGCACCAGTTTTTGTTTTCATTATGTAATCTTATATGTTTACTTCATACATAACAACAGAATATTCACTATTTTGCCTTGTCCTCTTACATCCACACATTTTCCTTGTGAACGCTCCGGTTAATCAGCGAGAGTACTCAATAACAGCGTCTTATAAAATGCTTGCGTTTCCTTCGTCCTTTTTTTGTCGAGCTGGGATAATTGGATTGCACCTCTCACATCTCGAGTTGCTAAGCTATTTAAATGGACATAATTAACATCCAAAACGGACACTGGCTCCCCGCGCTGGATTTATGTCCGTCAGAAGATATGGTTCGGCGCGAGGATTGGTCTGCTGGCATCGCTACAGGAAGGCCAGGCTTTCATTGTGTACAGTACTCCAAATACTTTTCTATTCTAGTCATAATAAGCAGTAGTATAGAGTGGAAATAATAATAGTTATTCGTGTCTGGTTTTGAAACTTTTACTCCAAATACAGTCATACTGTATTGGTTAAGGTGCCGAAGGTTTTATGGTACTAGCAGTACTAGTTGTAGTAGCTGTTGCAGTAGCTGTAGTAGTAGAAGTTACTATAATTGCGTACTTTTTTTAGTCGTGTTACTGTACACTTAAAGCAGACCGAATGTGCAAAATTGACTTTTCAGAGCTGTATTTGGATTGATTCGTGCAGGTTATGAAACTTTTACTCCACATATGCTGAAGATTTTATAGTAGTAGCAATAGTAGTTGTAGTAGCTGTTGCAGTAGTTGTAGTAATAGTGTAAAAGGTGGTTTCAAGTGAGAATAAAGGATTTCTTAAACTTGAAATACAGTATTAATTAAGGTGTATAAGCTTTTATGGTGTAATAGTAGTACTAGCAGTAGCAGTGGTAGTAGTAGCAGCAGTAGTAGTAGTAGTAGTAGTAGGATTAGTAGTATTCGTAGTAGTAGTGTAAAGGGTGATAGCAAGTGGTGATACTGAACTACAGGATATTATTTGACTTAAAGTATTGGTTATGGAGTTTAAGGTTTTATGGTGTAGTAGTAGTAGCAGTAGTAGAAGTAGTAGCAGTAGCAGTAGCAGTGCAGTAGTAGTAGCTGTAGTGGCAGTAATAGCAGTAGCTGTAGTAGTAGCAGTAGTAGCAGTAGTAGTTGTAGCTGTAGTATTAGTAGTATAGTATAGGGTGTAAAGTGTATTAGTTTCAAATATTCAACTTATTATAATTAGATACTTTTTTTGAAGTCATGTAACTGTACATTTAAATGCAAAATTTACTTTTCAGAGCTTTTAAACATGTTATAGATGTTTTTTCTTCTCATTTACCTTCTCATAATTGTATTTGGTGTGATTGGCGCATGTTTGAGCAATCTTTAATCGTTTATTTTGATCGATCAAATCCCCTTTTCACCACCGCCTTCAGCCATATTTCCACGGCTTTGTACTATGTTCTCCCGTTTTATTTAATTAATCGGTGATACATGTAGGATTCGGCAGCATTGCGTTGTAATTTCGGTATATTTTGACTATCCATCGGAGGTGCTGACAACTTCACAGCGCTTTGTTGTGATGACATTTACAGTGACGTCAGCTCCCACAGTTTTCTAACACGGAAGTCAGCATAGATTTTTCTTTTATTATGTCGTTTTACATGAATATTGCGATTTGAAATGTGCAAATTAATGACAAAATGATCCACGGGCATCATAAATTGTAATTATTTCACTCACACAAGCACAGTATGGTAACATTTTCAGTACTTTTTACATCACTGGTTAATAAAATCAAGCCAAAACATGCAGTAATTTTGTATAACTTCAGATTGTTCCAGTTTACCAACTAATTAAAAAATGATGAAAGTGAATTAATAGACAGTAATTACAGTACAACATTCTCCTGTTATTCTTATAGAATTTCTGTAGTGGTTGTGGTAGTATTTTTGACAACAGCAGTGAAAAAAGAAAAACTATCCAAATGTTTCTTTCAAGTCTCAAGCAAATACTTTTTATGTGCCAATCAATGGACAATAGTCACTGTAGTAGCTGTCACATTTCTCTAGTACTGCGTGTTCCGGCTTTGTATTTCAAGAAGTTGTATTTCTGTAGTGGTAGTAGCAGTTTGAGCACTAACAGTTTATCAAAATGTTACTTTCAAGCCACAAGCAAATACTTTCATGTGCCAAACAATGGAAAATACTGTAGTAACTGTAGTAGCCATCACATTTCAGTATTTCTTTCAGTATCTTTATATTATTTCTTTCAAATCAAAAGCAAGTAGAGCACTAATGTAAATGCAAATGTTTTCTTTTCAAGTCACAACCAATTTTCCAATAAATACATAGTAGTAGTAGTAGTCATTATTGTATGTAGTAGCCTAATAGCTGTAGTAATAGTATTTTGTGTACTAATGCTGTTGTTATTAATGTTGGAAATGTTTTGTAGTAGTAGAAATAGCAGTAGCAGTAGTAGAAGTAGTAATAGTAGCAGTAGTAGAAGAAATAATAGTAGTAGTAGTAGTAGTAGCAGTAGTAGTAGCAGCAGTAGCAGTAGTAGTAGTGGTGGTAGAAGTAGCAGTAATAGAAGAAATAATAGTAGTAGCAGAAGTAGTAGGCGTAGAAGTAACAGTAGTAGAACAAGTAGTAGTAGCAGTAGCAGTAGCAGCAGTAGCAGCAGTAGTAGCAGCAGCTAGTAGTAATAGCAGTAGCAGTAGTAGTAGTAGTAGCAGTAGTAGCAGTAGTAGTTGTAGCAGTAGTAGAACAAGTAGAAGTAGTAGTAGTTGTAATAATTGTTTAACATCATGAGTGGTTTGTTACATATACGATTAGACTATTGATACTGTATTTACCTCATGCCGGGGGTGGTCTACGTGTATCTCTATTGGCGGAACGTTCAGCGGTTGCCACGGTGACACGACGGGCCACATTACCAAACAGAGACGAAAAAAGCTTTAGGAGTTGTCGCAGTGGGAGTAGCCATTAATGGGAGTATTACTATCCGTGTTAGTGAGAGAACTATCTTCCGGGGGTTTCCATTGTCAAGTTTAGACCTTTTTATTATCCGTTCCATCTGCAAATTTCAAGTAGCACATATACACGGTGTCAAATACCCAAGCCAAGACATTTCTATACTTGCTTCGTTGGCTCCGTTTCATTTTTTTTTTCTTTTTCCTCTGGCAGTTTTCTCAAGCAGTTACTAATATACGCCTACGCTACGAGCACTGCTGTTTTTCTCTCATTTGGACCATTTATTTTTTAGTGCTTTTTTTAGTCGATATAGGTTGCGTTCACGTGACATGACAGCATCGTAGAATCCATATATTTTTTACAATGAGCTGGAGGGCAGCTCAGAATTCTATGGTGGAATTGGCTGTTCAGAGGTCAGATTGCAGATTTGCTGACCTGATTTATCGTTAATATCTCTGGAATTACTGTGTCTGGTTGACTTAATGAACAAATCTCTTCTTTTGCAAGTTTTTCACATATAAAAATAGTCTGTATGGATGCTAAAATAGGCTGAAGTGCGTCTGTCAGCGTCGCCAAGTTTGTTTTTGGTTCTTTTTTCAACCCCAAAGCCGTGATTGTTGTTGAGTTGAAAAGACTTTACACCATGAGATTAATTTTTCAGGTTTGTGGATCCAATCCTGAAAAAATAATGATAAGGTTTGGGGCAGGAGTAGTTCAGTTGGTAGAACGTTTGTCCACTGACCCTCACAGGTTGGCGGTGCGGTTCCAGCTCCCACAGATGAATGCTGTCATTGTGTCCTTGGGCAAGACACTTATCCATTCTCACTGGGAGCGAGGTGGGTTGAGTGGTTCATTTGAGTGACTATATAAAAATGTGACCATTGTGAGCGTTGATCATAAGGTTTGTGGATTTCGGTTGGATTTTCTAAACATATTGGCTTTGGCTGTTTAAATAAAGGTCTTTTAACTATGGCAAAAAGAGAAATTCATTCATTTATTTTGGGTCGAACCAAAATAAACTTTTGTCCAGTTGACAAATTGAACTTGTCCTTTGGCCATGGATTCTACCTGGACGACTGAAGGATTTTACACATTCCTTTTAATTATATATTTCATTCAGACTGCAGGGCTTAATGCTCAGTTTGGATTGTTTTGTGAACTCTGATTTGTTTTGTGAGGTCATTTACATTTCCAATTAAATGCGACTTGTATGTGATCTCCAGTGTGAACTTTAAACGCCCCAAAAGTGCCCCGCAGCGAGCGTGTTCAGTGTTTACAAAAGTTGAATAAACTGGGCTTGTCTCCAAAAATACGGTCCAGTTCTTGGTAAAATGGACAGGTTGCAAGTCCGCGGCCGCTTCGTTTGTTTGAGTCTTTAGCCTCCTTGCATTTGGCTCGCAGGCTCTTTATTTTTCGTTGACATTGGAGCCAGGACCTGTAGCCGGGCTCGGACATGTCTTTGGCCAATCATTTCAAAAACCGCCCGCTTCCGATAAGACCCCTTCAATTTGGCCTGAATACAGCAATCC
The DNA here is from genome assembly GCF_026225935.1 of Boleophthalmus pectinirostris. Lineage (NCBI taxonomy): Eukaryota > Metazoa > Chordata > Actinopteri > Gobiiformes > Gobiidae > Boleophthalmus > Boleophthalmus pectinirostris. Next base: position 4,949,002 of record NW_026571153.1, on the reverse strand, counting down.
CCTCAAATATTAATAAACTCTATAACCTCGCGTTCCCTCCATTGACGAGACTCCGACATGTAGGTGGGGTGAATGCAACCTGGCCGTTCAAACTGAAGTTACGTGCCAAAAGATCGGATATGTATCGGTTTTAGGAGCACATATCCAAGAGGAGTGGGTCGCATTTCAAAAAAATCAGATCTGTCAGACTGTCATTAAAAGATTAGATACAGGAGCATAGGGGCGAAAAAATTGAAAATCTGATTTGGGTCACTTAAGGCTGCAGTCTGAACGTAGCCTTTTACTTCTTTGTAGTACCTGGATTTCGTTGTGTCTACAGTAAATCTCCCATAGACTTACAATGGCCCTTACCCGCCATCGGAAATCATGAAATCATCCAATTCTAAAACATAAACACAATGTAATATATCAGTTTTTCCCCATCACTTTTCCATTGGTTTCATAGACAGTTCTGTCTTGGAGCAAGCGTGTGGAGTCCTCGTCGGGAATTCCGTGGTATTGTCAAGCGGGAGGCATAGCTTATTACCAGCGCTAATACCCCACTTAGTGATAAGAGCCCTCCTGCTTTGGGGGGCCATTTGGAAGTAGTTGCTGCATGCATGGATGAATTCTGTTGGACAAGGCTAATAGCTGGATTTCACACTGGACTCTAGGCGTTTGGTGACAGTATTGATTCACACTTTGCCTGTAGTTAAACGAAGCATCAGTTTTGTTGTGGAGAGAAAAGAAATGGCTTAGACCTGCAGTAATTGATGATAAACGGTGCTATATCGTACTATATAGGCCCAGTGGTAGCTGCTAAGACTTGTTTATGAAGGTGAATGCCGTTATGCGGTTCGTATCCCGCTCTCGACATAAAAAAGACATCACTGTTGTCTGCGTACGCTGGTGAATGAAAGGGTGAGTGGTTCCTTAATGTAAAGTGCTTTGAGTGCCTTGAAAGGTAGAAAAGCGCTATATAATTGAAGCCATTGGCCATTGATTGTTTGACCATAAAAATTAGAAAATCAATTCAATTCACCTTTATTCCGGACTCATGGTCCATTTTTAAAACGGACAAGGACAGTGACATTTATATTTTTAAAAGACAGCCATACCAATGTCTCCACATATTCGACTGATATCGAATTGCACTGAATCTCAAATTTGTGAGTGAGATTATTATTTCATTGTTTGATTTGTTGAGCATGCAAATAAACCTGTACATTAACTTACTTAATAAAGCCTGCACAGTGTTCACTCGTGCAGAAACAAACATCTCAGCCGCACTCGTCCATTGTGGCTTCCTCAAAATCACCCGCCAAGTGTCACTGTAGGCACCTGCGGTCTTTGCAAACTGACTTTTTTGTATTAAATCCAACAACAATGTACAATATGATTTAAACCATTGTTTCCCAAAGACTGGGTCACGACCAGCAACAGATTTTTTATTTTTTTGGGTTGCCTTGTCACGATCTGCATGTAGGTCTCGAATTTACAGTGTTAACCCATGAAAGAGCGAGTGAGTCAGCGAATCTGCCTGCACTGAACGAGTGTTCCTGCAGCTAAAGTTGAGAAATGTTTGTTTCGTTGTCCAAAAAAGAAGAGTGATAAATCAGCAAAGGTCAGTGGATACTTCAGGATACTTATGGATCCTTTTATCGCTGGTTCAATGTAATACACATTGTTCAGAGACACGATCACTCAGTCAACAATAAAATCCTCATTAATGTTCAATAATGGTCAAATCCACCTTTATTTTGTTATTTACGGATAATGTCTCTTGACTTGGGTTACAAAGGTTTGTGACTTTTAAACATGGTTCCCCAGAAAAAAAAGTTATTATGTTTTCATTTATACAAGAGCCAAACTTACGCATATTTGCATGTGAAAAATATTATTCAATTACATTATTGAAATTGTGTACTTCATTTAAATAAAACTGCAAATGTTTGTGATCCAGACCGTACCAGCTTACATAGAAAAATCATCCCTACTTACCAGGATAGCTGTTTTCATCTTAATTTTTGCATTTAGTTAAGTAGTTATGCAAAGAAAGAATGTGAATGTCCCTCATGTGGGCTCAATAACTAAACTTTTACCTTAACGTATGATGATTCAAAGCAGAACTAAACACTAAATCTATGTTTTTGCTACTAAACTGTGTACATACTGCGTCCTAGCTTCATTGGCCATTGCAATTCCAAGTAGTTGGTGACTTCACGCAAGACTGCCACAGTTGCTGCCAGGTGTTTTGGGTAGGAGTTTGAAGCGAGGATATCTCTTAGACCAAGCACAGTGTTCGTTATATGTCCAGACCCAGCTCTAAATATGGTTGAAATATGGTTTTGGGCGGAGTTTAGGTGTTCAGTCCCAATTAAATTTTTAGCGACCATACAAAAACAGATAGATATTCATTAAAAAAGATGTGTCATTGCACCTCATACCACCACCTTCTATCCATCTTTTCTTGTTCTTCTTTCTTGCTTTCCACCTACGCCAACCTCACCAAAATCCAAAAAATCAACTACGCAAATCTAAGCACCACCCATCCATTAAGCTGTCACCGCGGCGACCAACCTACCCCCGGGCCTAAGCCTATATCGTCCACGTGCGATCGGAGAGAGCCGCGGCCCCTTATCTATCCTCTCTTCTCTCTCTCTCTTTTTCTCTCTGTTCCTCTTCCTACACTGTCATTATCATGCTGCCTCTGTCTGCACTGGCTCCTGCAGGCGATGTGGACCCCTCCCCTCTCGGAAAACACACACACGAGGAGGAAGAGGAGAAGGAGAAGAAGAAGGAGAGATTGATTTCAGACTTGTACAGCATTGCGGGCGAGGCGTGAGGCGTGATTAGTCCATTCGAATGCATGAGGAGATTGGAATAGGATTGCGTTTTGTGTAACCACACCATCCCCCTTCCCAAATAACGCCACGTGATGATTCCCTGACGTGGTTGTAGCTGTGAGGAAATGGACAAATAGGCTGATTCTGGCGTGTATCAAAGTCACAGAATCATACGCACACATTTATTTGACTTATTTTTTGATTATATTTATTATTTTTTGGATATTTTAGACTTTGACGTATACTTCATTGATCCACAAGGAAAATGACTTGGACACAGTAGCTCACACATCACGATATATTATAATAACAAAAGAGAAATGGTAATAATACATTCTAAAATATAAGTAGCAAAAAGTAACAAATAGCAAAAAAATTTATCAAAATGTTTTTTTTTATTTTTTTTTATTGTATTTGTTACTTAGTTTGATTTAATTTATTAATGTATTTAATTTTATACAATTTTGTTTTATTATAATTTTTTTTTTTAATTCACATCTTTTTTTAGACATTTATCTTTTATCTACACACCCTATTCCTTTTTTATTTAATTTGGTAATTTTGTTTGATTTATTTTTTGTTTTTGTTTGTTTTATTTTATTATTTTTTTATTCACATCTTTTTTTTTTTTTTTTGGGGGGGGGGGGCACTCATTGTTGTCTTAAAAAAATGTTCGTATTAACCCACTCTACATGATCCTGGTGTTTTTATTTCACTATTTTGTCCATAAATCAATGGAACTCTGCTCCAAATTCACTCCTGTAACCGCTTGCCTTGATGAGCTTCATTTGACTGGATCCGTTTCACCTTCTGATGTCATGTAGTGGTAATTTTTAAGTGAACAGCTCCTTTTACCTTTAAATCAGTAGAGATTAAGAATTGCAATTCTGAAATCAACCAAATGATTCTAGTGAAGGTGTATGGAGTTTCAAAACACAGTGGAGCACTTCCTGTATCACCAGATGACATCACAAGGTGGAACAGAGCATTTTGAGTTTAGAAGAAGAACTCGGAGCTCAGCCTAAATATAATTTGTGCATTAAATTATATTTATCTATCTAACTTTTTGGTTGGGGGTCCGTCACCTGCCTGTTTCTATGGATACATCATCGCTCTGTCTGGAATGTTCCACAGTGTGACATTAAACAACTCTACTTTACATTTATTCAATTATAGATGGTTTTATCGCTCAAAAATCCCTACAGAAACAGATGTTCTGACTGTGAGCGGGGTCGCCTCTCCACAGATCTGATCTGTAACTTGGTCTAGTTTGGGCATCATGAACTTGGAAATGTTTAAAACAAAACTGTGAAACATTTTGAACAAAGCATTAACACCACCATGAAGACACCACAAAGCATTTGACGCACCATCCACCCTCCAAACGCAAAAGTTGCACAGTGCACCTTTAAACGCGTATGAATGAAACAAAAAAAAACAAACCAAAAAACCCAATTCTTGGTTTGTTTGCGACGAGGAACCAACATTAAAACAAAGATCGTAAAATAGAGAAATATGGGCCCTTTACAAACGTGATAATCAGACCTTCAATTCGCTCCTTAATAGATTTATCTTCACACCCCATTCATCTGGCGACACAAACCTAGCATTACCCTGCCCTCTTGATTAACCGCGTCCTTTGTTGGCATCGTGGCGGTGTTACGGATAATGCCTTCCCCCGGTTTAGAACGTCCTCACTTGGCTACCACGTCACAGCCTTCTATATGCTAAAGGAGTTCATTACTGTCTATTCAGATGCCTCGCCGTGCACCACTCCGCGCCCTGATTGCAGTTAATTGGCGAGTTGCCGAACCGTAGCGCTAATGCAAGCCGCCTGTCTCCGGATAAGTGACCCTCGCGCGATCCTTTTTTGAGACATCTGAAGGGAAGGCAACAGTTTCTCCACGGCAAGTTAAAGCTGGTGGAGGATTGTGTTCAAAGCCGGCATAAGCTCGCTAGGTCAGCCGTATGGTGGATCATATATAGGTCGCGATGGAAGTGATTGAAGTGGGCCATATATGTTTTTGCTCTGTAGAGAAGCTTGAAAGAGAAGTCAATAAAGAGAATGCGTTTATTTTTCTTGATTCAGTGGGGCTCCAGTTCCAGAAGTAAATTAGACATGAAAACGGGTGAGGGTTTTTTGCAGCGGTGCATCTATTTCGGGTTAATAAGACCAGGCGATTTATCAGAATGTGCACAAGTGTTAGTCAAGAGCGTACTAATCGAGACCAAGACCTGTCCGAGACCACAGGGTCCAGAGACCAGGACAAGACTAAGACCCCTGAGGGTCGAGATCGAGACAAGACTGAGACTTTTAAAGGTCGAGACCGAAACAAAACCGACACCATGGCTCATCGAGACCAAATCGACACCATTTTTGTCATTTTCTACAATCATTTGTATTTTACAGTTATTTTGGTTCATATATACCAATGTTTCTATAAATCTATCTCCATTTAATCTAAAATAAGATAAGCAAACTGTGCTGCAAAATTGAACAAACTGAAATTTTTCATTAATTTTTCCCATAAACTTTTCAAAAATGTCAAATATTAAGCGTTCAAGCATTCAGTTGTTGCGCTCTTGAGCTCCATGGTATTGAACATTTTGATTTGTCACCGGAGTGATTTGATTTCACTATAGCGTCTGGTTTTCTCAGAGGCCTCCCATCCCACTACTAACCAGACCCAACCTGCCGAGCCTCTGAAATCAGACTGTATAAAAGAAGAGGATTAAGTGAGTGTGAATGTCACCCATAGCATTCAGCACGAATTTGGAGCCAGGCTCTATGTCATGAATCTGAAAAAAAAAAAAAGAACCTGGATCATGTAGAGCGGGTTAATACGAACATTTTAAGACCAAAATGACGAGGCTCACAGCAGCAGTCACAGAGAGGGGCGGCAATATTCTAATGTAAGTCAACGGGAGCCAGAGTTAGAAGGAGCCGAAAGAGCCACATATGAACTTCTTATCTGGAATCGGTTGGCTAGAGCTTTAGTTATGTCCATTTATATACTGTATACAGTCTGAGTGCAATACATGGTGTGTATTAGTAACTATTGCATGCTTGTAGCAATGTAAAAATCCACTTTTAAATGCATTAAAATCATAATGGATACAGCAGGTTGCCCATTTAATATATGCAGTGTAACAAGTACAAAAGTACTCCGTACAGACCCCACATGGTATAGCTTTTGAAGTTGTCACGGTAATATACCTTTGGAAATGCTTTGAGCAGTATTGTTGAACATGACAAGACTATTAAAGCAACATTAAAGCCATATGCAATCCTGTACAACTTCTTGCTATGAAATAAAATCACAAAATTTTATGGGTGTCTTTGAAAAACTAAAAAAACAAAGAAAACCACGTATCCCTACTCTGAACGGACTTGCATCTTCACAAACCTGACTTTTTATTTGCGCTGGTGAGGTCACCGTCCAGGCAAATGTTGTTCCTTTGGCTCTTTTTTTGTTCCTTTGGCTCTTTTTTGTTCCTTTGGCTCTTTTGTTGTTCCTTTGGCTGTTTTTTTCCATTTCTTTGGCTCTTTTGTCATTCCTTTGGCTCTTTTTTTTCCTTCCTTTGGCTCTTTTTTCCCTTCCTTTGGCTCTTTTTTTCATTCCTTTGGCTCTTTTAATTTAATTCCTTTGGCTCTTTTTTTTTTTCTTTTGGTTCTTTTTTTTCATTCCTTTGGTTCTTTTTTTCAGTTTCTTTGGCTCTTTTGTTGTTCCTTTGGCTCTTTTTTTGTTGTTCCTTTGGCTCTTTTTTTTCCTTTGGCTCTTTTGTCATTCCTTTGGCTCTTTTGTCATTCCTTTAGCTCTTTTTTTTCATTCCTTTGGCTCTTTTTTTTTATTTCTTTGGCTCTTTTTATTTAATTCCTTTGGCTCTTTTTTTTTTTTTAGTTCTTTTGGTTTTTTTTTTCATTCCTTTGGTTCTTTTTTTCAGTTTCTTTGACTCTTTTGTTGTTCCTTTGGCTCTTTTTTTTTTTTGTTGTTCCTTTTTTTGGCTCTTTTTTTTTCCTTTCTTTTTTTTTTCCTTTGGCTCTTTTGTCATTCCTTTGGCTCTTTTGTCATTCCTTTAGCTCTTTTTTTTCATTCCTTTGGCTCTTTTTTTTTCATTTCTTTGGCTCTTTTTATTTAATTCCTTTGGCTCTTTTTTTTTAGTTCTTTTGGTTCTTTTTTTCATTCCTTTGGTTCTTTTTTTCAGTTTCTTTGACTCTTTTTTTGTTCCTTTGTCTCTTTTTTTGTTGTTCCTTTGGCTCTTTTTTTGTTGTTCTTTTGATTCTTTTTTTTCCCGTTCCTTTGGCTCTTTTTTTTCCATTCCTTTGGCTCTTTTTTTTCATTTCTTTGGCTCTTTTTATTTAATTCCTTTGGCTCTTTTTTTTCATTCCTTTGGTTCTTTTTTTCAGTTTCTTTGACTCTTTTGTTGTTCCTTTGGCTCTTTTTTTGTTGTTCCTTTGGCTCTTTTTTTGTTGTTCCTTTGGCTCTTTTTTTGTTGTTCTTTTGGCTCTTTTTTTTCCGTTCCTTTGGCTCTTTTTTTTCCCATTCCTTTGGCTCTTTTTTTGTTGTTCCTTTGGCTCCTTCCTTTGCTGTCCATGTTTACGTAATCTACTCCTGCATTAGAGCCTCCATGGTGCTGAAAAATTCCAGTTTTCCCCTACCCCCTATCCCCGCCCACTGCTCTATACTTTGTTTTGTTTGTTGTATTGTTGTTGTTGTTGTTTTTATCCTTTAACAGTGATAACGGAGCATGTACTTACCTCTGAACTGCCTTTAAATCCGAGCCCGCTATGTTACGTTTCCGCTTGTTTACACATGTGTTCGCACCGTTGGCATCAGCACTTCTTCACATCGTTAGGCGCTCACCTCTGTCAGCACTTTGGAAGCTAACTTGGCATATTTTTTTTCCATATATTACAGAGATGAGTAGCCAGAGCCGGTCCCACGCGGTGTAATCCTTACCTGAGCGGCCCCTGCATTCGTCCGGCGGATTATGTAACTTATCAAAATTCAGAGTCCGATGTTTGATGTCTGAAATGCAGATGTTCCCGGAGATCTTAGTTGTAGACCATTTTTATCCTCAGAAGAGATTCTGGCAGTACTGTAGATCTGTCAGGGAGGATTACGGAATATTTGGGAGCATTTTTGTTAAGGAAATGGCAGCAAAGGAGACGGTGCGAGGCTAAGAAGTGCTTTCTGGTTTTCCAAGTGACACTAAAATCGTCTAATTTTACATTTATTTCAGTTGTATTTTGTGTTTGAACAAGGACTGAACCAGGACTGAAGCAAGACTAAACGAGGATTGAACCAGGACTAAAACAGGACTAAACTAGAACTGAACCAGGACTGAAGCAAGACTAAACGAGGACTGAACCAGAAGGACTAAACCAGGACTAAAGCAGGACTGAACCTTGACTAAACCAGGACTGAACCAGGACTAAAACAGGGCTAAACTAGAACTGAACCAAGACCTAACGAGGACTGAACCAGAAGGACTAAACCAGGACTAAAGCAGGACTGAACCAGGACTACACCAGGTATAGACCAGGTCTAAACCAGGACTGAACCAGGTCTAAACTAGAACTAAACCAGGATTGAACCTGGACTGAACCAGGACTGAACCAGAACTGAATCAGGACTAAACCAGAACTGAACCAGGGCTAAACTAGGACTAAACCAGGTCTAAACCAGGATTAAACCAGGACTGAATCAGGACTAAACCAGGTCTAAACCAGGACTGAATCAGGACTAATCCAGGTCTAAACCAGGACCAAACCAGAACTAAACCAGGTCTAAATCAGTACTAACCAGGACTAATCTTGGACTGGTTCAGTTCAGGTTTAGTCCTGGTTCAGTCCTGGTTCAGTCCTGGTTTAGTCCTGGTTTAGTCCTGGTTCAGTCCTGCTCACTACACCCCTTTTCTGATATTACACCAAAAAATGTTAAGAAAAATTTGTGTGAGAAGTGTTTTTTTTTTTTTTTTTTGTCTTTTACAAAATTGAATTCCTTTTTATTTTTATTATTTTATTCCGATTTCTCCATCCATAATGCTCGACACATTTGCATCCGCTAATCACACCTCATCATAAATTCACCGTACTCTTTTCTTTCATGTCGTCCTTCACACTTTACGCGCACCACGCGGGAAGTCCCAAGGTTGCATCGTCCGTACTTTCTCTCACTTTCCTTTACACGCAAATACATAAATAAATACTAAACACAATAACCTAAAAAAGAAAAACTACGAGAAAAGAAGATGTCCGCGGCTCACCTCTTGGCCCCTGCGCGTTCTAATTGGTCGCGGAGGAAAGCAAAAGCTGATTTCACCTCTGATCTTTGCGAGGAGCGAGAAAAAACACGTGGTGACCTTCAACGCCCATGATGTTATATTTATATTTATGATCTTTGCACCTGTGAACTCGAAGAAATCATCTGCAATTGTTGAAGAATAAGCAGGCGTTGTGTTGATAAAGTACTGTATACATAATTCAAGTGTTGGGGCTTGGACAGTATTCGCGGTTAGAATCGTTATACTGTCGATTCATAAGGGTTCAGTTCTAATCAAATTAAAACCAAAAAACAATGATTTTCTTCATTTTTTGTCTCCAAAACTAAAATGAAAAAACAGATAACGATTCAATTTTTCAGTTTTTAATTTTGTGTTTAAACGAGTAATGGAAAAAACAGATAGCGACCATTTCCTTTTGTTCCAATTTGGACCATGAATCTATAATAAAGACAGGAGATGCCGGACTTTTGCACCGCATATGGACTGGACTAGGACTAAACCAGGAGGTCTGAACCAGGTCTAAACCACGTCTAAACCAGGAATAAACAAGGTCTAAACGAGGTCTGAACAAGGTCTAAACAAGGTCTAAACCAGGTCTAAACCAGGTCTAAACAAGGTCTAAACTAGGACTGAACCAGGACTGAACCAGGAGAACCTCGAGCCCCTGGAGCAGGAGCAGGGTGTCCGCAAAGTGTGATTGGGCAAGGGCTGCACTTTGCCTTGTGTGGGCGGAGCTCTGCACCGGTCTTTTCGCCCACAGTCACCCAACAGTCTACGTGGGCACACCTCCGGGCCCGACATTCAATCCTGGTTTAGACCTGGTTTAATCCTGTTTTAGGCCTAGTTCATTCCTGGTTTAATCCTCCTGGTTTAGTCCTGGTTCAGTCCTTGGATCAGTCCTGGTTCAGTCCTGGTTCAGTCCGTATGTAGCGCAAAAGTCCAACATCTCCAGTTTTTATTATAGATTCATGGTCCCACCTGACAATATACACAACACTTCTTAGAATTGATCTTTTAAATTTATTCACTTGTTTTACTTATTTGCTTGTTTATTCATCTATTATTATAATTTTTTCTGTATTATCATATTTTTTTTTGTATTATTTTCTGTTTTTTTTTTTCCATGCATTATATTCTAGTTTTCACAGAACTCGTCGAACCACGCTGCTTACATTCGCAGATTTTAATTACATCCTAATCTCTCTCTGCTTTCTTCTTTCTTGTCCGTGGAAATCAAAGCTCCTTAGCCTTTGCCCTTCACGTAATTGGACATCCTTTGTTGTGTTTTCATCCGACCTCCGCATACGTAAATTCTTTAGGATTTGATTAGCGTTGCATACACAGCTTCTCCAGTGAGATTAGACAATTCCCCGATCGTGCTACTGTATTCTGAACCTGGGCATTGATGTTTTTGTTTGCCGTTGTGTTGATTTTGTGTTGTTTTTGTGTTAGATTTGTATCGGGGGTGCGTTGGGAGAACAGTAGTGGTGTTTTGTGCCTTTGAGGTCTCGGAACGGGGTTGGCGTACATACAAATGGAGTTCACCGGTGGCGCAGACGATCTTTTATAACAACAACATTTTAAAGATTCAGAAATGATTGTCGTTTTATTCAGTCATATTTATTTGAATAGATTTGTATTCTGTGTTAATTATCCATCCGTCCATTTTCTTTTGCTTATCCGGGGCCGGGTCACGAGGGCGGCAGTCTAAGCAGGGACTCCCAGCCTTCCCTCACCCCGGACACTTCCTCCAACTCCTCCAGGTATCTGTGTTAGTTTTTTCTATTTTTATTATTTATTTATTAAAAAAAAAAAAAAAAAAAAAAAAAAAAACTAAGACAAAAACTAAACAAAACTGTAAAAGCACAGTTAAAGTTTTGCCTTTTTTTCTCTTTTTTTATTTATTTATATATATATATATATGAGAATTTTTTTTAAATAAATAAAAAATAAATACAAATAAAAGCATGATCTGTTTTTATGTTTTTTTTTTTTTTTAAATTGAAATGAGTAAAAAAATATATATACCGTATTTTTTTGATTGTAAGGCTCAATAAGGTTGAATTCTCTCTTCTATTTTTATAAATATAAATATTTTTATAAGGCACATTAAGCGAAACAAATGAACAACACTTGAGACTGATCCTTAGCCCTGACATCTACGATCCAGTGGCAGATCGTGGCATAATTCGCCCGGCGTTGCCTCCGTCTTGGTGAATTTGTATTATGATGTGAATATGGTTGGATCATTTAAGTTTGTTTTTTATTTCCTTCGAGGACGACTCAAATATACATTGAGTAATAATGTGTTTAATGCAGCTTTGTGCACATTTGTTTACGTTTTACAGAAACAAAACTTAAAACCACATGGCTCATTTGCATAAACTATAAGCGCTCAAAAAAAACAGCTTGCTCTTTGTGTGTTGATGCGGTTCAGCTTCTGTCCGACTCAGTGGATTATGAGTGTTCTCTCGGTAACGAAGGCAACAAGGCGACGGTGGCAGTGTGCGTTGAGTCGACGCAGAACTATGCTTTATTCTTTACTCCGTGAGGCTCCTGAATTCCTTAGCTGTAATGCTCCGACAATCCATCAAGCGGTGCGGCTTTGTATCGTACCAAAGTCATACTAAAACATTTTGACAGATTTTTGAGCGCCGTGTACCACCGAAAATCAGTTCGAGATCAGTAAGCAGAACCAGAATTAATACATAAGGCACACTGTCGATTTTTGAGAAAATTAAAGGATTTTAGTTATATTATAGTCTGAAATGCGGTATATTATGTAATTTTAAATGCCATTCGCACACCATTTTGTCTGTGTCTTTAAATTCAAACTATACAGCACATTCAAACTCAGTTCAAGTGAAAAATAAACAAATAACATTTCAATTGACCCATTTTTGTATTTTTCTTGTTTCCAATATCATGGTTCAATCCAAAAACAAAACATTTCACACATCAAACTTTATTTATATATCCAAAGGGCTTTACATTCAAATCAACACAATATTAAAACATACAAAATGTTCAACAATTAAATAAAGACAACTTTCATATTTTATTTATGTAATTTGAAAAAAAATTTTCCCCTCTCATCTATCATCAGGAACAACCCTGTTCCGTTTTACAACCGTATTTTACCTTTTATCTCCAGCTGTCGGTCAGGTGCGTACATCCTCCGTTCACTCTTCCTCTCCTCTTCCTCCTCTAACCTTTTGAGAGTCAAATCACAACCTCTCGTCTTTCAGCGAACCGCATTAACATTCACGATTCCTCCCCGCCCGTCCTCCGCTCTCCGCTCTCCTCCCCCTCGCCCCGTGTCTTGGCTTCAGGTGCTCTGGACAGTTAAGATAAGCGCGTCGGTTTGACATTTCCCGAGCCCCGGTCCGGCCCCCCCTTCCTCCTCGACCCTTCCTTTACACGCCGATTTGAAAACGTCAACATTTTGCGCCATTGTCGTGTCCCGAGGTATGAGGCGTATAATGGAGTTGGCGTATCTTTAAGCTGGTAGTAAAAAGCAACGTAAAGCACTATATGAGTGACCAAAAATGACATTTTAGATCTTTTTGGTTGTTTCCTTTTCTCGTTTATCCTCTCGAAGTTGTATTTAGAGTGATTCATGTTTGAGTAATCTTTATTCTTCTTTATTCTGCCCCCGATACACGCCTACTGCGCTGTTCTGACATTGTTCTCTGATTTTATTTTCTTAATTTTGAATGTACGTAGGATTCAATCGCGTCACACAGTCATACAACTTCACTGCGGACTTGTTTCTTTTATGAAGTTGTTGTCGATCAATTTTGTTATTTTTAATTTTCAGATCATAGCGCTTTGTATACTGTGTGTTGTTTTGGATATTGCGTAACTAAATGTTTTCATGTTAGGATTAAAATGTAAGAAATAAGATACTACATTCATGTTGCTTTCAACGACAAACAAACAAAAACTTACATGTGTTACTCGTTCATTAAGGTTCTCCAGAGTAACTTGTATTTGCTTTGTCAGGAAAATTAACTGGACAGTGGAAACTTCTACTGAAATAAATGTAAAAGATAGCTGCTAATTAGAAAACTACCACTGTGTGTCACAAGGTGGAACAAGGCATTTTCAGCTTTGGAGACTAAGGTGGTGTCCACACGATAACATTTTTAGATCAAAACAGTCAAGTTTTTATTAATTTTGTCCACACAGAGCCGTCGTTTTGGGTGGGCAAAAACAGTGTTTTTTGAAAACAGATTCCAGAGTGGAGAAATCTGAGAAAGCCGGCGTTGCGTTGTCATGTGGACAAACAAACCGCAGCTTTTGGAAAACGATGACATTTGGAAAACTGGAAAACTGTATCCTGTTTACAGCACCACATACAGGTGTGGCATATGTATTACATCGTTTTCACTCAGTGCTCCGTTGTGTGGACGTGAATATTTATTGATCCGACACGTATGTGGATGCACATTTTTTTTCAACTCGCAAAAAAAAAAAAACAAAAACAAAACAGGAGCGTTGTCGTGTGGACGTAGCCTAATAAAAAGGATTATTCAAACAAGTGTGAATGAAACAAAACACAACTCCAGGTGTGTTTCTCATGAGATAACAACATTATAACATGTCATAACACTCTCAAGAGTCAATTTTGTGTAATATCGGACCTTTAAAGAGCCATTAAACACCCTCCCGAAGCTTTACTCCACCGCAAAACAAAATCTGAAAAATCCTCCAGAGTGGAAGGCTGCACTGCTACATTACAAAAAACAAAATCTAGTCAGGGTAAGACTTGAATTAAGAAAGTTTTATCTTAATTTGAGTAAATTTCACTAGACAAGTAAAATTATTTGCCAGTGAAACAAGACTATTTGTACTTAAAATATGAAAATACATCTCGCCACGCTTAGAACCACTTATAACTTAAGTAAAACAGCAACATTTTGCAAGAAACCAAATCGAATGTTGTTTGAATTAAAACAAACACACTTATTCCATTGGTAGTCAACTTGTCAAGTTAAATCTACTTAAATAAAGTCAGACACAAGCAGACGCCGTTATGAAAAACATCCTGCAGGTGCTTTCCGGTCTTAATTATTTCTTTTTCCAAACGAACGACTGAAAAAAAAAATTACAGCGAAACCACGTGTAGTGATCCAATTAAAAAGTGAGCTAAATGCCACTCCCATCCTTTAGAGCCTGACACGGTGACGCGGCGCTTCTTACCTCGCACTCCCAACGCCCATTAATCAAAACCCGGCGTACATTCGGCCAAGAGCTAGCTAACCGTTCTTCCTTTAGCCGCCGCCCGCCCCATTCGTTTTAATAGAAAATAGGATGTATGGCGACGTCGCGAGCGCACGGGGGAAAAGCACTTGTGTATGACACCTTATTTCGCGGTGCCGGTTGAACATGGAAGAGCCAGACACGGGGAATCAATTTTACTGCCAAGGCGGGAGATGCTAGCTAGCGGCAGTCATCGCTTCTCTTCTGTTTCTTTCAGGCGGCGTAACTTTAGCTGTAACAAGCTCGGAAAGTATTGAAGGCGGCTGAAATGTAAAAGGTACTGCGTTTTACAAATCAAACAAAATGTAACGCCATGGCTGCAAATATTAAAGGGTGCGTATTATCTGATTTTTTTGCTCTTAAATTCCTGCTGTTGTTGAGTTTGCATTGCAACACTGGAATTTCCCCATTGTGGGACAATTAAAGGGTGATTTTGTCTTATCTTAAAGGGACTATATTACTCTTTTTTTTCTAATCTATGTTATAATGTTTTCGCATTAAAAACATACATGGAGATGTGTTTAGTTTTGTTTTATTCTCATGTTTAACACACAAATCCTGCATATTTCGGCTGAGTTCTTCCCTCAAACTGAAAACACTCTGTTCCACCTTGTGTGACTTTGATGTCATGTGGTAATACAGGAAGAGCTCCACTGTGTTTTTAAACTCCATACACTTTAACTAGAATCATTTGGATTACCGCAGCCCTTCCACCGTACTGAACTAAACGTAAAATGTAGCTGTTAACTTGAAAACTACTACTACTTTATGACATCACAAGGTGGAACAGAGGAGTTTGAGCTCTGAAGATGTAGACCAAAGGTATCCCAACTATGGCCTGGGACCCAAGTAGTGGTGCTCAGAGCAATTTTTTTATGCTGAATTGGCCAAAATGATCATAAGAACATCTTATTGCAAATTTAATTCTACCACTATAAACTCTTTGATATAACATTACACAGTGACACAGATTCGTTATTTTATTTTTATTTAGTCCATCCATCCATTTTCTTCCACTTATCCGGGCTGGGTCGTGGGGGTAGCAGTCTTAAGCGGGGACTCCCAGACTTCCTTCACCCCAGGCACTTCCTCCAGCTCCTCTGGGGGAATCCTGAGGCGTTCCCAGGCCAGTCCAGAGACATAGTCCCTCAAGCATGTCCTGGGTCTTCCACGGGGCCTTCTTCTGATGGGATGTGCCCAGAACACTTCCCAAGGGAGGCGCCCAGGAGGCTTCCGGAACAGATGCCCGTGCCTCAGCTGCTCATCTCAGCGTGGAGGAGCAGCGGCTCTACTCTGAGCTCCTCCTTGTGACTGAGCTCCTCACCTGATCTCTAAGGGAGCGCTCAGCCATCCTGCAGAGGAAACTCATTTCGGCCACTTGTATCCGCGATCTCATCCTTTGAGTCATTACCCAGAGCTCATGACCAAAGGTGAGGGGAGGAATGTAGATTGACGGTAAATTGAGAGCTTGAAAAGTGAAAAACGTTTAGAGAAACCTGATGTAGACAGACTACAATAATATTAAAGGATTACCCAAATGTGTGAATGAAACCAAATACAACTCCAGGTTTGTTTTTGATGACGTAACAATGTTCTAATCTGACTTAAAGCTCACGTGAGTCAGTTTTGCATAATATAGGACGACCTTTAACCAAACATAACTTGAAGTACCCAATTATACACCAATTAGAACCAATTAGAACAACAAATGCTTTAAGTAATATTTAAAACCTTGCTGTCCACGTCCCATTACTGGCGAATTTCAAAAGGTATATTTAGTCAGTGCTTCTCTTGGGTTTAAAATAGACACCATTATTTTCTTTGTCTCCAAACTTCACTGCAAAACAAATCTACTTCTGAGTCGCCGTAGAACTCAGGGGAGGTGACACCGCGGGTCGGTTACATAGCGCTACGAATCTTCTTTTCTTGCCGTTCCATTCTTCCTTTTTTTCCTCTCCTTTTTTCATCATCCCACCTCACATAAAAGCGACGCGGGCTCGGCTTTGTACGCGACAGGGAGACAAGAGAGGGGCCCCCGGATCTTCTGAAGGGCCCGGTGATGTAAGGTGCGCTGAATTATTTAACTGCGCGATATTAAAGCGGGTGGAGCTACGGGGCCATCGGGTGGGTGGTAAAGAGAGAGAGAGAGGGAGAGGGGGAAAGAAGATGGGGAAACCGGGAGGAGAGTGGGTCATTAATAAACAAAAGTACGGAGTGTATTATGCATGGATGGAAGCTAAAAGGAACTGGCTAATTTCACTACTCAAGCGCTTTTGGAAATGTGATAATCGAACAGACTGGACACGTGAAGACTTAAAGTGCATACGGCACACTGATCATTTCATTAAAACATAGTTAACATGATTATATTTAAGATTTTGTTTTAAATCTTGGCAGGTACACCCAACTTTGATGAAATGTACTCTGTTCCCTATGTGTGGTAACATTCTAATATGTGGCTTAGTACCCAAGTTAACAAGGTCCAAATCTAATCTTTCTACCAGTAGCTCTCCACCTCCTTCCAAGTAGCTCGACAAGGGATTTCTGTATTCTGTGTACTGTGGATAATAAGTAAAATCGGATTAATTGCCATTGTAAATGTATATATTTTGATGCCTGACTGGGTGCATCGATAAATGGATAATGGTTTATGTTTTATAAGCATCTAACTGTTCCCCATCTAAGGCTCATTGTAGCTCTATATATACTTGCGACTGCTAAAATTGGGAGCTCTCTGGCGTTTTTGTTTTGGAAAGGTAGCTCACAGGAGAAAAAAGGTTGGAGATCCCTGGCATAGATCTTCGGTCTAATTTTATGTCTTGATTCCATAGACAGTGGGGTTTCTTTTGGAACTCTGTGCTTTTTTTTTTTTTTTTTAAACAGTGTTTTTACAGTTGTTTTCCTTTTCTTAGAAAACTTCCAGTTGATTATTCATATAAAATATACATATTTATGTTTATATTAATGGCCATACCAACTTGTCCATACCTTATCTCGTCAGATCTCAGAAGCTAAGCAGGTCCTGGTTAGTACTTGGATGGGAGACCACTGGGAATTCTGCTGGGAATTCCAGGTCCCACAGGGGGGCGCCAGTGGTCATTGTGTCCTTAGGCAGAAACTTCACCTACATTGCCTAGTATGAAAGTGGAGTACAGTATGTATCAATTGTATGTGTGTCACTTCCATCAGTCTGTCCCAGGGCAGCTGTGGCTAAAATAGTAACTTGCTACTACAGAGTGTTGAGTGAATGAACAATGATCTGTAAAGCGCTTTGGGTGTCTTGAGAAGCGCTATATAAATGCAGTCATTAATTAATATGTACATGTAAGTATTGTACACATATTTACCTATACCTTGTATCTCACCACTTGGAGTGTGGTCATCTTTCCACAGATCTGACTTGTAACTTGGTCTGGTAAGCCGTACAGTAAAACATTCTAAGCAAAGCAATAACATCTGAAAGCAAGACCAGCTCAAAACTTACGTAATGAACCTTTAAATGAATGTATTGTGCTGTATTCTATATTTCATGTTAAAAGAAATCACGCATTTTAAGTAGACTTAACTGTCTTTAGGTAAACCTACAGTAATTTAATGGGATACAATTGACACTGACACTTCAGCAACACTTCAAATGTACTTTTAAATGCACCTTTTTCTGAGTTGATTATGAAAAAAAAGCATTAGCATACTTTTCACATAGATTTTTTTCACAGATTTTTCTTTTTTAATCCACCAACTTCCCCCAGTCCCCTATAGACACTATTCTACACACTGTCCCTCCATTATAAAATATTCAAACTCTTCCATTCTCGTCCAAGCATCAAAATTGCTGAGCGCACATCCCCCCTCGAGAAAACTCACTCAATCATTTATAACAGCAGGTCATTACACTGTCATTAAACTCCTTTTCACTGGCTTTGGAACACTTGTATTTGCGCTTCTTTCCTTTTTTTTTTTCCTCCTCCGTGATGCCAGGCTAATCACTGCAGTGGTGGTATTTCTGTCTGGAGTTCTTCCCACCTATTGTATACGGCACGCTCCATTAAACATTTATGTCGACTGGGGCTTTTGCTTTGCTTGTTTGGCTCTCCATCTCACATCGCGTTGTAAAACTTCTCTTCATCCAAGTCTCGCCTCCCAACGTCTAAATTATTTGATGGAAATATACGGCTGCTGCGTGATGTCTGCGTGAGCCGCTGAGAAAAGCATCTGCGTTCAAGAAACAACAGTAAAATGTATTTCAGATTTACTACTTCAACTGCTAATTTCCTGTAGACTGAAAGTGCAAGCTGCTTATTTCACTCGAACATAGTTAACATAATTATTATATTTAAGACATTGCTAAAAGATTTGCCCATTTGTTCAGTTGTTTTGTTTCATAAAATCAAATCATTAAGTTCATAATTTGATTTCCTGGTTGGACATGGGCAGCAGATATGACAAAATTTATCTAAATTGTACAATAGTTATCATGAAATCATCTTATTTTGTTAAAAGAAGGTTTAAATTGTCACAAAAATTGCATCTTTGTGTCTAAATTGTTGCTGCATTTGGACAGAATTTTCGATTTTCGATAGTTTCGATGACGTCGGTAGAGGGATTCTGTTTACCGTAGCAGATTTTAATCCTGGTTTAGTCCTGGTTTAGTCCTGGTTTAGTCCTGGTTTAATCCTGGTTTAATCCTGGTTTAGACTTGGTTTAGACCTGATTTTAGTCCTGATTTTAGTCCTTTTTTAGTATTGTTTTAGTCCTGGTTTTAGTTCTGGTTTTAGTTCTGGTTTTAGTCCTGGTTTAGTCCTGGGTTTAGACCTGGTGTAGTCCTGGTTTAGTAATGGTTTAGTCCTGATTTTAGTCTTGATTTAGTCCTGGTTTAATCCTGGTTTAGACTTGGTTTAGACCTGATTTTAGTCCTGGTTTAGACCTGCTTTAGACCTGGTTTAGACCTGGTTTTAGTCCTGGTTTTAGTCCTGGTTTTAGTCCCGGTTTTAGTCCTGGTTTAGTCCTGGTTTAGACCTGGTTTAGACTTGGTTTAGACCTGGTTTATACCTGATTTTAGTCCTAATTTTAGTCCTGTTTAGTCCTGGTTGAGTCCTGGATTTAGTCTTGTTTTTAATCCTGGTTTAGTCCTGGTTTTAGTCCTGGTTTAGACTTGGTTTAGACCTGATTTTAGTCCTGGTTTAGTAATGGTTTTAGTCTTGGTCTCGTCTTGGTTTAGTCCTAGTTTAGACCTGGTTTAGTCCTGGTTTTAGTTCTGGCTTAGAGGCACGTTCCATGCAGCGTATTCAAGGCATATAGAACAGGCTTGCCTCTTCATTGAGCTGACGCATAACTTGGCCTGTCGGAGGGCTGGCCACCTGCTAGGAAGGTTCTAAAGTTTGGGTTTAACTTTCTATTTCCATGGAGACCCGCAAGAGACGAGCCCACCGCCGCGAATGTTCCTCAGTGCTGCTTTAATGTGTTAGCCTACACTTTAACTTCTTATTCAGATGTTAAAAATCAAAATAAAGCATTTGTCCCTATCAATTACGGAGAGATCCCGGTGTTTTCTTTGCACCCGCGCCAAAACTTGATGGATTGTGGGTTTGCTGAGGAGGCGTGACAGGAAAGCACGGCCCCCCGCTGTGCCTGTGCATACTGCGAATCACATAAATACACATGTACGCGCTACCTAACGCCCGCGCACCGACGGAAAAGTTACTTCAGAGGGAGCCAGTGATCTTCAAACGCTATCCTGATGTCTCTACGGCAGGAGTTTGCGAGTATGATAGACACGGATTCCGTCAGCCCACCTTTCACATGAAGAGGAAGCGGAAAACGCAGTGTGGAGAATAATACGCCGTAATAGTTATGGAAATGTTAAGTCAATTTAGCAAAAGTAGAAAGGGCTGGAGAGTCTATAGGAGTTTCGGAATTTGTCAATCAAAAAGTTAGGACGTGAAATACGGAAAAGTTGGGTGACGGTGATTTTTGTAGAATAGATTGTTAGTAGTTCAAAGAGTAGAAGACAATGGAGTTCTAACACAAGAGACGTTTATTTTACAGTATTTCGAACATAAGTCTTAAATTTATCACACAACTTAACAATCAAGGCAAAAAAGGTACATAGAAAATAAATAAGATAAAATTGATATCTCAGAAACAAGAATGTACAAATTTATCTCAGATTACCTCGAGACATTGGACTGTACTAGACTAGAATGGACAACACTATCACAGTGTGGCTGTGCTTCTGTTGTAGGGAGTATTATACTGCTAAGATAACAGTGAATGAGCTGGCAGTGACGTCCCTCAGCACAGTACAGAAATGGGATTTCTCCAACAGTCAGGATACTAGGACCCAACCGATATGAATGTTTACGGATACGATGCCGATAAAACGGGAGTTGGAGCTGCCGATATATTTCCATCCATCCATCTATGTTCTTCCGCTTATCCGGGGTTGGGTCACAGGGGCAACAGTCTGAGGAGGGCCTCCTCGACTTCCCTCTCCACACACACTTCCTCCAGCTCTTCCAGGGGGATCCCGAGACGTTCCCAGGCCAGCTGAGAGACATAGTCCCTCCAGCGTGTCCTAGGTCTTCCCCGGGGCCTCTTCCCAGTGGGACGTGCCTGGAACACTTCCCAAGGGAGGCGTCCAGGAGGCATCCGGAACAGATGCCCGAGCCTTATTTCAACCGCTTGTATCCGCGATCTCATCCTTTCGGTCATTACCCAAAGCTCATGACCAAAGGTGAGGGTAGGAACGTAGACTGACCGGTAAATCGAGAGCTTCGCCTTTCGACTCAGCTCCTCTTCACCACAACGGTCCGATACAGTGACCGCATCAATGCCAATATATTTAGTGATGTAAAATGTCACTATAAATCTTTAGTTGATTATAAAACTTAGATTTGGTTCTATTGGATTTTAAAATGGGTTCATTTAGGCACATTTATTGTTATTCTGCCTCTTTACATCATATTTAAAGACAGTAGGTCAGACTAATTCTATTCTAGCCAGGAAAGAAAGTAGGTAAACTACCGCTATTTGTCTTTAGCGGTAAATGCGTGCTCGCCATGGTAATTAATTATATGTGTAAATACAGATCATTCACACCTCTATTCACAGTTCATTTACATATCAATGCAGGTGCAAAAACATATGTACAGCCACTATAGTCACTTTACAGTACGGCAATGTCAGAGAAAACAGAGCTACAGCAGCTAAACAATGAAAAAGAACCAAAAGTAGCTTCAAAACTGACACCTTTGCACCACTCGCCGCTCACACAGACACCTCAAGTCTTCGCTAATAAGTGTTTTTTCAATCCAGACTCAACACAATTGTCTGTAAATATGATATAATCCAGCATGTTGACAGCAGATGTATGTGTAAACAAGTGCAAGTGAGTCTGGAGGTGCGTTCAGGGGCAGTACGGCATCACAGATACAGACAGATAACTCCACAGATAAAAAGTGATGCGGTGCCACATATTAGGACATTTATGTGTCTGTAAATTGGATTAAATGGACATAATATAGAGAGTCTAAGCTTTATAATCAGGTGTAACATGCCCACGTGGACTATCGGCTCGTATCGCCAAGATTTAGACCAAAAGCCGATATTTTTCCAAGTGCCCATATCGGCCAGGCCCTGGAGGATACTGTTCCAATCTGTTGTAAGTAGAGTAAGCAAGTATAAGACTGGAAGGTTTGGTTTATGTAGGAACTGTACTTTAAAGGGTGATTTTTATATCTCTATGTGACAAAAAAGCAATTTAAGTAAACTCCGAATCAAAAAGAGTTTTATTCCCATTGTCAGTGAGCAGAATTCACAGAAGTTTGTGATACAGTGGTACAGTGTAACATAAAAAATAAAATAACAACTGCCTTTACTGTATCCATTATAAATCTATGGATAAAAGTTAACGTTAAGGCAAATTCATTCTCTGTATTTCAGTGTTTCCCTGCAGGAGTACATACGGGTACTCCTGGGGATACGCAAGCTCTCAGCAGGGGGTACTTGAAATGGTTTTGGATTTTAAAAGAAAGGAATTGGTAATAGGATATAATAGAGAGTAGTATTTGAATCCAAAATGTTCTTATTAGTACAATTTACATCTTTAATAATGTATCTGTGGGATTATTTTGACATAATGATCATTAAATTAAGAACATGTAATAGTTCTAACTGACTACCACCCAAAAAAAACACCGGTACACAATACAAGGGGTACTTAAGAGTGTAAGATATTGATTTGAGGGCACGCAAGAAAGAAAAAAGTTGAGAACCATTGCGTATTTGACCCATTCTTCAGCTTCTGCCGTACAGCTCTCGTTGGACCCATCTCCAGATCTTGAACAAGACTTGGTCAGGACCACCTTAGCTGGAAGATTTGACCTATATATTGTTTATATTTTGGGTTGACGCAGATACCTCACCCAGACATGAGAAGAAACATTCAAGTACACTTAGCCACCTTCACTGCAAACCCGAATAAGTTACCAGAACTTAAAATAATTAAGACAGTCCATTACCTCAGTTATTTTAAGTTGATGAACTTAAACGTTAACCAGGCTGGTGCCACCTAGTGCCTCCACTCAATTTAATTTCTCTCCAGCGACTAGATCAGGAATCGGAATACACTAGAGGGCTCGCAAAAACCTCGGAAGTGCGAGTTCGGGCACCAGCCAATCAGCGAAGAGCCATATATTCTGTGTTGGCAACAATTCCTGAGATCGAGGATTTAAAGCTGGAACAAAGAGAATGTTTGGTGAATTTTATCAAGAGGAAAGACGTTATTGCCCTTCTTCCTACGGGATTTGGGAAAAGCTTAATATACCAGTTAGCCCCGTTAGTGGTGCATTACATACGTCACGACCAAATAACTGCGATTGGTTAAATGATAAAAAGTACCCGCCTACTGTCAAGCGAACGAAATCTAACACTGCGAGGTCAGACGGTTTGTATGAAGTGAAACCAGCTGATGAATGAGGCCACTTAAAAGTCACAAATTTGCAGTTAATATGGCAGTTTTCTGTTAAGGCATTTCATTTATTATTTTAATCAATGTGTGTATAGTTATATACAACCAATAGCAATACAAATAAAATTAAATAATACAATGCATTTAGTCCCATGTGCATTTACCTCGACCTGATTATTATGTTGTGTGTTTGCAATTTATTTGTTATGATAGATTTTAGTACTTATTTGGTGAAGCGCTTTGAAATTGTATTGCATTTAAGCATTTAAGTTTATTTTTAAATCATTCCTATTTGAAACAATAGAAATAACAGGATTTTTTCATTCCCACTGTTTAATTACTTAATTCTACTAAGTTGTACCGATGTATGTTTCTGATTTACGCTCACTTATACCCACAATAGTTCCCTTTAGTTAAAATTACTCAAAAAGAACATCATGTTACAGCAACTTGACACAATTAAGTTAGTAGGACTATTTCTAAAACTTTGAGTAAACACAACTTTGGACGTTCCTGTTTACAGTGTTGCACAGATCGGAAAAAAACAACAACATATGTTTAGATCGAAAAATGACCAAAAAACTTAAAAGATTACATAAGTTTTGCCTGTAGTATCCCACCATAAATATAGCTAAACCGACACAGAACTCCTCGCAGTGGGAGACCAGAAAATAAAGGCATTGCAAACTCCACTCCGCTGAGATACCGTCTGGGCACGATTGAAGCCATCTCCTCCCTGCGCACACACTCAAATCTTCACCCAGAGGCATGCAGGAGAGAGAGGGAGACGAGAGGAGGAAGAGGAGGAAGAGGAGGGGGCACAGACGGAGCAGAACCGCAGATAGACAAACCCCATGCTACTCTTCGCTCTCTCTGCATCGCTGCCATCTTATCCCCCGCGCCATCAGTCATTTTTTACTCCGGAAATAGGTTATCCAGGAGTGCCCAGGTGATGGTGCCACTCGGGGCCAGGCTAGACATCGCGTATCTGGGCCGCGGGGCTCTTAAATTCGGCCTTTCACTTCGCTGGTTCTCCGGAAAAGGTGGACGGTGGATGTGCGTTGAGGTTTTCGCCTGGCGGAACTTTCGCCGCACTAATTTGATTGGTTTAAACTTGAAGACTTTGAAGATTACTTAAAAACTCCGAGTGTTTTTGTAGTTCTTATCTTTTTGTGTTTCATATTTTAACTCTTAACTCCATGAAGACGACATTTGACGACCCCCCTTGTATCCTTAATGAAGTGTTTTGACACCTCCACTGTATCACTAAAGACATGACCATTCGAAACGGTTCCAGTTTTTCACATGTAAACAAAGGCTGCGATAGGTGAGGCCACTACAACCCACACTAGGCTGACCAGTAGGATTCAAGGAAACATTTTCTCAGATTTTTTCTGAAGTTAATCGAAGTAGTGACGATTGTAGCTTCTGGAAAAAACACAACACGAAACACGAGCAATGGAAAGATCGTGGCACTGCTGCGCACACTTTTAGAAATAATGAGGAGTGGGTTTATTTTACAGATAACTTTAGAGAAAGTGAAGGTTAGAATGCCAGTAATGCGTCTGTATGGAGTCCTGCGATATCCGAACAAACTATCGAGGACTTTATACTCGACTATGAACCAAAACTGCCCCGAAATCTGGATGTTGCTGAGGCGAGTCCTTTGAAATATTTCAGTCTTTTTTTCCAAGACGCGATGTTTGACAGAATCGCTACAGCAACACTTATGTGGAGCTCTGCGCACGAGAAAGTAACCAAGATGACAAATACTGGACACCCACTGATGGAGAAGAGTTTTATTATTAAATTATTATATTAGAATAAGCTAAATGAGTTGAATAAGCTAAATAAAAAATAATAATTGGGTCCACACAGGTGCAACAGGTAAAAACAGGCGTACACTTGGCTATACTGTATCTGGTATTATGAATATAGTACTCAGAACATGCATATATCAGATGCTGAATGTCGTTTTTTTGTTTTCAATTTTGCACTTGACCAGGTAAACTCTCATTGTTGAATCAGAAACTCTCATTGTTGAGTTGAATCACATTTAAACATCCATAACTGAAGAGTAGTGTTTTTGTATTTCTTATCTCTTTGTGTTTCATATCTTAAAGGATATCACCTGCTTTCTGTTCTTGTCCATACGCTGCATAGTGCCTATCCTTCTCCATCACTACTTATTGTACATGATAGTTTTGTAGCGCGTGAGTTGTTTGGTCCTCTGTGTCTTTTATTTATTTTATTTTAATGACTAGTATGATTAAATCTGAGTGTGTATTTTATCATTAGATTAATATTGTTGTTATTATTATGTATTTGTGCAGCACTTTGGAAACTGTTTGTGAAATGTGCTATAGAGAAATAAAGTAGATTGGATAACAGGACAAGACTTTGTAAAATATTGGAGTTTGAAGTAATTAAAATACGGATCCCAGGCAACCCATGGGCTGCTGTGACTACAATCAACAAGTGCGACTAAAAAGTGACAGACAAAATAGGATTATTGAAAAAAACATTAAAGTCGGAGGTTTATCTAACCAAGGAAATCCAATTGAAACTAAGAACTCATCGGGGGACTTTGCGAAACACAAACTGCAACAAACAAATGCAAGTCAATTACGCCATCTCGGATATCAGATTCAATTAAAAAGATTCAATCAGATCATTCTTAATCTTTCACTTTCTATGACCGCACGCACTCTCGTCCCCACCTCCCTCGGTCTTCACGGGGGGTTACCTATCTCAAACGTGCCCATCCACCGGCTCTTCCTAATCTCGCCCAATAAGAAACCATTATAGGCAGAGGAGAGGAGATTTGGCCGCTGGTATAGCTGCTGTCTGATTTGCCTTACACGCGGCGAGCCTTGAGATAAGCCTCTCGGTGACTCCCCTCGGCAGATAAAGGCCCTTACATTACAGTTATCATCAGGCGAAGATTAGCGGAGCGCCCACCCCCCCCCTTCCTCGAGTTGGAAGAAGAGGGGGAGTGAGAGGAAAGAGAGAGAAAAGGCCCCAGCTCGGTGGACACCATTACAGACAGGCCTGCCTTCAGTGTTTTCCGCCGTAATCTATCTAGTTTACAGCCACTTCAACTTATCGCTTTCACTCGACTCACACCCCCGAGTGGATATTGACTGGAGGAAGAGCCCTGCCTGAACCTCCATCCCACGGACTGGCTCGGGGTCCGGTCGGATTGTAAGAGGAAGTCGATTATTTAGTGGTGTTTTAAAAGGCTCATATTGCGCTATTTTCTGATCGACTGAGTGTTGTTTTCTTATCAAAACCGGACATAGAGTTGTGTTTTGTTTCACTTACACATGTTTAACACACAAATCCTGCATATTTAGGCTGAGTTCTTCTCTCTGCTCCACCTTGTGATGTCATGTGGTGATACAGAAAGTGCTCCACTGTGTTTTTAAACTCCATACAGCTTCACTAGAATCATTTGGATGAGTTCAGTCCCAGAATTGCCCATCTCTTTATTTTTTTGTGTTAGCTTAGCCTTATTAGGTGAGTCTGGATGTCTTGTTTTCACTTTTTTATTATATGTAGGGACAGTTTGTGGATTGTATTTTTTCGTTAGGGCAGGGAAAGCAGTGCGCTGGCAGCTCTTATGGCCCGTTGTTTTCCAAAGACTGGGTCACAAGAGATGTTTTGGGGGTTGCCTTGTCACGATCTAGCCTGATTCATCAGCCGGTTTCACTTCGTACAAACAGTCTGACCTTGCCGCTTTAGAATTTGTTCGCTTGACTGTAGGCGGGTACTTTTTTTTAATTTAACCAATCACTGCTATTTGGTCATGACGTATGCAGTTTGTCGCTATCGGGGCTAACTGGCGTATTAAGCTTTTCCCAAATCCCGTAGGAAGAAGGGCAATAACGTCTTTCCCCTTGATAACATTCACCAAACATTCTCTTTGTTCCGACTTTAAATCCTTGATCTCGGGAATCACTGCCAACACAGAATGTACAACTCTTCGCTGATTGGCCGGAACCTTCTTGCTGTGAGGCATGAGTGCTAGCCGCCTACCACTGTCCTTATTTTACGTTATCTTATTTTATGTTACAATTTACATTACGTTTGCTTTGTTACTTTTTGGGGGGCATGGGTTAAGGGTTTTGTTTCCACATTCAAACATACAAGTTTTTTGTTTACCCATGTCCTTTCATACATACGTTCTGATATTTATTGGGGGGACGTAACAACTAAACAAAAGGTAAAAAGTAGCTGTTAACATTAAAACTACCGATTCATTACATCACAAGGTGGAACAGAGCATTTGGAGCTTTGGAGATGTAAACAAACTAGTAATATTTATTATTTATCTATGAGTGAATGAAACAAAACTTGTTCTATCATTAGCATAAATTTTAGTTTGAGTTTTACTTACAAAGACACATGCTGATGTAAGACGAAATGAAGAACGGACAGTAGAAAATGTACTTAAATTTTGTTGTATCATAGACTTTAATAGATTTTAATATCCTACCTTCTTTCAGTAAGTTCAGTTGTTGATTAGGGAAGTGCCTGAATGTGTCTAAATTAACGTTGCTTTGAGAAATTACATGTCGCGACCCGTCAAAACTTCTAAAATATATTCTTTACAACATTGCATTTTGTTGTAGGAAGTCCAAAACGTACACCCCTCGTGTTAGAAGGCATTTGTAAATCTTTCAAATGAGCGACTCCCTTTTTCTTGAAGCTACTAGACTAAATAGCTCGTAGTGATAAATTACAACTGGCATCTCGGCCCAACTCTCCCTCCTAAATTCCCCGGACCCTCCCCGACACTAATTTAGACTGTATGAAATATTCTCAATTAAACTCGCAATGTCCCAGTTAGCTTTCGAGCTTGCCGCCGTACCTTTCCGCCTACATATTCATCATTCGGGGTAATTGCTGTCCGGTACATGGGCTCTTTCAGGCTGACTGCTCGGCTAGGTTTACCCCCGCAAACTGGCTTACATTACAACTAACTGTCAGGGCGAAACCAGAGCCTGCTCGGATGGCGTATCATTATGCTGTCAGGGTACTTTTGCGTTCGGCGTTAACATTGTATTTTTAGTCGCGCGAAGATGGCGTGGAGATCGCTTTACCGGCCACCGCGGTCTCGGGTTACGCAAATGGCAAGTCCTGACGGAGATTTATTTAGCAAAGTGTTCTGCGAGCGCGGAATTGTCACGCGAAATGTGGCTAAGATGTTTTTTGTTCAATGGATTGTGGGTGTAGGATGGGTTCAAGTGACTAAACCAGGACTAAATCAAGACTAAACTAGGACTGAGTGTCGAGATGGGCTTGGGGGTGTGCCCGCGTAGACCGTCGGGTGATTGCTGGCAAAAGAATTTGCGCTTTGTTCACACCCTGCTCCGTGGACTCGGGGTTCTCTCTTACTCTCAAGTCCAAGATAAGTCCTGGTTTAGACCTGGTGTAGTCCTGGTTTAAACCTGCTTTAGTCCTGATTTAGTCCTGGTTCAGTCCTGGTTTACTCCTGGTTCAGTCCTGATTTAGTCTTTAGTCCTGGTTGAGTCCTAGTTGAGTCCTGGTTGAGTCCTGGTTGAGACCTGGTTGAGTCCTGGTTGAGTCCTGGATTAGCCCTGGTTTTGTCCTGGTTTTGTCCTTGTTTAGTCTTGGTTTAGACCTAGTTTAGTTCTTGTTCAATCCTGGTTTAGTCCTGGTTCAGTCCTGGTTTAGTCCTAGACTAGTCCTGGTTCAGTTCTGGTTTAGTCCTGGTTTAGACCTGGTTCAGTCCTGCTTCAGTCCTGCTTCAGTCCTGGTTCAGTCTTGGTTTATTCCTGGTTGAGCCCTGGTTCAGTTCTGGTCCAGTCCTGGTTTAGTCCTGGTTCAGTCCTGTTTTGGTCCTGGTTTAGTCCTGGTTCAGTCCTGCTTTAGATCTTGTATAGTCCTGGTTCAGACCTGGTTTTGTCCTAGTTCAGTCCTTCTGGTTTAGTCCTGGTTTAGTCCTGGTTTAGACCTGGACCACTGAGGGATTACGCACATATAAATCCACATGGGAATAGAAAAGAAAATACTACAATTTAATGCTGAAAATAGAGTGTTTTTAATTATTGGAATTGGTTTTGAGTGTCAGATCCTTTAAAATCCTTAAAATTTTGTTTGAAATTTTAGTGCTATGACCCAAAAGTTTGTTGTAAGGACTAGAAAATGGTTTTATTTTTGAGGACTTTCGACAGTTACGAGGCAGTTTAGTCGTGAACTGTACATCGCTATGGAAACAGTCCTGCGTTTTCTTCATTTTCAATTTGTAGCTAAGATGTATTTCGCTCAGTTAATAAAAATGGACAGCTGCTGTAAGGTTGGTTGAAGCATTGCAGATAAACAAGGCTGAGACTGTATAGCGTTTTTCAAAAGGCGGAGAGCGTGTTTGACCTTACCTTGTCCAGCCTCTTCTCTCCGCTTCTGTCTGAATTGTAATTTTCACCTTCGCAGTGGGTCTCTATAGATTAAGCAATTTTGTTTTGGGTCATTCTTCCATGCATTGTCGCTCGTGTTCTCAATACCGAGCAACGAAGCAGCTAATCGTCTAACCTTTTCCACGCCCTTTGTTTTCGTACACAAGCTGGATTTTATTTTGCTGTTTTTCTCTGGAGGCTGCACGTTTCCATGAGATAGAAAATTAAATCCGCAGTATGTACGTTTTTGCGAGATTAAAGTAAAAGAACAGTAGGTTTTGCATTGAAAAGCGAAGAAAAACGTATATTTGGTGGGCTCGCATCTCCACAAACGTGACTTTTCCTGCTTGTTTCTGTGAAAATGTTGTTCCTTTGGGTATGATATTCCACAGTTCGGCATTAAACATATTTATATCCATGGAGAATGTTCCGAAGTATCGTTTTAATTATCTTTTTCCATGGAATCACACAGTTGACATCAGAAAGTTTCGTACTATGACTTTAAAACCATACTTTGGACATTCGGCGTGGAACTTTGGCTTCGTTCGGATTTTTTTGGTGAAATCTGATTAGTTTTGCGAAGTTGTTCACATTTACAATTAAAATTTGACTTGTATGTGATCTCCAGTGTGAACTTTAAACGCCCCAAAAGTGTCCCGCTTGAGCATTGGAGGACATGACGACATCACATGCAGCAATGTCGCCTAAACGCTGGGCTTGTCTCCCAAAATATGGTCCAGTTCTTCGTAAAATGTACAGGTTACACATCCACAGTTGCTTTGTTTGTTTTTGAGTCTTTAGCCTCCTTGTATTTGGCGCGTACACTCTTTATTTTTCGTTGACATTGGAGCCAGGACCGTCTGTAGCCGTGCGCTGATATTTCTTTGGAGATCATTTCAAAAACCGCTTGGTTCCGATAAGATTCCTCCAATTTGGTCTGAATACAGCGATCCCCCCAAATATTAATAAATTTGCTTTCCCTCGACCGATGAGACTCTGAGCCTGACGTGTAGGTGGGGTGAATGTGACCTGGCCGTTCAGACTAAAGTCGCATGTCAAAAGATCAGATATGTCTCGGTTTTAGGAGCACATATCCAAGTGGCCTAGCCTGATTCATTCACAGCATTAGGATTTGTTCGCTCGACAGTAGGCGGGTACGTTTTTTATTTAACCAATCGCTGTTATTTGGTCATGACGTATGTAATGTGCCAAATCCAGTAGGAAGAAGGGCAATATCGTTTTTCCCCTTGATAAAATTCACTAAATATTCTCTTTGTTCCGGCTTTAAATCCTCAATCTCGGGAATCGTCGCCAACACAGAATGTCTGTCTTCGTCTACATCCATCTCGACGCTTTGTTTACTGTTGTGCTGTACCACAAAAGGGACCCAGACAGGCGCTTGAGTTTGACACCATTGCTTCCCAGCTCTTCGCTGATTGGCCGGTGTGTGGTCTACAACTTCTGGGGTTCTTGCAAACCGTCTAGTGTATTCTGATTCCTGACGTGGTCCCTAGAGAGAAATAAAATTGAGCGGAGGCACTAGGTGGCACCAGCCTGGCTACAAGTGTCCTGGCTCGCATTTGAAAAAATCTGATCTGTGTCGTTCAGACGGTCATTAAAAGATAAGATACAGGTCGCATAGTGGTGAAAAAATCGGATTTGGGTCACTTCAGGCTGCAGTCTGAACGTAGCCAAAAAAAAAAAAAAAAACATTTCTGTGGAAACAAGCAGGAAGAGGCCAAACAGCTCACATGTTTTTTTTCAGGGCAATAACAACAACAACAAAATCCAAATCATCCTTTTATTATTCTAGTCTTTTATTTATTTTTTTGGTGTAAAAAGTTACGTACTGGGGCATTAATAGCAGAAACAAGACCACATCCATTATCCGCCACTTACACCGCTCAAAGTGAAGTCGGACATCAATCGTGTTTATTAGTTTTCGATAACGCGGGACCTTTTGACCCGCGAAGTGCTGCTTATATAGGCTGCACCTGCCACTGAAATATAATCAATACCGAGCTTTATGTTTCCACGGCGAGTTTTAGAGTCCGAAGATATGAGTGACGTCTGGAAAATGCAAGACTGGAAAAGCCAAGTGCAATGCCAGGAAGGAAGCGGTCATAAAACATACTGTCCGCTCGGAGACAGGAAGTCTGTAATGCTCTGTTTGTCAACAACGTGGGGGGGCTGAATAATGTACACGATGCAGTACGTTTATCGGTAGAGATACTTACTTGCATGAGAAAATTTACGGAAAAAGCTTACGGATAACTATACTATCGGTATGTTAGGCTATGGTATGCTTTCCAAAACAATGGGTATACTGAGAGAACATATGCTGTGTTAAAAACAAGAAAAAACAAGGATCACTGAATATATTTGAGCTTTAAAAACATGGAGGAGAGGACATCTGGCATAGAGTCATCAAATTTACAATATTAGCTACACTGGATGGAAGTCAACACAACTCCAGACATGTTTTGACAGACAAACTAGGATAAAAAATGTTTTTATTTGTTAATTTGAACTTATTTTGGAACTTATTTTGGTGTTTAGCTTTTATCTTTTTCCCCCTCCACATTTAAAGGCTTGCTTTTCCATAGACCTGACCTTTAATTAACCTGTCTCCATTGTGATTACCAAGTTTGTGCCGCATTCTGTTGATAAATCCGAGTCATTTCTTCCGACATCCGTTGCAAATGCGTTCCATTGCAACAGTTGGGGAAAATATGGACGCCCGATAAAGTTTTAAGTGTTTCCGAGTTTGCGTTTCGGAACATCGATTTGATTGGCCATTCCATTGCACTTTCTCGAGGTGGAGGTCGGTTTTCCTCAAGTCCTGAGCACAGTAGAATTATTGTTATTCCAATATTGTGGAATAATTAAGGCAAAACAGTAATATCTCCATGGAGAGGGAAACATGAACTCCTAAAGGCACTGAAACCCACCACTTACCCTGTGAGGCAGTCCTCAAAAGTTCATGGTCTATTTTTTTTTTTTTATTACTTTTTGGCAAATAATAACATGTCTGCATCTTGTATTTTGTAGATTTTTTTCAATTAAAAAAATGATATTTATATGAATTATTTACATTAAAATAATTATATGACATTTTTACATTTGCTGCCGAATTTTCGTCACCTGACAAGCTCGAGATCAAACTGTGACAGTGACAGTCGATGCACTGCAGAGTTCTGTAGTGCAGTTAAGGACAGAAAAATGGAGAGTGTTAAAGTACAAAAACTCAAAGAGAGTGCAGAGTTTTCAAAGAACAGTGAATGACCAGTTATTTTTTGTTCAGTGTCAGGGCCGTGCAGTTTGTCTGATACGTAAAGAAAGTGTGGAGGTTTTCAAAGAATATAATCTGCGTCATCAGGGTCATACAACGCACAGTCAGGAGCAATAATGTGGCCCCCAGAGAAAAAAGTTCGGTGTCCTCTAGAATAGATTGCGGATCGAAGCTGCAGGTTTACGATAGTGATTCTACTTCGTGTAGATTTTATAGCCAATCTTTTATGCTTTACAAATCATGTATCTGAAATATAGCACCACATTTCACAAAGAGTAACACAGTTTTGACTTGTGTACAGCTCTGATCTTTGAACACTTAGAGTCTCAAAGCGAATGGTTTTACTGTAGACAGGAAACGGCTGACGCGATCGTGTGTCCGAGTCCGACCCGAGCCCAGACATAAGTTGTCCGAACCCGTCCCGTCGAACTTTGGTCGGGTTTCCATGCTCTAATTTGGAACACGTTGTAAATTTAACGCACATCTTGATCATGTGAAGAGAAACATTTCATGCTTTTACATAGTGCACCTTTAAGAACTAATTTAGTCCAGATTTAGTCTTGGTTTAAGTCCTCTCTTAAAACCGGGTTTAGTCCAGATTTAGTCTTGACTTAGGTCCTTTCTGAAGACCTGGTTTAGTCCAGTTTAGTCTTGGTTTAGGCCCTCTCTTCAAACCTGGTTTAGTCCAGATTTGTTCTTGGTTTAGGTCCTCGCTTAAGACCTGGTTTAGTCCAGATTTAGTCTTGGTTTAGGACCTCGCTTAAGCCCTGGTTTAGTCCAGATTTAGTCTTGGTTTAGGTCCTTTCTTAAGATCTGGTTTAGTCCAGATTTAGTCTTGGTTTAGGCCCTCTTTTCAAACCAGTTTTAGTTCAGTTTAGTCTTGGTTTAGGTCCTCTTTTAAGACCAGTTTTAGTCCAGTTTAGTCTTGAGCTGTTGATGCACGTGCACTTTTTGAAAACCGCTGTTGCTTTCCATATTCACAATAACATACAAAACTATAACGGTCTATAAATATCCGCTGTGTGGGCACTCGGGGGACTATTTTCTTGCCTTTTCCATGTGGAGTGATTCACTGACTGGAGATGTGAACTGTCTGCGTAGCGTACTGTACCGAGCCGATGACTCACGGCCGTCCACTTGTTGTTCCCAAACACTCGCTAATAATTTGCACTCCCACAAAAAGGCTCATAAATATATTTTAATTCAAGTCGTTATCTCACAGTACCGAGTGGGGCTACCGAGTCCTTCATTTAAATACTCATAATTAGTCGTTTAACTCGCCGAAGGTTCGTTAAGGGGTGTCAAAGCTCAAAAGCAATTAACGAGCACTGCAAAAAGTGAGATAAGTTGTGTAATATTTAAGTGTGAATGTTAACATAGTGTTTCCAGACATTGGGCAGTTGGAAAAATGTTTTCTTTTATGATTTTTTAATAAGAAATTTTGTAAGATAATGTCATTTCTGTAGTAAAACGTCTCTATATTTTTGTAATATTGAATACTTTCTACCTTAACAGTGGAGTGTGCAATGGTTTTAGCTGAAAATAAACTAGAATAAAAGCTTTTATTCTGAGTCCAAAGCTCAAATTGCTCTCTTCATCCTTGAACAGTGGTAGTTTCCAAGTTAGCAGCTCCTTTTGCCTTTAGTTCAGTAGAAATTGGCAATTCTGGGGCTGAAATTATCCAAATGATTCTAGTGAAGGTGTATAAGGTTTAAAAACGGAGTGTGATGAGGAAAAAACATAACAGATCAGAAAATCGTGTAATATGGGCCCTTTAAACCAAAATTGTTTGCTATGGATCAACATAAGCTTTTGTAGACAGGATATCATGAGTTTTGTGAAAATACCGAAATATAAAAATGATGATAATGTCCTAAAATTCAAATTAAGACACATATAGAGAAATATGTGTTCAAGAAAGTGTATTAGTCCATCTTATCTTTTTTTTTTTTTACACTTTTCACTGTAAAATATACTTGTTTTAATAGCTGGCATTTCAATTTCTGTGTTTGTTTGTCCTCTGTTGTTTTTCTATATCACCATGCCAATTCATTTGTATTTTATTTTATTATTATTTATTTATTTATTTTTCCTTTTCCAAAGTATACACTATCTACCCTAGCTACATTATTTAATTTTAAAATTTCAGATTTTTTTTCTTGTTGTTGTTGTTTGTTTGTTTGTTTTAGATTTTTTTTCCTGTACATTTTTAAAATTTAACTTTTGAATTTTTTCCTGTATCATCAAGCTTATTTCAGTTATATTTTATTATTTTTTTATAATTTTTTTTCCTCTTCCAATTTTTTTATTTTTATTTTTTATTTTTTTTTCTAGACAATTTGACCCTTGATTTTATTTTTTTTTTCCCGGTATAGTCAAACTTATTTCAGTTATATAAAAATGTTTTTATTTAATTTGATTTTTTTCCCTCTATTCCAAACTATACACTACATTACTCTATATATTATACAGTTGACATTTGATTAGTTTTTCTTTTCTTTTTTTCC
This sequence comes from Boleophthalmus pectinirostris, assembly GCF_026225935.1. Classification (NCBI taxonomy): domain Eukaryota; kingdom Metazoa; phylum Chordata; class Actinopteri; order Gobiiformes; family Gobiidae; genus Boleophthalmus; species Boleophthalmus pectinirostris. The sequence continues at coordinate 4,913,438 of NW_026571153.1, read as the reverse complement.
TGAACATTTTTTAATTTTACCCCTGATGTTTTTCCTGTATCGTCAAGCTTATTTCAGTTATATTTTATAATTTTTTAATATATATTTTACTTCCAAACTATACACTCTCGTCACGGCTGCACTCCCATACGGTCTCTCCCCTGCCATATGTATTAATCAGACTTTGACAGGCACTGAGGGAACGCAGAAATGTCCCTCGCCGGCTCCCGTAGGATATCACCCCTGATCTCTGCTCATTGGTTGGCTGACCCCGCTCCTATAGGGAACGTCGTCTTTATATAGGGAGATATAAAGCTCCGATGGGAAATCCTTAAAGAGCGGGCCAGAGGTTAAGATACAGGCAATGAATACAAAACACACGCCCCCTGTTCAGCCATTTGTGAAGAGATTTTACTTTCACTCTGCTTCCATCTGTTCATTTGGACAAAAAAAAAAAAAAAAATGGACAGCTAGAATTTGGAGGAAATTGGCGTCTTGTGCCCTGCTTGGGTGACCTTTTAAGATTGTATTGTTAGCGAGGACATTTTGTACTGGTAAGAAATGTCAGATTGTTCCATCTGGCCTAAAAGTAGCCTATTATACACTCCAGGCTCCGTATCAGATGCAATATTCATTTCAGTGATTAAATATTAGTCATGTTATAATGTTAACTCGTCAAAAACATACCTGGAGTTTTGTTTTGTTTTATTTACACGTGCTTGAGTCTGTTTACATCTCCAAAACTCAAAGTGTTTTGTTGTCATGAGGCGTAAATTTTCAAGTGAACAGCTCCTTTTACCTTCAGTTCAGTAGAGATTGAGAATTCCAGGGCTGAAAAAGTTATTGTAAATGGTTTTAGAGAAGAGGTATGGAGTTTAAAAACACAGTGGAGCACTTCCTGTATTACACATGACATCAGAAGGTGGAACAGTTTTCTAGTTTTCTGTTTGAGGGCTTGTTAACACGAGAACGCTTGCGGGTAAAAACGACAAAATATTTTATCGGAAGTGCCTTTCGTTTAGACGGTGATGGTGTTTTTTTGGAGCTTAAAAACGCAAAAATCTGAAACCACCCTCCAGAGTGGAAAAAAATAAAAAATTAGATATGTACACAGCTTTTTGTCTTCCATTCATGACCTTTACGACTTTAAAATCACATTACTGGAGTTGAATGTTTTTGTAATAAGTGAACAAAGTGTAAAATCTGGTATGAACAAAGAACAGGTGAAGTATTTTATAACAAAAACGAAATATTGTACAAAAAACACCTTGGCTCATGAATCTAATAATTTAAACCACTAGACGCCTTACCTGTGACCCAATGAGCATGAGCTGAACGACTGGAGTTATTTTTAAGAAGAATAACGTTTACATGATCGTGGAATAAATGAGTTCGGCTTTAAAATCGGAATAAACCACCCACTTACTTTGGAATTAAGTTTAAGTCCGAACAACCATTTTCATCATTAGGAGTTAAGGGTTTACATGGTCTTTTAAAAGTGGAATGTATTTTTATTCAGAATTAAATGATTGTTATTCGGAATTAAAGCTCTCATGTAAACGTGGCAACTTAATCCTCCACACCACCTTGAAATGAGTAAATGAAAAGGTTATTCGTGCGCTCGAGACTCTTTGATTAATTCTGTGCGAATTGAGCCTCTGGTTCATGGACTGTTGCTTAACCCACTGCACCGCCTTGGTACGAGTGCATTGAACAAAATCTAAAAGGTTATCCGCGCACTCGTAACTCTTTGATTTGGTTCGTACTTGTTGAAATCCCGTATTGGGAGCTGAGCGTCGGTGACAGTGTACAGCTTGTGATTAATGGTGCCAAATGTCAGGTTTGACAGCGAGTCCCTTTAGAGGAGACGCGTCAAAAGTTTGGCTCCAGTGGTAAAAGTTCGGTGAATTATTGGGTAGTGAGCGAGAAAATGTTCTATATACATGTCCAACATTCTCCAAAGAGATAAAAACCAGACGGCAGAGACAGTGGACAACGTCAACGATCGTCGGTAATCAGAAGACTCAAAGGATTCGATGGTTCTCCGCATCTGTTATTACTATTGTACCAATCCATCATCCGGCCCATCGTGTTGTACCGTTCCACCTGCTTTTTTTCAATACACTCACTGTCAAAAAGCGATGCAAACTCACAAAAGTAACACACACAGCTGCTAAAATCATAGACTCCCCATGTCCAACCTCGCAAATCTGAACAAAAGGGTCACTGGACACGTTGCACTTTCGATTAAAGACCAGGACCTGAGTCACCCACTACAGGAACACCTCACCCCCATCACGTTTTTGAACAACAGGCCCCGCTGAGTGCACTGCGTTGTCTATTGTAATGTGTAATTTGCTGTGCGGTGTTGTTGCAGTATAAACAAAGCAAAGAACTGAACAGACAGAGGTTAGGAAAAAAGATAAAAGATACAAACACAAGTCCAAGCTCTGCCAAGACTACCTCAGGAAAAAAGAACAAGATGGTAAAGCTTGAAAACACAGATTGTCCAGCACAGTGTCCAGATTTACAGAGCTGGTTTTAGATGAACTGGATGGAAAAGTAAAAGCCAAGCAACCTACAAGTGCCACACATTTATGGAAACTTCTGCAACAGATTTGGGAAGAACTTTCTGAAGAATATTTGATTTCTATTGTAAAAAGAACGAACCATGAGTATGTTCAGCTGTTATATCTGCCAAAGGTGGACACTTTCATCAATCAAAAGTTTACAATACATTTTGGTCAACAGTAAACAGTAAAAAACTGGAAAAAGTGTGGTGTTGTAAAACTTTTGACCGGTAGTGTATGTCAAATGAGCTCTGTGTGTATGAAAATGAATTTCTTCTTGGGGACAGTAAAAGTCTAAAGTCTAAAAAGTCTAAAAGTCTTCCATGCAGTTTTAAGATTGTAGCTAAAGAAACATTTTCACACAAGCAGGTGGAGATCCTTCAAGTTGGTGAAGCTGCAAGTCAGCTCCCAATAAGGATAAATTTTAGACGATTTAGTCAACATTTTGGCTAAAAAGTTCCATGGTGGGGCTTTAAAGGGCCCACATTATGCTATTTTCTCATCTGTGTTATTATAATATGGTTTCCTCATCAAAAACATACCTGGAGTTTTGTTTTGTTTCATTCACGCTGCATTTTTAGTTTACTGAAAACACTCTTCCACCTTGTGATGTCACGTTGGTAATACAGGAAGTGCTCCACTGTGTTTTTAAACTCCACACACCTTCACGAGAGTTATGTGGTTGATTTCAGGTCTGGAATATCCGATCTCTACTGAACAAAAGGTAAAAGGAGTTGTTAACTTATAAACTAACACTCTGTAACATCACAAAGTTTCCACAGAGTATTTTGAGCTTTGGAAATGTAAACAGACCAATAATAAAGAATTTGTTAAGAATTAGAAACAAAACACAACTCCAGGTCTGTTTTTGAAGAGGTAACAACAATATAAGACTTAAATAAATACTTAAAGATGCACTATGTCACTTTTCTGGTGGAGGTTCCACTAGGGATGTGATATCGTATCGTCAACGGTCCCACAATAATATCGCGGACCGTCACAATATATCGAAACACAAGCCTCACAAGTTGTAGTGCAGCAATATAGCCAAAAAACTACATAGACCATGATCCTTTGCTCAGTTTCAGTGTCAATTACATGAAAAAATAACTGTTATCGACCAGTTTTAAATGTTAATTTTTTGTATTATGAAAGAACCAAAGTCTTGTCAAAGCATTGTAAAAGAAAAAAGTCGTATATATTCAGAGTTTGGTTAGCCTCTACAAAATATCGTAATAAAAATCGTACCGTGACATGCATATTGTGGAAGTATCGTATCGAGAAATTTGGATATCATTACATCCGTAGGTTCCAACATTTGCTTGTCTTTGTGGAGATATTATTTCTTGCCTGGAAAAAAAACAAAAAACATGCTTTTTTCACTCTGTCAACTACGATAAATAAAGTTGTTCATTATGTATTTTTACAACCACAAATACACACTAACACCTTTTGTTTACCCGCTCAACGTAATTGGATTTGATGGAACGGAAATGCGTGGGCTATTATATTAGCACAATATTTTCTAAGCAAAAGCGCGGCTGGGGCTTTTTCATTTTTTTTGTTTTGTTTTCCAAGGTGTCCAAGGTGGAGAGTTTGCGATGAGATGACAGAAGGCTTTTCAGAACCACGCATTCAGTGGGAGGATTTTTGGTGCGGTTATGAAATATGCACACACTTTTATTTTATTATCATATTTTTCTTGGTGTGTGGGTGAGTGGCAGTTTAGAGCGGGATCTGAGCATCTGGAGAAGGTGGACTTTAGCTGTGGAGGCTAGAAGTGCGGTTGGCAACGCTTGGAGCTCCACTCATCGCAATGTGAGAGAAGTTTAAAGCAGACCTATCACGCAAAGTCGATTTTACAAAACTTTTAAACCATGTTGTAGTTGTTTTCCTTCTCATTTACCCTTTCGAAGTTGTGTTTTGAGTGATTCATGCATGTTTGAGTCATCTTTATTGTTCTAGTTTTCAAAATCACTTTACACAATCATACAGTTCTAACCCAATTCTCTATAGAATTTTATATTTAGGGATGGACGCCAATAATCAATATGTAACCTCAACCAAAAGAGGTACGTAGAGAAGCCAGAAAATATACTTAAGTAAGAGTAATGGTACTTTGAAACAGTATTAATGAAGGAGAAGTACAAAGTAGTGATCCAAGAATTGCTCAAGTAAAAGTAAAAAAGTTTGAGAGTAAGTTTAAAAAGCCATTAAACAACCTCGAAGCTTTACTCGACCCTTAAACAAAATCTGAAAAATCATCCAGAGTGGGTGGTGCCGGCGGGTTGGGGGGGTGGGCTCTGGAGCGGTGATTGACAGCCGACTGACAGTCACAACAGTCCAACACGGTGCACTCCAGACTTTGAAACAGAGCTGACATTTGTGCTCGGATCACTCCATTTCCCTTTTCTCCAAACACAGCGGGACATCGCGACGGTGCCCAGTGGTGCCCTGCGGTACCAGGTCGGGGCAGGGCTGAGAGGGGCTCCTCACGTCCCGCCTGTAGATGCCAGTGTCTGCACTCGTCATGTAATAACCTGCGTCTGACTCATCCACGCTGTTAGTCCAACTCGAAAATTCAAACGTTCAGGCCATAGTTGATCTTAAAGAGGTTGTTACAGACACAACTTTGTCCCAAAAGTCAGATTTTTACCAAATATGGACTAAAATACTGAAATAAGGACAGGGATAGGTATGCACTTCTATTTTAGACTCATTTACACAGATAATCAATAGGAAAAAAAAGTGATTCTGGTGTTTAGTGGCCCTTTAAGAGTAATTGTTGGGATGTAACATCTGATTTATAATTTAAGTTCATGTAATTTGAAGGACAAAACTGTAAATAATGCACAAAATCTGGTATTTTCAAAGGATAAACTTGAAAATTGGAAAAAACACTGCAAAAAACAAAATCTAGTCAAGTTAAGATGACTTGAATTAAGAAAGTTTTATCATGATTTGAGTAAAATTATCTGCCAGTGGAATAAGACTTTTTGTACTTAAAATATGAAAATACATCTTGCTACACTTAAAATAAGAAAAACAACAACTTCTTGCACTTAATAAACAAAATCAAATGGTGCTTGAATTAAGAAAAAGACACTTATTCCATTGGTCGATAATTTTACTTGTCAAGTTGAATAAACTCAAATAAAGTAAAATATTCTTAATTTAAGACATTTTAACTTAGCTAGATATTGTTTTTTTTCCAGTGCATATTCAAATAAAATCAAAAGTTCAAATCATTTCATAGAGTCAACATAAAAGCTTTTGTTACTTGAAGATTTACTCACATTAGAAAGAGTAACCAACACCTCTACTTGAGTAAAAGTACTGTTACTTTAAAAAAAAAAATCTATTACTGAAGTAGGAGGTGCTAGAAAAGTACTCTGAAAAGCACAATTTCTTTTTAAACGCCACTCCAGTAAATTTAACCACCCACGTTTTATAACCAACAATACACAAAGATGAAGCAGAATTTGTAGTGTGTGTCAGAATATTCCAATTAGGCCAAAAATTACTCCGGCAATTATAATTCACCTCTGAAACGGACAAATTGTTGCTGTTAAACTGAAAACAAGATGGAGAAAGAACTAAAGGAATCCAGGATTGATCCGAACACACACGCTCTGATTTGTTTTCCCACTTTGCGCTAATTACTTTTGGGTTAGATTTTTTATTTTTTTTATTTTCTCTTGTTTACTCTCATGGATTGGGTCGCGCAGAGGTTTGGGTTTGTGCCAGAGAAAGCCCGTTTCAAAGCGCATTTATCGTGCTTCAGACGGAAAACAATGCCATTTAAAACGTTAATGGCGTATAGTTACTTAAAGTTTGAAAGTGAAAGTACAATTCTGACTTAAATGTTCTTCGAAAAGCCATTTAGTTTCAGATGTATAGCTATGTACCCTTGGGCAAGACACATTTCAGTGTGCTTCAGACAGAAAACAATACCATTTATTATAAAGTTGATTCTATAGGTTCATTTGGAGTTTGAAAATGAAACTAAAATTCTACTTTTTTGTTTTGCTTCTATCAGAAAACAATACCATTTATGACATTGATGACATGAGTTACTTAGAGATAGAAAGTGAAAGTAAAATTCTAACTTAAAGAAACTTGAGTTATTAGTTTGTCTACATTTTCAAAGCTCAAAATGCTCTGTTCCACCTTGTGATGTCACGAAGCTGTGGTTTTCAAGTGAACAGCTACCGTTTATCCTTAAATGAAGTAGAGTTTGGCAATTACAGGCCTAAAATGATTCAAATAATTCTAGTGAAAGCCTTTATATGCAGGATTTGTGCGTAAAACACGTGCAAATGAAACAAAACACAACTCCAGGTCTGTTTGTGACGAGGAAACTGCATTATAACATAGTTCAGAAAATAGCGTAAAATGAGCAGTTTAATTCATAATGAACAAATTCTTGATTAAGAATGATTTAGGCTTAATTAAAGTGGTTATGTAAGAACAGAAACAAATTCTAAAACAAACATACGTTGACTTTTCCAACAGTTGATACTTGCTTTCCTATATATACACCTTTTTCACAACAGCCGGAATTGTCACGATGTACGGTAAACGTCACGTTAAACGTTAAAGGTTTTCTATGGCAAAATGTCTGTGGAAATGTCTCGTGTGTTTTCCATCAGCTTCATAAATCTTCCCCATCACCAAATCTTCAACCAACATTCTGTCAATGAAGAATTTATCTACAACTATCAAGGTTAGAAAGACGAAAATGTAAAGGCGAACAACGACGACGCATTAGTGATTACTGAGCAAAACTAACATTATGGTCATGAATAAAACAGAAGTAACTTGTTCACTCAGACTGATTCTAGAATTAAAATTAAAATTTGATTCCATGATTTGTGCAGTTTAAATGCTAGACATGTAATCTCTAAATATCTGTAGTATTCAAACTGTCCAAATCTCTTTATCTAACTGGGACTCTAAACTAACAAACTAAATATTTATTGAAAAATTTCAACAACATCTACATGCTTTCTCCTCTTTCAATATATGTAATGTTAAACCTTTTCTTATTAAAATAAATGTTTAATAATAGTTTTGCTTAAACATTGAATCCAGAACAAGCATAATATAAAATAATGACAGTATTATAGTCGATCTGTAGCCGGCGGGCAGCTCTAATACAGATCTGATATGATCTCACGGGCCAAATATAATTATATCGTGAGCCAAATTTGACCCCTGGGCCTGAGTTTGACATGTCTGTATTAACAAATTACTTATTACTTATGTTTTATTCATGACCGGAACATTAGTTTTGCTCAGTAGTTCACTAATGCTAGTCATTGTTCGTCTTTCTTACCTTGATAGTTGTGGATAAATTATTCATGGATGAATGTTTATCCTTTGTGGACCTTTTTGGTTGAAGATTTGGTGATGGGGCAGATTTATGAAGCTGGTGGAAAATACACGAGACATTTCCACAGATATTTTGCCATAGAAAACCATTAAAGTAAGTGGCGTTTACCCGACATCGCCGTCGTGAAAAAGGTCTATTGAGATCATCGTGCACTCGAATGGACCCCACCCATTTCATGCCATCGCCTGTAATACCTCCCCGTGGCTATATCTGTCTGCCGGCTGCCTGATTGACACCGGCCTCCCTCCCTCGCCGTCTCCTTTGGGTGCTCGGTGACAGCTCAGAGAGGTGCGCTAGGACTCTGCTTGTGCTTCTGCTGCTGCTTCTGCTGCTGGCACCGTCGTTCTATCATCGCTCCACACATCACATGGGGAGCGGCTCATTCCAATGCTATCGCCCAGGGTTATGGAGCCACCGTGACCAAACGCGCTGGAGCTAACTGGACACAACGGCGTGGAGAATAGACTAGGACAGGCTACGAGAGGCTAATGCTGAGCTCGGAGCCATTCAGGAATATGAGTGGAAGGATAATGTGGAGATTCAGGTTGTGGTTGGAAATGTGGACGTTTTGCTGCAGGGACAGGATTTCAGGTTTAATGGATTTCAGGAAAGAATTCAAAAATTGTCAAAGAATCCAGACTGATCTCTCTAGGTATTTTTAAATTTCATTTTATTTTTACAGAAGGATACTTGTCTCTCGCAAGGTTGTTAAAAGTATCAAAAAGCAGATACTAATCGAAACTAAAACCAGTATCAAAAATGTTTAATTTAACAAGTATTTTTCAATAAAAAATCCCACGAAGATGACATTTGTTGAACAGTTTTTGAGTCATCTTGATCTTTATAAACACCAGTACAAAGCTGTATGGAAAAAAAGAGTATCTAGTAAAAACAGTATCGGAAGTGCCTTTCGTTTAGATGGTGACAGTTTTTTGGGGCTTAAAAACGCAAAAATCTGAAATCACCTTCCAGAGTGGATATGTTGAATACGCTCCGTCGTAGCATTTGTGTCTACACTGCCCAAGACGCAAAACTTTGGTCAGATCTGCTCACGTCAAGTACACGTTTACGTCAAATACATCACCATCTATTGTCGCCACCGAGCCGCCTGGCATGCAAACCCAATCGAATTCCACACACTTTTGCGTCACCGTATGCACGCAGATTTCCTCCAAAAAACGCTCGTCTAAATGCGGAATAAAAAGTGAAGACGCGACCCCACTTTAGCGTCTTCTGTTCAGACCAGTGTCAAAATAGTTCAAAATTTCGTATAGTGACAACACTACTCCCTCCATCTCTCCTCAAGCCATAACCAAGCTTGATCGTGCAATCAGATTTTTTTTTTTTTAAAGTAACACATGAAACAAAGACTCTCATTGGTCACCTAGTTTTATCAAAAGGATATTTTCTCTCACGTCAGTTTAGCGCACTTGTCACTGATTCTGCAGAAATGTGCAATGTTTTTGAGTCCCCTGTGTGTGTTTTTTTTGCCCCGTTCACAGCCAAATTTGTTGTCATATGGATGGACCATGGATTGGCTAATCCAGTGATCAACCACACTCATCTGAACTGAAAAACTAGACTTGCAATTGTTGGCACCATGGATTAAATAATGATTGTTAAACCTTGTAATACATGACATACAGTGAGTAAAAATGACCAGGAGCAGACTGTTTTCCAATGGTCCAAAAAATCTAACAACTGCTGGAGAACTGCAAATATTTGTTTGGGGTCAGAAAATCTCCAAAATGACAAGACAAAAACAATTAATTCATTTTTGTTTTTCACTGAACCAGTTTTAGTCAAAACCACTGCAAATCTCTATTGAACTTTCCAATAGTCATACAGAGAGTCCTGAATCAATAAGAGACTTGTTTTGTGTTCTACTAGATCAGTAGAGGCGAAAAGAAGGCATCAGGGCATTTTTAACAGAAAAAACAAAAGCACAACAGATTTTTGTTCTTCTTTTTCGGCTAAATTCACCTATTAAGTGTCATTTTCATACATAAATACAGCATTTTATGTGCACAAACTGGCAAAATCGAGCATTTTTGGGACACTCAAAACAGAAATATGATGTTGACCTATTAGATACAAAAATATACAGAGGGGATGTTGGTATCTTAGTATTTCAGTAAACTAGATAAGACTTAAAGTTTGCCTAAAAATTCTAATTTCACCCCACTTTTTACACCAAACTTGGAATTAGATATGAAAAAAGTGTTTTGGTCAAAATCTACTTGCTTACAAGATTGGAAAGTTTGGTGTGTGTAGGTGCTACTGATTTTTGCCTGCAGTTTCTTGCCTTAATTATTTATGTTTTTACTTTTTGTTTTGTATTTTTACCACTGCAAATCGCGAGTGAACTTTAAAATATTCTCACTTGCAGTCTTGAATCAATTAGAGACTGGCTTTGTGTTGCATTAGGTGATCAATGACGGAGAAAAGAAGGCATCGGGGAAAACAAAATAAACACACAAAATTATCGCTCTACACAACGCGTTTATTTATTTATTTCATTTTATTCACAAAGCGTCGACGTTGGCTCCGGAATGTTAGCTCATCTCACTCACACGGCGTCTGAATGAAGAGCGAAAATGCTTTTTTTGGGAGCGATGCGTAGTGATGAACCATGCCATGCCTGCTGGGTGTGTGCATCATCAGTTCTATCTCAAAGGCCCCAATTAAAATGTTCCTAGCTCGATCTCAAACTCAAAAAAAAAAAAAAGTGAAAAACGTGATTTGGGATTCGCAAGGCTACAAGTTAGAGATTATTTTAATTTTGTCAGAAGGTAAAAATAAATCAAAATATTATTCATCTTTTAATGGATTCCACTAAAGCTGTTTTTTCCGGCTTTAATTTTATTAGAGAACTAAATTTGGACTGTTTTGTGATGTCAATTTATTCAAAGAAGAGTGACCCAGAATATTCCTTTTTTTTGTAACTGTTCAAAAGCTGGAAATTGAGAAACAAGCTGTAAAGTCAGTGGTTCAGGATCAACTATTTAAAAACACATACAAGAAAATTTTTGCACAGGTGATGCCGGAAATCAAACTGTTAACTTGAACTGGTCCAATCGAAAAGTAGTTCGGTGTCGTGTCGTTCATACAACAGTTTATGTGGACAATGGAGGCAATAAGTACTGTAACGTGTCTTGCCAAAGGACACAACCACGGTATATGCGAGTGTTAGTGGGAATGAAACTGCCAAACTTTAAGATATTGAGCCTGAACTACTATCTAGTGAAGTGGACCAGAGTTACTCCTTGTTTACCTTATGCATTCCAAGCATCGTAATTACTGTAATACATGACTAACATTCATGTATTTCTGCTAAAAATAAAAGTTATATGACCAGGTAGATTTCTTCATTTACAGTTACTATAAATGACAAGGAGAAGGTGGTTTTCCAGTGGTCCAAAACCATCTAACAATAACTCCTGGAGAACTGCAAATATTTGGTTTAGGTCAGAAAATGTCCAAAATGACAAAACAAAACCAATTAATTCATTTTAGTTTTTTTACTGAGCCAGTTTTAGTCGAAGCCGCTGCAAATCTCTACTGAACTTTCCAATAGTCATACAGAGAGTCCTGAATCAATAAGAGACTTGTTTGTGTTCTACTAGATCAATGGAGGAGAAAAGAAAGCAGCATTTTTTTTTTTTTTTTTTTTTGTCAAATTTGCTTTCTAAATGTGATTTTCATATATAAATATAGCATTTTATGTGCACAAAATGGCAAAATCGAGCATTTTTGGGACACTCAAAACAGAAACATGATGTTGACCTATTAGATACCAAAAATATACAGAGGGGATCTTGGTATCTTAGTATTTGAGTAAACTAGATTTCACTGAAAATTTGAATAAAAAATTTTATTTCTCCCTATTTTTTGCATCAAACTTGGAATTAGATATGAAAAAAAAAATTGTATGTTTGGCCATTGCATTTCAAGCATCGTACTTATTCACCATGATGAGTTTATTAGATCGGTGCAGTGTCGGCAGTGATGCGGGCGCTGTGTCGGACCGTCATGTTGAAGAAGGAGTTGAGTCGAAATTCAAAGCTCTCAATTTTACCATCAAACTACGTTCCTCCTCTCACCTTTGGTCATGAGAGGGATGTTTGGGCCTCCCTACTCAGACTGACCCTGCGACCCGGCCACAGATAAAGCAGAAGGAAATGGATGATGAATGGAGTTTATAATAATTATCGGACAGTAAAACGCTTTATGATTAGACACAGACAGTACACAGCGAACTTATTTTCTCACGAGCTGCTTATACAATATATCTGTGCAATTGTAGCTCAAACACTTCAGGAAAAATTGGAACGGGGCTTTTAGAACCACTGAAACCAAGATACAAATTCCCAGGTTAAGAATATTTTACACTCTTTTCGATTCAAATTCAAATATATACACATTTTCTTTATCGTTTTCAATCCTACCCGACTTGAACCCCTCTTCCCTTTAGAATCTCTTATGCCCTCAAGTCCTCCATCTCCACCTCTGCCCCCTGTCTCCTCGCAAACTCTACCCCATCTGTGGAATCTCGGAGCTGCACCAGTGGGCCTTTACCACCAGGACATTCATTCAGGACGCTCATAATTGGCTCCCCCGAGGCTGTGTCCTCGTGGTGAATCGGAGCAGAGGGCAGCAGTGTAAAACACAGTACAGAGAAGGCCCCGTGTGAGCTACAGCGTGGTTTAAAAGTCACCCAAGTGTAACTCCATCCCTGAGGTGGTGGGGTTTGGCAATAAGAGCTTGGGTGTTTGTAGGGATTATGTATTCAGTGTTGCAAAATAAGGTACATCGATGTGTCATACCTATATCCTTGTAGAGGTGAACTTATAGTAGTTTACTCGACTTAACAGGCTCGTATTACACAACTTTCTGATCTACGTTGTTGTTTTTCTCATCGCAAACATATCTGGAGTTGTGTTTTTCCTTCACACAAACACTGCTCATTTAATTCTTCTCTCAAACTAAAAATCAACAAAAGGTAAAAGGATCTGTTACCTTGAAAACTTCTATTTTATCATATCAAAAGGTAGAACAGAGCATGTTGAGCTTTGGAGACACAGACAGATTAAGAATAAATGGTTACTGAAACATGTGTGGATGAAACAAATCACAGCTCCAGGTCTGTTTTTGAGGAGGTAACATTATAAAATCACTCATAAGAGTCAGTTTTGTGTAATATAACAGATGGTGCTTTTGTAAACAACTAAGGAGTGTTAGATTTACTAGCGCCTCCCTTTTCTTCAAATATTTACTACTTTATTACCAGAATTTTACCAAAACTGAAAAAGCTTGTCCAGTAGATAGAAGTCATCTATGCTAACTTTACCATCAAATCTACATAGCAAACTCAATTGGAAGTTGTGATTTTAATTTTTTTTGGTTTTCTGGATTATTTTTGTATGACTTTTGGACCATCGACAATTTCTGTTTTTGTCTGAACTAATTCACGAACTGGTGATAATGCTCCATGACAGAAAAGCAAAGGTCTGTGTTCACAAGAGGCTATTTCCAAATGATTCTCATCCAACAAATGTCTCAAATTGGTCAAAAAATTGTGTCTCTGATTGTTACTTCTTTATGTTTTTGCCTGTATATATGTTTTACTTCTATTTGAAAATTGTCATGATTCAAAACAAACAACACAACAAAATGAAAACATACTGGACATTGTCTAAATAAAAATACATAAAATAATTAATATAATATAATAATCCCTACAATTGAAGTTGACTTTACAATGCTAATGTGTTTTGTAATAAATAAAAACAATGTTACATCCAAATAAATGATTACAATTCATGTATATGTTTTGTGTAACGTGTTATAATGAAAAGCAAAAGTTGATTCAAAAACGCCCAAACTTCTTCCATGTCAAGAATATTAAAATTCCAATCACGTACCGATACTACCTGGATTGTTGCATTGACTTCTCCATTTCAATAGCATTGCTTGTCGCGCCAATACAGCAGCTATACCGGCAATCTTAGTCCGACATCTAATTCTCAGCCTCCTAGCGTTCATTTTCATTCTCCCCTTTTTTTCCCCATATTTCGAATTATTCTCTATTCTGTTTTTATGTCGTAGCACTATTATTTTTTGAATCTTACGACCCATGTCTATACCCCCACTCTCGCCGCCCGAACCGATAAAACCACCCTCTTTATTATGGAGTTCTCTCATTACAGCTAATAAAAGTCTGCAGTGTGGCGTGTGTGCAGTTACTCGGGTCCAGCTCTCTCTGATGATTAGCTAGTGTTGTTATGAGACCCCAAACAAGTGAGGAGTGCAAATCTGTTTCTCCAGCTAATAATTGGAGATCGAGTTGACTGCGGGTGCAAAAACACAGCGAGGACGTGAGATGCATAAAGCAGTTTGGCGTCTGGATGTGCTTAGTTTATGGAAAAGAAATAATGGCCACATGTAATTTTTTGTATGCAAGAATTGGGTTATCGTCAATGAATATATAGTGTCAGTGCAATGGATCAACTGTCATAGAGCTTTTTCATAGAGTTTTTTGGAGATTCAACTCTAAAATAAATTGTAACTTTAATGTTTTGTTTGTTTTTATAGCAAATTTTTATCCAAGGTGGGATCTGCCATGAAAAAAGACCTTTTATTATATCATGAGATCAGATCAGAACAGACCTGGAGTTGTATTTTTCTTCTTTCACACTTTTCAAAAATGTATTTCTATTTTGTTAAAAAAAGCATATATCACTATACATTTTTTCCCAGATTGCTGCGTCATAGGTAAAAATTTATACTTCTCTCCCAAAGCCATAATGCATAACATGTGCACTTAAAATGTTAATCCTAAGAAGCATTACAATTAAAATAAAGTTGTTCTGTTTGGAGTACTTGCTTGAGACTAGTATTACGCAATTGTAGTAGTAGTAGTAGTAGTAGTAGTAGTATTTATTTTAGTAGAATTATTGGTAACTATTGTATTAGCAGAAGTAGCAGAAGGATGCGTCACTACTTCACAATTTATGCTTTTTTGTAGTATTAGTTTAGCTATTTGAAGTCGTAGTTTATTTTCCCTGGATTGTTGCATCACAGGTAAAAAATAATAATACTACTTATCCTGCACAGAGGCCACAACAGTATATAATATGTCCACTTAAAATGTCAATTTGTAGTATTAGCTATTCCGTCCAAGTAGCCATTAGTCTATATTATACACAGCAAAAAGCTTGGCCAAAATTTAAGATATAAACACTTAAATCCATCAGAAAATGATTTAAAAGTAGTGAAATTATATGTCCATGCCGCAGGGTAATTTTACTTGACAAGTTATCTTAAAATAAACAACCTCTAGACTAGAGTTAAGCAGTCTCTGATCTAGTAAATAGATAATAACTCTGAAAACAAGATGAATAACCTGATATAAGTTTTAAAATTTTAGCCAGATCAGAGAAATTTGACTGTAGTAATACTATTTGTTGATAACCATTGTGCTAGGACAAGAAGTACTTAATAGTTTAACATTTTTGTGGTTTTAGCTGTTATTTGAAGTTGTAGTTACAGTAATTTTGATTTGTGTTCGTGTAGAAATTGCATTTATTCCCATTGATCGTGAGATCAGTCCCAGTGACACAGCAAAGCCGCCTTGTATTAACTAATTATTAACATGCACCCAGTGGTCGATTAAATGAGCCCCAATTAGTGGCACACTGGATCAAGTTTAGCGTGTGATATTTTCATAGCCTCTGGTTCCTTGGCATTTCCAACTGATTTGTTAATTAAAATAAGGTACAGGAGGGAGGGGGGATTCTGGGGGGTTAGTGACCTTTAAGCTCAATTTGTTTCTTCTCTACTGGTGCGATGGGGGTGTATTCCCACTCTCCCCAATGCGCAACAAAGCATGCCAACCGAGCTTTGAATTATACAATGTCTGCTGGCTCCTTGGGTGTTTTGGACTCAAAGAACTAAGCCGCCATGTTGGTTGTTTTGCAGGTAAACATTGCTCTCCCAGCAGGCTAGCTCCAGCAAAGATGCACGGATACTCAACATGGGGCTGCAGTTGACGCAATAGAATTACGCGGATAGGTGCACACGCGGTTGGGCATGGTGTGATCACAGGGAAAAGACTACGAGCGGCTCACGCAGACTCGATTTTTAGACGATATGTCCAAGATGATGGTGTATTTGTCATGTATGGCGTCATGCGATCGCGGTTTTGAAGTCTTAGAGGGGGTAGATCAATATGGAGAGCTTATGGTGAGCTAAAGGTCATATGGTACTGGGCTTTGAAGAGAAGAGCAGAAATGAGAGTACAAGAAATAGATTTTAGCAGACAAAAAGTAGCTTACATTAAACATCTCTACAAGGGCCGGAGTCGTTTGAACATATTCTTAGTGGATTAAAGACCTGAGTTGCGTATCCATCGACTAAAAGGGAGTATAGCATGGTGCCATCAATTTTTTTTTAGAATCTCACACCAAAAGTACTACGTATAAAGAGAACAACATCAAGAGAAAAAGAAGATTTAACTGTTTACTCACTAATCAAAACTCCAGCATACTTATGACATGCTTTAATCTTTTTGTCATTGTGCATAGAAACACTTAGAATTCAGATTATTTATCTATATTAACATCTGTTCATCTTACGGTGTGGAGCACGATATAAAGTATAATGCAACCAAGAGTAAGGTCATGATCTGTAGGACCAAAGAAGATAAGCACATGAGATTTCCTGACATTTACCTGTCAAATGTTGTGTTGTCTGTTAAATGTCTGGGGACAGATCATCACCGTGGACATGACAGATGATGATGATATGTACAGACAGTGTAGGACACTCTGTGCTCAGGCAAATGCTCTTATGCGTAAGTTTGGTTCTTGAACAAAGGATGTAAAGTTGTTATTGTTTAAATCATATTGTACGTCGTTGTACACAGCTCACCTCTGGACTAGTTATAAAAAAGCCTGTTTGCAAAGGCTGCAGGTGCCTACAGTGACGCTTTCCGGGTGCTTTTGAGGAGGCCACGATGGACGAGTGCGACTGAGATGTTTGTTTCTGCACGAGTGAACGCTTTAATGTACAGTTTCTTCTGCGGACTGAACAAATCTGACAATGAAATAATAATGACACTCACAAATATAAGATTCAGCGCAATACGATATCAGTCCAACATGTGGAGACACTGGCATGGTTGTCTTTTAAAAACATAAATGTTGATTGTTTTGTATTGTCACTGTCCTTGTCTGTTTTAGAAATGGACCATGAGTCCGAAATAAAGATGATGATGATTAGAATAAAATAAGTCAACTAAGATACCATTAATCCATTAGTCGACTTATGTTTTTTTACAGCCCCAGTCTCTACAGCAGGGGTCTCCAGGGGTCTGTAGCTCGGGAGCCACGAGTAGCTCTCTACCCCCTTCCAAGTAGCTCGCCAAGGGATTTCTGAATTACTTATGGAGTAATGTAAAATTTGATTAATCAAATGGCTCTTACCATTGTAAATGTGTCATGTTGATACCTAACTTTGTGCACTAATAAATGGATAATGGTTTGTTTTATAAGCATCTAACTCAGACATGTCAAACTCAGGCTCAAGGGCCAAATTTGTCCTGCGATATAATTATATTTGGCCCGCGAGATCATATCAAATATGTATTAGAGCTGCCTTCCGGCTACAGATAAATTATAGATACATTATTTATTTAAAATGTTGTTATTTTATATTACGCTTGTTCTGGATTCAATATTTAAGCAAAACTATTATTAAACAGAAAAGGTTTAACATTACATATCTCCAAAGAAGAGAAAACATGCAGATATTGTTGAAATTTTTCAATAAATATTTTAGTTTGGCCCACAACTTAGTCCCAGTTTTTAATTTTGGCCTCTGTGAATTTGAGTTTGACACACCTGGTCTAAACTGTTCCCATCTAAGGATCTCTGTGGCTCTTACTCAATTTCTTGTGGCCGTTGAAATGAATAGCTCTCTGACATTTTCGTTTTGTAAAAGTAGCTCACCAGACGAAAACGTTTGGAGACCGCTGCTCTACAGTGACAAATAAGAAAATGCCATAATGAAAATTCCAAGCTCCTATAAGTTTATAAAGTTCATTGGTATGGTATGAAAACCTTATGTTTCATTACGATGTGCATTTTTTCCGATGTAATGTCTCACAATGATGAGAAAGAACTAGACCACTAATGACTTCTTTGGTCCAAAATCCCATTTGTCCACTATGATAATGGCTTAATTTTCCACCAGTGTGCTTTAAGGCTGCCAGGGCTGGATTTCTACTGTTTCCCATATTCATAACATTTTTGACTTTGCCAGTTTTGGGCGATGCCAGCATACTTTTGTACCAGAAAAGAAATTAAAACCACCACCATTCCATTGCACAAATCACAGAGTAATTTTCATGTTTTAGCAAGTAGAATAATTCAAATCTTTTTTGGATATATAAGGCCTACATTGCACGATTTTCTGATGATTATTTTCTACATTATAATGTTGTTTCCTCATCAAAAACATGCCTGGATTTGTGTTTAGTTTTATTCACACATGTTTAACACACCAATTCTATATATTTGGGCTGTGTTCTCCTGTCAAACTCAAAAATGGCAATACAAGAAATGCTCCACTGTGTTTTTAAATGCCATACATCTTCACTATAATCTTTTGAATAATTTGTAGCCCTGGACTTGCCTCAAACTTACAGCTATTTGTTGTAGCCTCATTGAAACTGCTTCACTTTTCATGCACCAGAAGATACTAGGAACCTTCTGTTGACAATCTCATTCAAAACTAAAAACAATTAACAACTATAGGTCATTCTCAAGGTTATCCAAGAATAAAGCAATAAAATAACCTTAAAGCTTCCACTAAATTATGTCAGAATATTGAAACGGCGTATTCTGAGCTTTGTGGATGCTGACAGCCTCATCATCTAGGAAACAAAACACAATGCTGGGTATGTTTTGAGGGCTAAAATCTCACAAGACTCAATTTTGTGCAATATAGGACTTTCGAAAAGTTGAAAGTAATTCCACAAGTTAGCACGCATAGCTCAAATTGGCACAAATTGGAAAACATGCAAAGATCAGTCCGCCCCAGGGCTGATGTTGCTACAAAAACAAGTGACAATCAAGTCGCATAAAATGTTGTTCTTTAAACCCATTCGAAAAAATAAGCACATATATACGCGCTGTTATGAATTGGAAGAACAATACATAGGCTAGGAGCTCCAGTCTTCGCAGTGAGTGTGTGAATTCTGCTCTTTTTGCAAGTACACAGGGTGAATCCTCTGAGGGTTTAATTATCACTGTACTGCAGACAGATACAAGAGGCAGCCAACTTTATTCTACATTGGCTCAGTACATAGCAACTTTATTTTTAGAAGTTGTCCTCTTGTAGATTCCATTTATGCTATTTTTTTTTTAAACAATAAACACCAATATAGCAGTAAATATGACCAAAGAGTCGCAGTTGACATTTCATCAAAAGTTCTACGCCTTGATCTGGATGAATGGGAGAATGGGAGATAAATTATATCTAGATATAGAGTCTAGAGAGACGGGTGGTGAAGAAGAGGAGATGAAAATGTTGAGAAAGTTGATGGTTCTGCTGCTGTGGTGGAGTAGCCTCATTCATCAGCCGGTTTTACTTTCGTTTCACTTCGTACAAACCATCTGACCTCGCAGTGTTAGAATTAATTCGATCGACTTTAGGCGGGTACTTTTTGTCATTTAACCAATTGCTGTTATTTGGTTGTGACGTATTTAATGCACCACTAACGGGCCTAACTAGTATATTAAGCTTTTCCCAAATCCCGTAGGAAGAAGGGCAATAACGTCTTTCCCCTTGATGAAATTCACCAAACATTCTCTTTGTTCTCTTTAAATCCTCGATCTCGGGAATCTTTGACAACACAGACTGTATGGCTCTTCGCCCAAACTTGCACTTCCGGGGTTTTTGCAAACCGTCTAGTGTATTTTGATTCCTGACCTAGTCTCTGGAGAGAAATGAAACTGAGCGGAGGCACTAGGTGGTGCCAGCCTGGCTAGATGAATGGGAGAATGCAAGATAAATTATATCTAGATACAGAGTTTAGAGATGAAGGTCAAGTAAATCTAGATATAGAGTCTAGAGAAGAAGAAGAGGAGATGAAGATGTTGAGGAGGTTGATGGGTTCTGCTGCTGTGGTGGAGTTTAAAGTTGGAGGAAGTGCATTTAAATCATCAAGATCACTGAGACACAACAGTTTTTTCCTTTTGACTTCTTGCATAAAGCTGATATATATTTGTATTACTATACTTCTCCACTTTATTTTTACTTGTACATATACTTTTGTATAATTATGCCTTATTTGACACCAGTCTTTTGCTATTTCTGCTACTAATTTTGTTTTATTGCCATTTATACTTTATTGTATAGTGTGAAGTGTGAGCTACTGTGTCCAAGTAATTCCCTTGTGGATCAATAAAGATAGCATACGTTTTAGAGATTTATGAAAACTTAGAATTGTCACCATAGCAATTAACAATATAATAGACAATTTTACACCATTTTGAGGATGGTAAGTCATCATTTGAGGATAGTAAGTCATCCTCAAAATGGCCCCAGTTAACAGGAAGCTAAAACTGATAAATTAACTGAATTACAATCTTGGCTGATTTTATTATAACTTAAAAAATAAAATAATTGTGGAACTTTTTGATTCAATCCTTCAATTCCAGCGGTCACAGATGTTAGAGCAAGCTGCTGTCTGCGACCAGCCATATGCCCTGCTTCACATTCAATAATTCTCAAACTAATAAACTCATTTATGGCAACATTAGCAGCTACTTTGTGTGGTGTCAAAATAGGAAAAGTCAATAAAAAGTTGAAGCGAAAAATACATTAAAAACAAGGACTTGGACCGCGACATGTTAGCGGCTATTAGCACACATTAGTGGCATGCTCAGTTTGTACGGAATATTCATGTGCTAATCGGGTAAGTTAATGAAGTGTAGCAGGAGCTCGTTTATAAAAGACGCTCCTCGTTGGGAGTTTGGGTTTGTTTTGGAATGTGGCCCATTAAGAGAGCTGGGAAATTTGAATATTTGATTCTGGGATCAATGTTTTGAAAGAAAACAATTTAAAGTCCTGAAATTCTACAAAAAGTATCCAGTTTAAGGATATATTAATGACAAAATAATGTACATTTTCAATAGTTTTTGAGTTAAAGCATGATAGAAATTCTGTTTTGCTTAAAAATGCTTTCTAGTTAGTGCATCTTGAATGTATAATTTTCTGAAGGTGACACGTTACCTACATGATTCTGTGGAAAAAGTGAAAATCATAAATGTTTTGTGCTATTCTGCGGCAAAAGCCCAAGTAAGAGTCAGGCTTGTGGAGATGCAAGCTTGCTCACAGTAAATAGCAAGGTTTTTTAATGCAATAAACAGGACCAAAAAAGTCCCCAAAACAAAAAAGCCCAAAATAGACTAAAAGTTACATAATGTGAATTTAAGTTGCCACAGTAAAGGTAAGTTGTAAAAATCAATTGTTTATCAGTGCTCTTCATTTAGAACATGCATTTTATTGAAGCATGTTCATTTGATTATGTAATATGGTAAGCTTGAAACAACATTCAGTAAATGGAAACCGCAAATAAATGTGCAAATAGCCTTCTTGTTGATCCTCCATATGACTGAAAATTATTCAGTATATTGTGTGATTGCACTCTGAAATGAAAGCATAGAACAAATAAGCAATTCAAGTTGAAAAATTAATCCTGGAATCAATTTATAGACCAAAACGTATTCTAAACTTTTGATTCATGAAAGTGTCCACCTTTGGCAGATATAACAGCTGAACACACTCATGGCTCATTCTTTTTACAATAGAAATAAAATATTCTTCAGAAAGTTCTTCCCAAGTCTGTTGCAGAAGTTTCCATAAATGTGTGGCACTTGTAGGTTGCTTCACTCTTCTGTCCAGTTCATCCCAAACCAGCTCGATGGGGTTTAAGTCTGGACACTGTGCTGCTGGACACTTCATGTTTTCCAGCTTTACCACCTTGTTCTTTTTTCCTGAGGTAGTTTTGGCAGAGCTTGGACTTGGGTTTTGTATCTTTTATCTTTTTTTAACCTCTGTCTGTTCAGTTCTTACCTTTGTACCAATTCAAGCTCTTCATTGGACTTGCACGACTTGAATTGCAATAAATAACCTCAAATACCAGGGTGTTCTAAAACTTTTGACAGGTAGTGTAGTTAAATCATTAATTTTGTCTAAGACTTTATAATAACTACACCTCAATTATGTCAATATGTGTAGACATTATAGTATGATCCAACTTTAAGGCAATGCAAGGCAACTGTGGTTCTGATTAGGCCTGTCACGATAACAAATTTTGAAGCACGATATGTCACTACAAGGGAATATTGCAATAAATGACAATATTGTAAATACGTTATGCCACTGACACAAAGCAAGATAATGCCAGTGAACCAAATTTAGATTTTTCATTTATTCTACCTCCCTAAATCCTGCGTTATTACAGAAAAATGGTAAAAAATATCCCCACTATGCCAAAGAAAAAGTACACATGATAAACACTGAGCCCCAAAATACAGTATATTGTTCCAGTTCTCATACGTTGAACAATAAATCGATACAGTATTCATCGTGACAGGACTAGTTCTGATTTGAGTCTGTACCAACACTGCATTTTATCAAGTTGTCTCCTCGTTTAGAATCGGCCGGACAGTCCCATCAGCGCGTAGGGGTCTGTCTTGTCTATCAGCGCTCGTGTTGACTCAAATCCGGAGCGATGGTTGTTCCGCTCCGGCTGGCTCCGTCCGCCCGCCGAGACTGATGGGAGATGCCAGGGAGAGACGGATTGGGCGCGCACGCTAAAGGACACTTGAGATGGAACGGAATGACGAAAAGGTCGAGAGTTTGAAACAGAATATCAGACGGACGAGAGGAGCTTTGAAGTGAGGGGGGAGGGGGGCGCGGCGGGCGGGCCGGGGGAAAGCCTTTTAACCGCGGAGACGGACAAGATGTTCAAAGGAGAGATGGCGACCTGAGATACAAATCCGATGGGAAAGAGGAAATGAGTGTGTACAGATGTCATTTTGGAATAGGATAGATTGTGTAATATAGATGTGGTAGTTCATGATGGAAGCTATAAGGCGCAGTAGAAGATGACCCATTGGAACCTTTGGCATACTTCTGTTTGAAGCTGTAGTTATTATTTGCTCTGATCGAAGGGGAGCGTTATTTGGGCCCTTTAAGGTATAGTGAAGGGTAGTATCATTTGTATCTCTCTCTGCTCTTCACCCCATTTTCTTTTGCCTTGTCCAATAAAGTTCCTTACGATGATGATTATTGTCCTTGTCTTGGCTAGAAGAAAAAAAAATCGAATTCTATTTTGTTGATTACACATTGCATATATTCAGTTATAGGTGATTTCATGAAATTATTTCAAATGATTATCATTAATTAATTATTTATCCAATTCAATCCAGTCTCCAAAGTGCTGCGCAGAGTAACCACAATGTAAATGAACACATTCAATAAAATAAAGCATAAAATTAATAAATAAGGAAGTCAATAAAAAAACATACTAAAATAAGCAAATAGAAAAATAGCAAAAATCATTCAAAAACAGTCAAGGGACCACACAATTCTCACGCCGTGTTAAAAGCCAAAGAGTATAAGTGTGTTTTTAAATGAGCCTTAAAAGAATCGACTGAAGGGGTGGTTGTCATGCGAGGGGGGTGTTCTCATGCCGGTTAAAAGATGTGCTGCAGAAGTTTGGACTAACCGTAAGCATAAGAGGTTCGCTTGGCTCATACCAGTGTACAAAGCATCACAGTAATCAAGACGTGTAGAGATAAAAGCCTGAATCATCCGCTCCAAATCACTAAAAGATAAAAATGATTTGAGTCTGGATAAAAGCCACAGGTGAAAAAAAAATGGATTTAACCACTGCACTTATTTGCTTGTCAACCTTAATTTATGTTTTAAGGTGTAATCTAGGAGCCACAATCATCCAAAAAACTATGTCACCTTTTTCCATTTATCTATATTATGTTGAGAGACATATATTACTAAGCTTCAGTTATCTTTGGTGCTCAAACTGATGAAAAGCATGGCCGGTTAGGTGATGTTTACCAGATGTCTTCCTCCTGGAGAAACACTGAAGTAGATAGAAACGCAATTAGGTCTTCCAAGCTGAAGTTTGTCTAGCTCCATTTAAATTAGTTTTTGCGTGCATGATCTTTGCCTGAATCCACAAATCATGTCTTAAAAATGATAAAATATTGAGTAAATTTTGAACAACACTTTTTTTTAAGTTAAACATCTGTCACATGTTGACCTATACATCTTACGACAACATTTGCAATCACTTCCGCTTACTGCACTTGTACAACATCGTACATGAAGTCAAATACCGCACGGCAACCCCACATGAACCGGCTGAGCGACGGCTAAAGCAGTGCTATCTTTATATACATGTCTATATATTCTCTCACACACATGACATATTTAACACCGTCGGGAGTTGGTTTTATGCGAACTCCTCCTCTCCAGATGTGGTGTCATGAATAAAGACTGCCAATGCGTACATGTTACAGCGTCATCAAAAATGCAGGGGTGTACCAGAGTGCCATTGCCTCATACTGTAAAGACATCTCCAGAGACACAAAGCTTTTTTCAGTAAAGAACAGGATGTACATTTGCAGCTGGGCTTGAAAAGTGTGCAAGAGGCAGACTGGACATTATAGCTTTTGGCACTTACTGTTTTGGGGTTCTTTTTTTATTATTATTGATTCTTGTTTATTTATTTATTTATTTTTTTTATCATCTTGCCGTAGTATCACGTACATTTCATAAAGTAGCTTAATGATAGAGTAAATATAGTAGAATAAATGTAAATATATATATATATACGGGAGAAGCTCAGAGTAGAGCCGAGGAGCCCCAGGACATGCTGGAGGGACTATGTCTCTCGGCTGGCCTGCGAACACCTTGGGGTCACCCTGGAGGAGCTGAAGGAAGTGTCTGGGGTGAGGGAAGTCTGGGAGTCCCTGCTTAGACTGCTGCCCCTGTGACCCAGCCCTAGATAAGCAGAAGGAAATGAATGGATGGAATAAAACAGACTTTTTTTTGGCTTTTACATTTTTATGTATTTATTTTTTTGTTTGTGTGTTTATTTTATTTTTTGTCATTTTGCCATTCCATCATATATACAATAGAATTGAATTATTATTATTATTTGTTTCAAACAGGAGAAAAATCATTTAGGGACATTTGAGAACATCAAAAAGCTTACATTAACAAAAAATCTAACTCTAAGATTGTGACTGGATTCTTAAAAAATAAATCAAATAAAAAGTTGTACATTTTAAGAAGTTGTGATAGATGAAACTGAAGAAAAACATACATATCTAAACACCAACAGAATATATTTTGTTACACATAAAAACTTTTGAATTGCATCACTTTATAAACTGACTTAGCAACATTTTACTGCATGAATTTGTAATACGGGTCCAGCTTTCTCAGACCGGCACAAACAAAACCAAAACCGTGAACTTCATCATGTTTTGAATACAGAATCCTATGGGGACTGTGCCAGCTGGGTGACTGAGAGGAGACAGAAGAGACAGAGGAGGCAGAGGAGGCAGTGGGAGTGTAGCCAGAGGCATTATAACCTTCAAGCTATCAAAACTTGGATGTGACAATGCAGAGAGTAGCCATTTTGGATCTCGAGAGTCTTTGTATCGACTGTTGCATTTTAAGCAGTGACCAAGCGATGATCTGTCCCTATCCCAGCTGAATGTAACTGAGTATAAAAGCCAATACGCAACCGCAAATGTTAGACAGAGTTAACACCATTATACTCAAGATCTGACTAAATATTGTTTGCATTTTTTTTTTTTTTGAATTTTGGTTTATGATTTTGATTCCTGGTTGGACACAGGCAACAGATATGACTTACAGAGGTAATAAATAAATGTTACTTAGTAATTGTGATGTGAACATGCTCAGTGTTAGCCTGATTCATCAGCTGGTTTCACTTCATAGAAACCGTTTGACCTCGCAGTGTTAGGATTCATTTGCTCGATGGTAGGCAGGTACTTTTTTTATTTAATAACCAGTTGCTGCTATTTGGTCGTGATGTATGTAATGCGCCGCTAACGGGGCTAACTTGTATATTAAGCTTTTCCCAAATCCCGTAGGAAGAAGGACAATAACGTCTTTCCCCTTGATGAAATTCACCAAACATTCTCTTTGTTCCGGGTTTAAATCCTCGATCTCGGGAATCGTTGCCAACACAGAATATATGGCTCTTCGCTGATTGGCTGGTGCCCGAACTTGCACTTCCCGGGTTTTTGTGAACCATCTAGTATATTGTGATTCCTTACCTAGTTGCTGGAGAGAAATGAAATTGAGCAGAGGCACTAGGTGGTGCCAGCCTGGCTACGTCGGTGTATCATTCGTTCTTTTGAATTTCAATTAAGAACAAAAAACAATAACATTGAAAACAGTTTGTTTCATTTTTCCATTTTAGAGTCAAACAAAAAAAAACTGATTGTTATTTCAAATCACACCAATCAAAAAACAGTCTCAGTGGCTATTTTAATTTTGATATTTTATTCTCTCTGGTTTATTTGCACCGGTAGTTCTGCTGCTTAGCGCGCCGTTTATCACTCCTACCTGTCTCTCACCATGGAGTTCAACAATGACTTTCTAAGATGCGAAAGTAAACGCGTCGCTGTAAAAGAAGAGACCACAAAATTGCAACAATTTTTCAGGTAAGTCTTTCTAGCAGCAGAACGTCTGGGGCAAATAAACCAGAGAGAATAAAATATCAAAATTAAAATAGGCACAAAGACAATTTTTTGATTGTTTTTTTTTAAACAAACTTTAAATCAAATATTGGTGCTAGAAGTCTAAATATGTTTTTACACTAAAACGGAATAATGAAATAACACTTTTCCCATTTTATCGTTTTTCGTTCTTAATTGAAATTCAAAAGAACAAATGGTACACGGACCGAACATGGAACACAATCTGACTAAATTGTTATGATTCGATTAAAAAAAGAAAGTCATAACTTTAACTTTAACTTTATTTGCTGTCCTAGCTCGTAAATTGTCCCTGCTTTTCGGATCGAATTTTCCAGCTTGATGACATAGTATTCTGTTAGAAAAATGTGAAAACTTTAAAGAATTTTGCTTCAATACCATTACATACTATAGTGAAAAATGTCCACATCAGGTACTTGAAGTTAGCAGAGGTTCAATGGCTCATGGACCATTTTCCCTGTCTATCATAGATGGTTAAATTCCCACTCTCACCACTGCGTATAGCTGCTGTGTCCTTGGGCAAGAAACTCAACTCTTTCCTCATGTATCCATCAACCCATTCATCAATTTTGAACATTAAATTATTCCTCTCTGGGTCTTCCTTGTACAAAAACAGAGAAACCCGACCAGAAATTATTTATCCATGTCCCAGTAGCCTCGTAGTAAACCAGTACACAGCCACAAAAGTCCATGCCTTTGACTTAATCTCGGTAGTTAGCAAGACTAAAGGTTATAAACTGTGCTCACATCCCCCCAAGAGACCGCAAATGTAATTATGCAAAAAAGCCATCGTGTTTGCCAAGTTTGTCTGCTGATTTCAGAGCCTTATAAACACTTGGGTGGTGAAACTCCGGGCATAGGACACAGCTAGTGGCCATATGGTCGGAATAATTAATGTCCGGGAATGAGATGTTCCTCGGAAAAAAAGCGAGCTACTAAATTTGGGTAGTTATTCCACCGTGGACTGTTTTCGGAACATGAGAGGAGCCAAGTTGATGGTGTTAAAGGCGGTGAACAACTGCTCGCCAAAAAGACAGCGAGTAGTACAACATGGTAGAACAAGGGGAGCAAGGGCATTATCAGCCCACTTCTAAAGAGACACGGAATAGAAAAACATATTTGGAAGTTTCAAACAGTTGCCACGTTTATATGAGAGCTTTAATTCTGAATAAAAAAACAATTTAATTCTGATTAAAAATTAATTCTGCTTTAAAAACACCATGAAAACACTTTGATTATTCAGAATTCAGACGTTGAGCGGAATTAAATAAAGGCGATTTAACATGTTTTCCATGTAAACCTGAGTTCAGAATTATTATTTCCAGGTAAACTTGAAGAAGAATATTTAAATTCAGAAGTAATTAATTCGGATTTAAAAAACATTATGTAAACGTGGTCTATTTTAAATCGTATGTATGGATTTTGCATGGACAATAGTGAAAATCGTTGAGGTTACCATAGGTTCAGTTGATTATGGATCATTTTCACTTCATTTCACTCAAAGGGGGTTCAATCCCCACTCTCGCCATTGCGTATAGTTGCTGTGTCCTTGGGCAAGACACTTAACTCTTTCCTCAAGAATCTATCCACCCACGCTCGTCACCCATTAGACCTGCAGATTGCTCGTTCTTTCTGGGTTTCCCTTGTACAATAAAGACGTATATAGAGGGCAAAAATATTAAAATATTGATTATTTTGATGATACGGTATTGGTATCATGGGCTGTTGTATCGATATATCGCCAAGAGTATTTTTTTGGTATATTTTACTAAATTATTTTGTGAAAGAGCTATAATTGTGTTGCTCGTTTGGAGAAAGTTCACTTGTTTATGCGATACATTTTTACTGTTTTGAGTCAAATTATCGTATCGTGACCTATGTATCGAGGTATGTATCGTATCGGCAACTTCTTAATGATACCCAGCCCTAGTGTAGAGTCCATTAGGTTCCTTGGTGGTTCAATCCCCACTCTTGCCATTGCGTATTGTTGCTGTGTCCTTGGGCAAGACACTTACCTCCTTCCTTATGTGTTTGCGTATTAGAGCGAAGTGTTCTAAATGTTTTTGTTGAACTGGAAATCAGTAAATAAAGCTCATCCTACTGAAATCCAAATAACAGTTTTTGTGCATATTTTTAGACACGCAATACATGTATTTAAACGCGATCAGACATTTAAAATCAGACACATATTTTGGCGTACAGTGTGTAGCAAAGACACTCAAAGCTGGCAGCAAGATTTCACTGTCAACATACGCTTTCAAACCACCAGCCACAGCTCTCAAAATTCAAAAAATGATTTCCAATCTAGGCTCCACTTCCCCATCCGCCCTCTCCCTCCCATCTGCTCGTATCCATCAACCCGCCCTCGCCATCCATCAGTCGGGCGCATTACTCTCTTCTTCTGTCTCTTCTCCGAGTCTCCGTCGTAAAACATCAGTGACATTACCGCACATTAGACAATGAAGACGTACTAGTACTGGAGGGGGGTAGGAATCCATTAGGTTCCATGGTAAAGAGGGTCGGCGTTCGATTACCTCTCTGTGTGGAACCTGGACCTCGCATGTTTTTAGCATGTTTTTCAAATGAACCATTTTCCACCATTTCTAGAAGTGCATAAGACAATTTAGACTAATAATTTCACTACACAGCATAGTTACATTCAAGAACAGTTTTTTTCTTTTTCTTTTTATTTATTTTTATTTTTATTACATTTCTTTGGGGTGAATTTTATCATTTTACTTCTTGGTTGGACACGGGCAACAGATATAACAAACGTAGATACACAATTGACATATGTAGAGGTATCCTTTGTAAAAACTCAGAAGTACTTCATTTATTTTTCAACTGCCTTGAGACCTTGGTAAAATGGACTAAGACTTAGGCCTCGATTTGGACTTGAAGGTCATTGACTTGTGACTTGACCCGGACTTGAGGTCTGTGATTTGAGATTTGACGTTTGTCCTCAAAATATATATGTTTTTAAGAAAATACTTTTCTCTTTACAGTTGATAAATGCGTTGATGAATTTTACAGAAACAAACTGGAACATGTCCTTCCCACTTCTGTTTGTTACTTTGGATGTAACTGAAGTACTATGATGTGGTATCCTCAAATGTACTACAGTAATATACAGTCGAATATAGTAATAGACAGTACAATTCTTTTTGAGTGTAGACTACACGACAAAATAATTGTTACTTAGCACTCTTAAATCTGAATTCTTTCTATTCTGACCGTAATAATTCACACTAAGATCTTGACAAGACATTTAAAAAGGAAAAAGTAGCATTTGTACCACTCTTATACAAATATACAATGACTTTTTAAATATTATTTAGTTTAAAAGTCATATAAATTGCAAAAATCTAGGCTATATTTGGTATTTTAGTTTAAAAACTCGAAATGACTTGACGTTCAAAGCAGACGACTTGGACTTGACTTGGAATTTTGGGCCAGTGATTTGAGACTCGACTTGGATTCGACTCTCTTTGACTTGGAACTTGACTCAGACTTGAGGTCAAAGACTTGAGACTTGCAAAATATTATAAAATATTGGTCCCACCTCTGGTACTATCCCACCAAATGTAGTAATAGTAAGAAAAACAGTCTTGCTTCATCACAGATCAGACCTGGAACTTGGCTCGATGGCATCACCCTGGAGCATTTCATTAAAAGCAATAACATTTCAGTGTTCACAAGCAAGTGCAGGAGCTTCTACCGGAAAGTTCCATAGTGCATCTTTAAGCCATTACAGCACATGAGACAATAAAGATGCACTAGAGGAGGGCGAGGAATCCATTATCTTCCACAAGAGGAGGATTGGCATGAACAGTTACGTGGATCTTTAAAGCACATCCATCTTGGTCTCCCATGTGGACGCACCGTTGCTTTTGTGCTCTGGGTGAGGGAACATGTGTAGATTTGCATAAGAGCACAGCCGATAATGTCATTGGAAATCTGGCTTCAATTAACGTGACGAGGGGGTGGGGGGGATTAGGAGCGCTCTGCTTTCAATCTGTTTGTTGCAAGCGTGAGGTTGTGAGGTCCTGGTGTAAGGATGAAGCAAGACTACAGTCTCTTTTTCAAATACTGATAAGCTGTTTTACAATGCGCTAATGCCTCATAGGAAAATCATTGCACAACCAGTGATTCAAACTTGTTATGCCTTTTTGTCTTCAATAAAATCGCTGTTAAAGAGGGATGTCTCAGTAATTTTGGCCATTTAAATAAAGGCCTTTTAACTATGTTTTTCCTCGTGCGATTTTGACTTCTTTGGAGTGCCTGGAGTCCATTGTGTTTTCAGTTTTGATCCTTTTTCCAAGAGCGCCCCCTACCTGCTCCCACCAGTTGGAACACCTGCAGCAAACAGCCACATTTTCGTTTTTTTTTTTTCAGTAATATCAAACGCTATCACAATATATCGAATTACAAGTCTCTGTGATTAAATTAATAGTCTTTCTTTGTGATTTTATTGTAATTCTTATTGTGTAAAACATTTTGAATTACTAAAAAAACAAGGGAACTACATAGACCATGATCCTTTGGTGTTGTCAGTGCAGACTACATGAAGAAATATCAAATCAAATCAAATTTTATTTATAGAGGGCTTTTCATACAAAAATGCAGCACAAAATGCTTAATGAATAACGGTTGTTAAGCACTTAATTCTTTGTATTATAAAAGTATCAATGGCTTTTCAAGGCTTTTAAAAGGAAAAAGTAGCCTCCACAAAATATGGCACTAAATATCGAACCATGAAATACATATCATGAAAATATCGTACTGAGGGATTTTGTTATTGTTAGATCCCGACTGTGAAAGCATTTATTTTATCATAGATATGTTTTTGCACTAATACCTTGCATCTTTACATACATCCTTACATACAGTGTGCTTGCCTCGTCACAGATCTAATACGTAACTCGGCCTGGTTTAGGGCAGACCACCTGCTTGTCTCCATGGAGTTGTTCTAGCTTGGCCTTGAATGTCCCAAAGTTAGAAATTAATCTTTTCTCTCTCCATGGACAATGTTCCAAATTTGGGTTTAACAATTTATCTCCATGGAGACATGCTGGAGGCGTGCCCCCCACTAGGAATTATCCATGACGCTGCTTTAAATTTCCGGTCAATGGCTTTTTATGTTCAACTAGGGATCTCTCGATATGATATTATCAGGATATGTATCTCATGGTACGATATTTATTGCGATATTTTGGAGAGGCTGATATAATTTTAGATAGGACACTTTTTTTGCTTTTAAAATACTCTGACAAAAATTTGGTGTGAATTATTACTGTCTTAATCCCAGGAATTCAAGTCAAAAACATATTTCTTCATGTTGTCTGTGCTGCAGTGAATCATGGGATATGTAGTTCCAGATGTTTATAAGCTGTTGCTGCTATAAAACAATGCATGTAAGCAAAGAAACTTGTAATTCCATATATTTTGACATCCCACAATATTACTGTGAGACTTTTGACGATACGATATCACAATATTTCGGTTATTGTTACATCTCTACTTAAATATCGTATTGAATTTCTGTTTCTGTTCGCTGCAAAACCCTGAAATTCTCCCTGACAACGAAACATTTCACATTTCATTTCAAGGTCAAACATCACACCTCAAAGATTCCACGGTAGCGACATAATTGCTGTTTTCTTCACATGACTTGTCAGTTGTCATCATACAGTACTACGCCTTCTGTATGAGCACCGTATCGCTAATGAACTCCTTGGTAATCACATTAATTAAGTGCAGAAATCCTGTCATTCTCGAGAACGTTTGGCTCGCTCTCTGCGGTGCTATTTTGGGCACGGCAGCTGACGTCCCCTAACATGGAGGGAGCGCGTGTCCTTGTACATATGTATCTACAGGGAGAAGGTTGCGGTTAGGTAATGCAGAGCGTGAAGCTGTACGGTTCATTGCTCCAATAGGATGGGACCTATACCCGTCGCATTTATGTTCGAGACGGCTGGTTGCACTAAGCACCCATCTGTGAGAAAAGGAAAATATACAGTGTGGGAGAAGGGAGAAGCGAGGAAAGGCGGGTTGGCTGGGTTTGTGAGAGCATACGGAGCAGGAATGGGCAAAATATCAAGTCCAATATCAGTATCTGTGATGTCTGAGGGTTTATATCGGTATTTGTCCAAAAATATTTACCGTTTTGACCATTTTAGTACCAATTTAGTACCAATTTTCGAAGCTGTTAAGTCCATATCTCTGTGTGGCCATGTGTCATTCCCACTTTGACCTTGGTACTTCAGATTTGCCTTGTTGAAAATGGAAATAGAACAGCAAATATTCTGGAAATGTGTCTATGTTTACACAATCATGAAACACAGTCACAGCAGTGGCTCAGTGGTTTGACCAGAGGCCCCCCAACCTGAAGGTCAGAGGGTCAGTTCGTGTTCAGAGTTCTATCGTTGATGTTTAGGCAAGACACTTCACGCGTCTTGCTCAGTATGAATGCTGTGTGTGCGTGAGTGTTGGTGGTGGTCAGAGAGGATGATGTTGCAGATATTCTCGCTCCCAGCAGTCTGTCCCAGGGCAGTTGTGGCTACAGTAGTAACTAACAGTGGTGTAGTGGGAGTACGCGATTCGTGATATCGTCAATGTCATTAACATTAACGCCGTTCATAATCACTTACAGAACGTAAATCATTGACTACAACACATGAACCAGGACTGAACCCAGAGTGAATCAGGACTAAACCAGGACTAATCTTGGACTTGAGAGAGAGAACCCCAAGTCTGTGGAGCAGGGTGATGGCTGCACTTAGAGGTCTGCTCAGGTCCTTTTGCCCGCGGTCACTTGACGGTCTACACGGGCGCACCTCCTGGCCCGTCCTGACACTCAGCCCTGGTTCAGTTCAGGTTTAGTCCTGTTTTAGACCTGGTTCAGTCCTGGTTTAGTCCTCTTCGTTCAGTCCTCTTGGTTCAGTCCTGGTCCCTCATGTCTCAGGCCACTATAGGACAGTATTGCAGATATCACGAGCCTATGCAGTTTGTTTTCACCATTGCCAAAAGCAACAACTTAAAGACATTTAAGTTGTAGCTATTTTATATTTGTTTTTTTTTTTAATATCTCACATACCACGCCCACTACACCCCTGGTAACTTACCACTCCCGAGGATGAAATGAAAGAATAATGTTTATAGAGTAGAGCTCTGAGATGCTTTGAGAAACCATCCTGCATCTGTTTTTCTATATCATATACTGTATTTGTGGTCCTAGCTATGAATTTTGCAATATTTATATCAGTATTGACAAATTTTGGTTATCTGACTCAACAGAGAGACAAATATCAGTAAAAAAAAAAATCTATTTCTGACCACCTTGAATATGGAGAGACATAGAATGGTTATATGAGAGATGGAAAGAGATGTTGAACACAGCAAATTGTATATTTTATGCACGATTACGTAACACTGTTGTATAATATAAATTAGAAATGAAAGCTATTAACAATACAGAGTAGTAGTCAGTAGGTTAAAATGTAATAGGCTAATAGGGACTAATTGCTTTTAGGTGATTGCACGTAATGTTCTTGTCATGCCTGACACTTCTGTCATTCACACTCTGAATGACATAACCCGTGAATAAAATTATATGTGCATATTTTTCGCTGAAATCATTTTGCAATACAGACGATATTGAAATGTCAGACAATAATCTCCTTGGAGATGAGCAGGTACACTGTGAAACTTTAGGTATTTTGGGATGTAGTTACATGGATATAGTCGTTTAGAAGCGTAATAGAACATGCAAGATTGAAAATGTGAGGTTTGAATGAAAGCAGTATCTATTGTGTAAAGCTGAAGTAGTTTTTGTAGTGTTTTTTAATACTCTGGCACACTAACTGAGCTTCTGCAGCAAATATTTTCAATGCTAGAATACATTTACTTTAGCACCACTGTGAATAATGTCCACTATAAACTCACTATTGATTTTCCCATACATGTTTATTGTATGACTTGCAAATATACTACGCTGACATCCTTTCCGCTACGGTCCATAAACGCATCCCGAACCATGTGCGTAAATGGTAAAAGATCATAAAATATCGTAAAACAGAGATGCTTAATAATTCTAAGCTATAAAAGTTATTGCTGTACTTTTCACTGTGATAATTCTGAAGTACATTTTGTTTAAATGAGTTTCTGTAAGTGAAAAACGTACCAAAAAAGTATCCACTATGTAAATTTTTAGGGGTTGGTGCGCCATCCAGAGTCCTGCACCGGGTCGACGGGCAGATTTTAACGTTCTGGAATTTTACAGGCAGGTAGTAATTACACACGGGCGGGCCAGGACTAAATTAGAACTAAACCAGGACTAAATCAGGACTGATCTTGGACTTAAGAGAGAAAGAACCCCGAGCCCATGGAGCAGGGTGTCCGCAAAGCGTGATTAGGTGACGGCTGCACTTACTTTCGAGGGGCGCGGAGCTCTACACTGGTCCTTTAGCCTGCGGTCATCCAACAGACTACACGGGTGCACCTTCAAGCACATCCAGTGAGTCCTTGTTCAGTTCTGGTTTAGTGCTCCTGATTCAGTCCTGAAATCAGTCCTAGGTTAGGTTCATTCTCTTAGTCCTGGGATAAATCTTCTTTAGTCCTGGTTCAGTCCATGGCGTGTATGACGCAAAAGACCGGCATCTTGATCAATGTTTCTTCTTTCTACTCAGTAGTACTCTGTGAATTTGTATTCGTAATGAAGAAAGTGTAATCATTTCATTTTGTTTCGTGATTGTAATTCTTCTTCTTCGTAACTTTTCAATTCTTATTCTGATGGATTCTTCAGTTACAGCGCTTTTAATTTGTGTGTGATTTATCACGGGCATTGGTGGGTAACAGATGGAATATTAATAGGTCTGGGCGGGTGCGGGTTTTACTTTGATATAATCACGGGTTACCGGACGGGTGTGGTACTGTACTGCCCAGGTGCGGGTTTCCAAAAATGGACCTGTACAGGACTCTGATGCCATCTGCTTGTCTCCACGGTAGGGTGACCAGACATCTCTATTTATTTCCAGTTTTGAGCCCTGTGTCCCCTGTTCCAGCAGATTTATTCAAAACCACTGATTTGTCCCAGTTTTATACAAAAAAAAGTCCCTATTTTTGACCAATTTGGTCCCTGCCATCAATAAAGAGAGACATAAACTGTCATTTGTTTAGATAAAATACAGAAAAGCTGCTTAAAAATGACCAAAACACAAAGAAAATGTGACTATACTGACTGATGTTCGTCATGACTGGTCTCTGCATAACAATTTTCCTTAATTACACACTTGTTTCACAATCACCAAAAAAAGTGGGGAGGTCCTAGTGTTTTATTTTGAAAATCTGGTCCCCTTACTCCACAGAGATGTTATTGTTTGCCTGGAATATTCCACAGTATGGCATTATACGTCCTACAGTTTCTTACTATTGATTTCCCCATACATGTTTACTGTATGAGTTGCTAATATACTACGCTGACATCCTTTCCAATATAGACCATAAACACATCCAAAACCGCGCATGTAAATCTGGAAAATGGAATTGCAAACGCTACGTCATAAAATAAAACAGCCATGCTAAATAATTCCGCAGCTGTAAAAATCATCGCAGGACATATATAGTTTTATTAGCACCTTGAGGTTGTGTTAAAATAGAAGCATTTCATTGTAGCCTCGCTTTCTGTCATCGCCGTTTGACTTTGCACTTTTAAAAATGCTCTGTCTGTTTCACTTATGAAAAATGTCATTCTAAATCACAGTTTTGTTTTGTTTTTTTCTTCAGACGGTAAGATTTAAGCTGGATAATGTTGGAATTGCTACCATCCGAGGTAAAACAGTTTCTTAAGGTGAAGTGAGTTATGCAATTTTCTGTTTTTGTCTCTTAATATTTTTTTTCTGTAAATCTTTTTCGATAACTGCAAGGTGGTGACACTGTTTGGTGCTGCGAGATTTTGTCAAAATATTAAATACAGAACTCATTTAAGAAAGTATTATGTATACATTTATACTCAGAGATACCCAGGTCAGTAAGGCTAAGAGTCTAAGCTTAAAATTTTGAACTTTGAACTGAATTCTATTACTAAAACTTTACCACAAATTGAACAAAAATGACTATACTTTTCAGTCTTTCAGTCTCGAGTCAGACTTGAGTCACTATTTTTAGAACTTGAGATTCGACTTGATAAAACGGACTAAGACTTAAGACTCGATTTGGACTTGAAGGCCTTGAGAAGACTTGAGAAGCACTTTTAAATCTGAATTATTTCTATTCTGACTGTGATGATTCACTCTAAAGATCTTGTCAAGACATTTAAAAAGGAAAAATTTGCATTTCTACTACTCTTATATACTAAATAAATACTCATATATAAAAATACCATGAGTTTTTACTATTTATCTTATATAAATCTCATATAAATTGCAAAAACCTAAGATATATTTGGTACTTTTTTGGTTTGAAGACTTGAAATAACTTGAAGCTCAAAACAGATGACTTGGACTTAACTTGGACTTATGGGCCAATGACTTGAGACTCGACTTGGACTTGCCTGTATTTGGCTTGGGACTTGACTCGGACTTGCAAAACAATGACTTGGTCCTGCTTCTGCTGTAAAGTGTCTTGCCTAAGGACACAATGATCTGAGTGGAAATCAAAGTATGACACAAACCTTACACTAAAAATAAAAAAAATTAAAAAATTACCAAGGCCTTTAACAATACATACATAAATATTTCAGTGTATTGTTATATTAAATGAACATATCATCACCTTAAAATCTAAATTATTTTCTTTGGCTCAATGGAAAATACAAAATATTTTTTTAAAAATGCGTATCAAATGAAGTTATTTGATCTGTGTTGTTCCTTTGAGGACTTAAACTAAGTGCTAACCCGTTTCAAAGATGTTTTGAAAGGCGTGTGATTCTTATATTAGTTTTTAGACAAGTATTTCGTGCTTTTCTCAAAATTTACACCGTGCAAATCAAATTTCCACTGTGAGCAAATATTGAAAATTTGATCCAAATTGAAATTTTCCTCAAGCAAAAAGTTCCTATTACATAAACCCATATCAAATCGCTCATCAGTCTTCCTGGAGTGGGAGATTGTCGGAAACCCAATTGAAAAGCTTCAAAGTGTACCGGACAATCCTCTTAGCGATCGCACGAGGAGAGGATCCAGGCGTGACACAGTGCTGAGGTTAGCAACGCAAGAGAAGAGTGAGAAAGCAGATCCGGATATTATATGGATCTGTGTGGAAGTCAAACCGGCAAAGACAAAAACGCAAATAAAATGTGAATAGTGGTTTGATATGAAGAGATACTAGTCATAAATTCGCAACTAATGACCTTAAGAAAACAACAACAACAAAAAAATGTTTAACCTACATATTGCTTTACCTTAACGTATTGTTTCCCAAAGACTGCCTCGTGATCTTCAGGTGGGTCACAAGAGATTTTTTCTGGGTCACCTTTTCACGATCTGCATGTAGGTCTGCAAAATACATTTAATTTTGTTCCAATTTTGCTGCTTCAATTGAATGTTGAAAAGAAAATGAAATGGGCTACATTTAAAGTCCAAACAGGTGACTTACAGATCCTTTTATTGCTGCTTCAATTACTGTTTTTCATTGTTTAAAACTTGAGTAATACTAACTGTTCAGAGACACAATCACTCAGTCAACAATAAAATATCCTGATTAATGTTCAATAATGGTCAAATCCACCTTTATCTTTATTTTGTGATTTATGAATAATGTCTATTGACTTGGGTCGCAAAGGTTTGTGGCTTAAAATATGGACCTTTTGGGCAAGTTGCTTTGGCTTGGCACCTTCTTGCTTCTCCAAATTTCAGGCCAAATTAACTGACATCTTCATAAACCAAATAGTTTTTCACTTAATTGTAATAGTTCAAGTTCACAATAGTTGTAGGCTACTGTATTTCATCAGTATTTAACCATTTTATGAACTTTTGTCTTATTAATCAGTGGTTTGTATTGATTTTATGTAACGCATAGGCTATCGCTTCTTATGTCAAGAAAAATATTACAAAATCATGAATAGAAATGAGAGAAAAATGTATACTGAAAGTGCACTAAGTAACTTTTCTGCTGGATAGTCTGCTACCTGCTTGTCACCATAGTAATGTGTTACATTTGGGCACCTTTTTCTCCACCTGTATATTGTTTATTGTCTATTTTTTGTAGTATTTTTCCCAGTTATTGCCATTTTTGAGTTTTAAATGTACACACACAAACCAAGAAAAATTGAGAAACAAAACTAAACTAAAATGTATTTAAAGGGATAGTCTGGTGTTTTGGGCATAGGACCTCATTTCCTAGTTAGCCAGAGTGTCGATGTGAATGTCTGTGTCGATAGAATAATGTTTGAAATAAAACTAACCTTGCATCGCATGAATCGTCGCATGTTGAGGGACTATTTTCTCATATATCAATCCGCCGTTGCCAAACTTTCTATCAGGAAGTACAACTCGCTGCTGCCGCTTAGACATAAATTCTTCATATGCAAGCTCGGTTTTACTTCTTGATCCGTGTCATTGCTTTGTTTAGAATGTTCCACAATATGGCATTAAAAACATCTCCATAGAGCAGCCATCTCCATCCATTTTTCCTCCAGTGAGCTACCTTTACAAAACTAAAATATTCGAGAGCTACTCATTTTCGCAGTTACAAGAAATTGAGTAATTATAAGAGCCGCGACCAGAACAGTTCGGAACAGTTAGAGGCCTATAAAACATATGCCATTATCCAATTATTAGTCCAGAAAGTCAAGTTAGGCCTGAAAATTATACATTTACAATTGTAATAGTCATTTTATTCATCAAATTTTAGTTAATTATGATTCAGAATTTTTTTGGCGAGCTACCTGGATGGAGTTGGCGAGCTACTGGTGCTAAAACGTCTCTCTACTTTTTGTTTTTCACTGTATTTTTGACAATAAAAGCACTTGTAATCGCAGAAATACAGAATGGATCACTTCTAATGCCATCTCCAAGCTACAGAAAAGTTGCAAAATGTAGTATTAATAGAAAACTTCAGTTAAATGAGCCCTTTTTGGTTCATTTTTTTGCGGTTACGTAACGCTTCTTCGCATGTCCCAACAGCTAAACTTGCTTTCCATCCCGTTCTCCTCCATCCAGCAGCTCTTTGCACGCAGCTTTTACCACTCTGCCCCAAATACATGCTCTCAGCGCACTCTTTCTGATAATGAACACAGTCATTTGGGCCGGTCTGTGGGGTCCATTTTCTTGGATGTAGTCCTCATTCTGGCCTTATCTATACCAGCAGCCATATAATGCTTCCTGATTATGCTGTGGGCTTGGCAGGCTAAATGGGCTGTGTCTCTCTTTCATTGCACCCGGTAATCTCACAGGCCCTCTGCAAAAGCGTTCTGTTAGCATGCCGATCTGCTGACTCACGATAACGGCGGCTTCTTATTTAGCATTTAACCTTTTTCGGTGCGTTTTAACTTAGGTGAAGTTTATGATTTTACTTCCTAGTTGGTAATTTTATAACCACACTTAAAGACCAAGTTAAAGAATGTATTTTTTTTTAGGTATTTTTGAGCTTTCACGATCTGCATGTAGGTCTGCAATATACAGTTCTGACACATGAAAGAAGGAGTGAGTCAGCAAATCCAATCTGCCTGCCCTGAACAAGTGTTTCTGCAGCTAAAGTTGAGAAATGTTTGCTTGGTTGTCCAAAAAGTAGTGTGATAAATCAGCAAAGGTCAGTGGACTTCAGAGTACTTATGGATCCTTTTATTGCTGGTTCAGTTACTGTTTTTCATTGTTTAAAACTTGAGTAATACTAATTGTTCACTCAGTCAACAATAAAATATCCTCGTGAATGTTCAATAATGGTCAAATCCATCTTTATTTTGTGATTTACAAATAATGTTTATTAACTTGGGTTGGGTTTGTGACGTTTAAAGTATGGGTCCCCCCAAAAAGTTTGGGAAACACTGCAATAGACACATGCTCTATAAAAAAAAGATTTATTTGTTCACATGGTAATATGTTTATAGGAAATAATTTGAGAAAATTGATAACTTACAAGCGTGGAGGAATTGTAATTTTTTGTGGCATTATCAGAGAAATAATATTCTAAAACTGTATAATTTTTGTTCTTACAAGTTCTCCTGACTGTTCGTAGGATTTGTTCTTTCAGAAGAACATTTTCATTTAAGAAAAAGTTTTGTGAATGCCCAAAATGTTCGTAAAAAGGCCTTGAGTACAAATTTGGCCATCAGAACATCTCACGAATGAGGCGCATTGTCCTTATTTCTATTTCCCATGCGTCTCTGTTAACTCATGATAACTTTATCGTCTAATTTAGCATGTTACGCCAGCTCCCCCCAAAATCCATTTTAGCTTACTACCACCATGCAAGCTTACGATGTGTTACGACTTTGGGTTGCGCTAAAAATGCCAGTTGGTGTGATTTAAGTAGCAATTATCGCACAAAAGGGGCAAACTAAAGGGTTTTTATCTGTCTCCGGATAGTTTGGACAGTCTGAGGGATTGTTTGGGAAAATCCTATCTCTCTCCAGCACATTGAATTATTTGCGGAACAGATACTGCAGGTTGGGGGAGATTAACATACGCAATTTTTTTTTTTTTTTTTGGAAGAAAGATGTTTTGTAGTTGAAGTTTTTATTCTTAGCACACCCTTTGAATGGTTTTCTTTTGAGGTGGTGTATGAGGAAGAACAGGGCGAGCTAAGTCTTTGACAATGGAGCTGCTGCCAGGGGAATTTAAGAGGGAGAAATAGGTCGTGATAGAGAAGAAACCCGTTATGCTATTGTATTCTGATGAAGGAAGATGAAGCGTCCAAATGCTTCGAAAAGTCCGAGCTAAGAGGTAAAATAGAAATGATTTTAAGTGGTGAATGAAATTGTATTTGTTGAATGATCTGAGTCAATAGAAAGTATCGGAGAGGTAAAATATGGTAGCAGAGTATGTTGGCTCTTAAGGACAAGTTAATGTGAGAGTATATAACTTCTTGGACATGGAAAGTCAACTGAATGATTCCAAAATAATAGAAATAGAAAGTTAAAACCATACTCCAAAACATTCTTCAGGGAGATTAGAGATATTTTGTTTTATTTTGATATTTGGACATTTTAGAGTATTGACTATCGGCCTTCAGCATAGGCCAATATTTAGTTTTGGTCAATCTGATGCCTAAAAAATGCACAAAAAGCTTTATATTAAGACTTTAATACAAAGAGATAACTACACAAAACATGACTACACAGCTCTCTTAAAGGTTTGTGGCAAAAAAAAAAAGACTTTAAGTTGCATAGTTTGAGCAAAATCATCAAAATCTGTACGACAAATCGACCCAAAATATCAGCAGAGCTTATCATCCAGTCATTGGTTTGTATTCTCAATGGTATCGACAACAAACAATAAATAAATAAATAAATGTTTGATCTTTAATGGAGATGGGTCAGTTTTATGCCAGACTTTCTGTGTGGAGTTTGCATGTTCTCCCCCTGTCTGGTTGGGTTTCCTTCAGGCTTTCCGGTTTTCCCCATCAACCCAAAAAACATAGCCTGATTCATCAGCCAGTTTCACTTCGTAAAACACATCTGACCTCGCAGAGTTGGAATTTGTTCGCTCAATGGTAGGCAGGTACTTTTTTTATTTAACCAATCGCTGCTATTTGGTCGTGACGTATGTAATGCGCCACTAACAGGGCTAACTGGTATATTACGTTTTTCCCAAATCCCGTAGGAAGAAGGACAATAACGTCTTTCCTCTTGATAAAATTCATCAAACATTCTCTTTGTGTATGTGGAGATACAAGTCAACAAAAAAGAAAAAGTGACAAAAAAAAAAGCATTTGTTTTAGTTTATGTTTATGTCAAAAAAAAAACAAAAAAAAAAACTTTCTATTGCTTTAAACAAAAACAAAAATAAAAGCTAACATACATCAACATTCACACAGACAGTGGCTCCCTCTTTTCTGCATTACTCAAGGAAAAACTAAAACTAAAACACAACATTACCCACGCCAGTTCATCTTTCCCACAATCAGGGAATAATTTAGCTCCATAAAATGAAGTTGGAGTGTAATTATATTGTGCACTGGACTAGAATTTTATGACAAATTGCTGACAAAAATTATCTGTGACGTGAAAAACAAAAATCCAACAAATATGACATGGCGCAGTTGAATAAAAACACAATTTCCGGCAGGAATTGTAAATGCTACTCGCTCTCTTAATTCATAAATATACTATTACTGAAAGATATAAGAAAAAAAAAGTGCAAGCACCTGAAAATTGCCCTCTCTTCAATTTTATTTTTCACTCACTGTTGTGTTTTGAAAATTTCCTCCTCCGGGGCCTGTTTAATTTTAATAGACAAAAAGCACCACCTTGCATATTTCCAAACACCAACACCAGGAGAGCGAATTAGAATACAAATCAAAACGCTTCCTTTATCTTTTATTGACCTGATTATTTGTCCCCTCAGGGCCACCGTACTTTAGCCTAATGCCTTTTCACACATTGGCGAAATCTGCATTAACCTTAATATTTGATCAACTTAATGTTTATTTCAGCGCTGGCCTATTTCCAGTGGTGGAAGGTTATGAAGTACAGTTTTTCGGTATCTTTACTTACTGTTTACTTTTACTTCACCAAATTTGCGACTTCAAAGTACTCCACTACTTTTAGATATGGACTGAAAAGTAAAAAGTACATTTCTTTAGGGCTTGAGACCCACTGAAATGGCTGAGACTTAATTAATTTAAGTTAAGATTTGATTTAAGACTCATTTAATTTGAGTTAATGTCCCAACTCTGAGCAAATCACATACACAAATGCACAAAAACAAATTGAAATTTTAATAAAAAGTGATTGAATCACTTCAAATCCGCTCAACTCATTAACAAAATCACATTTCATCTTTTAATTGTTCTGAAACTGCAAAATACTTCTACATTTTACTCTTTAAGTACATTTTTAAACAGGTACTTGAATACTTTTACTTGAATGTTATGGCTTTGTTTCACTGTATGGTCATTCTATCTTCATGGAAACCAAACCAGACCAAGTTACAGGTCAGATCTGTGGTGAGGCGACCCTGTTCTCAGTCAGAATTCCTGTTTTTTGAGGTGTTTTTGAGCTATAAAACCGCCTGTAATTGAAGAAAGTAAAGTAAAGTAGAGCTGTTTAATGTCATACTGCGGAACATTCCAGACAAAACAATGACAAATCCATAGAAACAAGAATATGACGTACCCCCAACCAGAAAAGTTACACAATGCAACAGAATCGAGCACTTCATCCACCACCGTCTACTTCTAACCTTACAGTATATTGACATTTCTGGATCATTTGCACCGTTTTCTGTCTTGCTTTTTGTCCTTTTGCAGCCTTATTACTTTTTAAAGCGAAGGGTCAAGGATGTAATTCTTTTAACGCGAGCTTATTGACTTTCTTTGCGACCGCCAGAACCCTGAATTATGAGGAATACGAAATTGGAAAGGGATTTTGAGGTCAGGGGGAAAAACAGAATTGGTAGCTGGTTTGTGTTGGTGGCGAGGCAAAAATCAAACAGTAATCTTGGGTGTCGGATTGTTTTTGGAGCTTTGCGGTATTGCCAATTTCACACAATATGGAGGGGTTTTTGTAAATGCGTACCGAGCAATGTGTGATAATAGATTGTCTCTGCGAGGTTTTGTCAGTTTTGTTTTTGTTGCAGTCGTACTTGGAATACGTGCTCACATTTTCCACATTTTCGGGCAACAA
Source organism: Boleophthalmus pectinirostris (assembly GCF_026225935.1). NCBI lineage: Eukaryota > Metazoa > Chordata > Actinopteri > Gobiiformes > Gobiidae > Boleophthalmus > Boleophthalmus pectinirostris. The sequence goes on along the minus strand of NW_026571153.1, from coordinate 4,868,858 downwards.
GTTGTACGAGTCGGAGTACAGTGAAGTGAAGAGACATTCCTCGTGGTGGTTTGTGGAGGTTTTTTGCTTTGTTTTTCAGCATTCAGAACATATCCAGCTCTCTCAGAAAGACGTATTTGTTAAAATTAAGATGTTAAAAATCTTGGTTGAAATAATTTATTTTCTATAACACCTATACATAGATAAGAACTTACATTTTTTGGCTGATTTTCATTGTTTTGGGTTGAATTGTCCCCACTGTATTATCATTTTGAGAAAACTCTATGCGACTTTTCCGAGGCATCGCCGACTTGTCTCCATGACGATGTTATTGCTTTGCCAAGAATGTTCCACAGTATGTCATTACGCTTGTATAACTCCAAAAAGTCAAGCAGGTGACGCCATCAGGTCATGATATAGAGCCTGTTTAGACAAGAACACTTGCGGGTAAAAACGACAAAATATTTTATCGGAAGTGCCTTTCGTTTAGATGGTGACGCTGTTTTTGGGGCTTAAAAACGCAAAAATCTGAAACCACCCTCCCGAGTGGAAAAGTTGAATACGTTCTGCCGTAGCGTTTCCGTCTACACTGCCCAAGACGCAAAACTCTGGTCAGATCTGCTCACGTTGCGTATGGGGTTTAAGTCACATACATACAGTACACAAAAACCTGGCATGTATACCCAATCGAATTCCACATACTTTTGCGCGGAAAAAAAGTTAGCAGAATAAAAAGTGAAGACGCGACCCCACTTTTGCGTCTTCTGTTCAGACCGTCATCGTATAAATGCAGCCTGAATCTGAATCTATATCCTGTTTTTCGTCTTGACATCAACCTGCCAACAGGACCGCGGATGAAAATTATCCTGCACGGCGAACTCTGGCACATTAACATGCTGTACTAACCCGTACTGATCAATGTGCGCTGTCCCATATTTAATAAATAAACATAATAAATAAACATAAACTGCAGTTGGTGCTGTCATCCTGCCTCGAAACTGTCAGGTATGAAAACAAACCTCTGATCTGTAAAAGAATCTACTAACATAAATTATCGGGAGACCAAATGAACCTCATTGAACCGTTGAAATTCTCAGTGAATGTCTGATAAATACTGTATGTTTAAAACAATACTGCGGAACATTACAGCCAAAGCAAGAGCCTTTCCATGGAGAAAAGCAGATGATGGACACTACCTCAGCCAAGAACCTATAAAACAGAATTCAGACTCAGGCCCGGGGTCCAAATTTGGTCTGCGATATGATCTCACGAGCCAAATATAACTATGTCAAATATGTATTAGTAGGGATGTAATGATATCCAAGTCTCACGATACGATATTTATTGCGATATTGTGGGAAAGCTCATGGTGGGGAGGCTTATGATTAGAGATGTAATGATATCGAAATCTCTTGGTATGATATTTTCACGATATACATCTCACGGTATGATATTTAGTGCGATATTTTGTGGAGGCTAAACAACTAAAACTGTTAATATGCTACTTTTTTCTCTTAAAATGCCTTGAAAAGACTTAATCCAAAGAACTAAGAGTCAAAAGTGCTTAGAAATTTTTTTTTTCATGTAGTCTGTACTGAAATGGAGCAAAGGATCATGGTCTATGTAGTTCTCATTGTTTTTTATCTATTGCTTCACTGTAACTCTTAATTTAAGCAAAGAGACTTATTATTCGATTTATTGTGATGGTCCACGATATTATTGTGAGAACTTTGACGATACAATATCACGATATTTCGGTTATTGTTACATCCCTATGTATTAGAGCTGCCCGCCGGCTACAGATAGATTACAGAGACATTATTTATTTATAATTTTGCTATTATTTTATATGATGTTTGTTCTGGATTCAGTGTTTAAGCAAAACTATTATTAAACATTTATTTTAATAAGAAAAGGTTTAACATTACATATTTCGAAAGAAGAGACGTCACGCAGATGTTAAAATTTTTCAATAAATATTTAGTTTGGCGCACGACTTGGTCCCAGTTTTTAATTTTGGCCTTTTGTGAATTTGAGTTTGACACCCCTGCTATAAAACAATCAATATTAGAGTGACCAGACGTCGCTCTTTACTCGGGATAGTCCCAGTTTTGAGTTTTGTGTCCTCTGTCCCAGCAGATTTATCTGAGTTTAATCCAAGAAATGTCCCAGATGTCCCTATTTTTGACCGATTTGTTACTCAACAACAGTAAAAAGGTCAATATATTGTCTATTTAAGTCCCTCAGATTAAATACTGACAAGTGTGAGTCGAGAAAAGCCAGTCCTAGTTTTTAATTTTTAATATCTTCTCACCCTAATGAATATAATTCTGTTTTTGCAAGGGTCTCCATTTTAGCGCGCACTATGGTGGTATTCCTATGGGCTATAGCGCTTTGACGGTCGCTCATAACTAATAATTACCGACATATCTCATTCCCTTTGCTAACTCCCGGACTGTATTTTCGCTCATGGCTAGCGACGCTCATTCCGTATGCTAGCTCGACCATTTCACAACGCCGGCTAATTTTTTATTTTTTTTACTAATGCTCGCGCCGCAACCGAATCTAACCGTGACGTCGCTTAGCTGCGCTACGCCGCCCGGGGCCGTTCGTTTCAAAGCGCGTTAAGCATTTTAGTGAATTGTTTATGGATGAAAAAGTAAAGTAGCGCCTACGAGAGAAAGAAAAGACGGAGCGGAGGAGAATGGAAAGCGTCGTGTGGTGGAGCTAGCGGGAACGGGAAGGTGTAAATAATGCATGCTAAAGCGCAGTTATGAGCGTATGAAGTAGATACAGTATATGTGAAGTACAGTGTAAGTGTATGAATATTTTAATGTAATGGTGCAAATGTACGCGAGGTGACCTGGCGTTTGTTATGGGAACCTTTAACACAGTTTTGCAGCTCGCTTTGTTAGTTAGTCCCAGTTTTGAGCCCCAGCAGATTTATACAAAACCATTGATTTGTCCCAGTTTTAAACAACAAAAGTCCCAGTTGTCCACATTTCTGACCAATTTGATCGCCACAAGCAGTAAAGAATGGAATATATTGTTGTTTATTTAGCTAAAATATAGAATTCAGGTTTGAAAATGACACTTTATGGAAAATTGTTAAGCAGAGACCATTTAAGACGAATATGTGAGTCAATATAGTCATGTTTTCTTGGTGTTTTTGTCATTTTTAAGTAGCTTTTTTGTATTTTACCTAAAGAAATGACATGTTATGTTATTGGTCAAAAATAGGGATACCTGGTGACATTTCTTGTATAAAACTGGGACAAATTTGTGGTTTTGGATAAATTTGCTGGGACAGGGGATGCAGGACTCAAAACTGGGACTGTCCCGGGTAATTAAAGACATCAGAAGATAGAAAAAATAAATAAAAATGCAGTAACAGTCCCTCAGATTATGACTGACCCGCAAGTGAGTCGAGAATGGACAATGTTACGCGCTCTTTACACAATTTTATTCATACCAACCCAGGTGTGTCCCAGTATTTAGTTCTAAAAATGTGGTCACCCCAGTTGGTTGAAATTGTGGATTCATGGATTTTTACAGATTTTGAGTTGATAAAGATGTATTTATATGTTTTTGGTTTTATAATTTGACATCAACTTGAGGTAAAACTGTTGCAAAAGTGCTATATATACCTCCTGATAACAGCTGAAGTGGAAAGTTTCTTGAATTCTGTGTGCCTTTGTGGTCTTTTAAGGTCACAGTGGCTTAGTGGTTAGATTCCCCCTGGACCAAGTTGTGTTGTTGTGTTCTTTAGCAAGACACTTTACACATCTCCTCATTTAAATGATTGGTGGAGGTCAATCGCTCTGTCCCAGGGCAGCCGTGGCTATAATAGTCGCTCACCAGCCTCGAGTATGGAGCGAATGAATCAAAGCTGGTATTTTGTTTACTTTTTAATCTTATATAATTTCGATACATACAGAAGACATCAAAAATATGAAGCAAGATATGTGGAATTATTTAGTAAAGAAAAAAAGTTTCGCCAAAGCAAAAGGTGGCTCATTTGAGGATTTGTTTATAATACATATTTTTTTTTTAAACTATTATTATTTAACTTTTTATTTGTCTCTGCTACATGATTCCATACATTTTACTTCTTATATTTGAAATCAAATGTAGAAAGTATTAAATATATAGAAAAAAAAACTCAAAATTGGGACTAAACTGGGACTAATTTCGACTAAACCAGGGTTACAAAAAACTAAACCATGTCTACTATCTGGACTAAATTGGGATCAAACCAGGACCCACCGAGGACAAGTGTGAACCCACCTGTAGTTAACCAATCCACGGCCTAGAACTGCTTAAAATGAACAATATATATAATTACTAATCAATAACAACCATCGTTAAGTTTTCTTTCCATTCATTCACTTTCTTTGCTTCGCTCATTCTGTCATCCCTCATTCACAGACCTAGAAATGTTTGATTTCTTCGCCAAAAAACATTGCAACCTCGATGCACTGATAAAGCCATCTGCTCGATAAAAAGTAGCTAGCAGTATTCTCAAACTACTGCATGCAGACCCCTCCTTTTGAATTCTTTATACACAGGTTTATTCTTATTTTAATGAGACGGAGCTTGCCCTGGGTAGAATCTTTGCTTTTGAGGTCTTCTTTTTGAAGCGAGCGCTGTGCTAAATATTTAGGCCACGGGGATGGAGTTTGGTTATAAATAAATATGCAGTAGTCTCTGGTAAAGCCTGCCTGTGCCTCCGTGCTTGCCTTGCGAGCCCGCAGATGCAGAGCCGAGGTTTAGCAGCGATTCAAAATGGCCGAGGGGGTCTTTTAAGGGGCAACTCGAAAATATCGCTAAGAAGTTATCGTAAATTATAATCTACTGGCTACTTATGGCTTGAGGCGTGGACTAAACTTTTGGTTAGTAAAATGAAATATATTTACAGATCAGACAGATTAGTAGTATTTCTGCCTCACAGCAAGAAACTCTGAGGTCTGAGTCTCCAAAACTCAACTGTAACATAGATTAACATACAAAATATACAGTATATATACATATGTAAGTTTAATAGCATACTGCGGAACATTACTTCGAAAGCAATGACCTTTCCATCGAGAAAAACATGGTCCACTCCACTCCAATCCAGTCCATTTTATTTCTGTAGTAGATTTTACAACCAAAACACATAAATACAAATACATAAATATCCAATAGAAATAAAAATTAAATAAAAAATAATAATAGAAATAAAATAAATAATGATAAATAAAAATAATAAAATAAAACATAAATAAAATAAAAAATAATAAAATAAATAAATACATAAAAAAAATAAAACATAAATAAATAAATAAATAAATAAAATAAAGCTCTACTTAACTCCACTAGTCCTCATTAAGACAATAAAACTCAAAATAAGAGCAAGAATCCCAATAAATAAGAGCAAGAATACAGAGAATAAATAATAAAAAGTTAAAAAAATATTAAAAGAGACAGAGATCACACAACTATCACAGCATTTAAAGCCAGAGAATAAAAGTGGGTCTTAAAACGAGACTTAAAACACTCCACATGTGGTGGGTCCTTACCTCACAAAAGTTACATGTTGCACCTTTAAAACAATCAGTATAATTTGGTATTTGCAAGGGGGTCGCCATTTTAGCGTACACTGTGGTGGTATTCCTATAGGCTTTAGCGTTTTGATGGATGCTCATAACTAATAATTACTGACATATCTCATTGCCTTTGATAAATCCGGGACTATATTTTTTCGCTCATGGCTAGAGACGCTCATTCAATATTCTAGCTCGACCATTTTACAGCACTAGATAAGATTTTGCATACCACTAATGCTCGCGCCACAACTGTCTTAATTAAAAGTATGTACAAATGAAAAAAACAAGTCCTGAAAGAAATTTTGGACTGTGGAGTTAGAATTAAATTACTAATGAATATCTGTTCTCGAAGTTTCAAAATACAGGGTGTCCCAAAAAAATTTGACATTATAAATTCTTGTTGAAATAACCTCAAATTTTCAAAGAATGTATAGAAACAGATCAAGATTTTATATTTAATGTTTTATTTTTGTTCTGATTTCAGGTTGAGCCGTTCACTCCCAAAGAGAAGTCATTTTGAGTCTTGGAATCTGCTCACACACATATGTGATCCTTTAGCGCTCCTCTTTAAATTTGTTGTACTAAGTCCAAATTTGTTTGCCAGTTGGTGAAGTTTTTCCAAATTTTGCATTAAAGGCTGCACAGTCTTGGGTGAGTGTGTGCGAGCAGATTCCAGGACGCAAAATTACTTCTGTTATCTTCTCTCTCAACCTGAAAATACAACAAAAATAAAACATTAAATATAAAATGTTTATTAAAAGTATGTACAATTGGAAAAACTGTCTGTTCACAAAGTTTCAAAATACAAGGTGTCCCAAAAGATTTTGACATCATTTCACAGGCCAGTAATTTTGACAATTCTTGTTGAAATAACCTCAAATTTTCACAGAATGTACAGAAACAGTTCAAGATTTTATATTTAATGTTTTATTTTTGTTCTGTTTGCAGGTTGAGCCGTTCACTCCCAAAGAGAAGTAATTTTGAGTCTTGGAATCTGCTCGCACACATATGTGATCCTTTAGCCCCCCTCTTTAAATTTTTGGTACCAAGTCTAAATTAGTTTGCCAGTTGGTGAAGTTTTTCCAAATTTTGCATTAAAGGCTGCACAGTCTTGGGTGAGTGTGTGCGAGCAGATTTCAAGATGCAAAATTACTTCTCTTCTGTCTCTCTCAACCTGAAAATAGAACAAAAATAAAACATTAAATATAACATTTTGATTAAAAGTATGTACAATTGGAAAAACTGTCTGTTCACAAAGTTTCAAAATACAAGGTGTCCCAATTTTTTTTTTTATCATTTCGCAGGCCAGTAATTTTGACAATTCTTGTTGAAATAACCTCAAATTTTCACAGAATGTACAGAAACAGATCAAGATTTTATATTTAATGTTTTATTTTTGTTCTGTTTTCAGGTCGAGTCGTTCACTCCCAAAGAGAAGTCATTTTGAGTCTTGGAATCTGCTCGCACACATATGTGATCCTTTAGCCCCCCTCTTTAAATTTTTGGTACGAAGTCTAAATTTGTTTGCCAGTTGGTGAAGTTTTTTCCAAATTTTGTATTAAAGGCTGCACAGTCTTGGGTGAGTGTTTGCAAGCAGATTCCAAGACACAGAATTACTTCTCTTCTCTCTCTCAACCCGAAAATAGAACAAAAGTTAGTACCTTAGTACCTTAACCCAATGATTTCTTGAAGCCACTTCTTGCTCTGTGTATGTACAGTTTACATCAGATGCCCTTCCTGTCACTGTAGATTCAAAGCAAAGATTCATGGGTTTCGAAATGATGTAAAATGAGCACAGTTGTCATCGCAATTGTCAATTTAAAATAAATATTATATGTTTTGAATGCTAAAAGTCCTCAAGAAGCTTTGTTGTTTTCGTGCACTTCCCACACCAAATCAAACAATTTTCTAAACTTAGCTCTAAACATTATAAACACACAGACTCTTAATTAAAACGACTTCCGACAATTAAACCATATCAGCCCGTTACATAACCAGATCTTCTCGACAATTCTATATTTAACCGTGAAACTGGATACCGACGTTCTCCGCTCTTCAGAACATCCCCGTCCGTTCATTCATCCATCGCTCCCTCTGTTTTCCTTTCTTTCGTCTCTTTCATCTCGCACCTTGAGCTCTCCTCTCGTCACCCGAGATACAGATTTAATTTTTCTCTCGGAGTTCAAGACGAGTTCAAGTGCATTAGGTATTCTCTGTGCGTAGCGTCTTCTCATTAGCCCGCGCAATCTTTTAATCATGACATAGGCTGTGTTTGCATACTTTGTAGTTTGTAGTCACCAGCTTTAAACTATCATTTCATATGCAGATCATACACACTCTAGTCTTTCAGTATTAGCGTTATGTGCATTATGTAATATTGAAAAATGACAATTCAAAGTGCTGCGTTTTTTTGCATCTTGCCCCAGTGCATATATATTGTATAAGCAGATTTTTAGGTCAAAATAAGTTTTCTGTGTGCTGCCTGCCTCTAATTATTGAGCATTTTATTGTTCGGTAATCAGGACATGTATGTTAGATTGCTAGTTGTTGTTGTCTTGACAGTCACGAAAAAATTGCGCTGGACACTGCAAACTGTTAATTTTCCATTTCATACTTCTAAGGCGTTCGACGGAAACCTCAGTTTATGTTCTGGTTTAGTCTTGGTTTATGTTCCTGGTTTAGTCCTCGTTCAAACCGGTGTTCCGTCCTGGTTTGGAAAAGATGAGATCCTTTTTGACCTTTTTTGTGTCAAATACAAAATCTAGTGTTTCAGGTTTGGTCATATTTTACATACTGTATTTTTCTGACTATAAGGCACACCAGAGTATATGGCCCAATATCAATAATGTTGAATTCTCTCGTATATTTTCATTCAGTAGTCGCATCATTCATAAGGTGCATTAAGTGAAATAAACGGACGACACTTGAGACTGATCCCTTAGTCCAGGCGTCCACGATCCACTAGCAGATTGTGGCGTAATTCTCCCGGTGTTGCCTCTCTGTCTTGGTGAATGTGGATTATGAATGTGAATGTGGCTGGATAATTTTAGTTTCTTTTTTATTTCCGACGACTCAGATATACATTGAGTAATAATGTGTTTAAAGCAGCTTTGCGCACATTTGTTTCAGTTTTACAGAAACGAAACTTAAAACCACATGGCTCATTTGAATAAACTATAAGCGCTGAAGAAAACAGCTCGCTCCTTGTGCGCTGATGTGGTTCAGCTTCCGTCTGACATGACTATATATGAGTGATGAAGGCGATGGCGGCAGTGTGGGTTGAGTCAACTCAGAACTATACTTCGCCCTTTCCTCCATGAGGCTCCTGACTATGGGTGCTGTAATGCTTTGGCAATCCATCAAGCGGTGTGGCTTTGTAGTTTACCAAAGTCATACTAAAATATTTTGACAGATTTTTGAGTGCCTTGTACCACGTAAAATCACTTCGAGGTCAGTAAGCACAACCAGAATTAACACATAAGGCGCAGTGTCGATTTTTGATAAAATTTAAGGATTCTGAATGCGCCTTATAGTCCGAAAAATACAGTATGTTGATTAATGATGTCAATAATGGTTAAAACTGATGAGGTTATGTTGATATAAATGTGAATGTATGTGTATATACTGTATTATTATAGGTTTTAGATATTATTATAGATTAAGAGGTATACATGCTTAAAAAAATGGGATCATATCAGACCTAAAACAATAACACCAACATAAAATAAAAACAAAACCATAAAATCATAAAAAGTCCACATCTATACTAAAACAGGTGAATGCAGCAGCCAAAAAAAGACAAAAGAGAAATTATTTTTAATCAAGCAATCAAATTCAATTTTTATTATTGGCCCGAGGGTGAGACCATGTGTTCAAATTTTAAATAAGCAAAGTTTGGATTGAGAATTTATAAACTAGTGAAGAAGTCAGCTTTTTAAAAAAAAATTTTTTTATTTTTTTTACAATTTTATTTCTACATTTCAATAGCAAATTTCAAAGTATGTATACCAAACATCATATTTGTGCAATTTTTTTTTTCCAAAAATAACCCCAAGAAAAATAAATAAATACAAATAACAATAAATAAAATAAATAAATAAACATAATAATAATAATAATAATAATAATAATAATAATAATAATAATAATAATAATAATAATAATAAAAGCACAACACTAACAATATAACAATAATAACAAATAAAACAACAGCAGATAATCCAAAGACAGATAAATACACAGTGGCAGATTTTTAAAAAATTAAATAAAAAGACATACACAGCCATTTTATATGTGTCCATATATTTCAAAAATGGCTGCCATGTTGCCATGCCAAATCAACTTTAACTGCAATTAATATTCCTCTTGTCAAGTTTGCATGGCAATTTATGTGAAATATTATAAGAAAGATTAAACAGAAATGTGCTCCAAAATCAGATTGCTGACATGAAAATATACAGAATTAAACTTTTGGAAACTGTAGGAATGAGTTGGAACCAAAAATAAATATTTGAAGAAATAAACGTTGATTAAAAGAACCTTTCTAGTCTAGAGTGGATGCATAAAACATGGAAACAGTCATTACGCCTGCCGACCGGTGACGCTAATGGCTAATCCAATACGGCGTTAACTAGCAACCATTCTTTGTTAGCTAACCGCGTAATTAGCCTCTGTGGTTCTAACTCGTAACAAATTGCGAGCAGCGTTCGGAAAGGTACGGTTCAAAAAATAAGCTTCGACAAAGATCGTGTGTTTTAATCTGGATGTTTATGAGGAAGAGTAAACGCATCCTGACCGTAAACAGTTTAGAGAAGACGACTATAGAAACAGGAAGTTGGTTTGCGTCGGAGTAAATGAGGCTGGCCGAAATCCATTAATAAAAACTCAAATGAGAAAAATAAATCACCACGAACTGGATTAAGTGGAGTATGCAATGTATTGACACTAATACGCAGTACGGGCAGATGGTATGCCATTAGCGATCGAGTGCCACTTGTACAAAGTGTCGGTACAAGTAGGCGAGGCTATTTAGCCAAGGGATTGTCTAATGGATCGGGATTGGATAGAGTTCGAAGTATCATCTCGATCTGTTATGGAATATTTGAACAATGTTATGGTTTAACTTACTGTGAGTATGACTTAAATGTCGGGAGAATGGATAGGCCTACCGGGAATTTGCACGTTAATTTGGAAATTTTAACAGTATTCTACGGTCAATATTTGGAAGTAACTGGAAAATAATCTGAACTTGTTATTACTTTGCTTTGCTTTGCTTTACTTTTGTGTGGTTTTGTTTCATTTTGTTTTGTTTTGTGTAGTTTCAGTTCATGTAGTTTAGTGTAGTTTCAGTTTGTGTAGTTTCGTTTCATTTCATGTAGTTTCATTTCGTTTAGTTTTGTGTAGTTTACTTTAGTTTTGTGTAGTTTCATGTAGTTTTGTTTAGTGCAGTTTAGTTTTGTGTAGTTTAGTTTTGTGTAGTTGAGTTTTGTGTAGTTGAGTTTTGTGTAGTTTAGTTTAGTTTTGTTTTGCGTAGTTTAGTTTAGTTTCCTTTTGTGTAGTTTTGTTTTGTGTAGTTTAGTTTGGTGTGGTTTAGTTTAGTTTAATTTGGAGTAGTTTAGATTTCTTTTGTTAGTTTAGTTTCATTTTGTGTAGTTTCATTTAGTTTTGTGTAGTTTCATTTTTTGTAGTTTAGTTTCATGTAATTTAGTTTAGTTTAGTGTAGTTTAGTTTCATGTAGTTTTGTTTTGTGTAGTTTAGTTTTGTTATTTTTGTGTATTTAGTTTTGTGTAGTTTTGTGTAGTTTATTTTCATATAGTTTTGTTTAATTTAGTTTTGTGTAGTTTATTTTTGTGTACTTTAGTTTAGTTTCGTGTAGTTTAGTTTAGTTTTTTTTCCCTGTAGTTTCATTTAATTTAGTTTCGTTTCATTTAGAGTAGTTTAATTTAGTTTTGTGTAGTTTAGTTTAGTTTTCATGTAGTTTAGTTTCATGTAGTTTGGTTTCATTTCGTGTAGTTTAGTATAGTTTAGTTTAGTTTAGTTTTGTGTAGTTTACTTTAGTTTCATTTAGAGTAGTTTGTTTTGTTTCATTTAGTTTTGTTCCATTTAGTTTAGTTTTGTGTAGTTTAGTTCAGTTTTGTTCACAGTAGTTTCGTTTCGTTTACAGTAGTTTAGTTTAATTTACAGTAGTAGTTTAGTTTTGATTTTGTTGTTGTAAAGTTTTGGCTTTACGTGCTCATAGTTGCATTCAAGAAATACAACGCTGACAAAAATTACGACACAAATTGCAAGAGATTTTGAACATTTCTGAATAAATTTACCAAATTTTGAAAAAAACAAAACAAGCATAGGGGATCAAATTCGCCTTACAGTATATTTAGAAGGTTGGCGCTTCAATCCTAGTACTTTTTTTTTGTCTTTGTGCCATTGGGCAAACACTTCCACCACATCTAATCGCGTCTAATTCCGAATCTAAACCTTGAATTCAGTTTTATCTCCATCTTTCGTCTTCGTTTACAACTCCAAACCAAAGCCAAACTTACTCCGTTGCCGTGTTTTGTCCCACGGCTGCGAGCCCCGTGCTGTTTTTCCCATTATCACATCGCACGACGCCGAGGCTAAAAATGGCGGCAGCGGCGGACGAGTTAGCGGAAAGTTAGCGTCGGCGATGTGGGGCGGGCGGGTCAAAGCGGCGCTCCCACGAGGCCCACGCTAACTTCTGCCTTCTCTAACTTCCCGACCTCTTTGTTTGAAAAGACAAAAGATTCCTCGGTGTGCGCGATATGACGGTTGTGATGCATGAGAGGCTATTTCTGCCCTCTTCTCCCCCCTTTCTCTTCTCTTTTTCTCTCTTTCTCCCCTCTCCCTACCTCTCTTTCTCCAGATCTCTCTCTTTCTCTGCTCGAAATGACTGTTGTGATGCATGAGAGGCTATTTCTGCCTTCTTTCTCTCCCTCTTCTCTATGTTTGTCTCCCTCTTTCTCTCTGTCTTCCTCTGCTTCTGTTCCTCTTCCTCTCTTTATGTTCCTCTCCTCTCTCTGCTTTATTTCCCCCTCTCTCTCTTCCCCTTCCTCTCTCCCTCTCTGTTTCTTTCCCTCTCTCTCTCTCTCTCTTCCTCCTCTTTCTCTATTTGTCTATCTGCCTCTCTCTTCCTCTCCATTTCTTTATGTCTCTCTCTTCTCTCTCTTCCTTCCCAAACTTCTCTCCCTCTCTCTATCTCTGTCCCTCTCTTTCTTCCCCTCTATTTCTTTGTCTCTTTCCTCTCTCTGTTCTTTCCCAAACGTCTCTCTCCTCTCTCTATCTGTCTGTCTTTCTCTCTTTCCCTCCCTCTCTCTTTCTCTCCCTCTCTATTTCTCCCCCCCCTCTCCCTATTTGTCTATCTTCCTTTACATATGTCTCTCTCCTCTCTCTGTTCCTTCTCAAATGTCTCTCTCTCTCTCTTTCTTTCTCTTTTTATCTTTATCTATCTCCCTCTTTCTCTCTCACTTTTCCCTGTCATCATGTCTCTCTATCACTTTTTAACCCACTCTCTCTCCTCTCTTTTTCCCTAACCTGCTCTCTCTTTCTCTTCTCTCTGTTCCCAAACTTCTCTCTCTCTCTGTATCTATCTGTCTGTCTCCCTCTTTCTCTTCCTCTCCCTGTCTTTATGTCTCTTCTCTCTTTCTCCCTAACCCGCTCTCTCTCTCCTCTCTCCCCACCATCTCTTTATGTCTCTCTCCTCTCTCTCTCTGTCTGTCTCCCTTTCTCTATCTCCCTCCCTCTCTGTTTCTCTCCCCCTCTTTCCACCCTCTCTCTCTATTTTTCCCTAACCCCCTCTCCCTCTATCTCCCTATCTCTCGCTCTTCCCCTCCATTTCTTTATGTCTCTCTCTCTCAAATTTCTCTACCCCTCTCTCTCTTTCTCTATCTATCTCCCTCTCTCTTCTCCTCTCTGTCATTATGTCTCTCTCCTCGCTTTTTAATCCACTCTCTCGTTCCTCTCTTCTCTCTAACCACCCTCCTCCCCCTCATCCCCTCCATTTCTCTCGCCTCTCTGTTCAAACTTCTTTCTCTCTCTCTCTCTCTCTCTATCTGTCTCCCTCTCTCTATTTTCTGCCTCCGAGTCTTAATGTCTCTTTCCTCTCTTCCTCCCTAACCCACTCGCTCTTTCCTCTCTCTTCATCCCTGACCACCCCATCTCTCTCTTCACCTCCATATCTTTATGTCTCTCTCCTCTCTCTGTTCCTTCCCAAACTTCTCCCCCCTCCTCTCTCTCGCTGTCTATCTTATCTGTCTCCTTCTCCCTCTCTACCCCTCCATTTCTTTCTCCTCTCTTCCACCCCCTTTTTTTTAACCTCTCTTCCTCTCTCTAAAGTGAACGGCGTGATGGAGGATGCGAGCGAGCGAGGGAGCGGGATGACAGAGAGATAGGGACGTGCTATTACGTTATCTTCCAGGTAGCAGCCATTTAAATGTGGCCTAATGGCGGGTGTTTATGGGCGGGCGGGAGACGTCGATCAATCTCTGCGTGCGCGCGGGGAGGAAGACGAGGAAGACGAGGAAGAGGAAAAAGGAAGGAGATTCGATGCTGGAAAAGATTCAATAGAACGCTTGGATGTTACATTTCCTTTTACACCAGGAATGGGCAATTTTTTTTTCCACGAGGCCACATGAGAAACAGAAAATATTGTGGAGGGCCGGACCAAAATACTTAACTCTGAATAAATCTGCATAATATTAATTGTATTTCTTCATAAAAAACAGTAAATGTCATTGTTTTGATGAGCCGGTCAGACTGGTAAGAGTTTATGTTATGACTAAGCAATGAAAACAGGGTAACCGCAGGGTCTTAAAAGTCTTTAAAAAGTCTTAAATTTCATGTTCCTAAATTAAGGCACAAACTATTGCAATAAATATTCAGGATTGGGAAGGTGACTTTTAAAATGTATTCCCCTACAGATTACAGATTACAGACACCAAAAAGTAGTTTGTAACGGAATCCATTAAGTTACTTAAGGTAACGTAATCTGAATACTTTGGATTACTTGATTTGCTGTAGAGCAGCAAAGACGAGGAAATCGTAACATAAAATGTTTTGTCTGATAAAAGACAATAAAAAGCCCAGACTTTACTTAACCAAATTAAAAATAGTACTGATAGAGGAGGAGGAGGCACGGTCCATGCAGCATGGTTTAGTCTTGATAAATCCTGTTTGAGACATGGTTTAGACCTGGTTTAGTCTTGGTTTAGTCCTGGTTTAGATCTGGTTTAGACCTGGGTTTTAGACCTGGTTTTAGTCCTGGTTTAGTCCTGGTTTAGTCCTAGTTTAGACCTGGTTTAGACCTGGTTTAGACCTGGTTTAGTGTCCAGCAATGAGTGGAATTACTGGGGAAAAAAAAAAAAAAAAGGGATATAGCCCAAAATGTGAAAACAGGAAAATACCACAGTGTAATCCATTTATTTCAACAAAGTAACTGTAATCTAATTACCACTCACTGAAACAGTAACTGTAACTGAATACAGTTACTCATAATTTGTACTCTGATTACATAACTCTGGTACATGTAATCTGTTACTCCCCAACACTGTAAATATTGTACCGTGAGATGTGTATTGTGAAAAAATCGTACCGAGAGATTTGGATATTGTCACATTCCTAATCGTGAGCTTTCCTAAGATATTGCAATAAATATCGTACCGTGAGGTTCATACCGTGACGATATCGTATTGTTACACCTCTACAGGAAGAGGGAAAAGTACAGCAACAATCACACAAAGGTACATCACACCAGCACAATCACTAATCACTATACACACAATTCAGTTTTTTTTTGTTTTGTTTTGCTAAAAATACATGGGAAATCATGTATTTTTTTGTGTGTGGCAGCCTCTCCACTGATCTGACCTGTAACTTAACTTGGCCTGGTGGTTTCAACTGCTTGTCTCCATGGCAACAAGGCTGCACCGTGACAACAGCCTGCACCGTTTGATTCGACAACCTTCAGCTTGTCGGGCGGAACAGAAACGCAGCTCAGTTCTGACTATGTATTTTCTTGACATACTTTGAGGAAGTGTGCCTTAGCATGCTAGTCGTTAGGTTTTTCACCTGTTAAAGACAATAAATACACCTAACATTGCTCAAGGTTAGCCGCGGACTTGTAATGAACTGGTACTTCGTCTACATACTCCCTTCTACTTCTGTCATTTTAAATTACACACCCCAATAATCTGTAATTTGGGACTTTGCGAGCTCGTGTCTGCTAACTGCTCAATTATACATTCATGACATCCTATGCTTTTTAGATTAAGTAGCTTATTCTAAACAACGACGCAAACAATATGAGGCATAATTATTAGGCATATTCCATTTGGACTAATACCCTCTAAATCCTTTACTTTTGATCGCGAATCTGCATCAATTTGCATTTGTTCTGCCCGAGTTCCGCGCGGTTCGAAACTTTCTTTTCAAAGTACGCTATAATTTCCTCCAATCTCTGACAAGTTAATGATGGGATTTAAAATATGAAGTGTAAAATTACCGCTTTAAACGAACCACGGGGATAAATCACTTCAAATATTGACTTCCAAGCTCTTACCAGGCAACGGCTGGAGCTTGTGCTAGACCGGCTGTGCATCCAAAGATACTTAATCTCCCCGAGCAAAACTGTTAACAATAAACAATGATTACTCTGGGCTAATTGAATGGCGCGTTGCGAGTTGTTTGTCCCCAATCTATTCCACTACAATGTGTTGGTGTGAAAGCAAACTTGTAGGGAATGTCGCCAAGGACACGAGCTTTGTAAGGTTTAGGGCCGAGCGAGAAATGAAGTAACTGTTGTGTTGCGGTAGCGCCGGCTGAGCTCAGTTTGCTGCCTTGAGATGAGGTATAAATTGCAAGGACAAGTTGTAAGCCGAAAACAAGTAGAAAGAAATTGGAGAAGTTGGGATTGGAGAATCTGTTCCAAATTGTTGTTTATATACAGTAACTTGAGGGAATGGACTGTGATTTCTAGTAAACATGGAATTCTTGGTTATTATTGTCACATTAATCCTTTAAATTATTTCCATTTCAAGTTTTAAAGATACAAAACATCTTAGCGACATTGGCCTATGAGACATTTATTTACTTTATTTTATTTTATTTTATTTTATTATTAACAAAAGCAAGTGACAGTTCTAAACTAAAAGTGTCCACAAGTCTGGTTTTCCTTTAGCCGCTGTTTCAAGTGGGATTTGAAAGTGGCAAGTGTTGGAGTTTCTCTTAGTGATAATGGGAGAATGTTCCAGAACTTAGTGCCTCTGACTGAAAGAACACATTGTCCGAGCGTGATGGGTCTGTGTGTGGGAGCTCACAGTTCCCCCGGGCCGTGGCCTTAGTTCCCATCTCACTGACGGTCTTTACTTTAATAAAATCCTGAAACGGAGGGGTGGCAAGTCCATGCAAAACTTTAGAGATAAAACATCCATATTTAAAATCAATAAAATTATTAAAAGTAATCAAAAAATAGTGCAGTGGTGAAATGAGAGTGGTTTCTTGTCCATTATTTTTACAGCGTGATTTGATAAGGTGATTTGACAGGTTTTAGTTTTGTGCCAGCAGCAAGTACGGAAGCCGAGAGGGGTCACAACCAATGCAAACGCCAATACACAAATACAAATGCGACAACACAACAAAAAGCCACAACACACCAAAAACCAGCCACAACGGAAATGACCACGGGGCTCTATTTTAATGCAAACGCCGCAACAAATACAAACGCCACAACACAAAAGCCGCAACGGAAGTGACCGCGGGACTCTGTTTTCCGACAGACCGATCAAGCGGCAAGTGAAGAAGAACTACAACGTGAAATGAATAATGATAAAACAATTAATTACTTTTACTTACATTTCCAACTTCTCCGTTCCTTTACTTTTCACGTCGTAGTTCTTCTTCTTCACTTGCCGCCTGATCGCTCTGTTGGAAAATAGAGTCCCGCGGTCACTTCCGTTGTGGCTTTTTTGATGTGTTGTGGCTTTTTAATGTGTTGCGGCATTTGCGTTTGTGTTGTGGCGTTTGTATTTGTTGTGGTGTTTGCATTAAAATAGAGCCCCGTGGTCATTTCTGTTGTGGCTTTTTGGTGTGTTGTGGCTTTTTGTTGTGTTGTCGCATTTGTATTTGTTGCGACATTTGCGTTTGTTGTGACCCCTCTCAGCTTCTTTAAGCAAGTGACCATGTGGTTCTGCAATACTCTAGATGAGACAGAATCATGGTGTGTAAAAACATCCGTGCTGCGTATAGAGTCATGAAGGATCTTACTTGTCTAAAATTCACTAAGTTAAAATAAACAGTTTTTGTGAGGCGCTTAATGTGTTTCTTAAATGTCAATGTCGGGTCCAACGTCATTTAAACTCTTTGCTGAGGCTGAGTTCCACCCTGTCCAGAAAGACATTGGACCTTTGTAGCTCAGTTTTTTTTGTTTTTTTTTTACTGAACATCATGCAGTTTTCTTTATATTAAAGTTGCAAGCACGAGTTCTTGACCCACTTTTGGACACGAGTCATGGCTGATGTTTTGAGCATTCCGGTTCCAAAATTGTAAGATAAATGCCTAAATGGTCACTTTTTTTTACCTAATTTACCAACTTCGAAGGCTCTCAAAGCTCTTCACATCTAGACAGAAGGATGCAAAAAGAGTTAACTGTCCTTCCTGAGAAACGTGGATAAAGTGTGTGGTGAGGGGTTTTCCAGCCTTAAAACAGATAGAATAATTGTAAAATATAAAGCTGACTACTTCGCGGATTTCACCTATTGCTGGTTATTTTTAGAACGTAACCCCCGCGATAAACGTGGGACCACTGTATTTCAAACATGACGGTCTGTTGTTATCCAGATCCAGCTCTTTCACACCATTACGCCTGTTCCTCGTCGCATCTCATTCCTCCAGCTTCCTCCTCCCTGTCGATAACTCCACGCACGGATGACTGAGCCTTCTCCCCCCACAACGCACTGTTTCTTCTCAGCCAATCCGATAATCAGTCATACCTGTGATAGCATCATCGGGCCGGAGCTAATAAGCCGGTCGATCCCGCCGCTGAGTGTGGCCGCCGTCGACGCTAGCCAGCTGCGTTAGTCGCTTTAAAAAAAAAAAAAAGAAATCGATGCTTGCCCCAACTTCTGTGATCAGGCTCCATTGAGACCAGTGGAAGGCGAATAATGAAGGGCCAGCAATCAAAGCATGGATGTTCTGACGGAAAAGGATTGGGGATTTTGCCTTTGTGTGCTGCTTAGAAGATTGTCGATGGGTCAATAGCAGTACTTAGCCTCCCGACAGCTGCATTAGCAACCAGAATGCACCTTGAGCTATTATGCTAGCAAAACAAACACGCGTAATCCAAAAAAAAGGTGGCGTCCAAGAGGAATTCGGTGACAATAACAACAGTTGCTGCTAATTTTCTTGTTGGCAAAGCTCGCGGTTGAAATGATTATTTTGTCTTGTCTCGGTCTTTCCCATTAGGCTTGTCCAAGATTAAAAATGGACGCTGTTGAAAAAACGGCATGAAAATGAAAAGTTGCCAATACAATTCACTTATTATACCCTTCGATGTAACCAGTGGAGAGCGTGTTTTATCAAAAGGGTTGCTTAATGACTTTTTTGTAGCCGTAATGGACATGGGATTATTAAGAGGCTATTTAAAAAGGCGGCATGGGCAAAAAGCCAAGAATGATTTTAAGCATTTCAGACATGTTGGTATGAAAGCGTCACATGTACCCATAAAGAAAAATCTGTGTTTTTTTTACACTCTCTATTAAAACTAATATGCCAAAAACATCTTGGTTTGGTTCCATAATTTTAGCATTAAATATGGGGCTGTTTTAAATCAATATTTCACTTAAAAAAACATGGAATATATTATTGAAGTAGTCATAAAACTTAATATTTTACGTCTATATTTAAACATGTTTGTGGTAATAGAAACTTGTCCAACCAAGTAGGTTTTGCCAAATGTATTTATGATTAAATATGGGCTACTATGAATCAACATTTCAGATAATAATACTTTTTAAAAAAACCTAAGGGAATCCAATTTTTTGAGGTACTTTGGACATCATAATCATGATATTTCCAGTCCATATTTTACGTCATATTTTATCAGTTTTTAAATAAATATGCCTGTTTTTAATCAACATTTCAGTTAAAGAACCAAGGGAATACATTTTTTTAACTACTTTGGACATCATAATCGTGGTATTTCCAGTCGTACAACTTCATATTTTAAGTCTATATTTAAACATGCTCGTGGTTATAGAAACTCGTCCAACCAAGTAGTTTTTGCCAAATGTATTTATGATTAAATATGGGCTACTTTAAATCAACATTTCAGTTAAAGAACCAAGGGAATACATTTTTTGAAGTACTTTGGACCTCATAATCGTGGTATTTCCCGTCATACAACTTCATATTTTCTGTCTATATTTAAATAATGCTCATGGTTATAGAAATTTGTCCAATCCAGTAGTTTTTGCCAAATGGTTTTGATTGAATATGGACTACTTTGAATCAACATTTCACTTTAAGGCCCACTGGAAGATATTTTTGAAGTACTTGGACATCATAATCTTAGTATTTCCTGTCGTACAGCTTCATATTTTACATCTATATTGCCTAAACTTGTCCAACCAGGCAGTTTTTGCCAGATTTTAACTGAAATGTTGATTAAAAACAGGCCATATTTACTGATAAAGAACCAAGGGAATACATTTTTTGAAGTAATTTGGACATCATAATCTTGGTATTTCCAGTCATACAACTTTATATTTTAAGTCTATATTGAAACATGCTCGTGGTTATAGAAATTTGTCCAACCAAATATTTTTTTTGTCATTGTTATTGTCATTTTGTGTAACATAGTCACACACACACACCTTTAAGAGCATTCTGGAACATGTCTGACTACTGTTATTATTGTTTCCTCCTCAAAACACGTCTGAAGATGCTTTAGAAGTCATCCATGCATGTTTGAGTTATCTAGCGATCTCTCCCGGCCCCTATTCGAACCCTTCTTATGATTAGCTACAAGATTCGGTGCAAGATTCTACGTCAATTCTCATAAATACAAAAAAGCGTGACAAAACTGTACCTAACTTGACAAACCTGATCATTAGAGGGACGTATGTCTATTGCAGTGTCGTGTTTACCTCATAAAAAGATGTAGGATTGAAGAAAGTTACATCTACACTTCTAAAAGCTTTCTAAAGCTAACGAACAAAAAGCAAAGTTCTATTATTCCTCAGGCCAGCTCTCTCCATAACGTCTGCTAGCATTATAACATAAACGTCGACCTCGAACAGAGCGGCTGTGGCTGTGTAGGCAACTCTTTGGTCGAATAACACCCAAGCTCGCCGCAGGAGGCTCGTTTTTAGTCAATACCAGTGGCTTTTTCCGCATGTTGTAAACAGTGGAGCCGTGCGGGTAGGTCCTTTTGGCTCTCCCCAGGTCTGTACAGCTGCAGGGTTGCCCCGGGCTGTGATTCAGGGCTGAACCCACATGCATTGCAGGCGTTCAGACAGCAGGAGGGCATTCAACCACCCACTCACCATGCCAGGCTAGCACATTTCCTGTTCTCTCCATACAACAGGCCCACACAAGTCAAATATAGCTGCAGCTGTATACTTCTTTTGGGTTTTTTTGTGTGGTCGGGAACATTTTGAAATCTGCATTAAGCATTTTTATTTCAGCAATCCCAAAAAGTTTGCTGTATGCTTTGTGTGCACTAATAAAATGCTTAGATAATGTCTATGGAAGAATTTTCAGATCTACACAAACCTAAACCTAAAAATACACTTAACATCTGACTTTCTTTTTGTATTTTTTCTGCAATTTATCATATATAGATTGCAGTTTTGTTTATTCTTCAGTAGTTGTGTGCAAAAATATTGATGTATCGTATCATTTAATGTGATGATACAGTGTCGATCGTGGGCCAAGAGCATTTTTTGGTATATTTTGATAATTTTTTTTGTTAGAGCTACAGTTTTGTTGCTTGTTTAGTGGAAGGAAACTCATTTATGTGACACATTTGACATTTTGATGATTAAAATGTTTGTGTTTCATTTTAACTTTGCACAAAAAGTGGTTTAACAAAGATTTTTAGTATCACATCCATGATTTAGCTTTTAGTTTTTATTGAATCATATCGAATCGATTTGAAATATATCGAATTAAAAGCTCACTGTATCGAGATATGTGGGATATGTAACGAGGTATGTATCGTTTCGGCAACTTCTTAATGACACCCAGCCCTATTCTTCAACAATATTGACACGTTGTACATATTTAAATCATAAAATAGATGGGAAATTCCTTATTTTTGACCATTCCTTTCATTTTAATTTCTCGCATTAAACAGACCATTAATGATAATTGACAAAGATTGTGCTGACTTCACATGATGAAAGAGAAAATTTGCAGTATTATCCCATTTGCATCCATTTCCGATAACATACAAGATCGAAATCCCTTAGCTCGTCTTTCCTTGAAGCGATCACCCTTACGGCATATTAAATCTCACTAACATGGCGTCCAGCTGGGCAAATGCTTTATAAACCAGCGGTCTATGCCTCCCGCGTGTCTCATTCTAAAGCCACGAGATTATTCCCCCACCTTTGCCAGGGACAGCTAATGAAAGTAAATTTAATCCCCCAGTGAGAACCGGACCTGAGTGAGCCTTTAGCAATGGTATGTATTAGGTTCATTTGCCTCCCCTGGCTGCAAAGCAATGAGGTCAGAAGAGAGAGAGAAGAGGGGGAAAGAAAAGATAGTTCAATCCCAGTTACCAGCAGTGAGATTTGCCACGTTTACATGAGAGCTTTAATTTTGAATAAAAATAATAAAATACTGAATAAAAATGAATTCCACTTTTAAAAGACCGTGTAAACACTTAAATCCTAATGAAAATGATTATTTGGAATTAAACTTAATTCCAAAGTAAGTGGGTGGTTTATTCCTTTTCATTCCGACGTTTATTCTTCTGCTTGTTGGGTCGCCCTTCTGACACGATGATGCACTGCAAGATGGCGGCCGGGAGCAAATGTTGATCTCGAGCTGAAGCTATTTTTTTAAAAACTGCGCTGGAGGAACTACAAATAATGAAATGATGCGGGATGCGGGAGTGGGCTGAGGTAGAGCAGCCGTTGACTCAGTTTGTCTTCTTCCTCCTTTCTCCGACACTCTTCCCTTCTCCTTTTCAGCTGACAGACGTAAAGTGTGATGAGAGAATTCTCCAGCTGCTACGCAATTATCATCAGAACGAAAAATGCGAAAAATATTTGTATCATGTTTGTGACAAACCGAGATGCCAAAAAAGCCGGTAGCAGCTGAAGTGTGTTTGTTTTCGGTAGACATAAATACGTTCATGCCCCTGTCCAATAGGGTGCATCATTTGCCCAACTTTTTAAAAAATATTTGAAAATCAGTCTGTACCTAGTATAAATTTTTTACACTTGCCGAAGTAAAGTTCCATGAGAAATTTCATGAAATTCTATTGATGTCTACTGGGTCCAACAAGCCTCTGAAGTGTAGTGCCTGCTGAAGCCTAAAAATCAGTTTTACATCAGATCATACAGTCTATGATCACTATAGAAAGAACAAACTTTAAGTCTCTCATTTCATCTTTTGCCTTTGTGGATACTGAATAATTATGAAGAAACACTCCAAATCTTGATAAAATTGTCATATCTTAGAAAGTTATGAAGATAGAGATATGAAATTTGTTTCAAAAGATGTGCAATAGCAACATTTATATTAAACTTTCACTGACACCATGGCCCTAAATGCATAATTTAAAGTTATTTGAGCAAAACTGATTTTTCTGCCAGAGCTTTATGGACGTCATTAGGATGGAACTTAAGAACCTCGGTGAACCCAATAGATTTTATTCAGATGAGTAAATATTCCACAGATTTTCTTTAAATTGGTATTTTCATATTTTAAAATTGGGTACAAGTTAAATTTCTGACATTGGGGCAAATGATGCACCCTACTGTCCAATCCGAACCCTTCCCGACCCCTAGACTTTGAGCAGAATGCAGTGTTTTCCATGTAAACCTGAAGGAGGATATTTTAATTCTGAACTATTTAATTTAGAACAATTAATTCGGAATTAAAAAATGTCATGTAAACGTGACCATTGAGTTCTTGAGCGAGACACTTTACCAACTTTAATATCAAAATTTGTATAGACTCCTGCACATAAATAATCGTTGGATCAGTCACATAAGTTAATTTGTAGTTTCATTTATTGGTTCTACTGTTCTAACTTTTATAAATTGTCAAAATATCTCATCAAGTATCATCAAAAACATACCTCGAGTTGTGTTTTGTTTCAATCACACATGTGTAACACAAAATCTTTGCATATTAAAGCTGAGTTCTTCTCTTAAACTGAAAACTCTCCACCTTGTGATGTCACGTGGTTCTACAGATGACATCACAAGGTGGAACAGAGCATTTTGAGCTTTGGAAATGAGGAAACACGACCTCAGGAATGATTTAGCATAATATAGGACTTTAAACTTTTCATAAATCCTTTAATATCATATGTATAGTGTGGTCGCAGCAAGTACTGGAACTAGATTTTTAAAAATGCATAAATATCTAAGTTCGTAATGACCAATCAGTAACTTTTCTCATCTTTCTACTGCACAAGTCCGTCCACAGCCCATTGCCCTCTCCTGAACTCTAATATCTGTACACTTTCCGTGCATTTTACATCGCAACATCTCATACACAGACTGCTGATAGCGAGCACATAAAGAGCATCTTCAGTTTTACCGTTTCTTTCCATTTCCCCATTTGCAAACCAATTTCTTCTTAACAGTGTAACATTCCCTGGTTTATGAGCACTATGAAGGTGAAGTATGGCTGTGGGGTAGACGTCTCCTCTCTCCTTTTTTGGTACAGGATCAAAAAGCCTACAGGTGCAGCTCTTTCTTATGCAGCTACAAGGATTTCTACGCCAGCTAAAGTCAACACTCACTTTTACCTGCAGCTTGAAAATCTATTCTTATAAGCATATATTTTAACACATATTTGCAAGTTTAATAGTATGTTTTCCGAGTAAAAGCCTAAAGCGTTCGGGTTTTGGAATATCGATTGCGCTTATGAAAGGCAGATGTTCGGAAAGGTAGGTAGGATTTTTCTGAAATGTTTACCTAATCAGAAAGCAAAATCGGATCGCCAGATTTTAAAGCGAGTTCAGCTTAAAGGTGCATTGCGTAACTTTCATGGGGAGGGTCTCGTGATGACGTTAATGTTTAGTTTGGATATTTCCACAGTACGCCGTTTAACATATCTATCTATCTTGCGTTCATTCATTTAAATTTGTTTTTACTACATGAGCAAGGTCACTACTCTATAGATCTGACCTGTAACTTAGCTTGGTGGTGTCACGTGCTTGTTTTAGGGTCAGCCTTATGATCCCTTATTTCTAAGATTCTCAAAATGAAACTCTAAGTTAAGACATTTTTAGTTTTATACTGCATTTAAAGGGATGATTCAGAGTTATTTCAACTTATGATCCTTTGCACCATGACTTCTACATTACACCTGTCGTCAACTGCTCCTGGAGAATAATTTGGGTGTAACTTACGGGCCAAATTGGGAGAACTGGGGGAGAAATTCTGATGCAAATTGATGATAAAGGAAATGTGGGAACATAGGGCCTAATTTTGGAGGAAAAAAAAAAAAAAGAAATGAGGGAACATAGGTCTGAGAGAACACAGGCACGCTCTCCTTGCTTTTATGTAAAACAGACACATCTAATATCATTCTGTGGCACATTCCAGGCAAAGCAATAACATTCCCATGGAGACAAGCAATGAGAGTTCCGCCCACCTTGAATTATTTTAATAAATCAATATTTTTCACACCAGTGAGGCTCATTTGATCTTCCGATTTCATACCTGACAGTTGCGAATGCTCACTAGCAGTCACGTGATTTTGCTGTGACATGTCCGGTCATCTTATTTATAAAGGTTTTGGCTCTGTTTTCCTACCGATGGAGGCAGGACAACAGCGCCATTCGCAGTCCGACTTCCTCAGGACAGTATCCCAGGTGTGTGAGAGTAAAAAAGCCCCCTGTCCTGGTTTATAGTCCCACGGGCACGTTTCGGACAGATGGGACGAAGCAAAAAACGCTTAAATCCAGCGACAATGTTTATTCTCTGTACCGATGTTTTTTGCGCCATCCCGTCCGCCAGAAACGTGCCCATGGGACTATAAACCAGAACGAGGGGGGCTTTTTTACTCTCACACACCTGGGATACTGTCCTGAGGAAGTCGGACTGCAAATGGCGCTGTTGTTCTGCCGTCACCGGTAGGAAAACAGCTCCAAAACCTGTTTAAATCATCTGAGCGACATGTCACAGCAACATCACGTGACCACTCTGAGGAAAACTGCAAGTGAGCAGTCGAAAACAAACTCTTGGTCTGAAAAAAGAACCTAATAACGTACAATATTTTTCACCTTTAGAAAATCACTGCATGTTTAATCCGACCAATTGTAACTGTTTAGTACTCACCAATCTGGAAATTAAACCTGAAAGCACCAAAGAATTCACTAAAACCCCAGTTGAAATGAAATGAAACAAAGCACAACTCCAGGTGTATTTTTCCAACATAACAGCAACTATCTTTAGCTTTCATTTTCTAATTGTCTTACTCATAAACCTGTAGTGCGGAGCGACAGTAGACAGCGCACGTGCAGAGAACAAAGCAGACACGTTGACCTTTCGTTAATTAAAGTGAAGAATCAAAGAAGTAGAAATACAAGGCCAAGACAGTGATTAAAAAAAATATTGTTGACGCTAGGCTAATCAGACAGCTGGGCCAGACAGATGTGTTGTAGAATCTGCCAGACGCCGCTACGGTTGTTCCAGCGAACGTCCGGGGAATGACAGGGGCGCGCTAATCCAGCTAAATCCCCATAGAAGGTGCCGGCGTAGAAGACGGCGGCTAGCATTAGAGTCCGCTCAATTACACCTGACGAGCTCGGAGCGCCTGACAATTAGCCGCTAAATGCTACAGGAGGCATATGGAGCGGATAACAAAAGAGCGGTTTGACTGGGTTTTAAGTGGACTGTAGCTGTTGTTATTGTAGGACTGTATTGTAAAATTGTTAAAGTAAAAGGACATTCTGAGGTCAGTTTGAATAGCGCTACTAACTTCGACTTAGACTTTGACAAACTTTATTGATCCACAAGGGAAATTATTTGGACACAGTAGCTCCCACATACAATAACAAAGAGTAAAAAAATATAAATAGTGATAATAAATTCTAAATAAGTAGCCAAAAAGAGCAAGAGACAAAAATAAGAAAGAAGAAAGAGTATTATATGCTACATAAGGATGACTTTTTGTACAGTTGTAGGGAGTATTATCTGTCACATAAGGGTGAATTGTTGTACTGTTGTAGGGAGTATTATCTGTTACATTAGGGTGAGTTGTTGTACAGTTGTAGGGAGTATTATCTGTCACGTAATGGTGAGTTGTTGTACAGTTGTAGGGAGTATTATCTGTTACATAAAAGTGAGTTGTTGTACAGTTGTAGGGAATATTATCTGCTCTGTCCCTCTATAGTTTGGTGCAGTGAGATAAAATATATAGACAGATAAAATAAAATAAATAAAATATAGAATAGATCAAATATTTAATAATAGATAGATAAAATACATCTATTTTTTAAATTTTATTTTTTTTTTTACCATTTTACTCACTTCTGTAAATAAAATCACCAACACTATTTTGACTATGCCATATTATTTTTATTTATTTATTTATTTATTTTTATCAATAAGACAGATATTTTGCAGGTTTTGTATTATTTGGTGAGGTTAAATTTAAAATGTATATCCTCTTTTTTGTTTGTTTGTTTTTGTTTGTCTGTGCAGTAGTTTTGTTAATAAAATGCACAATATAAAAATGTGCATTTGGATTTGAGACTTCTCACAGTTTTTTTTTTTTTTTTTTTTCATTAATTCATTACTTTTTTTTCTCTCTTTAGTCTTCCCAAAGCCAGTAGAACTTCATAACTTTATTAACTTGTATTGAATTAAATACTTTTATTAAAACATAAATCCGCTTTCTTTCCTATGGACATTTATGTTCACTTTCCACACTTTATAAACTAGTTTTACCCATTTCTACTTTAGCTTATCCATTAACACTTTATATATGGCTAAATCTACTTTCTCTGGGTCCCTGTATGGCGACGCCGTATAGCGCCCGTCCCGATGCAGCGGCAGTGCATACAACAGCTTATGTGCCCAATTACCTTCATTGACAGGCAATTTTACCCAGCACTGGCAGCTATTAGCAACCATCACCTCCCGTTAGCGCCCCAATAAAGCGCCCCGCCTGTAGAGCCGGGGTAAATACACTGACCTCACTCACACTCCATTACCAAACCATAATCCAAGATGGTGGTCCGACCCCGACTAGCTGGCTCTTAATTGGCGGCGTCTTTGAGTTTGAGGTGAGCGCCGTTCGCCGCTGTGGGGAAATCAGGGCCGCTAGCCGAGCCTGTCACTCAAACGGAATTGCCTAAGTCTGAATTCATTTCCATCGTCAAGCAGTCTCGAACGCTTTAGTATTTTCCTTCGCGGAGCGTCCAGGCATCCCACGTGTTTTTTTTGAAAAGTATCCCGGAGGTAATAAATGTCGTCTTGTATGGAAATGGAAATCAAGGCTAAGTTGAAGCTGTAAAGCGGTACAACGGCTCGGGAGTCATGATCTTATTTATGCTTTTTTGTTGTTAGATATACGTAGCTTCACTTTGCAGAGACGGGAAGATAAAGATTCGAATTCAGCTGAAAGACAGAAACAGAGTACAGAGACTTTCTGAAGCACAAATGTGGAAGTGAGATGGATTTTTGTCAGGTATTGTTAAAGGTGAATTAGTTCCTAAGTCATTGTTTCGCCTAAAATATTCCACAGTATTGGGTTTAATCTTGTATAACTTGCATTTATTTAAAAACAGGGCATTTTATTGTTTTGAAAAGCACACATTCTTACTCAGAGCAGGGTCACGTATCCACAGATCTGACCAGTAACTTGGCCCACGCCGCGTAAACAGATGTTAAATGTTATCTATTACACATTTCAAAGTCAAGTTACAACAGTGTACCCTTTAAACTTTTGTGTCCAAGAGCGTTTTATGCGTGGGTAGTTCTGGATTTAATATTATCATTTTATTTTTTACTGTTTTACTTTTGGTGCCAGTTTGTGCCAAGAAATAAAAGAGCATAAATTACAAGTATTATAAACAACAGAAAAGCACATTTTGGAAAAAGGAGTGGGAAGACGACATTGAGATCTTTTCAAAAATTTTACCAGCATAAATGTAAGCTTAACTGTAACGCTAATTTTAATGTTAGGTAATAATACAGCGGCTAAGAATATTAACAGGAACAGAAGAGTGGTTCTTTGAAGGAATCCGAGGTGTGAATGTAGACCAGACAACAGTATTGTAATTATTATATATGTATATTAAAGTGAGAAGCAAATTAAATTCTAAACAAAACAGTAAAAAACACAAAAGTTAAAGTATTTTTTTTTGGGAAGGGGGGAATAAATTTGAGTCTGTTAAACAAAAATAAACAGTTTCTTTTCGCAAGAGTTCATTAGAATATAATACACAGTTTGAGAATCACAATCGTTATAATCCACGGTTTGAAAATCACAATCGGTATAATCAGTGGTTTGAGAACTGCAATCATCATATTTCACAGTTTGAGAATCACAAATGGTATTATCCACAGTTTGAGAATCGCAAGCGTTATGATCAATGGTTTGAGGATTGCAGTCTGTATAATCCAAGGTTTGAGAATTGCAGTCAGTATAATTCACAGTTTCATAATCGCAAGCGGAATAATCAACGGTTTGAGATTCGCAATTTATGACTCACGGTTCGAGATGCGGCAGGGAAAAAAAGGAAACAGTTTGTCCTATTGCACAGTTGTTAAGCTCGCCATCTGGTGGTTTGTTGAGTTGAGATTTGTCCATTGAAAGACGATTCCAATTATAAAAAAATAAATAAATAAAAATACATAAAAATTAACTTGATTTCCTTGAGCTAAAGCTGCACTGACAAACAAGACACTTTAAATTCTGGTGAAATGTGTAGACCTTGGCTTCTGCTTTGACTTCGTACAGTTACCAATTACGCTTTGCTTTTAACTCACATGCCCTTCTTCCATAATAGATAAGAGGGTAATGTGGACAGAGCACCAGTACGCATAATAAACATACTTGCTTCATATATTTTGACTTTAGTTTCGTCAAATACAGAACCTTCACATATGTAAAAACGCATGCTTTGTTTTACCTTTCATTGTCTCTTTAATTTCACATATCTGGCACAAATTGTATGGCTATATTCATGTAATAAGAGGTAAATTGTACATCTTACCACTGTGATAATGATTACTTTCGGAATTGGCTCTAAGTATGAAAAGCTTGAGAAAATTCTACAGTTCCGCTGCAATTTTTGGCTGCTCGTATGTCATTAGACCATCCAAGTACATGCATCATCACTGCCGATGCTGTCACATAACTTAGTTTAATAAATGAATCACTCAGTGGTTCATTATATAGGTACAAAAATAGATATTGTCTTGTTATGGCGATGTGAAGTTGTTTGGCAATTCAGGTCCGGATTTCTCAGACTGCTCCGAGAATAACTTTAGCCGGTTGTTTTCCTGGAGTTGTCAGTCAGGTCCATCTATGTTATCTCTCCCAGTGTATATCAGATATAACTTTTTGCTGTAGGCTCAATAATGTACAGGTTATTTTAGTGGAAAATCATCTTTATGTGATTTGACGCCAGCAGATTTCTTGTTATTTTTGGTTAGTTTTGTGGAATTTTCTTGTTGCTGTTGTAATCCATTAACGTCCTCTGTGTTTTTATGTTCATACTCGTGTTCTCAAATTGCCTCGGCTGCACAGCTAAGCACATTTTTATATAGCCAGCATTGTTTTAGCTTCACACCAGCTTCACTCCTGACTTTTCAACATGCTAGCAGATGATTGCGCCCTCTTTTGGCCTCGTTCATTCGTCGTTCTATATTATAATGTTGTTTCCTCATCACAAACAAACCCGGGTGTTGTGTTTTGTTTCATTCACACATGTTTAATGCACAAGCCCTGCACATTAAAACCTCTCTGTTCATTATACAAATTGATCTTAAGGTCCTTTGCCGTGAAATTTTAAAGAAACATAACATATTAACTATTTAAAATGTTACGAATAATCTTAAGTTATTTATAACTCCGATATATACCACTGAATTCACACTGGAAAAAAACAATATCTTGCTAGATTAAAATGACTTAAGTTAAGAATATTTTACTTTATTTGAGCAGAATAAGTGTGTTTTTCTTAATTCAAGCCACATTAGATTGTGTTTCTTATTTTAAGTGCTAAAAGTTGTTGTTTTTCTTATTTTGAGTGTAGCAAGATGCATTTTCATATCTTAAGTATAAAAAGTCTTGTTCCAATGGCAGATAATTTTACTTATCAAGTGAAATTTACTCAAATCATGAAAAAACTTTCTTAATTCTTAATTTAAGTCATCTTAACTTGGCTAGATTTTGTTTTGTGCAGTGCAGAATTTGCCAGCACCATAAATTGCACACACAGCTACTACAAGACGTGATACTAGTGGTAATTGTTTTGTTCCAACATACACGACAAACTCTTGGTCAGTCTCTTTTTCTGCCGAAGGGGCCAGACTGTGGAACTGCAACCTGCTGATTTAAAAATGGAAACCCATAGCAACAACTTTTGAAGGAAATTAAAAATATTGTAAGCTTCCAACCAAAAATGCTCTCATTGAAAATTTAATAATGCCGTCATTTTCTGGTCTGTTTTTATGCATGTACTTTAAGTTTTTATTCTTTTTTTTTTTTTTTACTACAGACAGGTGTTAATAACTAACACTTGAGCTGCACTGTGTTTTTAAACTCCATACACTTTGACTAGAATCATTTGGAGAATTTCATCCCTCAAATTGCCAATCTCTGTTGAACTGAAGGTAAAAGGTAGATGCTAACTACCGCTTCATGACATCACAAGGTGGAACAGAGCATTTTGAGCTTTGGAAATGTAGACAGACTAATAAAAAAGGGTTACTCAAACATGTGTGAATGAAATAAAACACAACTCCAGGTCTGTTTTTGAGGAGGTAACAGCATTATAACATGACTAAAAGCTCCAAAGAGTCAAATTTAAGACCTTTAATAATGAACTACTCAATGATTTATTATTGGTACAAATACTGATATTGTCATGTTACTTCAGAGTGAATGGGACACTTCAGATGTGTTGTTGTTTTTTCTCTCTCTCTCTCCTCCTGGAATATTGCCTGCTGGTTGTTTTGTTGCATTGTCAGTCAGTCCATCTGCGTTATCTCTCCTCGTGTGTATCGGATATTACTTTTGCAGTAAGCTCAATGATACCCAGGTTGTTTTAATGAAAAAAAAAACAAACAACATATCGGTATGATTTGGCCAGGGATAGTATCAGCTGTTTGGTTGAATTTTCCTGTTGCTTTTTCTAATCCACATTGCTCCTCGGTCGATACTACACGCTAGTTTTCAAATTGTCTCCTCTGCACAGTTGAGAAATTTTGATCTTCTGTAGCTGCTGGCGTTGTGTTTAGCTGCATATCAACGCTTTAACTTTTCAGTACGTTAGAAAATGCAGTTGGAGCACCCTCACATTTCTTATTAACAAATTTCCTGCCAACTAAGACTTCAAGATATTTCCCAAATCTCATTATTTTTAGTTATACAGTGGTCCTACAGTGGTTATGTTCTAAAAATAACCCACGATAGGTGAAATCCATGAAGTAGTCAGCTATTATATCTGTTCTAAGTCTGTAAAACCCCTCACCACACACTTTGTACACTTTTCTCAGACAGGACTGCAACCCTTTTTGCATCCTTCTTAAAACTTGTTGCTGCTGTCGTCGTTTTATTTTCCTCCTTCTTTATGTAACGAACCAAAGATTCATTTATTCCGTAATGGAACCCTACAGCGCAAAGTCCTGCACAGGTCCATTTTTGGACCGTACACCTGAGATTATATCATACTTTTGCGCTGCCTACGCCACGGACTGAACCAAGACTAAACCAAAACTAACCCAGGACTAACCTAGGACTGATTCCAGGACTAAAGAGGAGGACTAAACCAGGACTGAACTAGTACTGAAACAGGACTAAACCAGAACTGAACCAAGACTCACTGTCGGGATGGGCTCGGAGGTGACAGGAGAAAGGACCGATGGAGAGCTCCGGACCTCGCGAAGGTAAGCGTGGCAATTGCCCGATCGCGCTTTGCACACACCCTGCTTGGGGTTCTCTCTCTTAAGTCCAAGATTGGTTTAGACCTGGTTTAGTCCTGACCCACCTGTGTGTAATTACTACTCACGCCCGTAATACACAATACACGTTCATACATTTAAAAAAAAAAAAAAAAAAAAAGCATGCCAAATTGCTCTAAAAAAAAACCCGCGGAACAGCGAGACCGTGAAAGGTGAACCACGATATAGTGAGGGATGACTGTACTACAGAATACGCTAAAGTAAAAGTTAAAGTAGTTTTAAATCGTAAAATGATTAACATAGGAAACGTATGTGGCTTCATGCTTTCCGGATCTCAACGAAATCTAACTTTGCTTGTTAAAAATGTATTATCTATCATCTTATCAAATGGCTAAATGGTTTCTCACGCTCAGATCTAGAGACCGCAACTACCCGTGGGATTTAGCGACGTAAAACCGCTGTAATGACTCCGTATTTCAGCCATATTAAGTCATCAACTGTACCATCTTTGACGCTTCGTGCCAGCTTGAAACATCGCCCGCTCTCCTTCTCCACTGTCATCCAACATGCCATAAACGCCGATGATATTTTTAGCTGTGTTGAACGATAAGTCTTAGAAGAATCTTGCCTTCGCGCGCATCAATCACCGCGAACAATCACCCGGGGACTTAAAGAAAGACCGACTTCGCCGTTTGAGAGACTGACAGACTATCAACACAAGCTGCTCACCGGGGAGTGGTGGTAACACGCCCAACCGCACAACTAATGGAAAGAGTCAGACGTCCAAAATGCCTCTGATTCTGAGAAAGAGCAAGAGAGAGAGGGGAAGAGAGAAAGAGAGGAAGGAGGAGGAGGGGACGTCAAGAACATGTCAGATTTGATACAACGTGATTGACAGACTTCAGGTCGTCAACTGAATATAAGCCGACACAAGGAGAAAGAATAAAGGGTTAGAGATATCTATTTGAAAATTTGGCAGCGTTTTAGTTTAGGGACCACATATCAATGGATAACGTAAAAAAAAAAAATAAATGCATGTGTGCTTAATCACAAATTTGTTAGTAATTTTAAAGTATTTATTAATATTTTCTAGTCTAAGGCTGCGTTCAGACTGCAGCCTTAAGTGACCCAAATCCGATTTTTTGGCCCCTATGTGACCTGTATCTGATCTTTTAATGACAATCTGAACGACACAGATCCGATTTTTTCAAATGCGACCCAGGCCACTTCGATATGTGGTCCTAAAACCGATACATATCCGATCTTTTGACAAAGCGCATTCATCCGACCTACACGTTATCAACAAACCACAGACGTCATTATTCTGCGCTGAAGTAGGAGAAAATTGTTAATGAACTCTGTGTCACTGAAGCGAAGCACATCACCACTCACCACTCTTGGCTACGTCTCTGCATCCACACGTTCCTTTCAACAGACACTGCCCCACAAAACACCACAACCAAAAACCTCGTCCTTCTCCTTCTCAATCTCCTCCTTAAAACAAGTGTTGTTCATGTTCTGTCTCCAGTACGAGAGGAACTTTAAAATCCCAGGTGCTCATGCTGCGTCCATGTTTGGACAACTTCCGTAAACACAGAGCACGCTCGCTGCACGTCGTCGTGTCTCCAGTCATGCGGGACACTTTTGGGCCGTTTAATGTTCACACTGGAGATCACATACAAGTTGCATTTAATTGGAAATGTGAATGACTTCGCAAAAACATCGGATTTCATAAAAAAATCTGAATTAAGCGTTAAGCCCTGCAGTCTGAACATAGCTGAATACGCAACTATGCAGCTTAGCAACATGAGCTTGTACATACATACCTTAGTCAGCATTACAAAGTGTCCTATAAATACTAATAGCCTCCAAAGAAAATGTAGTTTTAAATCAACTTTACTCAACATATTTGTTTTATGTTTTTATTAGTAGTAGTATTAAGCCCACAGGAATGGATTGTTTTAACATTAATATAACATTGATCGTAGGGTTGTCTAAGGTCGCTGTTTGTTTGCATGTTGTGCAGTAGAGCTGGTGCTTTTGGCGGGGAAGGTGGGAAAAGCGGCATGAAGTGTTTATTGAGCGGTGGGAGCGATGTTGCGGTGGGTTTGTGGATGTGGTGGCGCTGCGCGGGAGTGGTGGTGCAGGGTAGAGAGGCTGTGGGGCTTCTGTTATCTTGTTTTTATTTGGTAAGATTTTGTATTATTTGGATTTCATAGATTAACCTAAATGTTTTAAATATAATGCACATGCTTCCATATAATATCAAATATACAAACTCTAGATTGTACAGAGTCTAATCTCAGGGTCTGGTCTGATTCTGGTCTGGTTCCTGTTTTGTCCAGTTCATTAAGTTAATTAAGTTACACATTCCAAGACCAGACTGTGAAAACCCAAAGATGTTGATTTTATCTTCTTATATACTTTAACTTCTTGTTCTTTTTTTTTTAAAGACAATACAGTAGCAGCTGAAACATGTCAACAAGGTAAACACACTTTACTGTATTGTCTTTAAAAAGAACCCAAGAAGTTAAAACAGACTGTGAAAAGTCAAGATTTTCAACAATGATGGTGCACGGTTAGAAAAGTTAATAAAATTAAAGTTTTGGATGTTTTTTCACAAGTTTAGCCCAAATACTACTCATTAAAATCAACACAGTCTGATCCCCCCAAACATCCTGGATCTTATTCTTTGCTCTTAGTTCATTACATAATGTTTTATAGAAGTATCGGATCAGGACTCGGTATTGGCAGATACTTAAAATCAGATGACTCGGAGTCGGGGGCAAAAAATGTGATCAGGACATCCCTAATTTATACATCTAAGGAGCAAACATTACATATTATTTTATATTTACCACTAACTAGCCTACCAATTACCACATAGTTCGTGATTAATCCCTAAACTAAAGTTTTTCCCAAAAAATGTTAATGTTAATGTTACTGTGCACTTTTAACTGTCTAAACATTTAAATTGGTTCATTTTTTGAAGTTGGAAACTCAGAAATCGAGGAGATCACTGGAATATTTGATATCACTAGATGCAACTTTAGCTGGAGATGTTTGGGTCGGAATGTGAGAAAAAACGCCTTAAGCGATCCAAAGAATGTACTCTGTGTCCATGATTTTAACTTTGCGAAGCTACAGAGCAAAAAATGCACCGGATCGAGCCGTGGAGTAGCACTTGGCTGTCTGCAACTGCCGACCGGCTCGTACTTCACAACAGGTACTCAGAGATATGCCGTGATTCAACGTTATTACTGTTTTATATGTAGGTCGATACAGTTGGAAAGAAATATTCAGAGTGGTCAAGTGCAGTTAAATGTGATTTCATTTTTTGGGCCAAGAATCTAGCAGTTGTGAATTTGTACTACTTGTTTTAAGAAGTGCAGTAAAAATGTTGGTATTTTATTTAATTTATTGAAGAATGTGTGCTTGTGGTTGACATTTATTTTAATTGAACTACCGTATTTTTTGGAGTATAAGCCGCACCAGCCAAAAAATGTATAATGAAAAAGAAAAAAAACATATATGAGTCACACTTTTGGGGGAAATGTATTTTATAAAATCAGAGACAAGGAATCGACATTCCATCTTGAATGTTACAGTAATAACAATAGAACAGAGAACAACAGACTGAAGTGTTAATATGTTAATGTAACATATTAACACTTATTCAGATAATTATAGCATAAACAACAGAACATAAGTTTACCAAACTCACTCCAACTCACTAAATCCATTTAATTCTTCATCCTCGGTGTCACTTATTTCGACCTCCAGAGATAAATCATAGATCCATGAGGTAAACGGAGCGCCGCTTCCTCTTCTGTGTCGCTGTCGTTAGAGTCAGCAGCAGTTCCAGTTAGAATTATTCCTGCCTTTCTGAATCCCGACAGGATGGTTTCGGTGTCACTGAAGTCCAGGCTTTGTCCATCCATCCATTGACTTCCAGGAAAGTTTTATGGTGCACCCACCCGGTTGCCATAAAGCTGTGTTCTCCATCCTCACTTTCCGCCAGTCCCTCATAAGTTTCTCGCTCACTCCAAACTTTCCTTCTGCTGCTCGATTACCATTTTCAGCTGCATATTTCACTATATGCAGCAGGACAGTGGCTATTTCTACAGTAGAGGTGTGCGGATGGGCTACTTTTTCATCCGCAACCGCATCACAAAGCTCATCATCCGCCCGCTATCCATTTGCAACCACAGTTTTTGACCAGTTTTCAAAACCGCACCTGCCCTCCATCCGCTCGGTCTCCTCCCAGTTGCTCCGACTTTTTCCAGAGTTTTTTATTTGAATAGTGAAACCGCCAACCGCCCAAATTTAATTAAAGTATTATTTTTCATCAAGTCATCTACCCGACCCGCGGTTTAGCCATCTCTATTCTACAGGAGACATGCGCAGTAGAGTGAAGTGACAGTGGTACAGTCAATCAATCAATCAATCAGTCAAACTTTATTTCTATAGCACCTTCCAACAACCAAGGCCGACCAAAGTGCTGTACAACATTAAAACAAGATAAAAAACAATAAACATCATACAAATAGGTCAACAAAGCACGTTACACCATTAAAATAAAGAAAGTGTCACAGGGCCACAAGTGTTAAAAGCCATACAGGAGTAATAATAGTACTAGATACTGACACTCATATACTTATATTTAATATATAAGTCGCACCGGAGTATAAGCCACTTGAAACACCCAAACCATGAAAAAAGTGCGACCTATAGTCCGAAAAATATGGTAGATTGTTTCATCAGTTTGTTGCCTTATTGCACCTTGCATATTAACATACATTTGGAGGATTCAAAAGTAAAAGTATCATAATCTAAAAGTACACAGTAGGCCTAGCAGTAGTAGTAGTAGCAGTTGTAGTAATGCTTCTTCTGTAAATTCATTGCATTTTAGAATTAGAAAATGTTTTATGGCTATTGTCAGTGAAGAAAATTTACAAACTCCGGATTTGCTTTGGTGTTATGATGCAACATAAAACAAAAAAATACTAATATAAATGATCTGAAGTCATACATACGTATCTCTGAAATATTTAGCCTACATCTGTACGGCGCTCTCTTTCTTCTCTAATGAGTTGTATAGATAAACAGAATGGTCTCCCTTTCTTTCACCCATCAAAGTTCTTTAGTTAATTGCAGCAGGGGAGCGACTTGTTTATCAGGAACCGTGCTGTGCCTCAATTAGTCTAATTACCTAAAGATATACATCACGCAAATTAAGCCACGGGTTTGAGCTGCTGAAAACCCGGAGCATCAAAGCATCGCCGGCAATTTGGTAAGAGGGTTACAAAAGAGTAGCTCAGAGTCTTTTTTGAGCTATTGAATTTTCATATAATCAATTATGATGGACAGTTTGCAAAATAAGCAAAATATTATAATCATTTGACGAGAAAACAGGTACATTTGGTTTCAGTATAGCAAGATGTTTCTCCGCTCTTTCACGTGGCTTGTTCAGTTTTGGTCAGATTCTTGATTGATTCTTTATTATATTTGTCTGAAGGGGGGAGGTAACTACACTGAAACTAACACACCTGTTTGTTTACAGTTTCTGTTTGCTTGCCAGGGCTGTTGAACTACACCAGCTTCAGGTCTTCAACTGAATATAAGCCGACACAAGGAGAAAGAATGAAGGGTTAGAGATATCAATTTGAAAATTTGGTATCTTTTAATCCACGTATCATTCGTTTTTCAAAATAAAACCAAAAATAAGAAAGCAAAACAAACCAAAAAAAAACCAAACAGTTTTCTTCATTATTTGTCTCCAAGACCAAAATAAAAAACGGATAACGATTTGTTTTTTCAGTTTTCGATTTTGTGTTGAAATGAAGAATCTGGTTTACGTGATTTAAATTGCAATGTCGGACTGAACTAGGACTGAAACAGGACTGAACCAGGTCCGGGACCAGACCTGAACTGACTCTGGGATCAGACCAGAACTGAGACCAGGATTGAGACCAGAAAGGGAACAAAACCATCTGGACTGAGACCTGGCATGGGCTACTACATACGACCCTTTGATTGACTCTGACCGGCCCATTTAAGCTCATTTGGAATTACAAAATAAACATATTTTATAACTTTACCTCATGCATAGACTAAACCTGCATTGCTTTTATTTTAGAGGTGTTTTTTGTAAGTAAATTTCACTTTTTCATTGCTTCGTCTTAATATAAACTTGTACCAGTCTGACCAGCATGTCTAAACAATGATATTTATATGCTTTTTATAAAGAAATACAATTAATATTACGCAGAGTTGAGAACTGAGCCCGGCCCTCAAGAATATTTTGTGTTTCTCAAGTGGCCCCATGGAAAAAATAATTGCCCACCCCTGGTCTAAACTAATGAAATCTGCACCAACGCTACAAATGAAAAGGACTTAATAAACCATGAGCAAAGGCTTAATCCATCATGAAAAGTTTATTAAGAATGATAATAATTAAGCGGTTAGGGTTGCAAGTTATTAAGAAAGTAGTTAAGCCTCAATAATTTTTAATAAACAATAAGTTCGTCATTAATTCAGTTTAGTTTGTGCTTTATTATGGCTGTGACATTTCGGAACATGTTTACTGGGGTCTAAACAGCAGCAATGAATACTTGATTTTTATTTTGTTATTTAAATCTTGCAGTTTTATTAATTTTGTGTTGTGAAGTTTGCATTTTCTCGCTGTGTTTGAGTGGGTTCTCCTCAAGGTGTTCCACTTTCCCCTTTAAACTTCAACAAGCGCAATTCGCAATCCTCTATTTGGACACTCCTTACCATGGCCCAAAGTCCATGAAATTTTTATTATTTCTTTTTTTATTTGTTTGTTTGTTTATTTCATTCATAAAATATAAAAAGACATTAAAAGTGTAACATTAAACATACAAGAAATGAATAAAAAAGAGGAGAAAAAAGAGTAATCTTACGTTATCTGCCCCCTTTTCCGGACAATAAATTAACTTTAACTTTACTTTAAAACTGAATTAAAACAAATTTTCTTTTGAGAACAATTATTTGTACCTTAACCTTCACAAAAGCATGAAAAATAATTAGATCTGGCCATCAAATCAAATCAGACCAATTTTGACACGGTCGAATCCTCGCCAACACAGAGTACAAAATTATCCCTTGTATTTTGGTTTCACGACGGCGCGATGATTTCTATTACACCTTTCACCTGTCAGTACGCACCTGTCAGTGTCACCGTTACACCGGGTAGCTTTATACTCGCCATTTTTCCGTGAGATATATCCCCAGTGTCTATTTTTATAAAAGCACAATAATTGCAAGCATGTTCGTATTAACCAGCAGCCTGGAGGGATGCCTGAAAAGCGTTGACATTTTCGCTGTAAGTTGTTAGTTGGACAGGTGATGGCTCGCAGATTACCGGCTGGATCGGCCCGCTGGAACACATCGCCCGGGCTCGGAAATGCATATGCAATGAGGTGGGAGCTCGATGGCCTATATCCATGTCAAACAGCTGCCAAGCGTGACTGCACTGTCGGCATAAAAGACACACTTGTACCTGCTGTCATGGAGGCGCTGGGCTGGAGAATGCGGTCACGATGGATCCAAAACCATTATTCCGCTGCCGGTTGGTGCACGGGCGAAACTTTTACCAGCTTCGTGGGGGAAAACGAGTTAGCATAGCAGCATGAAATGTTGATGAAATGTTTGTGAATGCCAGGAAGCTAACTAGTTTGGGTTGGAGAAATTGTGTGATTCTAAACTGGAATGGGTTGGGTGTACAGGTTTTCATGCAATGTTTTTTAAATCATAATTCAGGAGCTTGTATAGGGTGATCAGACGTCCTTATTTACCCGACACAGTCCAAGTTTTGAGCCCCGTGTCCCCTGTCTCAGCAGATTTATCCAAAACCATCGATTAGTTCCAGTTTTATACAAGAAATGTCCCTATTTTTGAGCAGTTTGATTCCTGCCAACTGTAAAGACATGCATTTGTTTAGGTAAAATACAGAAAAGCTGCATAACAACAACGTTTCACAATTTTATTATTACCAACCACCAAAAAACAGGAACGTCCCAGTTTTTTATTTTGAAAATCTGGTCACCCTAAGCCTGTATCATATTTTTAACAGGTATATCTTGGCTTAAGACACACTTGTAGCTGCTGTCAAACCAGTGATTTGTCCCAGTTTAGCTGATTTTAGATCCAGTATCCCAGAAATATAGTCGTTTTGTTTTGCAAAAGTTTTCATTTTTAGCCATAAGATTTGGATGAGAATTATTAGAATAACTTGGTCTCCAAATCCAACAGTTTAATTATTCGTGCGTAATATTTAGTTATTTATCCGTGTGTCTTGTTGTTAGTTAGCAGCGTGTCTTGGTTAATGGGCAACAGGAGCGGCTCCGTAGGCCACACCTGTCCCATTTCAGCAACGGTCTTGCGGTCCGCGGAGGCATCGAAGGACCCTGGCGATGACGGGGTCGTGACGTCATCGTTTTCCAAAAGCTGCGGTTTGCTCGTCCACACGACAACACAACGCCAGCGCTCTCAGATTTCTCCACTCTGGAACCTGTTCTCAAAAAACTCCGTTTTCGCCCACCCACAATGCCGACTCCATGTGGATGAAAGACCAAAACAAATACAAACTTCACCTTTTCGACCAAAAAACGTTGTCGTGTGGACAGGCCCTAAAAATACCAGCAGTTGAAGAAATGTAAGGCGGAGCTGCTAAATGTCACACTGTGGAACATTCCAGGCATATCTACAGAAACAAGCAGGTGGCGGACCCCCAACTAAACACATATAAGGCAACTGTGACATTAAGCGGTCTGCCCCCTACCCCGTGTACCCGACAAAATGTATTTAAATGTGCACAGATTGCCAATGTGTAGGATCTGTATCTTTACAATTACATTCGTGTAGCATTCTTCCATATGGTCTTCGTGAAAAATAACCTCTTGCTTATGTATGCATGAGTCAACGCACAGATGGTCTCACCCCCAGGTCAATTTGAATACGTCAAAATAGCTCTTTTGTTTTGAACACAATATCTTCATTTATAAACCACTTCTTGGGGCATGATGAAGAATGCATCCTCCAGCTCCGAACAACATATTTCTTATACATGAGAGTCAAAAATAGTCGCTGCTCGGAAAACATAACCATTCCATTTGTATCAACAGGGTATGTCAAAACAAAAGCGACGATGATTCAGATCTTTTGTGGCCAAAATATCGTTGGAACAATAGAGCGCAAAACGGCGGCTCATTTTCCCAGCGTGTACAATTATACGACCGTGTCACGTTGTCAGGGCAAAAATAGTAAGAGATGACTTTGTTGATTGGCGGTTCAGGCCCCACTGCGACGTACTCCTGTCCTGTCCTTGGGCAAGAAGCTCAAGATCTTACCATTTTGCCAAGTCAGTAATTAGTTATGGGAGGGGCAAATATCGGCAGCCTTGCTTTTGTCAGTATAGAAGTACTTTAAGACCACAGAAAATGGAAAGTGAGTGAATAATATGGAAGATAATTTGTTTAATCAGGTTTTTTATTTTAAATGCGGTTGAATTTCTCACTTTTACTGCAAAAAAATAAATCTAGCCAAGTTAAGATGACTTGAATTCAGAGAGTTTTATCATGATTTGACTAAATTTCACTTGTCATGGTTTCCCGGGATTATCCTGAGGGGCAAATATCGGCAGCCTTTCTTTTGTCAGTCTACCCCAGGGCAGCTGAGGCTATGGAGTATGGAAAGTAA
Source organism: Boleophthalmus pectinirostris (assembly GCF_026225935.1). Taxonomy (NCBI): domain Eukaryota; kingdom Metazoa; phylum Chordata; class Actinopteri; order Gobiiformes; family Gobiidae; genus Boleophthalmus; species Boleophthalmus pectinirostris. The sequence goes on along the minus strand of NW_026571153.1, from coordinate 4,826,233 downwards.
ATCAATAATATGGAAGATAATTCATTTAATCAGATTTTTTTATTTATTTTAAATGTAGTTGAATTTCTCACTTTCACTGCGAAAAAAACAATCTAGCCAACTTAAATTGACTTGAATTAAGAAAGTTTGGTAACATTTAGGTTAGATTAGGAACCACGTATTAATAGCTAGTTAATAGTAATACACATAATAAGTACTTAATTGCATCTTTGTTAATATTTATAAGGTACTTTCAATGCATTTTTATCTAAGGCTGTATTTTATGAGGACTAACCTATTAACTGTTTTCTTCCCATTAAAGTAGTGGAGATTACAATAGATGTTTTTGTGCATACACTAAAATTTTAATAAGCATTAATAAGCGTTCCATTAATACCACCTAATAGCCAAGTAACAGTTAATTAGCAAAATATTTACCACTTAGTTATCCATTAATATTTGGTCCCTAAACTAAAGTGTTACCGAAAGTTTTATCAAGATTTTAGTCGATTTCACTTGACAATCTAGCCAAGTTAAGACGACTTGAATTAAGAAAGTTTTATCATGATTTGAGTAAATTTCACTTGATAAGTTAAATTATCTGCCATTAGAACAAGACTTTTGTACTTAAAATATGAAAATAGATCTTTGTACTTATAAAATAAGAAACAAAATCGAACGCTGCTTGAATTAAGAAAAACACACTTATTCCACTGGTAGATCATTTTACTCATCAAACTGAATCGACTCAGATAAAGTCAAATGTTCTTAATTTAAGTCATTTTAAGTTACCTAGATATTGTTTTTTTCCGGTGTTGAATTTTTTAACTCTGAAAAAACATGTTCGAAAATGTATACTTAAAATTTCAGCAACTAAAATTCAGAATACTAATAATTCAAAGTGTTTAAAAGTCAATCACCTTTTAAATATTCAGCACAAATAATTCCAAGCCTTCAAATTAAACAGTCAAAATTCAAAGTGTAAAATTCCTTTCCAGACCAAGTTACAGGTCAGATCTGTGGAGAAGCGACCCAGGTCACAGTCAGAATGCTTGTTTTTCTCGGCATCTTTGAGCTATAAGTATAAAATGTAATAAATGTAGAAGTAGAGCTGTTTATTGACAAAGTGTGGAACATTCTAAGCAAATCAATATCTCCATAGAAAAAAAACAAGGTGACTGACCCTCTAGAAAAGTTACACAATGCACCTTTAAAGTATTTGTATGTACTTTTACTTATAATTTTTCAGTTCACCCTTCTAAATATTCAAGAAATCACATCCAAGCTTGTGCGGGCGGGCTGTGATTTATGTGGCGCATCCTTCAAATGTAGTGGCACTAATCCGCCGTGACTGCCCCGGGAGGAAACTGATGTCGGCCAGTGGGAGGTGCAGTTGTGTACGGCAAGCACGTATATAAGGCATGCTAATGAAATCAACGCCATAAACACGTCACACGCGCGAGAGTTATGGAATCGTATGTGGTGACCGTTTCATACATACGGTTTAAAGGGGTATAAGGAAATGCAGGGGGAAAGTGGAGAGTAAATTCTACCAGGAACCAGGAAGACAACTTCAGGTGTAGTTCCCGACACTGGGCTCGCCGACCAACACCTGCGGAAGTAAATGTGATCAGCAAAATGAAGACTGCACTGGTAACTAGGGCTGTAACAATAGGGCCCGGTCACACAGAAGTAAACAGCAAGGCCAAAAATTCAAGTTAATGCATCTGATATAAAAGTGTATTCAACAGATACATATGTACTCTAGTTTATGAAACTGTTTACGTTTTTTCTGTACCATTTTTAGTTCTAAAGTTCCATACGTTTTAAACAGACCATGTATGATACATGGAACAAAAATTATTTCCCAAATTTCAAAGACCCAAAAATCATGTAAATAAATGGATGTATTTCATCATATCTTGTGTTATTCCATCTTTGAACTGTTGATGAAGGTACATGATTTTTCCAAAAAAATGTATTTAAAATGATAAAAATTTGCTTGGAAGGACTGACATATTTTATAGAAATAGTTTCCTTTCATTTTGAAGTAATATTAAAGTATTTGGAAGAAAAAAGCGACAAATTATGTAAAATCATGCACCTTCTACTTGTTTGTAACTCCGTTACTTTTCCCTCCGTTACCATGACCTTTCTTAATAAAAAATCTCATTAGTCAAAAAGTAAGAGGTTTTTCAACCTAATCTTGTACCATATGGTAGAAAACTATATGAAGCAAATATTCAAACCAGTTTGTTAAGGATATGTAAGTGAGAACCAAGAGTTATCACTGTTTGTATTTATTGCCCAAAAAGTGCTGCATATTTCATTCCCTCCGTTACCGACATGAGTTTTTAAATTTTTTGTCAACAACTTGAAAGAATATCACAGGTTTAACTTGACCCTGTTGGAGTGTAACTCTTTCCTTCATTCTGATACTTTACTTATTTCAAAAGTCCCTCTAGTTTCTGAATAAGAGACATTTGAATGTAAAAAATCTGCCCCTGTTTCCCTCCGTTACCACTTGACCGGACCCAATATTCAAATCTCTCTGTACAATATTTTCACGATATACATCTCATGGTACGATATTTATTGGTATATTTTGTAGAGGCTAAACAAAGCCTCGGTCCAAAGCAAAAAAAAACATCTGATGAAGGCTTTTTTTTTTGCCGAAACGTTATTTTAAGAATAAAAAAGCTTTTGGACATCAGCCATCTGAGTGTGCTATGCATTTTTTCACTTTTGTCTTGCTGGTCCTTGCCTTTGCACCTCTACAAGAATTTTGGTGTCCGTTTTCTGTTTCTTTTGATATTGTGTGGAGGCTAACAAAACTGTGAACAAACGACTTTTTCCTCTGAAAAAGCCTTGACAAGATTTAAACCAAAGAACTAAGATTTAGAAGTGTTTAGAACAGTTTTTCTTCATGTAGTCTGCACTGAAATGGAGGAAAAGATTACGGTTTTAAAATATTGCAGCATCATAACTGTGAATTTAAGCGAAGAGACTTGTAATTCGATATATTGCGACGAACCTTGAGTCTTGACTCTTGAATTTGGCGTCTTGTCTCTTCCAATTGCATGTACCCAGTGCGATCGGAGTTGTGCGTCAGCGGGGAAATGATGAAAACTGACGTACGGTTGTAATTGTTGATTCGCCGAACGGAACGGAACGCTGCAATGGCATGGAGGTGAAGAAAACTGGGCTATTGTGTAATTTTTCCTAGATTTTGTCAGACTTACTACCACGAACAATAACCAAACCCGCTAGAAGTTGTCATCACATCTTTCCAAACGTTTTCTGGCCTATCGAATGGCATTGGTTAAATGTACAGGTTTCGTGTGCGATTAGCTTGGATTGTCCAGATTATGAAGTGTTAAGGGTAAAAAATGCTTGACAGTGGAATTGAAGTGAGGTGAATTGGAAGAAACTGGCTGAAACTGTAGCAAAACTTAATTTAACTTTTATTTGGCTGAAAATCAATGTGCAAAAAAAGATAACTGACCATATTCCCTTACAATGAAAGTTCTATATGCGTTATTTTTTAATGCATAGAATGTTCATTTTGTACTCCTTTGCCCTGGTCTTGATGAGGGATGCACCGGTCCAGCTTTTTCCTATTCCAGTACTGATGCTGATACCTTAGTTTAGGGTGACCAGACTTCCCTATTTACCCAGGATAGTCCCAGTTTGAGCCCTGTGTCCCCTGTCCTAGCAGATTTATCCCAGTTTTATCCAAGAAATATCCCAGGTGTCCCTATTTTTTACCAATTTGATATCTGCCAATGATAAAGAGAAGCATAAATTGTCACTTGTTTGGGTAAAATACAAGAAAATATTCTTAAAAATGACCAAAACACAAAAAAAATGTGACTATACTGCCTCACAAGTTAATCATAATCATCTCTGCATGACAATGTTCCTTTAAATAGAAACCGCATAGAGTAAAAAATATCAAATTAAGCTTTTAAAGTATTAAAAATACAGTTTAATGAAGTAAATTGTCTTAATACACCAATATAGACTAAATAGTAATAATAATTTAAAGTAATATCATATTTTTAGCATGCAAAACTTTAGCAGAGGACGCAAAGACTAGTGACATTTCTTTATTTTTTTAAGACAGAAAGCAGCAGCTGGTAATGTCAAAGTTGGTTCGCGTAGTGATGAGCGGAAATATGAATGTATATGTCAATAACAGATGGAAAACCAAATGCAAAAACTCTCATTTCGCATTTTTAAAACCCCATCGTACATTTTTTTTTCCACATTTCCATCCAAGCTCCATTACAGGAATAGCCGAGCAGATGCCTTATGTCGTGTTAGAACCCCATAACAGGAGGCCGAACGGGGGGAGGCACGGCAGCCGGAGGGATGGGTGAAGTCAGGTGGAAAGCCAATGCTAACCGCTAACTGCTAACAGGGGAGCCAGCCGTTGGAGCCTTGGCCCGCGACGCAGCCCTGATTTATGGGTTGATTTACCTTCGCTGGCTCGGGCGCGCTGCATAGGCCATTAACTTCAGCTTAGACTCAGGGACCCACCGGCAATCTCCCCCCTCATTCACTAAATCTGTCAATGCGCGGGCGATGTCGTTCAAACAGGTCATCGATGAGTTCTGCAGGTCCAGGAGTCTGTGTGCCTGGATTGGAAAATAATTTGGAGGAAAGGTGTTTAAGTAATGATCCAATTACAAGTGGTAGGCTGAGTTCTCCAAGGGCTCCACTGTGATTTTAAACTCTATACATCTTTACTAGAATCATCTGAATGATTTCAGACCTGGAATTGCCCAATCTCTACTGAACTAAATGTAAAAGGTACTTTTACTACCGCTTCGTGACATCATAAGGTGGAACGGAGCGTTTTGAGCTTTGGAGATGTAGACAGACTAATAATAAAGGGTTACTTAAACATGTGAATGAACAAAACACAACTCCAGGTCTGTTGTTAAGGAGGTAACAACATTCTAATATGGCTTAAAGCTCAAAAAAGAGCAAATTTTCCCATAATATAGGACCTTAAAATAAATAAATAGAGCCATAAATGGTTCTCAGCTGTAGTTACTCTCTCAGATTCATCTTTCACCATTTTTTAAATTGTATTTATTTTTTTTATTTTTTTGTGATCCATGCAGTAATGTAATGGTCTTATTGCAAAATTATTAAATAAAAATAATAATAAAAATGTTGTCTGACGGAAAAAAGCTAAATAATTTCTATGAAGTTTGGGTGTTTTTGTTTAGTTTTATAAAAGGTACTATTTATTTAGTATATGATTGGCAAAATAATGAAATATATAATTTATTAGAGACAGATATTAGCAAAAAAAAAAAAAAATGTCAGTGTGTCTTTTTTTTTTTTTTTAAGGTGCACTATGTAACTTTTTGGTTGAGTGTCTTTGCTCTGCCTGGAATGTTCCACAGTGACATTAAACAGCTCTACCTTACATTATTCAATTACAGGTGATTTTATACCTCAAAAATACCTAGAATAACACTCATTCTGACTGTGAACGGGGTCACCTCTCCATAGATCTGAAGTGTATTTGGTCTTGTTTCGGCTCCATAAGCCTAGAAAGGTTTAGGCCATACTGTGAAACATTCCAGACCAAGCAATAACACCTCCACGGAGATAAGCATTTGACGGTCACTCCACCAAAAAAGTGACACAAAATACATAAAAAACATTTTAAAAATTGGTATGGTTGACCTCTAAAACCTCTTCAGGCATGTTTTGGATGAGGGGACAGTGTTATAACATGGTAGAAAGTTCCAGAAAGCTGATTTTGCATAATAAATTTTGTTCTTCCATTTTTTTTAATTTTTTTTTTTACTTTTCCATCCATGTAATAACCTTCCAAAGTCATAGCAGAGTGTTGCGGTCAGCACCCTGGCTGAGCTCTACACGTGGATGTCCTTGGGGTGCCTGGGGAGACAGCTATAATTGTAGCTGTTCTTTCTATTGAAATGAAAAGGTATGAAGCGTTGATTACTTTGGCCGTTTGGGAAAATCAATTCTCATTCCAGTGGGGAACATTTGTCTTTGTGCTGTGTGGCTTGGGCATGTTTGACAGTGACGAAGTTCAGAATAATACCGGGTTATGGTCAAACGGCAGACGAAATAATAATAGAGGCTTATTTTTATTGACACGAACACAAAATTGGATATTATATTTTTAAAAATTCAACTTTTCCAGATGGGGACTGTACCAACTTTTTTGTTACAGTATAATATTATACACAATTCAAGAGCAAAGGTAAATTACTGAACTCAAAGAGTCTTGGTTTTTACACTTATCAGCAGTCCTTATTCTTACTAGTATTACTAATGATTCTTCCATTACTACAACTACTACTAACGCCAAAAGTACTTACAGTTGAATACACCACTAACTTCTATACACTCTGCTCAACTGAAAATAAATGTAATTGAAATGCAATCATGAACTACATTTTGTATTGCACATTTAGTGTACCCGGAGTTGTGTTTTGTTTCATTCACACATTTAACACACAGACCCTGCATATTTAACACTCTGCCCCACCTTGTGATGTCATGTGGTAATACATCACAGGCTCCACTGTGTTCTTAATCTGCACACACCTTCACTAGGTGTATAAATCACATTTTGTATTGCACATTTAGTACTGAACATCTTGTATTGCGCTTTTAGTAGTGGACATTTAATATTCCACATTTTGTATTTCACATTTTGTATTCTGCATTTAGTATTGCACATTCTGAATTACACATTTAGTATTGCACATTTTGTATTCCACACTTAGTATTCCACATTTAGCATCACATATTTTGTATTCCACATTTAGTATTGCACATTTTGTTTTCCACATTTAGTATCACATATTTTGTATTGCACATTTAGCATTCCACATTTAGTATTGCATATTTTGTATTGCACATTCTGTCATTATTCATTCAGCCTATTCAGCCCCCTAGTTTTAAGCCTATTTTGTATTCATTTAGTTGTATTCACCTTACATAGGCAAGTCTTGCCCAAACCATAAAATCCCAACTTTTGAGCAAATCAAATACACAAAAAAACACACAAAAAAAAAAGCTAGAAAAATGTAAACAAAATCAATTGAATCACTTTAAATCAGCCAAATTCTTTATAAAATCATTACATTTAATACATTACATTCAATAGTTTTACTTAAGTAGATGATTTTCATGTGATACTTTTACTTTTGCTTGGGAAATCTTTTACCCCTGCATGTGTACATCATTGAGCATTCCTCAAGTTAACATTTAGCACTTCAATAATTCATCCTACAACATAAAAACACATAATTGGTAAGCGAGGCCAGGAGCATACAAGACGAGGCGACGGTACAATGCGCGCTGGCACTGGCTTTTGATGTTTTGCGAGGTGGATGAGCGATCGATTCCTGCCCCCCTCTACTGCTATCGATTGGCTGGGGACCGCATGGGGTTCGCAGGCTCGGAGGCTCGGAGGCTCGGAGGCACGGAGTCACTTGTATGGAGCAGGTGGAGGAGAGCCGTGAGTTGGTACATTAGTAGGGGGAAAAAATGCGTAGGGGAACTTGCTTTTATACCTTAGTGACATTTAACGTGACATTCTAGCTTCGGCAAACATCAAGTAGGGCCAGAACAAAACGCCGACTGCAGAGAAGAAATGCAGAGGTGAATGTGAAAGAAGAAGTATTGTTTTTGGCGTTTTGTGTTTCGAAATCGATTGCAGTCTTCGTTTTTGTCTTTCACTAAAGGGTCTTTTTGCCCTTTTTTTTTAAAATCTATGTTTATATAATGTTGTTTCCTCATCTCAAACATACCTGGAGTTGTGTTTTGTTTCATTCATGCATATTTAACGCACAAACTCTGTATATTTAATGTATATATTTAAAAGGGACAATGCATATTCATGAACATATACTTGTAAATACACCAGAATTAGTCCGAAGTCTACTTTATATCTATAGTCTTTGGCAGATCAGAGAGATAGAGACAACATAAGACAACTTCACACAATAGACAAACTATCAATGACAGTTCATAGGATAAACATGGTAGAAACAGCACAATAAGACACAATCATGACACACAACACGGACATTTACGTAGAAGCGTAACATTCGTGATCATTAGGGGTGTCACGATATCCAAGTCTCACGATACGATCCTCACGGTACGATATTTATTGCAATATGGTGGGGAGGCTCACGATTAGGGATGTAACAATATCCAAACCTCTCGGTACGATATTTTCACGATACACATCTCACGGTACGATATTTCTTGCAATATTTTGTGAAGGCAAAACAAACAAAACTGTGAATATGCTACTTTTTCCTCTGAAAACACCTTGACAAGACTTAATCCAATAAACTAAGATTTAAAAGTGCTTAGAACTGTTATTTCTTCTTGTAGTCTGCACTGAAATGGAGCAAAGGATCATGGTCTATGTAGTTCTCTCTGTCTTTTTTTAGCTATTGCTGCTCCGTAACTCTTAATTTAAGCAAAGAGACTTGTAATTCGATATATTGTGACGGCCCACGATATTATTGTGAGAACTTTAATGATACGATATCACGATGTTTTGGTTATTATTACATCCCTAGTGATCACAGATTTGGATCGTTTCAGATGGTTTTAAATGTTCTGAGTGGTGGAGTCTTTTATTGCAGCCGGGATGTTGTTCCATTTTTCTGTGCCCTTGACTGATAACACCTGCTGGACTGAATGTTGTGCGTCTATAAGGTGTTACACAGTTGTCTCCGGTAGAGGCTCTTGTTACCCGACCACTTGAACTATATTGGATTTGGGCATAAAGATTTGAGCACAATAAACTCACCCAGAGATGGTGGATCAGGTCCGTTTAAGACCTTATATACCGAACAGGCTAGATTAAATCTTCTAACATTTCCAAAACTTAAGATATTATATTTCTGAAGGATGAGACAATGATGAAAAGATAAAGATTTCCTGTCAAATATTTTAAAAACTTGTTAAAAAGTGATTCTGTTGCTTGCCAGTGACAAGTTAGTGATGCAGTATTCAAAGTGAGAAAAAAAAAATCATGCTGTGAAGAAACATTTTAGCTGCATTTTTTTTGACAGTGATGATCTAATTTGCCAAAAGTTGTGAATATTACATTTAAGAATTTTTGCTATGTTTTTTAAAAGTTAAAGTGGAGTCCAAGGTAACACCATGATACTTGAATTCATTTACAAACCAGAGTCCCTCTTGCCTCAGCGGTGTTTTTAAACCGTGTACACCTTCACCAGAATCATTTGGATCATTTCACACCTGGAATTGGCGATTTCTTTTGAGCTAAACGTAAAAAGCAGCTTGAAAACTACAGCTTCGTGACATCACAAGGTGGAACAGAGCGTTTTTGAGCTTCAGAGATGTAACAAAAACACAACTCCAGGTCTGTTTTTGAAGCAGTAACAACATTATAACATGACTTAAACCTCAAAAGAGTCAATTTTTTGATAATATAAGAGCTTTAAATAAATAAATAGACCGATAAAGGGTTGCTATAGTAACTCTGACAGATTCGTCCTTTTACTATTCGTGGTATAGATTATATTTTCGATTTTTCTTTTTTTTTTTTAGCTTCTGCACTACTCAAACAACTTCTCAAGCATCTAAGACAAAGATAGTTGAAAAGGCGCCGCCATCACCCACAGAATTCAAAGTGCCGTATAGTACAGAGTGGGCAGAGGCAAGGACAAACCGTAATTAGGTCTTGACAAACTTCTCGATAAGAAAGTAAACTTGCACGTCTGGACAAAACGGTCTGACTGTGACTTTCTTTCAAACTCGGAATCAAGTGGTCTTATCTTACGTTATTAGTTTCTCAGTCAGAAAAAAATAGGTGTGTCCAGTGATAGAGTAGATACAGGTTCGATTACTGATGTCGACGTTGCATTCTGAGCTTCTGTCTTTGGGCAAGACACTTCAGTCACACAATTACGTAAATGAAACAACATGCAGGCAAATTATTTTTACAAACTCGTCTTGATTTAGATTTTTTGAGTCTTATTTGAACCTCTAAAGCCAAATTAAAACAATGCTATTTCACGTTCTGGGTTTAACTTTTAATTCCATGGAATGTTAAAGCCATACTTGGGAACATTCTCCATGGAGACAGATCCGCTTTATGGATTTCCATGGAGAGTCAGGTTTGTGGAGGGCAAGCAACCCCGCCCAATGTAAGGATGCATTATTTTAAATGTTTTTCCATGCTATAAGAGCATCAAAAATGAAAAAAAAAAACTAAAACATGCTTTCACTTTAATCAGTTTTTGGCTCAAAGGTTTCGTAATGGGGCTTTAAATACCTCCAGCACAATTGTTCTAAAGCTTCATGGGTCTCATTAAAGCTCCTATCTTGCGCAAAAACTGACAAAACTGACAAAACTGACTCTTTTGAGCTTTAAGCCACATTAGAATGCTGTTACTTCATCAAACACACCTGGAGTTGTGTTTTGGTTCATTCACACGTTGTATTATTTGTCTGTCTATGTCTCCAAAGCTCAAAATGCTCTTTTCCACCTCATGATGTCATAAAGTAGAAGTTTTCATGACTTTCCAACCTCAAAACATAGAAACTTACTTTTTTTCCCCCTTGAATAGCTGAGACTTTCGGTTTTCTGTGTATATCTCTGGCATTATCGTACATCACAAGCTGGGAAAACGAGTGTCCAATAGGAACTTTGTTTTCTGCCAAACTCATGCGCTCCATCCATTCTGACTGGCCTAAACTTTGCCAAAGAGTGTAGTGAGTCAAAATGGTCGATGCTCTGAGCGTCTGTGTTCGTAACAATTGAAAAAGCCGCTCTAAGTGCACTTATTTCTCAAATAAATGGCAAATTACGCATCTTGGTCCACGTAATTGCGCATTCCTTGCTTTCTTTATTCTATTCTTATTCAGTCCAAATGTACAAATCCAATTGTAATAAACACCATGGAAATGCAGGAAGTGATGCGGCTCTGTGTCCTGGACTTGACACGAGCTGTTTCCATGACTTGATTGCACTTTTTAAAATTTATTTGGAGCCAATAAGGATATATTTTTGTTTACTTCCAGACTTGGCCTTTTGTAGCTAAGGCTCTCCAAAAAGTTGTTTATACATGTTTGTGTGTTTGTGGGTTTTGTATGAAAGAGTGTGAATTTTATTTTCTTTTTAAATGAGTATTTCTGGTCCTAAAGCTTTTATTACAGCCATATGACACAACTACAGCAGCAGATTGTGAAATAACAGGTTGTACTGAAAAAAAGGATGTATAACACTTCATTAGGGGGTCAAAGGGGGAGTTTTAAAAGCAAAATTAAGAAAAAAAATCCAGGCGAGGACAAATGTAAATGGTCTGGAAGAGTTAACAGCTGCCGTTTAATTTTTTTTTTTCAGTAAAGCTCAGAAATTCCAGGTATGTTTTTGACGAGGAAACATTATAACAGATCAGAAAATGGGCCCTTCGAATCCCGTCCTTGCCCTACTTTTATCCCCTCTTCACACAAGTGGTCCTTACTCCAAATTCGAAACTCATCTTCAGATCAGCTCTTCAGACATACTGTAATTATTATTGATCACAGGGCCCCATCAACCACCTGCAGTCATATGACCGCCATTTTTTGCGACGCGTCCAAATTGCCACTTTGCCGAATGAGACTTTAATATGGGCTTTGCTTTTCCATTCTTTCCACCGGCTCCCACTGCGCCGCACCTGCACGACTCTCAAAAGAAAATGTAGCTACGTAGCGGCTAATCATACCGAGCGCTGTGCTGCGAGCGATGCAGTTTTGTTTGACAGTGTTTTTTTTTTCTTTTCTTTTTTTTATGCGGGGCTCTTGCAACCATCAAAGACAAGAGTGAAAGAGACGGGAATGAAAAGATGTAACAATGGCGAGAAAGACAACAAGGATTGACAGGTGCAGAGCTAGAAAAATACATCGTTTTGGACTGTTTTCCACAAGATTTAACTGCTGATGGCCAAGACGAAACCCAAAAGTGTTTGAGAACAGAATGTGCAGATGGGAGATGGAGGCCAGGAAAGGTGGGCTTTGGTACGAATATTCGAGGGGCGGTTTGAGGTGGACTGTGCAATTTTGTAGAAATGTTTTACAAGAAAAGTTGGACATCTGTTTGGCCACAAGCTTTACAATTTGCTTAGAAATAGGAAATATGATAGCAAGATAGTGAATATTAAAACAGCAATGATCTAACAAGCTGATATAACAAGACGGTATTTACATTTTTTGGCAAATTAGCAATCTGCCTTAAATCTCCAGCACAGGCCGATATTTGTTTTGAACAACCTGCTGTCTAAAAAAAACATATCAGTCTTAATTTGAAGACTTTAGTGCCAAATTATTACTGTGTAAAACATTACACTCTTAAAGGTTTGTGATTAAAAAAAAAAGAGTTGTGGATGAGTTGTAGAAAATTTGAAATACATAATTTGGGGAAAACTATCAAAAATATTGGCAGAGCTTTTATCGTTTTTCAGTTGTTCTGGATTCTAATCGATCGGTATTGGTGTCAGTCATGAAAATAAACTTGTTATGATCAAGACACATGTTAGAATTTACACTGTTTTATTACAAGCTGCAGGTTTCATGCTATAGAGTAGGGGGTCATCAAACTAAGGCCCGTGTGCCAACTCCGGCCCACCACGTCCCTTTGACCGGCCCCCCAGTCTTGTAATTTTTATTTATTTATTTTCAATAAAAAAATGATATTTATATGACGTATTTATGTTTAAATAATTATATGATGCATTTACATTTTTGCTGATGAATTTTCGTCGCCTGACAAGCTCGAGATCAGACAGTGAGAGTTTTGTAGTGCAGTTATGGGCAGCAAAATGGCTCGAGAAAAAAGTTTGGTGACCCCTGCAACAGAGTGTACATTGTGTGTTGTGTTAAGTTTACATATTCTTACAGATTATGTTTGTTTGATTTGTTATTACAGATTGTTATACAGAGGGCATTACATTTGGGTCATATTGTTGCATTTAAGGTTAAAAGGTCATTTCAATGTGCCATACATACTATAAAATAATGTTACCAGGGGCAACATAAAACTTTTTCTATGTAGTAGTACTGGTAGAACATTCAAACTTCAAATTTCCTCAAACTTCATCACTTCTTTTTTTCTTTGAGCTCAGATCTCCTTCTGGAAAGACTTAAAGCAAATCTGTCTCCATGGAGACCGTTCCCAAGTTTGGCTTTAGTCTTCTATTTCCATGGAACTGAAAGTTAAACTCAGAAAGTTACATATCATTGCTTTAATTTGGCAAAAAATCACTCAGAGGTGTTCAAATAAAGTTCAAATAAAACTCAAGATAAGTTTGTAAAAATGACGGCACGTTATTGGACATCGACATCAGTAATCAGACCTCTGTGTACTCTATTACTGGGCACACCGCTACACACAACAGACAAACTTCAAATTTCCTCAAACTTCCTCACGTCTTTTTTCTTTGAGCTCAAATCTCCTTCTGCCTCATCTCTGAAATCACACAAATTTCAGAATTTGTGGATCAAAATGCAAATGTCTATGTAGAATTGTGTCAGACTTAGACTTAGACAAACTTTATTGATCCACAAAGGAAATTATTTGGGCACAGCAGCTCACACATCACAATAAATATAATAACAAAGAGCAAAAATATAAATGGTAATAATAAATTCTAAATAAGTAGCAAGAGTCTGGTGTCAAATAAAACATACGTATATAAATGTAAATGTACAGTAAAAATAAAATAGTAAGATAAGTTATAAAATATAAAATCACAGCTTCATACAAGAGGTCATAGAAAGACAGTGTGTTCTTATAGATCACAACTTAAGATGGAAAGTCATGCACATAACAGTTTCATACATAGGCACACTTTCACACTGCAAACAAAAACAACAAGTTAAAGTTTATATAAAAATTTTATGAATGAAACCAATTTATTTATGTACAATAATGTCTCTGTCTTCATATGGCATTAAAATTTGACACATTTTAGTAATCATAGCAGACTAAAGCATCAGTAAATGTCATGTTCTCGTTTAAGGACACTGGGACTATGTAATGTTATTGATTGTACCATGTCGTTAGCTGAACTAGACCGCACTAATCGAGACCAAGACCACATTGTCCCGAGACCAGGACAAGACCAAGACCTCTGAGGGTCGAGACCGAGACAAGACCGAGACTTTTGAAGGCCAAAACTGATACAAGGCTGAGACCAAGCGCCATCAAGACCGAGACAAGACGGAAACCACACACCATCAAGACCGAGACAAGACCGAGACCACGCACCATCAAGACCGAGACAAGACCGAGACCACAGACCATCAAGACCGAGACAAGACTGAGACCACACACCGTCAAGACCGAGACAAGACCGAGACCGCACACCGTCAAGACCGAGACAAGACCGAGACCACGCGCCGTCAAGACCGAGACAAGACTGAGACCCACACGCCATCAAGACCGAGACAAGACCGAGACCACACACCGTCAAGACCGAGACAAGACCGAGACCAAGCGCCATCAAGACCGAGACAAGACCGAGACCACACACCATCAAGACCGAGACAAGACCGAGACCACACACCATCAAGACCGAGACAAGACCGAGACCGCACACCATCAAGACCGAGACCACACACCATCAAGACCGAGACAAGACCGAGACCACACGCCATCAAGACCGAGACAAGACCGAGACCGCACACCATCAAGACCGAGACAAGACCGAGACCACACACCATCAAGACCGAGACAATACCGAGACCACACACACCATCAAGACCGAGACAAGACCGAGTCAGAATGTGCTCGAGTCCAAGATGAGACCAAGACCGTAAAAAAGTGGTCTTGAGGCCGGTCTCGAGACCAAGACCCTAGAGTTTACAGTTATAAATAATTAAGTTAAGTGGTACATTTGCTTGTGTCATACAGTAAGATCGACCCATTGCAAAAACTACTTCCTGTATATAAAAAAAAAGTTTAGTTATGATACTTATTAGGTCCTACTTATCCCAAATAGCAAGGAGAAATTAAAAATGCACACTAGACAAAAGCTCGGGTCTCAAGAGGTTAAGTCTGATAGATTTAAGTGTTTATATCTTAAATTTTGGCCAAGCTTTGTCGCAGTGTCACCATGGCGACTCTACACTCTACGGTGGATAAACAGCCGCACACCGCTCTGTAAACACACGTACGGCTTCAAGGTTAGAACAACTAACGCAACCGTATTTCTCTATTCATAACCGCCGGGTCCTTCTCCCTCTCCGTCTGCGTCCTCTTCTTCCTCGTACGAGCGGGGATAACAGACTGTAAATTGGCCGCGTCGACTTAGCGCCATAAGTCACGTCTGCGCTACCTCCAAACCTGACTATAACACAATCGAATGAGCAGCAATATCATGGCTCTATCCCATTACGATTCCAGCTATTAGTCTGCCGCGCGTTCTGCAAAATCCAATATTTCAGCAATAACGCAGACCCCGCTCCTAAATCTACAATATAGCAATGACTAAAGGCCAGTTTATTTCAAGGTGTCATTCCGACTATTTAGCGAGTGTAGGCAAAGTGGGTTACGGGCGCGAGGAGCTTGTATTGGTACCACTTAGGGTGAAATGAGAAAATATTGTAGTCTGGCTTTGCTTTGTGATATTGAATGTAATAAAAGGTTATAAAGTTCTCAGCGCGCGATCTGGAGGTGATTAAATCGGAGCGTATCAGCTGGCAGACAGGCCTATGGAGTACAGGCGTATGGAGTACAGAGGATTTGGTTAAGGCAAATACTGTTAGTGTGTATAGTGGCGAAAGTATTTGAAGTTTGCCGAGGTGAGACTTGGGAAGGAAGACTACTGCTACTACTACTGCTACTAGTACTGCTAATTCTGCTGCTACTAACTACTACTATTATTACTTCTACTTCTACAACTACTAACTATGACAATTACTACTGCTACAATTACAATTACAACACTAACTACTTCTACTACTACTACTACTACTACTACTACTACTACTACTACTACCATTACTTTACTATTATTACTATCATTACTACTACTGTGACTACTTCCACAACTACTAACTACTACTACTACTACTACTACTACTACTATTACTACTAATACTAGTACTACTACTTCTACTGCTACTAACTACTACTGTTATTACTTCTACTAACTGCTATTATTACTAGTACTTCTACAGCTCTTAAGTATTACAATTACTACTGCTTCTATTACAGTTACAACTAACTACTTCTACTACTACTACTACTACTACTACTACTACTACTACTACTACTACTACTACTACTGCTGCTTCTGCAACTACTAATTACTACTACTATTACTACTACTACTTCCACAACTACTAACTACTACATTTACTACTGCTACTATTACAACTGCAACAACTAACTACTTTTACTACTACTTTACTACTATTACTATCATTACTACTACATTGCTACTACTTCTACAACTACTAACTACTACAATTATTACTGCTACTATTACAATTACACCAACTAACTACTTCTACTACTACTACTACAATTACTACTGCTACTATTACAATTAAAAGAACTAACTACTTTTACCACTACTTCACTACTATTACTATCATTACTACTACTTCTACAATTACTAACTACTACTATTACGGCTACTGTTACAATTACAAAAGTTAATTAACTACTTCTTCTACGACTGCTACTACTACTTTACTACTATTACTATCATTACTACAACTACATCTATGAACTACTCCTACTACTCATACTCCTACTTCTACTACTACTACTACTACTACTACTGCTAATGTGATTTTCTCCATGGCAAAAAAATCAAATGAAGATACTTTAACAGTTTAAGGACACCGATTAGATGATATGATTCAAAAAGCTGTTAAGACACTGACTGCAACGTCTGAGATAAACAAAAATTCTGATGATTAAATGTTACGAAATTATCTTAACTTTTAATTGCTTTGGGAATTTGTCGCTGTTGTTATCCATCCATTTAGTTATTAGAAAGGCCAGTGAACATGATTACACAAACTTCAGAAGAATCGTTTAAATGCTAATTAATTTAGTTAAGTTCAGGTAGCGAACAATTTGAGCCAAAATTATAATTACAAACGAGACAAATATTGGACTAACTCAAGTGGGATACTGGATAAAAACAAAAGTGATCTGAAAATACTTTTTAAAGGTCCTATATTACACAAAATAGATTCTTGTTAACCCTATTTTAATGATTTTACTCCATCAAAAACTGAACAAATACCCAAAGTTTTGTTTTGTTTCATTTACATCTGTTTGAGTAACTCTTTATTATTCATCTGTCTATATCTTCAAAGCTAAAAATGCTCAACTTTCCACCTTGTGATGTCATGTCGTGGTAGTTTTAAGCTTAACTAACCTCAATTTAACTCCTTTACTCTTGAATAAATTTTTTTGGCTTTTATTTTTGAATATTTTACCTTTTTGATTAGTTCTGATTGTCACAGCAAGTGTCTAAGCAAGGCTAAAACAATAGCTGTAATTTCAAAGTTGAGCAAATCCAGAGCTATAAAGATCCACGTGATTCTAGTAAAGGTGTATGGAGTTTAAAAACACAGTGGAGCACTTCCCGTATTACCACTTAATGTCATCGCAAAGAGGAACAGGAGTATTTTCCGTTTGAGAGAAGAACTCAGTGTAAATAAGCAGGATTTGTGTTATAAACATGTGACTGAAATAAAACGCAACTCCAGGTATGTCAAAAATACTCAAATAAATGAAAAACTCATTCTAAATTCTACATAAATCTGAAAAATGTGTTCAAATTTCTCACTGATACTACCACGCCACATTCTTTAATTCCCTAGCTTTTAAAACATCGCTTGGTTTTACCCCAAAGACCGACTCGTAAAACAAAACTACGAGCATTACCTTGTTTTGCTGCCGGCCACCACCCGTCCCACTCTCCCAGCTGCACAACATCTTGCAGGTAGTAAAAAGATACTGCTCCGCCATTTTATTTTTACAACGTGTACAGTGCGCAGTGATCCGTAACATTTCCCAATAGCGGAGAGTTTAACGCAACGCACAGGACTTAACCCAACGCTAATAAATAAGCCCGTTAGAATACAATATGCACCAGTTATTACTATTATGTTATTGTTACAACTCATCGAGAGGCTTTCAAGGTGATTAAAATGATATCTTGCAAAACAGGTGAGTCCCCCCGTGTTGGCCCCATGCCGTAATAGCCGGTCTTTGAATAAGAGATAGTGCTAATTGGCTGTTTGAAAGAGCTGGAGGTGAGTGAGTGTGATACGGCTAATAGAGCGGCGCCAGGTTTATCTACGGCATCTGTAGAAAGAGAAAGTAAGTCCATTATGTTATTATGTGTGTGTTAGAAAATGAAATATAATATAATATACGAGACGTTAAATGTACGAGACCCGTGCTTGACCGGTGATTTTGAAGTACTAATGCTTTTCAGGACTTTGTTATGAGAAATTGCATTTTCAAGAATTATGAAAACAGACAACTACTACTGCTACTGTTAGTACTATTACTACTACTTCTATAACCACTTATTACTACTACTATTGCTACAACTACTCCTACTATTGCTACTGCTACTTTACATTCACTACTAACACTAATAATAGTAATATTACTACAACTACAACTACTAATTACTACAATTACTATGGCCATTAATACTACTACTACTACTACTACTACTACTACTACTACTACTACTACTACTACTTCTATAACCACTAAGTACTACTTCTAATCCTACAGCTACTGCTACTACTACTAGTACTACTACTACTACTATTAATACTTTACTTCCACTACTACCACCACTGCAGCTTCTAAACTTTTATTTTAACTACTACTACTACTCATAATTACAACAATATTCCTACTACTACTACTACTACTACTACTACTACTACTACTACTACTACAATTACAACTACTAAATACGACTTCTACTACTATTACTACCACTACTACTAACCACTCACTTACAACATTCCTACATAGGCAAGGTGGGTGAAGTGTCTTGCCCAAGGACACACCTGTAGCATACAGCTGGGATTGAACCTGTGTTTGAAAGAGCTGGAGGTGCGTGAGTGTGATACGGCTAATAGAATGGCGCCAGGTTTATCTTCGGCATCTGTAGAAAGAGAAAGTACATCCATTATGTTATTATGTGTGTGTTAGAAAATGAAATATAATATAATACACGAGACATTAAATGTACGAGACCCGCGCTTGACCCGTGATTTTGAAGTACTAATGCTTTTTAGGACTTTGTTATGAGAAAGTGCATGCTTAAGAATTATGAAAACAGACAACTTACTTAGCAGTAGATGCAGTAGTAATGGCAGTAGTTAGTAATTGTAGTAGTTGTAGTAGTAGTAGCAGTTATTAGTAGCTGTAGTTGAAGCAATAGTATTAGTTATAGTTATAACAGTATAAGAAACAGTAGTAGTACTAAGAGTAGTAGTTAGTGGTAGCAGTAGTGCTAGCCTCTGAAATAATAGTAGTAGTAGCAGTAGTTAGTAATTGTAGTAGTAGTTTGTAGTTGTGAAAGTATTACTATTATTATTATTACTAGTACTTCTACAACTACTATCTACTACTACTACAGTTATGAACTACTAGTACTATTACTACTACTATAACTACTAATGCTACTAGTATTTATACAACTTCTAAGTACTAGTACAATTACTACTATTACTACTAATATTACTACAGCTACAAACTACTTGAACTATTACTAATACTAGAACTACTACTGTTACTACTACTTCTACAGCTACTACTACTCCACTACCATTAGTACAACAACTACTAATACTACCACGACTACTACTCTAACTACAACTTTTAACTACTAGTACTACTAACCACCCCACATTTATGCATAGTCAAGGTGGGTGAAGTGTCTTGCCCAAGGACAGAACTAGAACCTCTGACCATCGAGCCAGTACTACTCCATTTCCACCAGTACATAATTAAGAAACTCGGCATAACTCATAAATTTGTATTAATTCATGTTTGTGAGTTTTATTTATTAATTACTTTGCGGCCTTATGGATTTTAATTAAGTGTGCATGCCAAGATGGATATAGGTGAGATTTATTATTTAAATCCGACGTTTTTCAAAGCACTGCCCAGACGGTGATGCAGTATTTTGGTACTTTGATGAGGCTGGGGGACGCTGGTAAATTATGCACGGGCTGATGACTTATTAACGCGTAATCAAAATAAACATGGCGGAGAAATGAAAGCTGCAACGGTGAAAAAGAAAGACCCAAAGGAGACCGAATATTTCTAAGCAGATGTGTACGATTTTACTTCCAGAGGTGGGTAGTGCTTGGTTACATTACTGAAAAGTTTATAAAGAAATTGTACTTTTGTGAGTACTTTTCTAGCAGTATACTTGAGTAATATTTTTATTGAAGTAACACTACTTAAGTAAAAGTTGTGGTTACTCTTCCCACTGCGGCTAAGTCTACAAGTGACAAAAAATGTGTTGATAATATGAAATGATTTGTGTGTTTTACAAGGTTCAGTTTAGATTTTGACACTCTGAGACTCCCCTCCCTTTGCTCTCTGCGTTAAGTCACTCCCCCTTCAGAGCGTCATCACAACACAATCAGCATCCAGCCATGAAACCTTTGCATGTCAAGTTGTTATGTACAGCTTTTGTATATTTATGGAGCATTTATGGAGCATAGGCTTGGGGGCCGAGCAGAAGGGTTTGAAAGGGACCCGGGAGAGATCGCTAAATTATTGAAACATGCATGGAAGACTGTTAAAACTTCATGAGGCATGTTTTTGATGAGTGGACAATATTATAACTAGGGCTGGGTATCATTAAGAGGTTGCCGATACGATACATACCTCGATGCATGGGCCACAATACGATACATATTTCGATACAGTGCATTTTTGATTTGATACGATATATTCAAATTGTTTCGATACAATTCAAGAAAAATAAAGGCTAAATCATGGCTGTGATACGAAAAGTCTTTGGTAAACCACTTCTTGGTCAAAGTTAATCTGAAACACAAACATTCCTTCCTCTGAATAAGCAACAAAACTGATAAAACAAGACCAAAAAATACTCTTGGCGATATATCGATACAGCAGTCTACGATATCAATACAGTATCATCACATTAAATGATACGATATATAGATATTTCAGTATTTTTGCACACCCGCTCATTACAACATGGTCGATTTTGCATAATACCCCGTCTTTAAACAAAATATAAAGTTGTTGTCAATATTAACACAACCAAACCACTAACCCAAACTATGTAATCAAATGTCCTGAGTACCCATTTATTGGTCTCCTGCATATGTGCCCACTCCCAACACCTGTGCCTCTTCCTCTTGTGTCCCAACTGGCTCTGCCACCGGCCAGACCTGCTCCACCGATCCCCCAAAAGTGTGTCCAAAACCTGGCAGATTACAGCTCCACTGCCCCCTCCTCCTGCTCTCCAGGGCTCAGCTGGTGCCCGCTCAGGTGAACGAGAATCGAACCAGCGACCCGGAAAACATGGCGAGGTGAGAGGGTGGCTGATACGGCACGGAGAGCAGGTGAAAAGGGGTGAAAGAGAAAAAAAAAGAGGATTGGTAACTGGCCAGAATTGTTTTTACTCAAAAGCTTGCCTGACCTGGCAAAGCTCCAAGCAGAAAAAGAAAGAAACAAAAATGTCCTTGGATTGGAAAAAATAACAAATTGCCTGAACTTTTCGGCAAAACGACTTACAAATTTACTAACTTCATTTTAGAAATAATTTTGAAAGCAATCCCAATGTTTGGCAAATTATTTTCAGTTTAGAAAATCCTATTAAAAACTGAGAATGCATGAAAAGACGTTATAACTAAATGGTAATAGCTCATATTTCACTCTGGGATGATAAAAGTTGAAGTTTTGATTCAAATTTTTGTGGAAAATTGTGTAAAATGTGCTCAAACTTTACAACAATCTATTTTACACTTTACTTTTCTATAAGATGCCCTACCACTCAAGAATTTTCAAGAATGTTTTAAGAATTAAAATGGGATTTCACGGCACACTGTCAGACAACTGTTTTTTTTTATTATTATTATTATTATTATTATTATTATTATTATTATTTCCAAGCAAAAATCTAAAGCTTTGTAACTTATTTTTTTCCATGTTTTTGCCTTAGCCCGTACAGATACATCAGATAATCAGGAAGTGTGTGTTAACATGCTAGTTGTTGTTAAAAGTGATGGCAAAATTCCACTCTGGTCTTGGTTGGAGTTGTTAAAAGCGCTTAAAAAACTGAGTAATTAGTATGCTTGGAGTTCTAGTGAAGGTGTATGGAGTTCAAAAACACAGTGGAGCACTTCCTGTATTACCAGATGACATCACAAGGTGGAGTATTTTCAGTTTAAGAGGTGAACTCAGCCTAAATACACGGGGTTCGTGTGTTGAACATGTGCGAATGAAAGAAAACCCTTTAGGACCCTTTAAAGACAAAAAGTACTACAAGACATTCCAGTAGGTTTTCCACAGTATTTATATCAATCCAAACAAAAGATTAACCGTCACCTGTTATTATTATTCTTCCCCATTGATTTCTCCCACAAAATGACATTAAAATTGCCTTCTCCGGTCTTTAATTCACTCCATCCACTGCACATATCCACTCCAAGCTAAATATCTACCTTATAAATCTGCCTACGCACCCCCTTAGGTCTTTGGACGGTTCATATCTCCCAACGTTATCCATAAATCTAAGAAAATCTATACGTGTAATATTCTCGCGGATGATTTTTTTAACGCATCTTAAATTGTACGGCGAGGGCGGGTATCGACGGAGGACTTGGGCGAGGAGGGAAATCTATGCGACGCCGGGGGAATAAACAAATTGTCGATAGGGAAAAAAGTGAAGACAAAGGGACATTTGAGTGGCGCATAATACACCTGTCATCTTTCATTTGGATCGAGACGGTGAGCGAAAGAGATTGTGTTTGTGGTTTGCTCGCGACGAGGTGCGCGGACTCAGCGTGAACTACAACAATAATGAAAACAAAGAAAGCTTGAGTCATTTTCAACAGTTTTCTACTTCTCTTAAGGTAAATTTAGCTACTCAGTGTAACAAAAGATTTTCGTTGACAATATTGAATGATTTGAACGTTTGTGTTTCTTGCACTGCTCCTCCAGATCTGATTTAGTTTTATACATTTTTTTTGTCTATCCTTTGAAAATACCAGATTGTGGAGATGGGTTTGCATCTCCACAAACCTAACATACTTGTTTTCATGTTTCTAGCTTGTTTCTAGGGAAATGTTGTTTCTTTTGTATCGAAAACAACAGTGTTTCCCAAACCTTTTTTCTGGGTATCCATATTTTAAAAGTCACAAACCTTTGAGACCCAAGTCAATAGACATTATTCGTAAATCAGAAAATAAAGATGAAGGTTGATTTGACCATTATTGAACATTAATGAGGATATTTTATTGTTGACTGAGTGATTGTGTCTCTCTGAGTTTTAAGTTTTAAACAATGAAAAACAGTAATTGAACCAGCAATAAAATGATCCAAAAGTCGCCTATTTGGACATTAAATCTAGCCCATTTCTTTTTTGTTGCAACATTCAATTGAATCAGCAATACTGGAACAAAAGAGTCAATAAAATAATTACAAAAACATTAGAAATTATACAAAATCTGTCTTGAGATAGGTGGGCCAGTGCGTTTATACAGCGTGTTCCAGTCCGAGGTGCAGGAGGAGAGCAGCAGCAGCAGATCCGACGCAGCGTTCAGTCTGTTTCTGTGCTTTGGCTTCATTTTTTTGAGCACAGAAAATCGAATTCACACATATATGAGGTAGTGAAAGGAAGAAGCATAGAAATACTGGCCCGACTGACGACAGGATATTTTGACCAAATGTTCATCCAGAATGATGATAATATATTCGCTGACTCACTCGCTCTGTCATGTGGCAGAACTATATATGTGTCAGAACTACATACGGATCATGACGAGGCGAAACAAAAAAATCTCTTGCAACCCACCTATGGAAATGTCCATAAGTATGTTTTTAATTATCATGGAATCGGGTGACGTTCCCTGTCCAAAAACTTCAAATAATCAATCCGATGTTATGTCCACATTTGAGTACTGGAAGTTTCAACAAATTCTTTTAACATTTTAATTCTTAATTGAATCATTTCTTGGACCATTACTTTATACTTCAATGTTGTTAAGTTTGTTGTTGGAAATGTTTCTTTGGTTGTAATGTTCCACAGTAAGGCATAAAAAATGTCTATCTCCTTAGAAAATGTTCAGTTGTATGTTTTTAATTGTCACGGAATTGGGTGACGTTCCCCGTCCTAAAACTTCAAATTATCTATTAGATGTTATATTCATACTTACTTTAGTAGTAGTAGTAGTTTCCACAAATACTTTTGGCATTTTGATTCTTAATTGAGTCATTTCTTGGACCATTTCTTGGACTTTGTACTTTAACTTGAGTAATATAATGTTGTTGGAAATGTTGTTCTTTGGCTGTAATGTTCCACAGTATGGCGTTAAACATATCTATCTCCATGGAAAATGTCCATAAGTATGTTTTTAATTGTCATGGAATCAGGTGACGTTCCCCATCCAAAAACGTCAAATTATCAAACCTATGCTATGGCCACACTTGAGTCATAAAAGTTTCCACAAATACTTTAACATTTTTAATTATTAATTGAGTCATTTCTTGGACCACTACTTTGTACTTCAGCTTGAGTAATATACTGTAATGTTGTTGAAAATGTTTCTTTGTTTGTAATGTTCCACAGTATGGCATAAAAAATGTCTATCTCCATGGAAAACGTTCATAAGTATGTTTTTAATTGTCACGAAATAGGGTGACGTTCCAACTCCAAAATATTCAAATAATCAAGTCAATGTTATGTACACACTTACTTGGTAGTTTCGACAAATACTTTAAAAAATGTAAATCTTAATTGAGTCGTTTCCTGCGGTACTACATTGTATTATTAAGCTCTACAATGGTACAGTGGTTTTAGTCGTAGTTCCAGAACCCTTTGTGGTAAAAATAATCGCAGTCGTTGAGGTGATAGTAATTATGCTGTTTGCAATTTTTATGTAATTATTCACCACTAATTAATTCCAACAATAGCAGCTACGAAAGGGACATTTATTATTAAAGTTTTTTTTTTCTTTTGTTCCAGCTAATTCCCTCTCTCTCTCTCCCTCCCTCCCTCCTTTCTTTCTCTTCTACACTTTTCTGTCTTGCTGGCTCCACTGTCGGAGAGATTTATGTCGAAACTCTGCTTCATTTAAATTCCTCGCATTCACCGACACTTCAAGCTAACGTTTTAAAATAGAGAATATTCCCATAAAAATGACACGCGGCGATAGTTAGCATCCGTCAAAAGGTACGCTGACATTTGCTTCTACTCTTTCGCAGTTGTTTGTGGCGACACTTCTACCTTAAACGCTTGGAATGGAGAAGGTTGCCCGCTGATTTCACGCATGGCAACGTGATAAACAACTTACCGCAGTAGCGCATGTAAACAGACGGTAAGCTAGCCGCATTTGTACACACGCGATTAGCATGTTGCGGTTGTTAAGCGCAAGTGCTAGCTGTTTTATGTTGTTGGTTTTTTTCGCGCACACGCCTCATTTACATTTATGTTAGTTCACTGTATATTTTTGCATCCCAAGCAAAACAAACGCAAGAGCAAGAATTAATTCAGAGAGTGTATTTCTAAAGGTCGGCGTAATTACCGTGCAAAGTTACACATTTGGATGCACGAGCGAGAACGTTGGTGTTTGAGGAGATTGCCTTGTCCCTATTTGGCTTTCCGGCATCTTTACATTTAGCATAAGTGATGTCCTCATACCAGTACAGCTTTGGCATTTCGATTTGTGAAGATGTATGACTCTGCTCATTTATATGCAGTGAAGTCTGTTTTCTTGCCAAATATGCTTGCATAAAGATATATAGTTTTACTTCCAAGAAAATCAATGAGCTGGCCTATTAATTATAGCTGTAAAATAGAAACGTTGTAATTAGCTTTGTAAAGTGGAGGAGAAATTGCTCTAGTTGCAGTTGTACAAGGTTTCAGAGGTGGTCATCGGGGCTCGGTTTTTGTGATCAAGATGTTTCGGCTCACGTCAAGAAGACATTTTTAGTTTGATGGGCTTGAAACCTTGGGAGTTTATCCTGACCTAAGGTAAGTCCAGCCCAAAGGGAGGGATTACACCAGGAGTCTCCAACCTTTTTCCTCCGGTGAGCTACTCGTTTTTTTTTGTTTTTGTTTTATTTTATTGACAGTCAAATAGAGATGACAGTTTCAAATCACAAATGTACAATTTCCTTTTTTATCTTTTCATGGTAAATGGTCTCATTTTTCTATAGCGCTTTTCCACCTTCAAGGCACTCAAAGCGCTTTACAACAAGGAACCACTCACCCATTCACACACCCATTCACACACCAGTGTATGCAGACACTGTGGGCAAGTGTCTTGCCCAAGGACACAATGACAGCATTCATCTGTGGGAGCTGGAATCACACCAGCCAACCTGTGGGTCAGTGGATCTGACCGCTCAACCTGTGATGTTTATGTCGAGAGCTGAAATCGAACGGCCAACCTTCTGATCAGTGGGCGAATGCTCTACCATCGTCGTCATCCTTCTTTCACTTCACATATCTCTCTATTATAGAAAATAATTTTTTTTTAATAAATTTAAAAAATTGAACATTTAAGTAGCAGTGGACAGGAATTGTCAGTCACGGTGTTTTTTTGTTGTTGTTGTTTTATGGTCTGGTGTTAATAAAGTCTTTCCATGGTTTCCAGCTTTCCTCGTACCTGTCATATTCCAGTCTTTGTGTGAGTGTCAAGGTTGGGGTTGATAAAGAATGTGTTATTCAATAACTACAATATAATCATGGCTACTTTAAAAGCACAGACAACATAAAACTGTCCGAAATTGCCAGCTCAGTAGATCGGCCGTCATTAGAAAGATATAATGCTAAAGTCTAATCAACGCTCGCCTTGTGCCTAACCTCCAATATCCAGATATTTATAACTACTTCATTCATTCTACATCGTCCTACACCAACCGAGAACTGAAAAGTTACAAGGGGTTAGAGGCTTATAAATATTTTGTAGCGGGATGTGTGAGATCTTTGTTGATCACCAATGTCGTCACATCTGTTCCTCATAACGGCCAGGGGAAGTAGAATGGGGGTCAAAATTAGAACCGTAGAGACCCTGG
Source organism: Boleophthalmus pectinirostris (assembly GCF_026225935.1). Lineage (NCBI taxonomy): Eukaryota > Metazoa > Chordata > Actinopteri > Gobiiformes > Gobiidae > Boleophthalmus > Boleophthalmus pectinirostris. The sequence goes on along the minus strand of NW_026571153.1, from coordinate 4,798,941 downwards.
GTGATGGAAATTGAGTGGGGGATTTCGTGCCGGCGAAAGTGAGGACTGGGGAGATTCCGTGCCGTCGAAATACTACACGCTGGTCTAGATAGACAGTTTGACCTCCAATATGGCGGCATAAACAACAGACCACATTGACCTTAATATGCAGATAAAAACTACCCTAAAATCATAGTAGCATAAACAAGTACTATAATATAACAATATATTGGCCGTCATACTTCCTAAAGCCCTCATTAATGCAGAAATCGAACTTGATTTGACTTGAACCCTTCTTGCCTCCTCCACCTTCCTCCCTTGTGTCCAATACTCCCAGCGTGTCACCTCTCTCAGCGTCCCCCCGTAAACGTGTTCCCGCTCACCGAGAGTTCCTGGCAGCGAGATTGATCAGGCGTGGCATCGGAGGGGACAGGCTCCTGATCGCCGCGGTAACGATCACACGTGTCAGGAGGCGGGGGTTGAGGACGGGGCTGACACACATATGCATCATGCCGTTAGTGTGCAAACAATGGACACCTCTGCCACGCCGCATAAAACAAGACAACGGGGTAGTAAAGATGGAAGAGATACATCAGTCTGCGACAAGAGAGTGCAGGCTAAAAGGCGACTATTGAGCTGCTGCTGTCTTTCACGATGAATTATTTTGAAAGGGGAAGAAAAAGACTATAGTTTTGTTAGTTAAAATGTCTTTGATACATTTGTGAACATCTTATATAGCACATTGCAGGTAAACAAGGTTGAAGGGTGATCGAACATTTTCAGTCCAGGCGCCTCGCCTTTGGAAGGAGTTTAGTATTAGTTGGGCTTCCTTTAACTGGTTTAGCTTGAATTTATTCATTATTTCTTTTTATTCTATTTTTTGTATTTATTTCTTATAATTAATTAATTTTTTTTGCATCATTGTCTGTTTTTGTGTGACTTTTGTGTGCTATTTTTATGCTTTTTGTATTGTTCTTTGCTGCTTGTACAGCACTTGGTAAACCTTGTTTTCTGAAGTGTTTTATTAATGAAAAAATTATTATTACAGGCAAACCAACAACATCTTCACGGAAACAAGCAGGTAGCGGACCCCCTTACGAGACACTCGAACTATTTTGCTACCGTTATGTAAAGTAAAAGTATTTGTTTATTGTATTTATTCTTTATTTCAGGCACAAATATTATTCAGTCTACTGTTTAGAAGAAAAACTGGATACAAAAAAACATACAAAGCACCCCAATTAGTCTATAAATTTTAATTCAAAAGTGTTTTGTTTGTAAGTAACATCTTTTGTTCGCAACATGGTGCAGTTCAATAGACCTGAAAGTGCCCCGCTTTAGGTTTGCAGAACTTCCCGTTAATGGTTTTCCAAGGCCAAAATGTCTGTGGAAATGTCTCGCGTATTCTCCACCAGCTTCATAAATCTGCCCCATCACCAAATCTTCAACCATAAACATTCTTTCATGTAGAATTTATCCACAACTATTAAAGAAAGAGTGAACTACTGAGCAAAACTAACATCATGGTCATGAATAAAACAGAAGTACCTTGTTCACTGAGACTGATTCTACAATTAAAAATCAATTTCATGATGTCAATATTAGCATAGATAAATAGATTTGTTCAGTTTGAATGTGAGACATCTCTAGTATATCATAACATTAGTTTTGCTCAGTAGTTCACTAATGCCTCGTCGTTGTTCGTCTTGAAGTTTTCGTCTTTCTTACCTTGATAGTTGTGAATAAAGTCTTCATGTTTATCCTTTATGGACCTTGTTGGGTGAAGATTTGGTCATGAGGCAGATTTATGAAGCTGGTGAAGAGTAGGCGAAACAATTCCACAGATATTTTGCCACAGAAAACCATAAACATGAAGTTCCACAAACCTACATCGGGACACTTCCGGCCATTGTGAAAAAGGTCCATTTTAGTTGAAGTAGCCATTGTGTAGAAGCAGTAGTAACTTAGTTTGGTAGTACCACTAGGATTATGCAGCTTTAGAAAGTAGTAGTTAAAACTGTTTTTGTTTGTTTTGTTTTTTTTGTTTGTTTCTTATTTTTGTATTTTTGACAGAAGTATCAGAATATTTACTTCTAGAACCTCATGATGGGCGGTCAGTGTAGAGCTCCATGGTCGAAGTAGTAGTAATAAAAGATATCAATGCAAACTATCAATTGCAGTTCCATTTTTACTGTTACTATTGTTACAGTACACTATATATAACTATTATTTGTCTGCCTTAAAGCTTGGGTACCCAATTTTCTCACGTGGCTCTCTCTTGCAAGTTCGTAAAAGATAAAATGTTTCATAAGTTGTTGAAACCGGTGTATAGTGGTCTGCTTTTACAGTACAAGTTCTGCTTTTAAACAACAATTAAGAATTTATGGGGGAAAACAGAAATGACTAATTTATGAGAGAAAAGAAACAAAACAAAAACAAAACAGTACTTCAGCTGTAACACATTTTCACCCTTCCAACCTGGCATCTTAAAGGTTAGCACTCCCCGCAAATAGCATTGAAGTGCACCTGATTTAAAGCGACCGCGGGGAGTTGGATTTCATTGTCGTCTGTAGCTCCGGCCACAGCGCTTGTCCGCATGGATTTTGGTGTATTGGATGTCTGCTGCTTGAACTTGATGTTGCCTGTCGCTACGGTAGTGACACATGACCATCAAACGCCATGTTACAGTGGGCGCGATCCGGTGAAGGGTGACAGCGTGACCTTTGTGTATACGCTCCGGCTGCGCCCTGACAGGAATCCACTTTTGGACAGAAAAAGAATGGCGGAATTTTGAAGGCGAGGCAGAAATGATGGATGGTTCAACAACAGAGTGCAATGCTTTAAAGGTGCACTGTGGAACTTTTCTGGTAAAGGGATCCGCTACCTGCTTGTTTCTGTGAAGATGTTGTATAAAGTAAATAAAATCAAGTTAAAACCAGTTAAAGGAAGGCCAAACGATAAAAATGGATTTTAAGAAGTGATTTAAAAGATGATACTGATGGCGCGAGCCTTATCTCCTCAGGCAGATCATTCCAAAGCCGAGGTGCCCGGACTGAAAAGTCTCATTCACGTTCATCTGGAGTCTGGACTTTAGAACAGCCACAGGGACCAGCCTGAGGATCTAAGGCTGCGGGAGGCTCAGACGGGGTTAAAAGTTCTGACATGCAATTTGGTGCAAGACTTAAATGAGCTTTAAAAGTGAATCTTAAAATCAATTTTAATACACAAAGGCAGCCAGTGAAGGGAGCTAAAACTTGTCATTGGTTTGTACATGTGTTTTGATATCCACAAATGCACATTTAATATTTGTAACTTGTATTTTGATCTTTACAAATAGATGTGTATTGTGTAAATATATCTTTGATCATTTGCAAAATAAAAAATAAATAAATACATAAAAAACTGTGAATCACCAGTTACATGAATTCACAGAGTTCAGCTCTATGACATATTTTTGAGACCAAAATACAAGATATTTATATTAAATTTGCATTTGTGGATTTCAAAACACATGTACACACCAGTGATTATTTGTAGATCACCCTCTGTGCATTTGTGAATAATAATGAGACAAATTTATTTTACTGTTTATGCTTAGTATGAAAACTAATAACAATGACTATCTATATTATGTTGAAAAAAATAAATAAATAAATAAAAATATTTCACTACCTTGGATGACTGGAATACTACATGAGAAATTGTTTTTTTCTGGGGACCCATATTTTAAAAGTCACAAACCTTCGCGACCCAAGTCAATAGGCATTATTCGTAAATCACAAAATAAAGATGGATTTGACCATTATTGAACATTAATGAAGGTGGTATTTTATTGTTGACTGAGTGATCGTGTCTCTCTGAACAATTGGTATTACTCAAGTTTTAAAACAATGAAAACAGTCATTGAAACAGCAATAAAAGGATCCATAAGTCGCCTATTTGGACATTAAATGTTGCCCATTTCTTTTTCCTTTCAACATTGGAATATTGGAACAAAATGGTGAATAAAATAATTACAAAAAGATTAGAAATTATACAAAACATGTCTTAACATTTCAACATGTGTCAGAACTGCAGATCGTGACAAGGCGACCCAAAAAACAAAACTATTGTGACCCAGTCTTTGGGAAACAATGTTCTAAAGCAGCTACTTCCTCTTTGCTAGTATGTCCACATTTAGTCTGAACAGTTACTCCGTCAAAACGTCAATGTCACTCCTCTGAATTCAGTCTAACATTTACAGTAAAACACATTCAACCAAAAACTTCACTTCTTCTCTTTCACTTTTGATTTGTACACTCCACCGTGCCATTTTGTAGCATACAACGCACCTACCAACCTTCTTCTAACGCACGTCCACGTTTAGTTTGAACAATTACGCTGTCAAAACGCCAATTTCACTCTTTTGAATTCAGTCTTTCCTTTGTTGCGTTCTGTCATTTACAATAAAACAGGTTCAAACAAAAACTTCACTTCCTCTCTTTCGTTTTCGACTCATACGTCCCACAGTAACGCCACGGTGTAATTTTGTCTCATACGACGCACTTACTAACCTTCTAGGGCAGTGTTTCCCAAACTTTTTTTTTTCCTGAGGACCCATATTTTAAAAGTCACAAACCTTCGAGACCCAAGTCAATAGACATTATTCGTAATTCACAACACCCCACAGTAATGTCACGGTGTCATTTTGTCCCATAAGACGCACTTAAGAGCCTCCTTCTAATGCACGTACTTCCTCTGTGCTAGTATGTGCACATTTAATTTGAAAAAATACGCCGTCAAAACGCCAATTTCACTCTTTTGAATTCAGTCTTTCCTTTGTTGCAGTTTGTCGTTCACAATAAAACACGTTCAAACAAAAACTTCACTTCTTCTCTTTCGTTTTCGACTCGTACGCCCCACGGTAACGCCACGGTGTAATTTCGTCCCACCCGACGCACCTCTTCTTCTTCGAACGCACCTGTCTACTTCCCCTTTGCTCGCGCGTACGCCGCTAAACTCCGCGCTTGATTGACGCGTAGCATGTGCTCCGTAGCCTGGCTTTCGAGTCGGTGTCACCACAACAGCGCGGGTCTAATAATCATCCCTAATAGGCCTGCGTAATTGGAAATAGCAACTTCATTAGTGAGTGACAGGAGCAGGTGATAAGACGGGGGAATTCGGCGGGAACCAACTATGCTAGCGAGTCATTATCTTCCCATGCGCGCTAGCTAGACTCTGTAATTACACCAGGCAATCTTCACAGCGCAGCTCGCACTTTTTGAATCTCAAGTATTTTCCTTTTAAAGTCATATTCGAGGTGGCGGAGTTATCTCGGAAAGGTGGATGGCCCCGGAGAAGAAGAAAAGCTGTAATGAGAATTGTGAATGTTTGATGCCGCTAGCCGCGCGGTGCCGTTAGCGGGGACCACAGGACTTGTTTGATTTTTAATACGGTAGACATTACGCGCGGACGCTTTTCATTAGCGGGTTATTATCGCAGTCCAAATGCAATGTGTGAGAAGTAGTGCTCGAGTTTGGGGTTTTTGAGCAGAGCTAAAATTGTTTTTCGTTCGGGCGCGATGCTAGTTCATTACAAGAAGCAGTCTGAAGGGTCCTGTCGATGAAACTGCAACTCAGACTTTAATTTTATTCTCTATAACGAAACTGTCCTGGTAAATTTATGGTTAGGGTGACCAGATTTTCAAAATTCAAAACTGGGACACACCCGGGTTGGTACGGTTCATATAAATAAAATTGTAAAAAGATCAGGGGTGTGCAAAAATACCAAAATATCCATATCTCGTATAATGTGTATTGTTTAATGTGATGATGCAGTGTCGATATTGTGGGTATTTTTTGGTATTTTTACTAATTCTTTTCTCACAGCGCTACAGTTTTGTTGCTTGTTCAGAGAAAGGAAACTCATTTATGAAACACATTTGACATATTCACTGTTTTGATGATTAAAATGGGTGTTTTTCAGGTCAACTTTGCACAAAAAGAGGTTTAACAAAGACTTTTTTGTCACACCCATGATTTACCTTTTGTTTTTGTTTTGTCTTTTGTTTTTTATGTAAGCTTTTTCAAAATATAAAAGACAATTTACATAGAAGTGTATATATTCAGGGCCAATATACAATGTTAACAGTTTACAATGTACACACATTAAAAAAAAAGGGGAAGAGAAAAGAGAGAAATCATGTAAATAAATAAATAAATAATAAATACATTTACAAAAAGAGTCAAAAATTGAGTCAGCTTCAGTATCAAACACTAGACATGTACCTTTTTTTTTTTACTGAACCGTATCAAATTGATTTAAAATATATTATCGTATCGAATCGAAAGTGCACTGTATTGAGATATGTATTGCATCGTGGCCTGTGCATCATATCGGCAACTTTGTAATGATACCCAGCCCTATAAAAGAGCGTGTAACATTGCTCATTCTCATGTCAGTCATATCTGAAGGGCTTTTGTCATTGCATTTTTTTGCTTTATGGTCATTTGCAAACACGGTTTTCTGTATTTTGGCGAAACAAATGACAATTCATGCTCCTCTTTACTGTTGGTGGGGATCAGATTGGTCAAAAGTGGTGATAGTCCTGTTTAAGTCCTGGTTTAGTCCTAATGTAGTCCTGGTTTAGTCTTCGTTTAGTCCTGGATTAGACCTGGTTTAGATTAAATTGGTCAGAAATAGGGACAAGGTTGTTTCTATAGATGTCATTGCTCTGCCTGGAATATTCCACAGTATGACTTTAAACCTTACGTTTATTCAATCACTCATCATTTTATAGCTTAAAATACCTTGAAAAAAGTAATTCTGACTGAGGGCGGGGTCATGTCTCCACAGATCTGACTTGTAACTTGGTCTTGGTTTGGTCTCCAGGAAGATAGAAAGATTTAATGCCATACTGTGAAACATTCCAGACAACCCTCCTCCAGAAAAGTTACACAATGCGCCTTTAAAATATTTTCATCTACCTTTTTTATCAGTTATAATTTATAAGTTATGCAATTGTATACTTTATTTTACCTAAATTGTCATCTCTCTGTAGTTGAGCTGAATTAGTCTTGACAAATCTTGCAATTGAATGTCAGCATCTCATTATAAAGCGTTTTAATCAGGAAGTGTGTGTTAGAATGATAATTGTTACTGGCTTATCCATGAAGGCCAACTCCGCTCTGTCTTCTGAAAGTTCCGAAAAGCCCTTATATAAACCCGTGGCGGTGGATAATTAGGATGCTATTTCTGTTTCTCATGTTTTCCAGACGGCACAAATCAGTTGCAGCGACTTTTTTGTGAACTCAATATTTTAGACACATCAAAATGAACAGAAAGCAAACGTGATGAAATACGCAGAAATCCATTATTTTTTTTATATAATACACAACTGCTTCTCACGTACATTTAGATATTAAACTGGCATATTCTTTTCTCCATGAGGAACAAAATTAAGCAACAATTTGAAGTTTGTATATATGTATTTATTAACCATTAATTCGACTTCATGCCATATACAGTATCTTGTCCACCAACTGTATTACCGTATTAACCCAATCTACACGATCCTGATGTTTTTATTTCGCTCTTTTTATCAGTAAATCAATTCCTATTCCTATTCCTGCTAACTTCACTGAGCTTCATTTGACTATGGGTGACATTACACTCCCTTAGTTCATTTCATTACAGTCTACTGATCTCAAGGTTTGGCGTTTCGAGTCACACTCTCGACATAAACATCATCGGTTGAACGGTCAGATCCACTGGTTGGCGGTGCGATTCCAGCTCCCACAGATGAATACTGTCGTTGGGTCCTTGGGCAAGACACTAAACTCACCTGGAGTGTGGATCGGGCCGGCTTTTTCTGTCCGAGCCAAATCAGAGCAGTGATCGAACCCGACCCGAGCCTGATAATCATTAAGATATTTGTGATGTTTGAGTCCGACCGAACCCGACACAATTATTATCACACTATTTTCTCAGGCCGACTAATGAAATATGTGATATTGTTTGTGTGGAAAGTCCGATTTTATCAATCAACTGAATAAAAAAGCATTCGAAACGTCAAAATAGATGAACAGAGCACATCAGCACATGCACACGGAGCAACAACCAGGAAAAACGATGTTAGGGTAGCCTCAGATGTCCAATTTACTTATTTATTTATCATAAAAACTAACTCTTGCAAGTGAAACAGGCCCATTGGTAATCTTCATAATAAGCTAAGCTGTTTTTAATTTTACATTTCAAATATCTCATCGCACTAATGTGTCCGAGTCCAAGCCAAGCCCAAAGATAAGTTCTAAATATTTGTCCGAGTCCGACGAGTCCCATTGGACTTCGGTCGGGTTTTCGTGCTCTCGTGTACTGTTTCCCAAATGTTTTTTTCTGGGGACCCATATTTTAAAAGTCACAAATCTTCGCGACCCAAGTCATTATTCGTAAATCACAAAATAAAGGTGGATTAGACCATTATTGAACATTAATGAGGATATTTTATTGTTGACTGCGTGTCTCTCTGAACAATTAGTATTATTGTATTTTTTGGACTGTAAGGCGCATTAAGCGAAACAAACGAACGGCACTTGAAACTTTTTTACTTTTTTTTTTTTTTTTTACTTTTACAGATTATAAGGTGCACTGTTGATTTTTCAGAAAATTAAGGGATTTTAAGAGGACCTTTTAATCCGAAAAAATATGGTACTCAAGTTTTAAACAAGGAAAAACAGTAATCAGTGTTTACCACAAAAAAATTGGTTAGGTTCCTGGTGAAAAAGGGAGGACTGGAGTACGTGGAGATGTATGTTTTGCAGAACATACATCTCTCAGAACGTGACAAGGGGACCCAAAAAAAGTCTTGGGGAAAAAATAGTGTGAATGAGTGAGTGGTTCCTTGGTGTAAAGCTCTTTGAATGCCTTGAAGATCACAAAGCACTATATAAAAATTTGACCGTTTACCATGATTTTGTCCTTACGCAACTTCTCTCTAAATTTCTCAGTCGACTCCATTTTCTTCTTGGTTATTTCTCTTCGCGTAACTACCAGTCCGACCATTACCTCTGCCGTATATTTTCATTGGACTCTTTCTATGGACCGGAAATCGGCAGAACTGGTCTGACTGTCTGCGGCGGGACGGGAGGGGGGGAAAAAAGGCGAGCTCTCCAACTCAAGTGGCTATATAAAACGTTTTGTTAGAGATACGGAAAAGAACATGGCGCTGACGGCGAAGCTGAGTAGACGTGATGACTGTGATTGTTCAGATTGGTGTAATTTTCATGCACTTCTGCCACAAGGGGCTCGGCATTACAGACCGCCGAGAAAATAGGGCCTTCGTTTAAGTTGGAATTGTACGGTGGCTGCTGAGGTCAAACGCAGGCTGATTATTGCAACGGTGACGCAGAAAATGTCCACGCAGTACTTTTAGATGTACTACTTTTACTGTTACTGTACTATCGCTACTATTGCTAGAGATACTGCTACTACTACTATTTCCACTAAAGCTGCTACTTCTACAACTACTGCTAATACCATTACTACTACTGTTACTACGACTACTACTCCTGCAAGTACTGTTACTGATATTACTACAACTACTGCTGCTACTACTACTACTACTACTGCGACTACTACTACTTGTACTGTTACTGATATTACTACAACTACTGCTACTACTACTAATACATTACTACTACTGTTACTACGACAACTACTACTTGTACTGTTACTGATATTACTATAACTACTGCTACTACTGCTAATACCATTACTACTACTACTACTACTGTTACTATGACTACTACTACTTGTACTGTCATTGATAGTACTACAACTACTGCTAATACTGCTAATACTGTTACTGTTATTACTACAACCACTGCTGCTATTACTACTAGTGTTACTATGACTAGTACTGCTAGTACTGCTACTTATGTTAGTACAACTACTGCTACTACTGTTAATGCCATTACTACTATTACTCTTACTACTAGTAGTAGTAGCAGTATTGTTACTGATATTACTACAATTACTGCTACTACTGCTGAAACCATTACTACTTCTACTGTTACTACTACTACTACTACCTCTATTACTGGTGCTGTTACTTCATTAGTAGCAGCTATTGATGTTGCTACTACAACTTCTACTTCTACTACTCCATTTACTACTTTTATTGGTATCTATTTATCTATTGCAACTACTGTTACTACTACTACTACCACTACTGCTACTTTTGTTACTACTTGATGTACATATGGAAAAGAATAGAACTTGTTAATGTTGAAAAAGTCGTTTTGAAAATCTTAAATGTCACGTTGGAGCCTGATCTCCTGAGGGACAGTGCAGTATTCTGTATATAACCAAATAAACAGGTTAGTATTGAACAGAAATAAGATATTGTGTTTCAAAATGGCAAAGCAATCGATGAAGTACAACTGTACGTCTTGTTTAGTCCTATTTTAGTCATGGTTTTATTATTTACGATGAAGATGAATGGTTCAATTTGGTCATTACTTCATCTTGGATTGTAATATGTTTCTTAATAACTGTTCAAGAACCTTTTCCACCTCCAAAGTTTAATTACTACTCCTACTACTTTTAATACTTTATACAACTTCTTCTATATGTTTTACTTAAAAATCAGAAATAAAACATGTTTAAACTTTGGCTTTAAATGATAATGACTGACAAAATATTACACTAGAATCTTCAAACATTTCAACTGAGAGTTTAGCAAAACTACAACAACTACTAATACTACTACTTCTACTTCTACCACCACTGATACTACTACTACTACTATTAGTACTGCAACGGTTATTATTACTAGTCCTGCTACTAGTACTACTGCTACTGTTACTATTACTTCTGTTATTATTACTGCTGCTGCTACTACTACTACTACTACCTACTACTACTACTACTACTACTACTACTACTACTACTACTACTACTACTACTTAAATGATGCAAATTTTGAGACATCCAGGGATAAGGCATCCAAAACTAAGTAAGTCCAGTTGGTTTAGTTTAACTAGTTGATAATACTACTACTATTGTTACTACTACTACTTTGGTACTACTACTGCTGCTACTGCTATAACTAAAGTTACTACTACTACTACTACTACTACTACAACTATAGTTACTACTACTGTTATTGCTGCTACAACTAAAGTTACTACTACTGCTGCAACTAAAATTATTAATACTACTACTACTACTACTACTACTACTGCTGCTGCTGCTGGTACAACTAAAGTTACTACTACAACTAAATTTATTAGTACTACTACTACTACTGCTGCTGCTAGAACAAAAATTACTACTACTACTACTACTACTACTTCTGCTACAACTAAAGTTACTACTACTTCTACTGCTAGAACTAAAATTACTACTACTACTACTCCTGCTACATCTAAAGTTACTACTACTACTACTGCTACGACAACTAAAGTTACTACTACTATTATTGCTGCTACAACTAAAATTACTACTACTGCTGCAACAAAAATTATTAATACTACTACTGCTGCTGCTGCTGGTACAACTAAAGTTACTACTACAACTAAATTTATTAGTACTACTACTACTAGTGCTGCTGCTAGAACAAAAATTACTACTACTACTGCTATTACTACTACTACTCCTGCTACATCTAAAGTTACTACTGCTACTACAACTAAAGTTATTATTACTACTACTACTACTGCTGCTAGAACTAAAATTACTACTACTACTCCTGCCACAACTAAAGTTACTACTACTAAAGCTACTACTAGTACTACTGTTTACAAATGCATTGTAGTTTTTGTCAGCACTCTACTCTTACCTCAGCAGACCTCCCGCCGCCGAGGCTCTCCAGCGCCGCCTCCGCCTCCTCCGCGTCTCCGTCGTCTCCGTCTTCTCCGTCCCGATTGGGATTCAGAAGCCGGTCCCGGGCCGATCGATACTGCATGATAATGGCGTAGTGACATTTGAGGGGCGATCGGAGGAAGAGGAGGAGGAGGAAGGAGAGGGGGGAGGCCACAAGGATGCATGGTAGCACCAGCCTTGTGTCTTGTTGTGATGGAAGTTGTCAGGTGGAACAGGAATTAGGATGCACAGTGTCGTGGGCCTGACAGGTTCAAGTCATTTTGCTGTTCAGGACGCTGGAGCCGAGAGCTAAACAGAATGCACAATGTGAGTGAGATTTCAGGGCTGTTTTTGTACGAATTTGACAGTGTAAACTTACTTGGTCGGTTAAGGTCTTCTCCAGGAGGAATTTAAAGTGGAACTAAACTCTTTGTTCACTGTTAAACTGTATGTATGGTGTTTTTAATCGTATTAAGGTCATACAGACTTTATAGACTGTGGAGGAAAAAGAGCTTTTGTTTAAGTTTGAATTGTACGGTGGCTGCTCAGGTCAAACCTAGACTGATTTTTGCAAATAGAGATGTAGAAAAGTATATGCAAAATATCACTACTACTACTACTACTACTACTACTCTTAGTGCTACTGTTTCTACTTCTACTACTACTACTGTTAATACCACTACTACTACTACTGCTACTACTACTACTACTACTCTTAGTGCTGCTACTACTACTATGACTAATACTGTTTCTACTACTACTACTATTACTACTGTTTCCACTACTACTACTACTACTGTAACTACTACTACTGCTACTAATGTAACTATTACTACTACTACTACTCTTAGTGCTACTGTTTCTACTTCTACTACTGCTACTATTACTACTGTTTCTATGACTACTACTACTGTTTGTACTACTACTACTACTGTTAGTATTACTACTCGTACTGCCTCTACTACAATTACTACTATTACTACTGTAACTACTACTAGTACTGCCTCTATTACAACAACAACTACTAATACTAGTACTACTACTGTTTGTACTACTGGTACTACTGCTACTGTTAGTGCTTCTACTACTACTACTGTTAGTACTACTACTAGTAATACTGCCTCTACTACAACAACACTGTCACTGATACTGAATGATTCTATTACAACTACAGTTACTGCTGTTACTTCTACTAATAAAATACTGTTGCTACTACTGATGCTGCTACTGCTACTTTCACTACTAAACTGTTTAGTAAAAAAAAAAAAAAAAAATAATAATAATAATAATAATAATAATAATAGCATTAAAGATTTGGTTTCTGGCTGAACAATAACATGTATTCTTCCTGGAAGTGGTATCGCCTCTCCACAGATCTGAGATGTAACTAGTCCTGGTTGCACCACCTCCTTTCCATTCCATGCAATAACATCTTGGAGAAATCCGAAGTACATTTCTTTGAGTGAGTCGGTAGGAAATGAATACCGTTCTAACAAATTGTTCTCTAAAATTGTAGGATTGTTTTTGAATATTTTTCAATGTTTTATCATATTTAGTTTAGAATTTTCTAACAAGTCATAGAATTTCTGGAATAAAAATCTGTTTATTCCGTGTTCAGTAACAGTATAGTGGTTTAAGATCAGTCAGATCTGTGAAGAGACGACCCCGCTCACACTCAGAATACTTGTTTTTGTGTGTATTTTTGAGCCATAAATCCACCTGTAATAGGGTAAATGTAAAGTAGAGCCATTTAATCTCATATTCTAATACATCCCAACCAAAAAGTCACCTAGTTCGCCTTTAAATAATGGTCTGAAAATGTACAGAATTCCATGTGCACTTTATCTAATGTATCCAACCTTTACCAGTCTCTATTCCATCTACTACTACTTCTGTCTCTCCTATGAATCACTGCATCTATTACATAACTTTCTACTTTCACAGTATGAGGATGACTCACAGTCCCGACACAGCGGCCCAAAGCAGTGAATGAAGTAACTTTGTACTACCTCACTGTGTACATACTGCAGTAGTTTGACAGTGAAGTACTCTGACGTGCACGTTTTGCAGTCGTGTCAACCTGCCCAAACTACTTTTCATTACGGGAGGGATAGGGGAACTAAAGTAAATGGCTTCCCGGTGTTTACTGGGAAAACTGTGCATTACTGTAAAATGTTCGCGTATCAGGTGTTGGAAAATATCTTCTTTCACTGGAAACTAAATGGCCTAAAAGCTTTAAAAACTGTTTATGGACATCAAGTACTGCTTTTGACCGGGAAGCATGTATGAGAACAGTATCAAAGTAAAAGTGCTGTTAATTCAAAGTGAAGTACTCAGAAAACATATTACTGTAAGTACTTGTATTTTACTGCGACTACTTCATTCATACGGTATGTTTACTACAGTATTATACAGCTATTGCACGTTTTAATACAACTACAATTGTTATTATTACTGATTAGGGATGTAACAATATCCAAATCTCACGGTACGATAATTATTTCGATATTTTGGAGAGGTTAACAGAATTGTACAAATGCTGTTTTTATTTCCTTTTTAAATACCCTGACCAGCCTATGCAGTTTCCTCGTTTTTTAATACTTTTAAAAAAAAAACTTGCAACTTGATATATTGTGATGGTCCACGATATTATTGTGAGAATTCTGACGATACGATATCACGATATTTCGGTTGTTGTTACATCCCCTACTACAACTGTCCCCAAAACTTATTCTTCTATACTGCTACAACTTATACGTGTTGAAAGGTACCTCCACTACTTTTACTACTGCTTACTACGACTATTACTACTATTACTACTACTACAAAGGCAACTATCACTGTTAGTTCCATCATTTGTAAGTAGGGATGTAACAGTAACCTAAATATTCTGATATCGTATCGTCAAAAGTCTCACAATAATATCGTGGGCTATCACAATATATCGAATCACAAGTTCCATGGTTTTACAGTAGCAACAGCTTATCAGCATCAGAAACTACATATCCCATGATTCATTTCAGCGCAGACAACATGAAAAAATATGTTTTTGACTTGAATTCTTGGGATTATGACGGAAATAATTCACACCAAAATCTTGTCAAGGTATTTTAAAGGCAGAAACGTGTCCTATCTACAATTATATGAGCCTCTTCTGAAATATCGTAATAAATATCGTACCGTGAGATGCATATCGTGATAATATTGTACAAAGATTTGGATATTTTTACATCCCTACAGTATTATATAGCTAAGTAATACAACTACCCTAACTGTTACTACTGATACTACTACTACTCTCCCCAAAACTTATCCTTATCCTATACCACTCCAACTTATACTTGTTGAAAGGTACCTCCACTACTTTTACTACTACGTACTACTACTACTACTACTACTACAAAGGCTACTTTTTCTGTTACTATCACTGTTAGATCCATCATTTGTACATGTTTATAACAGCTATTCAGAGACCAGAGTGGAGTATTGTGTTTAAACTCGCAATAACTAGCATGCTAACATGGACTTCCTGATAATCTGACACTTTATACAGGAAGTGCTCCACTGTGTTTTCAAACTCCACGCACGTTCACTAGAATCATTTGGATCATTTCGGCCGTGGAATTGCCAAACCCGACTGAACTAAAGGTAAAATGCAGCTGTTTACTTGAAAACCACCACTTCGTGACATCACAAGGTGGAGCAGAGCATTTTGAGCTTTGGAGATGTAGACAGACGAATAATAAAAGAGTTACTCAAAAAAATCACAACTTTGGGTTTGTTTTTGAGGAGGTAACAGCATTATAACATGACTTAAAGCTCACAAGAGTCAATTTTGCGTAATATTGGACTTTTAATAAACTTTCTTCAAATAAAGTCCAATATTTTCATGCAAAATCAAACTTTCCTTCCGCGAGCCTCCATAACCGTTTATATCATCTCCGGCCTGTCTTCCCTCTCTGCCCGCCTCACGCCGAGCACAGACGGATTTGAGAGTTTTATTCTTAAATATAGTTCTGACATGAGTGTTCGGTGACAAGCTCCCACTTCCCCCCATGCAGAACTGTCATGGCCGACTGTCAGCCGAAGACGGGGTAATTAAGAGGCTTTCAGAGCAACAATGCAACGCTCTTTTAGCAACGCAACCCACACAGAGCGATCGCAAGGGTCAGGGAATATAGAAACGTAGAAATGGTGAATGGAAATGTGACTAAATAATTAATAAATGACTCAAAATGACTAAACTTTACATTTAGTTTAAAGGATTTTGCTGTTTTCTGATCAATGTTATAATGTTTAGGGATGTAACAGTAACCAAAATATCGTGATAGCGTAATGTCAAATGTCTCACAATAGTTTCTTGAACTGTCACAATATATCGAATCACAAGTTTCTTTGCTTAAATGCATTTTTTATAGCAGCAACAGCTTAAAAACATCGGGAACTACATATCCCATGATTCATTTCAGCGCAGACAACATGAAGAAATATGTTTTTTACCTGAATTCTTGGGATTATGACGGAAATAATTCACACCAAAATCTTGTCAAGGTATTTTAAAAGCATCTACAATTACGTTTCTCCAAAATATCGCAAAAAATATCGTACTGTGAGATCGATATCGTGATAATATCGTATCGAGAAATTTCAATATAGTTACTTTCCTAAAATTGTAGTTTCCTCATCACAAACCTGGAGTCGTGTTTTGTTTCATTCACACAAGTTTAACACACAAACCCTTTTTCTCTCAAACTGAAAACACTCAGTTCCACCTTGTGATGTCATGTGGTAAAACAGGAAGTGCTCCACTGTGTTTTTAAACTCCACACATCTTCACTAGAATCATTTGGATCATTTCAGAGCCGGAATGGCCGATCTCTACTAAACTAAAGGTAAAAAAAATAGCTGTTAACTTTAAAACTACCACTTCATGACATCACAAGTTGGAATTTTGGAGAACTTTGAGCTTTGCAGACATGTGAATGAAACAAAACACAACTCTGGGTCTGTTTTTGAGGCGATAACAACATTCTACATTGTGAAAAAACAATCTATTCAAGTTAAGATGACTTGAATTAAGAAAGTTTTATCACGATTTGAGTAAATTTCACTTGACAAGTAAATTTATCTTTTGACTTTTTGTAGTTAAAATATAAAAATACATCTTGCTGCACTTAAAATAAGAAAAACAACAACTTTTTTGAGCTTAAAATAAGAAACAAAATCGAATGTTGCTTGAATTGAGACAAACACACTTACTCCATTGATAGATAATTGTACTTGTCAAGTTGAATTTACTCAAATAAATGAAAATATTCTTAATTTAAGTGATTTTAATTTAACTAGATATTGTTTTTTTCCGGTGTAACATGGCTTAAAGCTCACAAGTATCAATTTCTTTAATATAGGACCTTTAAATATGGCATAAAATTTTGTAGCTTATCGAAATGTTGTCAATAATAATGCTTAGTTTAAAAAAAATCTTTTTTTAAAATGTGTTGGAGTGCGTTTTAGCTTTTGGAATTCGTTTTTCTACCCGTATCCAATCAAAATTCCAATCTCGCCAAGATAGTTTTAATCTTTTGTCGCACTTTCTCAAACAAAAACATTCCTCTCCTCAAATTCTAAAATTCATATCACATATTTTTGTCCTCTTTTTTTTATTTTTTATTTATTTATTCAAGTCCATTCCGCTGTTTTTCTTTTATAATTGGGCCAAATGAACGTCATGCATCAGAGTAATTGAATCAAGGCTCAAAAGTGCTCTCCTCTTCCTCGTTTTTTTTTTTCTTTTTTCTTTTCCTCCTCTCCTTCTTCATATTGTGACAGTGAGATGTGACTGTGTACTCTTTATGAAGCCATACATCAGCCGACCAAGCAGCCACCGAAATATTTAGGATCTGCAATTTCATCCATCCATCTTTCTCCACTCTCTCTCTCCTCCGTTCTCCACTCTTTTTCTCCTAACACCTCCCTCTTTCTCTGTCATTACTCTCTTCCCTCCCTCCCCCTCCTTCCTCGTCTGTCCTGTCAAAGACTAAATGCAAGATAGATAAGTTTAATATCAGACGGCGGAAAATTCCAGGCAACGTGGCAAAGGTGGCGGACCCTCAACTAGAAGGTTCCACAGTGCACCTTTAAAATGGAATGGTATGTAGTCTGCTGTCTTACAAATTTAAAAAGTGTATATCTGGACTAGGGATGGGCATGATTAGTCGATTAATCGATAATTGATCAGTAAGAATTTCATCGATTACGTTCATTTTAATCGACAAACCGAATGTAGGTTGCTGTGCGTAGCGTGACCAAACAGGGGTCCGTACATGTGTCTCTCTGCACTCAGAAGGAGCGAGACACAAACAGTCGGTCAGTCTGCAACGTACTGAAGCGCAAATGATGATCACTTTAATATAAAAACATTAATGATTCATCGATAATCGATTGTTAAGAAAATTTGAATGCCCATCCCTAATCTGGACATACTAACCTGCAAGCTGCCATGTTCCTAACAAAAAGTGACGCTTCCGACTCTAATTCACTTTATATTGAAAAAAACGTCTCTCTGTATAACTGCTGCTGTCAGACTCGTCATTTTGGTCTTACATGTTCATATTAACCTGCTCTGTATGATCCTTGGGGTTTTCTTTTTATTTTTAAATTTTGTTTATAATATGAAACTTGCTCCAAACTTGCACAAAAATACAAGAAGTTGTGAGTACCTCTACCTATTGTGCAAAAGAAGGAAGAGATTCGCATTGCAGTTCTTCAAAGCTCCCAAATTTTTATTTCAATGACGCCATAATGTGATGTTTCGGATTCTTCTGATATAAAAGTTTAAGTTTCTCACCTGTTATATACACAGGCCCAGGTCTAGTCACCTGACCCACCATGTGACCAGTCCTAATAAAAGGAAAAAAATATATATATATCTTATAATTGTTGAATGGAATCTTTAGTACAAAACAGGTTACCACACAAATCCACCTATATAACTGCAGCTTCGATGAGCTTCATTTGGCTGATAGCCTGTATATATGAATGACCAAATAGGAAGTTCATCAGGAAGCTCTTCCAGCTCCTTCTGACACCGTCTCCCACTGACTTAAGAAGATATGAACATAAATAACGGATCAATCAGGCGCTTTCATTCCCGGAAATCGCTCCCACTAGTGTTAGCAGCAGGTTTCATTGACAGCTATTGCATTTGGTTGCTACGAAAGCACCTTCTCGCTTTTCCGGTGAGAAGGACAGGCACATTTAAGGACTTCAGTCATGATTGGCTATTGTCGTTGCATCGGGAGCTTCATTCAAGTGGAGCCGAACTCTATGGTTGACATCACACTCGCTTTATTCACTTCTTTATACAGTTGATGAGCTGAACACTAAAGGTGACGCCTGAGTCCACTTATTTATAGAGTCTAGGCTGCAAATGAAGGACACATACAAGTTTGTCTCATTCACATTATATGGACGGGCCGTGCTTGTGAAAGCTCTGAACCTACATAATTCAGATTCTTTAGTGAGGATTCAGATCAGAGAGAGTCCCTTTAGGTTTAAACCTGCAAATTTCTCTCATCTGGCCAAGATTTTAACGCTTATATCAGTTCATTCGTCTTGTTTTCAGATTTATTATCTACTTACTAGTTCCGAGATGCTTAATTCTAGTCTAGAGGTCATTTATTTTAAGATAACTTGCTGCATGGACAGATAAATTCACTATTTTAAGTCATTTTCTGATAGATTTAAGAGTTTATATCTTAGATTTTGGCCAAGTTTTTTTTGCAGCGTGAAACTGGCAACCCAAATGAGATCCTTTTTCCGCTTTCTGATTGTCCAGTGTTTTTTATAATCAAGAATAAATCGGCATTACAGTTTTTAACCGTAAAAGTGACATTTGATTCGTACACATCTACGTCGTATCTGGGGACAGAGTTACCCGCAGTTCCTTAAAGCACCTCATTTCTTCACAATCTTCTCTATCGACGTTCACAACCCTTTCCAGTCTTATCAGATCTTTCTTAAGCTCTACTCGATGTATTGCCTTCCATTCGAACTGCCCTCACACGTTCCTCACTCTGCCGCTTACTAAGTCTCTTCATTCCATATCAACAGACTTGACTTCACGGCGAACTAGCGTGAAACGTTCGCAGTTTTACCAGTCCTTTTGTAAGCCTGAATGTAACGGCGTACTTAAGCACCGCTCCCCGCACGAGGAACTATAATTTAACCATTAGATCATCTCAAATTGATTCACAACATTGCTTTTCGCATTATATATTCATTCACTAGTCTTGCGTCATGTATTTTACCGCTTTGGCTCGCTAAGGTTAAGTTAGTAACATCCGAAGAGAGAGACGCGCTAATGGAAAACCCGTGTTGCGCCGTCTTTAGCGAGTGTCTAACAGGTTTTCATGTTTTTCAAATTATGACTACGAGGAAGTGTGGTAAATATTGATTGTATTTTCACATCAGTTCAGTGGTCGTTTGTCAAGAAAAGTTAAAAGGAGAAGCACAAAAATGCAAGAAGTTGTGAGTACCTCTAAACACAACGGAATCCAGGCACTCCAAAGAAGTAAAAATCGCACAGGGAAAAATCTAGTTAAAAGGCCTTTATTTAGATGGCCAAAGCCAACATATTTCAACTAAACTGCTCTTCATCAGGGCTTGTGAGTACCTCTACGTATTGTGCAAAAGAAGGAAGAGATTTGCATTGCACTTCTTCAAAACTCCCAAATTTTTATTTCAATGACACCACAATAAGACATTTTGGGTCAAGATCTTCTTCAGACATGAAAGTTTAAGTTTTGCACCTGTTTTTTACACCGAGGTCTAGTCAGCTGACCCACCACGTGATCAGTCCCATTAAAAGACATTCTTTTTATCACAATTGTTGAATGGAATCTTTGGTACAAAACAGGTGTTCACTCTGTTTTAAAGTGGTGTATTGGTTTACCACAGCCAAAAGTATTTTTACACTGTTTATAATTAATTTACCTTTGTCATTGTCATGTTGGATTACATTTTGAGAAGAAATTATGCATATCACTGAAGTTATTCTACAGACCGAAGGGGTTTAGGCTGAAGTTTTAACACTTATTTTGCCAAACACTATAAACATACAGAACAGGATACAAAACACAGAACTATTTACAGAAAACAGCTCAAAACTCCTCTTTTATACATACAGGAAGGAATACCTATGTAATTCTTTTGGTATACACATACAGACACACACACATACACAATACAGATACACAATCCAACACACACTGATGTACACGTTAGTATTCATACCTTGGTATATAAAAACACACGACAAAAAACAAAATCTAATCAAGTTAATCAAGTTTTATCGTGATTTGAGTAAATTTCACTTGACAAGTAAAATGATCTGCCAATGGAATAAGACTTTTTGTACTTAAATATGAAAACACATCCTGCTGCACTTAAAATAAGAAAAACAACAACTTTTTGCACTTAAAATAAGAAACAAAATTGAATGTTGCTTGAATTAAGAAAAACACACTTATTCCATTGGTAGATCATTTTACTTGTCAAGTTAAATTGACTCAAATAAAGTCAAATGTTCTTAATTTAAGTTATTTTAACTTACCTAGATATTGTTTTTTTTTCCCAATGCACAGACACTTCATATAATTCAGGGTCACGTGAGCTTTCTGAAAGAGGCCCAATCATTTCAGGTATTCCTTCACGGAATTTAGTAGTACTTGTGTTTTTGTAATTTTTTCTTAACTTTTTTTCCACAAGCTGACACTTACTGATTTGTATTTACCACATGGACTAGCCCACCCATGAAAACCTGTCATGTGCTCTTAAAATATTGAGTATTGAGCGTGTTTGTGGTGATTCAGTAGAGTAGATGTGCGTGGAGTGGACTTTGTGCGTGTGAAAGCAGACGGGAGCCTACAGGAGCTGTCCGTGGTGCTGAAATCAAATACTACAGGGATGGCTGTGGCTCACTGGTAGTAGATCAGAAAAGGAGAGAGTTTGTTGACCTGGTTTTGAAGTTCACAGACTTTTTCATATTTCTAAAGAGAATTTATGGGTTTGGGAAAGGTTAGCTAAAAATATGACTTTGGTTTGTCGGCGTCGGCTTCAGATATAAATGAGATAAGGGTAAAACTGTCGTGAAGTGTGGCCAGTCTGGGAAAGCAGATATTCTCCTTTATTAAGTGTTTTTTTGTTTGTTTTTTTGGTTCGGGTTTGGTTTTTTGTGAAGACCTGGTGTAGTCCTGGTTTAGTTCTGGGTTTGGGCCCAGTTTTTATGTGATTTCCAAGGCAATTTCCTGAAAAGTAATGAGAAATAAAAAGGTTTAGATTTTTTTTGTTAGTTTTTTCACACAAGTACTTTATCTTTCAGTAAACAAGAGTACAAGTTTATGAAGAAAAAATAAAATAAAACAGTAAATGAGAAGCTGTATCCAAATTTTAACTGGCATTGCTTAAACATACATTAATTTGGTTTTGATTTTGAAGGATTTGAATATAAATAAATAAATAGACTTTTTTATTTATTTATTTTTGAGTTATTTAACTTTGTTCCTTTGCAAAATAATTCTATATATTATACTTCATATATAGTTGAGGTCTTATATATATATATAAAACGTTGAAAGTAGTAAAAATATTTTAATTTATTCATTTAAATGTTATTGCGTAACTATTTTAGCAAAACCGGCATAGCAACTAGACACATTATATTTTTAAATAATTTTAAATAAGTTATCAAAAATATAAACAAAAGTATAAGAAATTTCACCAGCTAAATAATCTATAATCCGCAGCTGTTATAAAATAAATTTTTTTTTTTTTTATGTAGTTCCCCAAACCATCTCCTTTACTACTACTACTACTACTACTACTACTACCTACTACTACTACTACTACTATACTACTTCTACTATTACTACTACCACCACTACTACCACTACTACCACTAATATTGCTGCTACTACTACTACAACTATTACTACTACTACTGCTGCTACGACTACAAACAAAAGTGTACAAAATTTCACCAGCTAAATAATCCATAATCTGCAGTTGTTATAAAATAATAAAAATAGCAATAACATTTTTTTTTTTTATGTATTTCCATTAACTTTCAAACCATTTCCTCCTTTTCCTCCACCAAACTTGAAAATTACATACAGTATGTTCCAAAAATGACTTGAAAAGATCTCGCTGAGATCCTCCTCCTCTCTTCTCTTCCTCTTCCTCACCTCACATTGTCGAGTTTTGGTGCTCTACAATTTGCCAAGAATGAAAGACTGAAATCGCCTTTGAACCTCAAGCCCCGCCCACTGTTGGCTCTCCACGACAATGATGTGCGTATCAAAAAAATAAATAAATAAAAATCCCTGCGTTCTCCGTTTTGGCTCCACTTTCACTCATCCGCCGACTCGGTGAGGAGGATATTAGACGAGAGAGGTGGACCTGAGAGATAGGGCACAATCTGATGGAGAGATAGAGAGAGAGATGGAGAAGTGGAACAGACACGACTCGGGGAAAAGTGTCGAGGAGGTTTCAGCAGATTTTATATCGATGTATGTTTGGGCTATTGCAAAATCAGGTCAATAAAAATATTGCGTTTTGTGATTTTTTAAATGTATTTGCTCAATGTCCTAATATAGTAAATGGATATGATTTTATGTGATAATATACTACTACTACAAATATTACTACTATCACTACTACTACTGCCACTACTACTGTTGCTGCTCCTACGTTTACTACTACTACTATTACTACTTTGACTACTACTACTGCTGCTACTACTATTACTACCACTATTACTGCTACTGTTACTGCTAATATTACCACTACTACTAAAACTACCACTACTACTGCTTCTGCTACTGCTACCACTACTACTTCTACTACGATTACTACTATTACTACTACCGCTGCTGCTACTGCTATGACAACAACAACTACTACTACTACTACTACTACTACTACAATTACTGCTACCACAACTACTACTGCTACTACTACTTCTACTACTATTGCTACTACTACTACTACTAGTACTACCACCACTACTATTACCACTATTACTGCTGCTGCTACTACTACTACTACTCCTACTACTGCTATCACTACAACTACTACTACTACTATTTCTGCTGCTGCTGCTACGTTTACTACTACTACTACTACTACTACTACTCCTACTACTACTACTACTACTACTCCTACTCCTACTACTACTACTTCTGCTGCTGCTACGTTTACTACTCCTACTATTACCACTACTACTATTACCACTATGACTGCTGCTGCTACTACTACTACTACTACTACTACTACTACTACCACTATTACTACTACTACTACCACTATTACTCCTGCTGCTACTACTACTACTTCTAATTCATAATGGAATGTTTCACAGTAAGACATTAAACTTACTTATCTCCATGGAGACAAGCAAGCGACGCCACGAGTTACTGTTAATATCTGTGGAGATGTGTGACCTGTAGCTCACACATGTTTTTATTGTTTTTTTTTAGCAAAAAAAAACAACAACATACAGACATACGTGAATAAATGCAAGATAGACCAGTTTAATGCCATACTGTGGAACATTCTCGGCAAAGCAATGACATCTCCATGGTAACGGACTGCCCACGAGAAAAGTTACATAGCGCAGTCAAGTGGCAAAGTGTTAAAAAATCGTAGTTATTAGAAGTAATTAAAGAGTTTTGTGTTTGTATTTGTATTCCGAAAGATGCTCAAAACCAAAATTTCGCTTTTTTAAGATATTTTTTTTACTTACTTTCTCTTCAGATAACATCGCTGGAGAAGCAGGGCAGTTCATAATCAGAACACACAGGTTGAATCTGTACACGGGGTTGTTTGCCCGAGGCTCCGGCGCTCCCCTGCACTCCCGGCCCTCCCCAGCCGATGTCAGGGGTCCGAGAATGTAAATAATTCACTCCCTGACTCATAACAGTACATTCTCCGCGCGGCTATTCCCAGCTCCAGACTTCACTTTGTCCATGGGCACATTTAA
The DNA here is from genome assembly GCF_026225935.1 of Boleophthalmus pectinirostris. Classification (NCBI taxonomy): domain Eukaryota; kingdom Metazoa; phylum Chordata; class Actinopteri; order Gobiiformes; family Gobiidae; genus Boleophthalmus; species Boleophthalmus pectinirostris. The sequence goes on along the minus strand of NW_026571153.1, from coordinate 4,774,082 downwards.
ACAAAGACATTTTAGTTGCGGCTCTACCGGGAAGGCATTATTATTTTATCAAGAAAGTCTGTGCTCTGTCTCTCCGCTCTCTTTGGGATGGATGAAGGAGCGGTGCCAAGACTAAGGTCAGAGTCGGAATATGCTGTTTGTTTTTAGCCATTTTAGTGTCGAAATAGTGTTAGTGTCTCCATTTTAGTTGCGAGGAATTGTCTTAGTCAGTCATTCCGTAATACAGGAACATCAGGGATCTCCAACGTGTAGATATCCAAGTTTCACGATACGATATTGTCACGGTATAAACCTCACCGTACGATATTTATTGCGATATCGTGGGAAAGCGAACGATATAATGGAGAGGCTCAGGATTAGGGCTGTGTAAATATCAAAATTTCTTAAGGATATTTACACATTTTCTTTTCGAAATATACATCTCACGGTACGATATTTATTATGATATTTTGTGGAGGCGAACAAAACTGTGAATATGCAATTTGACGAGAAAAGGTGATTTAACAAAGGATTAGACTGAAAAGAACAAAACCCGACAAAAGGTCAGGGGAGTTTAAATACAGGAGGACAAACTAAAACTGAACACAAGAAGGAGGAATTAGGCATTTGTATAGCACAATTCATACACAAAGTAATTCAAAGTGCTTTACTGCATAAGAAATACATTAAAATCACAATCAAAACAAAACAAAAATAATCATCATGAAATTAAAGATTTTGTTTGTGGAGTGGCTGTACGGAGGACCCTTGGCAGGAAATAATTAACTAAAACTACTAAGTTAAAGTAACAAGAAGGCAAATAAGTATAATTCAGAAACTAATAAGTGATAATAAAGTGACCTCAAACTAACTAGACAAACGAACTTAGTAAAACAAACAAAATCGTGCTCTTCCCTTTGTTTGGCGTGGATGGTCTCTGCCAAGGTAGCCTGATTCATCAGTCGGTTTTACTTCGTTTCACTTTGTACAAACCGTCTGACCTCGCAGTGTTAGATTTCGTTCCCTTGACAGTCGGCAGGTACTTTTTATCATTTAACCAATCGCTGCTATTTGGTCGTGACGTATGTAATGCGCCGCTAACGGGGCTTAGGTTCGATTAGGTTCGGTCGCTTTATTCGTACCCGTAGGTAAATTTGCTTTGCAGATTTGAGAGGCAGGTTCCACATTTCACATTTCATTCATCCACAAAACACGTATAAAAACACAATTACAAAATAAAGTGTTACAGAGCTCCAGTGCAGAATGGTTTGTTCTATAAACAATTAGTTAAATTCATCCATCACGCTTGGCTAAAATCACAATAAATATCAAATATGTTAAAAACACACAATATTCGATAAATAGATTACAATTTATTCATAAGTACAATCGCAGCTGGAACGAAGCTCCTTTTAAAACGATTTGGGACTAAAAGCCTCAGACCAGAGGGAAGCAGCTGAAACTCTTGAGTTTAGTGGATGTTGCTCGTCTTTTAAAATACTCTGGGACATCCTCTGTAACTGTCTCGGATAACTGGTATATTGAGCTTTTCCCAAATCCTGTAGGAAGAAGGACAATAACGTCTTTCCCCTTGATAAAATTCACCAAACATTCTCTTTGTTCCGGCTTTAAATCCTCGATCCCGGGAATCGTTCCCAACACAGAATGTATCACTCTTTGCTGATTGGCTGGTGCCCGAACTCGCACTTCCGGGGTTTTTGCGAACCGTCTATTGTATATTGATTACGATCACTCAAACAAACAAAAAGAACAAGTGTAAGTAAATAATTCAGACTTATATTAACTAAAACATGTGCACCAGAATTAGAATATAAGTCTAAATAAAGGAATTAAAGTATGTGCTGTAATTAACTTAATAGAAATGAAATTATTCTCACACTTTGGCGTGGTGGCAGAGGAATCCACCACATGCTCATTATGATTTTTTGTAAATTTATTAACTATAAAGTCTAGTTATTATTTTAAAAAAGTATCCAGTTAATTATATGTAAAACTAAATGAATATGCAGTGATTGAATTTGCTAGTTTGTCCTCTCTTCAACCCCTTCCTCCACTAGAAATGAGATTTTTGTTTTGGTATTATTGTTATTTCTCAAACATGTTTCTACAAGTGCAAGTAAACAGCCTTCATCTTGACATTCTAATTTACTTTTTATCATGTATTCTTGTTTACAACTTAATAACTACATCCCTTCTGGAGCACATAACCGACTCGGATATCTGTATGCACGGCCTTTGTCACATTACGACTTCATTTTGCCCTCAAGCTACTTTATTTAACTTAATATTTTTGCTTCAGTTCAACTCACATTTGAATTTTACTGCAACGCATAATTTTTCATTTCAGATTTTCACAAAATTTGGAGCTTGTGCCAGATTTCACTTAATAAACGCAATATATTAGGGCTGCCCGATCATGGAAACAATCATTATCACGATTATTTTGGTCAATATTGAAATCATGATTATTCAAACGATTATTTCTTAGTTACAGGATTCATTTATTCAGCATTTCTCACATTGTTATTGATAATTTACGCAAAACTTCCAAATTGAAAATAAATATAGGCTACAAATATGGACCTCATAGCAGATTTGCGATGTATAAAATAAACTTTGAACATAAAACAAAGCATGGAAAAACTTAAATGTATCCGAAATAAACTATATATCCAGCTGTTCTACAATCTCTATGGCTTTAACTTGATTATAAGAGTTTAGAGATTGTTTGAAGCACAAATCGAAATTGCGATAAAAATTCGATTAACTGCACAGAGTTACAATAAATTGCACTTTGAACCTTGAACTGCAAGAGTCAAAGTTCACCATTGAGTGTCATGGCTGTGCCACGCGTTTCCTTTTACTGAGTATACAGTTTTTGTGTTGTTTTTTGTTGTTGTTGTTTTAAAAACCTGTCATCTAGCTGTCAAATATGGAAAAATCATGATTGACAATAAAAACATTTGGTGCGATGAGTTTGTGACGGAAGGTTGAAAAATATGTCCTCAAACATATTGGTGATTAGATCTTATCTTTACTGCTGACTTGTTATCCACAGTAAAAAAAAAAAAAAAGCACAAACAGACGCAGTGCAGACGCAGATTTACATGCAAACATTAGGCACAGTTTACACACAAGAAATGTACGCATGTATCCAAAATAAACTATATATCCAGCTGTTCTACAATCTCTATATTTAAAAAAAAATATATATATATTATTATTTACATTAAAAAATATCTCAAAATAAACTTTGTTAAGCTTTAACTCGGTTGTATGAGTTTGGAGATCTTTTGATGCACAAATTGAAATCACAATCAAAATTCTTTTAATTGCACAGCCTTAAAGGAAGATATATGTTTTCAGTTACAGTAGTGTAGTACTGTGCTTGCTCATGACAATATTAACTCATTTATTTTGCACAAATATAAACAAATTGTCAAAGCTTTTACAGTTTTTGCCACACCCATGGCCCTAATAATAGATTTTTTCAACTAAGAATCACAAGTCCAAACCTAATAGTTGATGCACTAATAATTTTCCACCACAAGACCCACTCCCAGACTTCTTCTCTCTCCTCCCCCTCTTTCTTTTTCCATTCTTTCTCCTCTCTCTCTCCCTCGCTCTTCCATATTAAATGCCAGCGCGAGCCTTGCGGGTAGTGCTGCTGTTTTCACGCCAAACTCGGATTCCGACTATAAAAAGCGTTTGAAAAGACGAGGCCCGCTCCCGTGTCCCCGAGGCCGAACACAACACAATTAAACACGCCGATGATAATAACAAACAACTCATTCTGGTGTCAGAGCTACCATTGTGTCGCTAAATAACACTGGTCTTTAGAAAAAAATAAAAAATAAATAAATAAAAGAATGTATATAAGCAGTGAAAAGCGAATGAATGGTACAGCTATGACACTCAAGGTTGAATTTTGACCTCAGACTTCAAGATGTAAAATGCAATTAATGTTAACAAAAGTGAATTAGTAGCTTTGAAACAGGTTGTAGCTTGGTCCACGTGAGATATTGTACACAATTTCTGAAACGAAAACTATGGTGTCGCAGTAAAATTCATACGTGTGTCAAATTGATGCAAAAATATTAAGTTAGAATCGCTTTTTGGCTATTTTTGGCTTTTTTATTCTTATTATTTGATTGTGAATTATGTTTCTTTTGTGTAAACTGTGGCTAATGTTTGAATGTAAATCTGAATCTACACTTTTTAAAAATTATTATTAGTTTTTTACTCTGGAGCTAATCATCATCATCATGTTTGAGAACTCTACTAACTGTAATTTCAGTCATATTTTTCAACATTTCTTCACAAACTCATACTTGATTGGTGCAAATGTTTCGATTATATCTACACCAGGCATCATCCCACCAAATTCTGAACTGTCAGGCATGATTTTTTCCATATTTCACGTTTCAATGTGGAATTTCTGATGACAGCTTTTACGTAAAAATAAACAAAAACAAATTTTATACTCAGAGCTGTACCACGCATTCCCTTTTTACGGATATTCAAGGTTGAACTTTGTCTCTTGCAGTTCAAGGTTTAAAATGTAAAATATTGAAAGGCTGTTTAATATATTTATTAGGTAAATTATCAATAACAAAGTGTTTTGAGGTTTTTTGAGAAAGAGAAGTACTGAATTAACGCATCGTGTAACTAAAAAATAGTCGTTTGAATAATCGTGGTTTCAATATTGACCAAAATAATCGTGATAATGATTCTTTCCATAATTGAGCAGCATTATTTACCATAGTCGACAGTGAAATATGTAAGATTTTATTAGCCATGCCACAGTAATTACTAATCATAAATGGAACTATGTTTTTGGGGACTGAATATTTATCGTCTGTACTGTTATTTTTTGTAGTAAGGTCAGATTTGAGCTATTGACAGATGAATTATTATTAGATGTTTAACGATATCCAAAACTCACGGTACGATATTTATTGTGATATTGTCGATAGGATACTTATTGCTTTTAAAATACCTTAACAAGACTCAATGCAAATCAATATTGTCATAATCCCAAGAATTAAAGTAAAAAAATAAATTAAAAAATCACATTTCGTCATGTTGTCTGTACTGAAATGAATCATGGGATATGTAGTTCCCGATGTTTATAAGCTGTTGCTACTATAAAACCATAGTCTGATTCATCAACCGGTTTCACTTCGTACAAACCATCTGACCTCGCAAAGTTAAAATTCGTTCACTCGACTGTAGGCAGTTACTTTTTTAAAAATTTAACCAATCTTTTCCCATATCCGTAGGAAGAGGAACAATAACGTCTTTCCTCTTGATAAAATTCACCAAACATTCTCTTTGTTTCGGCTTTAAATCCTCGATCTCGAGAATCGTTGCCAACACAGAATGTACGGCTCTTCGCCGATTGGCTCGTGCTCGAACTCGCACTTCCAGGGTTTTTGCGAACGTCTAGTGTATTTTGATTCCTGACCTAGTTGCTGGAGAGAAATAAAATTGAGCGGAGGCACTAGGTGGCACCAGCCTGACTAATAAAACCCAATATTTAAGCAAAATAAGTTGTGACAGGCCATGATATTACTGCGAGACCTTTGACGATACGATATCACGATATTTCAGTTATAATATACATTTATGAAGTTGACAATTGTCAGTAAAATGTGTTTGTTTTAAGCCACAAATTTTGTAAGTCAGCTTGAGTTCTGGTCACCAACCTGAAACGCAGTAAAGGTTTGCAGTCGCACAATGCTTTCTGTTCCCGCATAGGTCACTGGAACAAAAAATATTCTTTATCCCTTCCTCGCCTTTCAGCTGGAGCGTTGTCAAATTCATAAACATCTCAATTCCGCCCATTCACACATCGACAATCTCCCTCCTGTGCCTTAGCATGCTCCAGAGCCCTCCTCCACGGCCAGCACAACCCACACGTGGAGAGGAGAGGAGAGGCTCGGGCCCGGGTGCAGGCTCTCGTGTTGGGGCTGTGGTTCTGGGGGCCGCTGGGAGCTGGCAGGGACACACAGGCTCCTCTTGGCTGCAGTCGGGCGGTGTCGGCTGGGATGAGAAGTTAACACGAGAGCGGATTAGCCCAGGAGAAAAAAAAAAACAGAAACATGATGCGGCGTGGCAGGGCGATTAAGGAGAAGCTCATTTTGGGGGCTGTATCACTTGCGTAATATCAGAAATGGTGGAGGACAGGAGAGGCTGTGTTTGCTCTGAGGTTTGAATTGTAGAAAAAAAAAAAAAAAAAGGAAATAAACCACAAGGCAACAGAAAAAACACAAATACTGGACGTAAGGAATAGACTGTATGACCAATAATGGCAATGGAGCCCAAGCACTGATTAAAGCCACAGTATTAGCCCAAAAAATACTGAAAACCTTAAAAAAAAACATTCTTACTGTGAGCTTGCATCTTCACAAATCTGACTCTACTGTGGCCTGGCCTCCTGCTTGTTTCCATGGAAATGTTGTTCCTTTGGTTTTCCTTTAACCTCTCACAATAAGGCATAAAACAAATCTATCATATCTATCTCCAGGGAGAATGTTCCCAAGCATGGTTTTAACTTTCTGTTTCTGTGGAATCATGCAGGTGAAGAAGGTTGAAGAATTTGTATCTGATTTATTTAGGATAATACTTTGGGCTGGTTATAATTTAGGCCCCGTTTACACACAAGTATTTTTAAAAACTGAGACATTTCCCTTCGTCTGTACCATCTTTTACGTGCAAACAGCAAATTCTCTAATAAAAACTAATCTTTCTAAAAACTCCGGCTAGCGTGGAGATTCTGGAAAACTACAGTTATGGAGTTTTAGGAGCTGATGTGCTAAAAGTGCAACCGATGTTTTCCTTTTGGTTATGATGATGATGAAGCATCAGAGCAGCAGTCGTTTTTCTTCTGGTGAAAACTCTTTTTATGTATTTGCATTTGTACACAAGCTGATGTTTCATATCCATGACCAGAGACTAATGAGGCTTGAACAGATCTGTGGAGAGGCGAGCCCGCTCAGTAATGCACGTCTTTCAAGGTATTTTTGAGTAAAACTTACAACTGTAATGAAATAAATGCTACAGGTTTGAATCTAATCCAAACTTTTTTTGAAAACAATGCTGTGTGCACGGTGCCAGCAACTAGGTCAGGAATCAGAATACACTAGTCGGTTTGCAAGTTGTAGACCACGCACCGGCCAATCAGTGAAGAGCTGAAACAACCCGACTGCATACACGATCCTCATTTAGACTTCCTTTGTCAAATACAAACTTCACATTTTTTATTGCACATTTAATTCAAAAATTAATCTCACAGAAATGATCGTTGACAGACATGTTCACTCTCTGCTTTGTTTGCTGTTGAGCAGCAGTTACTTGGACACCACTGAACGTTCCGGCGCATTACATACGTCACGACCAAACAGCAGCAATTGGTTAAATAAAAAAGTACTCGCCTACTGTCAAGCGAATGAATCCTAATGCTGCGTGGTCAGATGGTTTCCACGAAGTGAAACCGGCTGATGAATCAGGCTAATGTGCACGATGTTATTTCAGAAAACGGAGGGAGGGAAATATTCGTTTCTTAACATACCTGACTATATGTAAATGTAGCCTTAGTGTAGGATGGCAGGATATTGGATTTTATGTTGCTTTTACATTGACTTTTAATGTATTTCAGGGTAAAGATCAATGTAAACGTTATTATTTTTTTTACTTTTTAGGGCTACGTTCTACATCTCCTTGTATATAGTGCGTCTTCACATATCACAAACCACATGTCTGCCTTTTCATCATGCTGATTTACGGTAAAACTGTCAAATGCCAGAGCGCCACGTTGCCCTTTTAAAATCATTCAATTCCATTTGTCAGGTACACGGCAAGGATACCCCATCTCCCCACCTCTCTTTATCTACATCACACATCTCTCGCTCTCTTTGCACAAATACCAAAGACCGCATCTCCGTCTTTTTTGTCCTTCTGCCCCTGCCGTACCGCTACTAATCAGGCAGCACACAGCCGGTAGTTTGTTTGCTATCCGATAAGAGAAGGCACGGACTAGGGCGGGAGATAGAGGGAAGGAGAGGGAGGAGATGTTCAGGAAATATCTGTAAATTGGATTTGGAAGGCATAGAATGGCAGGTATCTGATAGCACACAGTGGATTGTGTGAAAGGCAATGCAGCGGGAGCAGGCAGATTGTGCAGAGATGTGGGCCGTAATTAGAATCGGTGTAAACATGGAACGGGGCTTATACACAACATATTTAAGAACCACATATAGAGGTGAAAAGCGGTGTCTAGTGCCAACTGTTTGGGACTTGACGTTGGTTATTAAAGTAAGATGTCAAGCTCACATAATAGTTTTAAGTTTATAGTCGAGCTAGATGACTACGAAAAGGAAACAGGTTACGGTTAAGGAGAATCAAAGCTCAAATTTAAAGAGATTTATGAGATTATTAAAGAGATTATCGCTAATATCACAGTACTGGCAATAATTCCACTTGGCTTCAAAGCAGAATTGAACATTTAATATGATTTTGTTGCAAGTGCATAATGGATTTAAAAAAAAAATTTTTTTTTTTCGGCCGATATGATACCGATAAAATGGGAATTGGAGCTGCTGATATATTTAGTGAGGTAAAAATTCATTATAAATCTTCAGTTGATCATAAAACTTAGGTTTGGTTCTACTGGATTGTATTTTGGGTTAATTTAGGCAACTTTTATTGTTATTCTGCCTCTTTATTTAAACACAGTAGGTTGGACTGAAGGCACTTTTTGCGTGACATTCAAGCCTGTGAAGAAAGAAACTAAAGTACTGTGCACCGTGGTAATTAATTATGCGTAAATGCGGATCATTCGCACCTCTAGTCACACCTCATTTACATCAATGCAAGTCGAGTTACATGTACAGACGCTATAGTCACTTTACAGTCGGCTCATGTCAGAGAAAGCAGGCTGTTTATGCGCAGTAGCTGACAGAAGCTAAGCTCTAAACAATGAGAAAGAACCAAAAGTAGCTTCAAAACTGACACTTTTACAACACTCACCGCTCACACAGGCTCCTCTCAGAGTCAAGTCTCCACAAATGAGTGTTCTTTCAATCCTGACTCAAAAAGATCGTCCATAAAATAATATAATCCAGCATGTTGACAGCAGTGTGTGTAAACAAGTGTACGTGAGTGAAGTGAGTCTGGGGGTGTGTTCAGGGGCAGTACATCTTCAAAGTTCTCACAATAATATCGTGAACCATCACAATATATCGAATTACAAGTCTCTTGGCTTAAATTAAGAGTTATGGTGCAACAATAGCTAAAAATAACAGAGGGAACTACATAGACCATGATCCTTAGCTCCATTTCAGTGCAGACGACAAGAAGAAATAACAGTTCTAAGCACTTTTAAGTCTTAGTTCTTTTGATTAAGTCTTGTCAAGGCTCCACAAAATATAGTGATAAATATCGTACCGTGAGATGTATATCGTGAAAATATTTTACAGAGAGATTTGGATATTGTTACATCCCTAATCGTGAGCTTTCCCACGATATCGCAATAAATATCGTACCGTGAGGTTCATACCGTGACAATATCGTATCGTGAGACTTTGATATCGTTACAACCCTCGAGTCTAAGCTTTATAACGATGTATAACATGCCCATTTGGACTATTGGCTCACATCGGCAAGTGCCCATACCTAGTACCGATGTATTGGTCGGGCCCTGGTGCATAACTTGTAAGAGAACAATATGCAATTTCTGGAGGTGGTACATCATTTGCATCATTCCATGGAAATAGAATGTTAAAACCATATTTCGGAATGTTCCCAGATTCTTTACGGGGAGAATTAAAAAAAAAGGCTTACCTCAAAAAAAGCATTGTATAACTTTTCTGGTGAAGGGTTTTCTGCTTGGAGATGTTATTGCTTTGTCTGGAATGGAATGGAAAGCTTTTTGTCTTCATGGAGACCAAACCAGACCACGTTACAGGTCAAATCTGTGGAGAGGCAACCCCGCTTCCAATCAGAATGGATGTTTTTCCAAGATATTTTTGAGCTATAAAACCACCTGTAATTCAATAAATGTAAAGCAGAGCTGTTTAAAGTCAAACTGTGGAACATTCCAGGCAGAGCAATAACATATCCATTTCACACTGACCCTCTTGCAGGTCAAATAAGAGCCAGGTTTGTGGAGATGCGAGCAAGTTTTTAATGAACGAAATTGATTAAACGTGCTTTTATCTATTTATTCGTTAAAAAGTTACATTTACTCTTGCCAAAATATTCTGTTTTTAATCATCCCCTGATCCCTCACGCAGTCACTGTCCCTAATCGAGAAAAAAAAATAACTTGATCTTGAGCCATATGGTCCAATTGCCAAGTCGCCTGAAGCGCTATAGACTCGTTCCGTCGCCACAATATTACCATCTGTTTTCAATAAACCAAAAATCCCACCAAAACCTCCTCATTCAGCACTTTTTCAGCATGTTATTTTTTTTTTCTCCTCTTCCCGCTCCCGCAAAACACTCCTCGCAGTCCTTCTCCCCGTCGCTTTGAATCGGATCCAAGCCCCTCTCCAAAGCGCTTGTTGAGTTTGATATGGAAATCCTGATAGCCGCTAATAAACAGTGAAGTATATCCGCTTCGGGGTGCCAGATACTCCGGCTTTTATCCCCCCCTTCTCCATCTGCACGCCCAATCAGAGACAAGATGGGCCGCAATCAAACACGCGCGCTGCCGCCTCCTGCCTCCTGCCTCCTCTCCTAAGTGGTCTTCTTCGGCTGACCCAGATAGACGAATGAAATAGCGAACTTCAGCAGAATCTCTCCCGTGGTCTTTTGTCTTCTAAACGAGTGGCTGTCAAACTGTTTACAACAAATAGCGCATTATAAGGACCGGGATTAAACTAGGAGTATTTCTTTATCTGGAGAACCGAACGTGGATGAAATATAAGTCCGAGCGAGGACGAAACCAGGTCAGGAGTTCGGCAACATCTACTCTGGAAATGATGACGTCAGTTGCAAAAGCAGATCTCCGTTTTTGTTTTTTTTGGTTGCCATTTTCTTTAGGTATTATCAGTGAATACAATTTTGCTTAGATTTAATAAATAAGGGATGTATTAATAAAAAATACATGTTAAAATACATTTGGCTTTTGAAAACAATACAATACAAAGAGTAAATTGCGAACCTCCAATGACTTTTTCAAATGGCACATGTCTGTTTTTGCAAATGAACTCTTCAAATATACAAGATATAAACTATGACTAATCATTTTATTTATTGATTTATTTATTTTTTTTCAGAGTACAATGAGGTCTAAACAAGGTCTAAACCAAGGCTGAACTAGGTACAACCAAACACTCCTAGTATAAGTCCAGTTCCAGTGAGTTGGTCAAGTTCTAGTCCTGGTTTACTCCTGGTCAAATTTGAGTTTAGTTCCGAAATTGGTCCCAGTTTAGTTTGAATTTTGATGTGTTGAGTTTGCAAGTCTTGTCAGTGTATATATCTACCTATAAAAGATCTAAACTAGGACTAAGACAGGCCTAAACCAATTCTGAATCAATACTACACCAGCTGCAAACCAGAAATAAATAGTGCTGGGAGAATTACTGTAATACATTACTTTTTGCTGTCATCTACCGGTTTCACTTCGTGGAAACAATGTGACCTCGCAGCATTAGGATTTGTTCGCTCAACAGTACGCGGGTACTTTTTTATTTAATCAATCGCTGCTATTTTGGTCGTGACGTATGTGATGCGCCAAATCCCGTAGGAAGGAGGACAATAACGTCTTTCCCCTTGATAAAATTCACCAAACATTCTCTTTGTTCAGGCTTTAAATCCTCGATCTCGGGAATCGTTGCCAACACAGAATGTCTGTCTTCGTCTACATCCATCTCGACCATTTTGTTTACTGTTGTGCTGTTCCACAAAAGGGACCCAGACAGGTGTTTGAGTTTGACGTCATGGCTTCACAGCTCTTCTCTGATTGGCCGGTGCACTGTCTACAACTTCTTGTAAATTCTTCTTGTAAACTGTCTAGTTTGCATACAGCCTCGTCAACATTTGCTGGCTCGCCCCTGTCATTCGGCCTGAAGCCAAAATGCTGCCAAATTGCCAAAGTACTAGTATTTTTAGGGGGGACTAACTCACTTGCGGCCGGACTTGCCATTGTGTCTTGGTCTCCCTTATGATCATCACGTGACAACGGAACGAAACTAATCGAACGTCATCTCCACCCGCAGTTAGAAGAAACATTATAGACACTATTGTTTACTAGTTTTAAATCGTGATAGCATTAAATTTAGGTATCAATAAATTATAATATTATAATAGGTCCTTATGCGCTGCAGATTTTTAAAATGACGGTACCGAATTACCACCAACTTCTTGGTTCGCTAATGATAAAATGCTTCATAATTAGACCTCAAGAGCTGTTTTTACAATATTATCTGTACTAGACAAAGACAAATATTCATGACAGTATGTTCAAAAATCAGGTACAAGTTGTTTTAATTGTATTTTTTTACAAGTAAAATCTAAAAAAGCATCTGAACTTGGACTAAACCGATGATTAATCCATATCGCGACAACTCCAATCCAAACAAAGTCCACAATCACTTACCGCCGCTTGAAAAATCCTATCTACCCGACGCACTTAAACCACATGTTGAGACGCACTTCACTACCTTGCCACTTTGCATAACAACTCGTCTAAACAATAAAACGCCTTATTCCGAACGCCGCTCGCCTCGCCCTCCCTTTTCATTCTACAGATTGCATACATACTACTATTTACTCGAGAGCGCCGGAGCCATAACCCCACTTGACATCTGGGGAGTTATTCTGCATCGCGCCACAGTAATTTCGTCGGCACGGAAGCGAAATATTAGCATCAACAAAAGAACACTCGAGCACGGAGCGCAGACAATGTGGCCTGCTTATAAAGTGTTCCGGGAAAATGAGAAAGTAGGTCAGTCAGGGCTGGTACAGTTACAAATAGCCGGAGAAATATGAAGGGGGGGAAAAAAAAGAAAGTAGTGGGAAGTTGGGAAGTGATTTGAAGGTCATCGCAAATGTAGAGACATATGGAGCATTTACATATTAGTGGTTGCCCTGAGAGAAATGCATATTCACTGAGCGGTAGTGGAATGAGGTTTGTATGTGAGAGTTGACGTATTCGAGGTAGCGGTTGCCGGTTAGATTCCCGGTACGGACATGGTGGTGTTGCGTCCGTATGTAAAACACTTTGGTTTGGTTGGAGGAGAAGCTGGTTTAGAAGAGCAACATTTCACAATCTGACAATAACAGATTTTCCAGTTAATAAGTCAAGTCAGTTTTTTTTTACAAATTTTTATTCATTACACTGCAAAAAAACAAAATGTAGCCAGCTGACTTGAATTAAGATAGTTTTGTCATGATTTCAGTCAATTTCACTTGACAAGTAAAATGATCTGCCAATGGAACAAGGCTTTTTGTACTTAAAATAAGAAAAACAACAACTTTTTGCACTGAATTCAATCAAAATTTGAATTTGTTTCTAATTTTAAGAGAAGTACACTTACTTCATTGGTAGATCATTTTACTTGTCAAGTTGAATCGACTCAAATAAAGTCAAATGTTCTTAATTTAAGTCATTTTAACTTTCCTAGATATGTTTTCTCGATGTATTTTGCTGTACGAAATCAAATATTTTTATCATGGAATTTAATATGTTAGAATATGGACAGTTGTTTGTTAAATGTTATAGAGATTTGAGGCATGACTCTTGCAAAACTGGAAGGTCATACGGTGTTGTTGCGCCTTTAGCGAAGACACTTTGGCACCTGTTACGGCTCCTGGCCTGGCTCCGCCTTGCCCAGCGCTCCCCGTTTGTTTCACCGCTTGTGCCGTACGAATTTGCATGTGCTGTTTGGTACCTGGCATCTGATTGGTGGAGCGCGGTCCCGTCGCTATTGGACTGGCTCCGATGTTCGTCGTGCCGTGGTTGGCTCCTCCGATCCCCTTCCTGAGCCGCCGAACTCTCATCCAGTATAAGTCCCGTTCAGTTTGAGTTCGCCACACTCCTTGATAGACGAGTCTCTTGTTACCTCCTGTTTGTTAAGTGTAAATTGTGCATTTGAGACACTAGGTTGTTATTGACCTATCGTTTTTGTACTGACCAGTTTGGCTCGGCCCTTGGGCTTTTGTATTTTCTTTGATTTATCTTTATCCCCTTAGTTATTGTTTAGTTGTATTGGAAATTATCTTATGTAAAGCACTTTTTTTTTGTTATTGTACTTATTTACATTTATAAAAAACATTTACTTTACATCTTCATCTTTACATCTTGGTTATGTTACTTTACTTTGTCCCTAGCACTGGTTTGTAACAGCGTCTTCGTGCCTATGTTTGAATGAGACTGACAAAATTGAATAATACTTGAAATTTTAGATGCTTTTCAAGTTCACAATGTAATTTTTCGAATGGGAAAGTTTGCCATTGGAGATGTTATTGCTTTACTTAGAACGTTCCACAGTATGCCATTAGATTTATCAAACTCTTTGGATTTACTGGTCAGATCTGTGAAGAAGCAAGCCCATAAACAGTATTTTTTTCTGCAATTGAATAAAACAAACTGTGAAACATTCCAAGTACATTTAACTTCGAAAACTTCTAGGTAAAGCAGTAACATCTCTATTGTGATAATCACCTGACAAACTCTTCCACCAGAAAATTTCCAAAGCGCACCTTTAGGAAACACGTGAAAACCTCCCCCGTATCTATTCCCGGCTACAATTTTCCAGCTGGCTTCGTCCTTCATATCTGACCCACGGTAACATACGTACGATCTCTTCCCTTTCGACGTCTCTCTTCTGTGTAATCTCCGTTCACTCCCGTTGTAAAGCGCTGACATTTCTGCGAATCATATTTGACATTTTGCATATTGAGACACTTTCTTTCTTTACCCCCACCCTCCTCCTCCTCCTCCCCGACGGGCCCCTCCGAAGGTTACCCCGCCCCACGGTCCATTAGCGCGCGAATCAGATGACGTAACGCGAATGTATGGCTCGTGTCTAGGCCGATACTTTTACATGCGTTTCGAGTCCGCGCGCTAAACCAGTTCCCCCGAGCGTGTTCGTGTCTATTCCTCTCTTTCTTTTTCTCTTTTTCTCTTTCTCTCTCCGCCCCCGGATGGATGACTTTGAGCAAAGGACAGCATTTATTACAGCCTCGCCTAACTATGATGAATGAGTGATGAATTTATCAGCGTTTGATAAATGAACAGTCAAGTCAATGTGCGTTTTGAGCTAACACATTTCTCTCTTTTTTTTTCTCTTTTTTTCTCTTCCATGCTTCCCTTCCCACGGTTGATTCCGCTTCCTGACGCAACGAAAACACCAAATAGGTAAGTGACACGTTCCTATACTTTGAGAAAACGGCAAACGGAGTTGTTATGTTTGCGTAATCGAAAGCGAAAGTGGGTCGGAGATGGTTGGAGGAGCTGGTACTTTGCACAATTTGTGTTAGAATTGCTGTGAAAATTGTTGGTTTCATAACACGACGCATTCATTAGCCTTAATAAAGCAGTGAGAAATGTTTTTATAAGAAAGATTCTGGGTAAAGGTGCGTTGTGGAACTTTCTAGAGGATGTCGGCGAGTGGTGTAGTGGGGGTTTTTGAAGTGGGGGTGCGGGATTCGTGACGTCATCGATGTGAAAATGATGCAGAATCGTGTTATTAACATTTACAGCGTTTATAATCATCTACAGAACATAAATCAAAGACTACAACACATGAACCAGGACCAAACCAGGTCTAAAACTGGACCGAACCAGGACTAAAGCAGGACTGAACCAGGACTGAACCAGGAATAAATCAGGACTGAACTAGGACTGAACCGGGACTGAAACAGAACTAAACCTGGACTAAAACAGGACTGAACCAGGAGGACTAAACCAGATATAAACCAGGACTGAACCAAGATTAAAACAGGACTAAACAAGGACTAAACCAAGACTAAAACAGGACTGAAACAGGACGAAACCAGGACTGAACCAGGACTAAACCAGGAGGACTAAACCAGAACTAAAACAGGACTAAACCAGGACTGAACCAGGACTAAAACAGGATGAAACTAGGACAGAACCGGGACTGAAACAGGACTAAACCAGGACTGAACCAAGACTATAACAGGATTAAAACAGGACTGAAACAGGACTAAAACAGGAGGACTACTAGGACAGAACCGGGACTGAACCAGGACTGAACCAGAACTAAAACAGGACTAAAACAGTACTAAACTAGGACTGAACCAGGATTAATCCAGGTCTAAATCAGAACTAAACCAGAACTGAACGAGGACTGAACCAGGTCTAAACCAGGACTAAAACAGGACTAATCTTGGACTTGAGAGCGAGAGAGGGAGAACCCTGAGCCCGGGTGACGGCTGCGATTAGCCCTGTGAGGTGCCGAGTTCTGCGCCGGTCCGGGTCTGGTTCAGTTCTGGTTCAGTCCTGGTCCCTCATGTGGCAGGTCACTGTAGCATACATATACAGCAGGCGACACCACTCCCACAATTACTAGAATGCAAGTTTTTAGGCCAAGAAAATCCCCTTGAAACTGAGTAAATGCTGGACAGATACGTTTAATGCCATACAGGGACATTCCAGACAAAACAACAATATCTCCATGGAGACCAGCAGTTGGCAGACCCTCCACCAGCAAAGTCACACAGTGCACGTTTAAAGGAAAATCTGCCACACGCTGCATACACCATTGCACTTAATTACACATTTAGCTCAAGAGTCGAGTTTGGAAAGAGGGCACTTTCGAGTTTTAGCATAAAATTTTCATAAACTTGCCGATAGTAGCTCATCTTTACTTACCCCTGCTCTCACGGCGCAAAAACTCCAAGGACACTGCATTATTAAAGTGTCTGCTCTGGTTAAATCTGAACTGATATTGTAATCTGTTAGACTTCTTTCAAACTCCCCGTCCAACTTGAAAATAAAACTCGGCTTATAATGTGTTTGAGCTCGAGTTTTTAATATTCTCCTTCCATAGATCATAAGGAATGTTTTCAAGAACCTATAGAGAGTGGAGTTATAGAGGTCATTTAAAGGTTGTAGAGAGGTTTTTCCGAGGAAAGAGAAATACACCGACTGTTTGTCCTTTTCCGATTGTTGCGCATCTGTGGCACCACCCACCGGATCCACAGCTCCTTAAGTAGAAACACCTCCTCCCGCCTCCTCTTTACTCTAGAAATCATGTTTGTTTACAGTCGCTGCGCATTCAGAATCGTTAAAAGTTACCTGTTCAGAAGTAATTTAGCGACCAATGCGTCAGTCTTTAGACCCTTCGTCTGCTTCAGTGCACACTAGGGGTTTGCAAAAATATCTAAATATCGATATATCGTATTGTTTAAAGGAACATTCTGGAATTTTGAACAGAGGGCCTCATTTCCTAGTGACCCAGAGTGTTGGAGACGTGTGGAGACACTTTTTAAAATATTCCATCCAGTCCTTGTATTTGCAGAGGTCACTGGTGCTAGGCTAGTGCATGTCAATGGCCATAGTTAACCGGCCACTAAAAACAGTCTTTCCCACTCCACAAAACACCCAAAACAAATTTATTATTACACCAGACTGTCCATGTGAATGTTTGTGTCGATAGAATAATGTTTGAAATAAAACTAACCTTGCATTGCATGAATCATTGCATATTGAGGGACTATTTTCTCATATATCAGTCCGCTGCTGCCAAGCCTTTCTATCAGGAAGCACAACTCGCTGCTGCTGCTCAGACATAAATCCTTCAACTGCAAGCTCGGTTTTACTTCTAAAATTATTTTTTGAACACAGACATTCACATGGACAGTCTGATGTAATAATAGTTTTGTTTCGGGTGTTTTGTGGAGTGGATAAGACTGTTTTTAGTGGCAGGATAACTATGGCCATTGACATGCACTAGTCTAGCACCAGTGACCCCTGCAAATACAAGGACTGGATGGAATATTTTAAAAAACATCGCTACACGTCTCCAACATTCTGGATCACTAGGAAATTACGTCCAATGTCCAAAATTCCGGACTGTCACTTTAATGTGATGATACAGTATTAATATCGTGGGCGGCTCTATCTGTATATCTCGCCAAGAAAATTTTTTGGTATATTTTATTTTTTTACAGTGTTACAGTTTTGTTGCTTGTTCAGAGGAAGGAAACTCGTTTATGTGACACATTTGACATTTTCACTGTTTTGATGATTAAAATGTTTGTTTTTCATATGAACTTTGGACAAGAAGGGGTTTAACAAAGACTTTTAGTATCACTGCCATGATTTAGCCTTTATTTTTTTTCAAAAGTGCACTTTATTGAGATATGTATCGTATCATGGCCTATCTACTGAGGTATGTATCATATCGGTGACTTCTTAATGATACCCAGTCGTAGTGTGTGCCGTCGCTGGAAGGAACATTCAAGAATCCTCTTAGTTTGGCGTCGCTCCTTTTCCCCTTCTTTTTTTCTTTCAACGACCTCACAAACGGACTTTCTGTTTCGGCAAACTGGTCGTGGATTCTCGTCCGCCATCGCAACAAACTTGCAGAAAACGAAGAACCGCTGCGTTGGTCGAGTAAACTCCGACTTGTGTATGTCTAATGTGTGAGAGGTGAATGAATATCACGCAATCCTTTTTTTTTTTTGTAAACAGGCCCTAAAACAGATTTATATTTTTGTTTCTCCATTTGTTACGCAAGAGCTCACGAATTTGGTGAAGTCTGAAGCCTAAATTGAGTGATCCTGTACCACCTTTTATATTCCTTTTATTTTAGAAAAGTAACTACATTCAGATTTCCACAAAACGAAAAAGTATTCTGTATTCTTCTTGCATTACCACGCTCTACTGTGTTTTTAAACTCCACACACCTTCATTATGGAATCATTTGGATGATTTCAGACCTGGAATTGCCCATTTCTATAGAACAAAACGTAAAAATTAGCTGTTAACTTGAAAACTTTTGAGCGTTTTGAGCTTTAGAGATGTAGACAGACTCATAATAAAAGGTTACTCAAACGTGTGAATGAAACAAAACACAAGTCCAGGTAAGTTTTTGAGTATTCTAACATGGCTTAGTGAAACAAAGGTGCATTATTACAGTTGACTGCGTAGTGTGTCTCTAATATTTCTTCAGGAGTGGGAGATACATCATAACGGCTGACAGCTGGACTCAGCCGCTCAGAATGAAAGATGAACCCTATTCGAAAAAGTAGTAGCTTTAAGCAAAATGCAATAAGCACACGACGCGATGATGAGGCTCTGTAAAAATCGTTCTTTTCTTACTTCATAATGAGTCTTGTGAGCTTTAAGTCGTGTTATAATGTTGTTTCGTTATCAAAAGCGATTACGGACAGGAAATAGATCGTGCGGATGATTCAGGAGGGAGAAAGACGCTGGTGTTTTTTTTTTTGGGGGGGACAGATAAAAAAGGAAATTAAAATTTAAATGATTGAAGTGATGAGAATTTTTTGAAAACTTTTGTGTGGACAGAAAATACTACTATATTACGCTAAATTGACTCTTGAGAATTTGGAAGTTGGAATGTTGTTACGCCGTCAAAAACAGACCCGGAGTCGTGTTTTGTTTCATTCACACATACTTAAGAGAAACTGATTTTTTTTGTCTGTCTACATCTCCAAAGCTCAAAATGCTCTGTTCCAAATTGACAGCTACTTTTTTTTATCTTTTGTTCAGTAGAGATTGGCAATTCCAGGGCTGAAATCATCCAAATGATTTGTGTGAAGTTTAAAAACACATTGGAGAACTTTTTGTATTACCACATGACATTACAGGGTGGAACAGATTGTTTTCAGTTTGATAGAAGAACTCGGCTAAAATCTGCAGGAATTGTGTGTTAAACATGTGAGAATGAAACAAAACACAACTCCAGGTCTGTTTTTTCATGACGTAACAACTAGGAACGGGCATGATTAGTTGACTAATATCGATAACTGATCATTAAGAATTTCAGCGATTATGTTCATTTTTAATCGTCAAAAATTGCCTGACACAAACACTGGAGTCTTTTCCTCACAGTCCCACGTTTGGGCTCTGGCTCCTTGGAGACTCTGTTCCACTCAGTGAGTTTGTTTACAGCACATCAGTGTCTCGGGTCTGATCGGGTTTTTGGAGTCTCCAAGTTTCGTCATGGTGCATGTAAACCGCAGTATCCAGGTGACTGCAACATACAGTTGAGTCACATGTGTCCAAAAGACAAACACTTTACAGGCTTTTCAACACAACATTAATGCTGCTACTGCTGTAGAGCAGCAAAGACGAGGAACTCTTCACATGAGATGTTAAAGCCCAGACTTTACTGAACCAAATTAAAAATATTATTGATAGAATAGAAGAAAGAGACACGGTCCGCTCGGCATGGTTTAGTCCTGTTAAATCCTGTTTGAGACAAAGTTTAGACCTGGTTTTAGTCCTGGTTTAGTCCTGATTTGGACCAGGTTTAGACCTGGTTTTAGTCCTGTTTCAGACCTGGTTTAGACCTGGTTTGGACCTGGTTTAGACCTGGTTTTAGTCCTGGTTTAGTCCTGGTTTAGTCCTGATTTGGACCTGGTTTAGACCTGGTTTTAGTCCTGTTTCAGACCTGGTTTAGACCTGGTTTGGACCTGGTTTAGACCTTTTTTTAGTCCTGGTTTAGTCCCGGTTTAGTCCTGGTTTGGACCTGGTTTAGTCCTGGTTTTAGTCCTGATTTAGACCTGGTTTGGACCTGGTCCAAACCAGGTCTAAATCAGGACTTAGGTTTTAGACCTGGTTTAGTGTCCGGCAATGAGTGGAATTACCAAAAAAAAAAAAAAAAGGGATATAGTCCAAAATGTGAAAACATGAAAATACCGCCATGTAATCCATTTATTTCAACCAAGTAACTGTAATCCAATTACCACTGTAACCGAATACAGTTACTCATAATTTGTACTCTGATTACGTAACTCTGGTACATGTAATCTGTTACTCCAAACACTGATCGTGATAATATTGTACCAAGAGATTTGGATATCATTACATCCCTACAGATCAGCTATTGTAATAATAATAATAATGATAATTTTAATATAAAAACGTTAATGATTAATCAAAAATCTACCATTAATTCTCCCGATGATCTATTTAGTGATGAAATTTATTCGAATGCCCGTCCCTAGTAACAACATTCTAACTTTAAAGCTCACAAGAGTCAATTTTGCGTGATAAAGAACCTGTAAAGTTGTATTTTCTGTCAACGCGCAAAAGTTTTCGCAAAGTTCTCGTATCGTTTCAACTTTATTTCCTTTTTATCCGTCCTGTAACAACCACCAGCCTGTTTTTCCCTCCTGAATCACCCGCGCGATCTATTTGCCGTCCGTAATCGCGCGCACCGTATTAGACATATTAGGATGTTGCCGTACACCGGTCGCCTGTGTTCCAATTTCACTGACTCGTTTTGATCTTGTCACTGGCTTGTATTTGGAATATATGAGGCTGTTTAAATTCATGAGGTCACCTAGGGCCCACCGTAATTGAAAGCACTTAGGAGGTTTTCAAAGGCCAGGCAGACGGTCGCCCTGGCAATAGAGCGATACGGGCCAAAATGGTCGACTCTTTCACATAATAGCTCGGTAATAATAACAGGGAATAATGCAGATGTTAGTTTTTTTTTGTTTGATGATAATGTAGAATCGCAATGTGAAAGTAACACCAGGAGCAGGAAAAATAATACCAAAAAAAAAGTCTTTATGTTGAAGTATAGTTAAAGCTCACCTGTTGCCAGCAGAGGGCGCACCTGTTGGTTCTGTGTTAAGTGGAGTGGTTTAAATGAGGTTAAAAACAATAGCTGTGTTGGCGTGAAAGGATGTCGAGTAATAAAAGATCAGAATTAGAGTTTGTCGGTCCGTGTACGTGTCGTTATTTTGAATTTCAATTCAGAACAGAAAACGATAAAATGGGAAAACTGTCAAACAAAAAACAGATTTCGACCTCTATTTCCAATATTTAATTTAAAGTTTATTCATCATGCCTGTTTTAAGTTTGGTATTTCCTTCTCTCTGGTTTATTTACTCTGGAAGTTCTACGTCTAGAAGGACTTCGTTGCAATTTTGTGGACAAACATGTTTCTTCTTTTAGAGCGACACCTTTACTTTCTCGTCTTAGAAAGTCATTGTTGAACTCCATGACGAGAACTCTCCTTTCTTCAGTTGACACTAAATAATTTCCAGGGCAAATAAACCTGAGAGAATAAAATATCAGAATTAAAATAGGCACCGAGACTGTTTTTTGATTGGTGTTATGTGAAATAAACTTTACATTAAATATTGGAAATTGAGGTTGAAATCTATTTTTTGTTTGTTTGTTTGACACTAAAACAGAAAAATGAAATAACAAACTGTTTTCCCATTTTATTTTATTTTTTTCGTTCTTAACTGAAATTTACAGCAAGCACTTAGTATTAGTATGTGCTTCAGGGGTTACTGCAATTTCAGGTACTATGTGACATCACGTAGGACTGGCCTAATGTGAAGGTTTTTATTTACAAGCGCCTGTCTGCAGGGGTTTGAAGTGTGGCAACCTGTTAGACCAATCACACTGCTCCTTATACCTCCAGACCCCGCCCCTACTCCCACATCACTTTCTTCTTTAGTCCTCCAGGTATTTCCCGAGGTATTTTATCCGAGTCTGAACACGTTTGAATGAATGTTTTATTTTGAAAAATTACCGAATTCTCTCTTTTACATACATCAGTGATTCACATTCATATTAACGCTAATATTAAACCCACAAGCTGCAAAATGAGTAAAAAGTTTATTATTATATTTACAAAATACCACAGCTTTTGTGTTGGTCATATCATTTTATTTTGTCGTATTTATCCTCCACACCTTAACGGCCGGTTCGTGAAAATGTTGTCTGATATTAAACCGGTCCGTGGCGTAAAAAATGTTGGGGAGCGCTGGCCTAAATGATTCTCGTAAAGGTGTATAAAGTTTAAAAATGCAGTGGAGCACTTCCTGTATTACCGCGTGACATCACAAGGTGGAACAGAGTGTCTTCGGTTTGAGAGAAGAGCTCAGCCTGAACACGCGGGGTTTGTGAGTTAAACATGTGTCACTGAAACAAAACAACATTAGAACACAGATCCTAAAATAGCGTGAAATGAGCCCTTTTACAGTTTCTCACAGCGATGACCATATCTGCTCAGAGTCTGTTGTTTTCTCTTTGTTATTTTATTTAATGTTTTTCTTTGAGCATAACAAAAGTAAACTGTTTGTTACAAAGACAAGGCCAGAAACAAAATAGAAAAAGCTGCAGTACAATGTAGAAAATTAGATTGGGTAAAACGGTATGTCCCTGGCAGTTGCAAAAAAGCTTTAGTCTGTTTTTTCTTTTTTTTTTTCACAAATAACTATCTCAACAATACACTGGGAAATACATTCTGAACTAAAATAAATATCCTGTACAGAACATTTAAAGGAGCTGTGCCTGATTTTTACTGTCTTAAAAACGTGGAAAACATAATAAGTTCACTTACCTTATGCATTCTGAGCATCCTAATTATTCAGCATGATGAGTTTATAAGTATTTTTCACAGAGTGGAGTTTTAGCATGATTATACTCCATCAAAAACAAACAAAAACAACTTAAATTTGCAATATCAGATTACTTCATGAGGGAAAAACATCTCAGGGACCGGGCCAGTGCTAAGGTCAAAGGCACAGAGAGCAACAAGTCCTTTCACTGGATCAGGGAGACCATCCAGATCTTGCCTTACAATTACATTACACATACAAATATACATATACTTATACACACACACACACATTATTCTCTATTGAACTAAAAGGTATAAAGTAGGTGGATATATTAGAACTGAACTGGACTGAAACCAAAACCAAAACATTGACAAAAAGGGTCCAATGTGGTTTCCTCATCATAAACAGACCTGAAGTTGTGTTTTGTTTCATTTGCACATGTTTAATTAACGCACAAACTCTGCACATTTAGAGTTCTTCCCTCAAATTGAAAACACTCTGCTCCACCTCGTGATGTCATGTGGTGAGATAGGAAGTGCTCCACTTTGTTTTTTAAACTCCAAACACCTTCACTAGAATCATTTGGATAATTTCAGCTCTGGAATTTCCAATCTGCACTGAACAAAAGCTAAAAAGCAGACGGTAACTTGAAAACTACCGCTTCGTGACATCACAAGGTGGAACGGAGCATTTTGGGGCTTTGACAGACTGATAATAAAGGGTTACTCCAACACGTGTGAACATTATAACTCGGCTTAAATCTCACGAGAGTCACTTTTGCGTAACATTACTCATCCCTGATTTAAATATGTATGTAGTTTTATCCTGTTGGGAACCCAATAGAAGGTAATAGGTCTTCAACATTTGCATAGATTTTTGAAAAGCTTATTTTTATTCCAACTTTGTAAATTTGACTTTGAAACTAAGTGCCGTCTTGCTGTTATTCATTCAACTTTGAAGCTGTCGATTTCTTGCGAGCATATTTTCCCGTGGATTGGCTCGCTCGACCCAGACAGCGTGGGGAGACAGAAGGTCAGATGACTCATAATATCGCCAACATTTAAGAAAGAGACGGTCACTCTTTTCCATAAATCATACATTCTTTAGCAGATATAATTTCGTACGCTTGAGGTGGCTGTGAATGAAAAGAGTGAGTCAAAAGCGTCGGGGTAAGAGAGAAAGAAAGAAAGAAAGAGAAAATTTGTGGTAAAAATATTTATAACGTCAAAGTAATGGAAGGATTGTGCGGTGTTACGCTTCGGGACGATGGTTAAGTGATTGGCATTGAGTGTTTGATTGCCCAGCTCCATCAACCCAAAACATGTACAATATAGATCAAATCTTTTCAGGTAGTTTAGGTTAGTTTGCTTTATTCGTACGCGTAGGTAAAGAGAGGCTGGTCTCACATTTCACATTTTATTCATCCACGCTCTACTCAAAAAACAAATATAAAAACACAATTACAAATAAAACGTTACAGTGCTCGAGTGCAGAATGGTTTTGTTCAGTAAATAATTCATTCATGCATCATTAGGGATGTAACAGTATCCAAAATACTGTGATATCGTCTCGTCAAAAGTCTCACAATAATATCGTGGACCGTCACAATATATCGAATCACAAGTTTCTTTGCTTAAATGCATTGTTTTATAGTAGCAACAGCTTATAAACATCGGGAACTACATATCCCATGATTCATTTCAGTGCAAACAACATGAAGAAATATGTTTTTAACTTGAATTCTTGGGATTATGACAGAAATAATTCACATCAAAACCTTGGTAAATACATTGGTCAAGGTATTTTAAAAGCAAAAAAGTGTCCCATCTACAATTATATCAGCCTCTTCAAAATATCGCAATAAATATCATAAAGCGAGATGTATATCGTGATAATATCGTACCGAGAGATTTGGATATCATTACGTCCCTATTTATCCCGCCTGGCTAAAATTCACAATAATTATATTATAATAATATTAACTATATAAAAAACACGATTTGTCAAGACAGAAATCGAGGTGACCCAGCGGTGTTGAAGGATGGGTCAAGTGCAGAGGTTAAATTTCTCTTCTTTTCCTACTAACTTGAGCAAATATACAAATTGCCGCTACCACTAACCTCTTACTACTACTATTGGCATGACTTTATTACTATTATACTATTGTATATACTTTAGCTGCTACTATTACTGCTACTATTACCGGTGCTACTACTACCAACCACTTTTCATACTTGCTTTTTTCCTACTAACCTAATAATATACAAATATCCAAACTACTACCACTAACCCCTTAGCACTACTGCTGCTACAACTACTATGACTGATATGACTTCACTATTGTTATTGCAACTACTCCTGCTGCTCGGTCTAGTACTGTTGTTTATACTACTACTAATACTAATACTTCTACTACCACAAATACTGCTACTGGTACTGCTACTACTACTACAGCTGTATTTGTACTGTAGTTCTATGAATAAATCCTGTTCTCTTCACTACTTCTTTCTGTACTACTTACTACTACTACTACTACTACTACTACTACTACTACTACTGCTACTACTACTGCTACTACTACTGCTACTACTACTACTACTACTACTACTACTACTACTGGTACTACTACTCCTACTAATACTACTGCTGTATTTATACTATAGTTCTATGAAGAAATCCTGTTCACTACTTCTTTCTGTACTACTACTACTACTACTACTACTTCTACTACCACTACTACTACTACTACTACTATTACTACTGCTGTATTTGTACTATAGTTCTATGAAGAAATCCTGTTCTCTTCACTACTTCTTTCTGTACTACTACTACTACTACTACTATTAATACTACCACAATTACTGCTACTGGTACTACTACTCCTACTAATACTGCTGTTGTATTTATACTATAGTTCTAAAGAGAAATACTACACTACACTACTACTACTACTACTACCATCACCACAATTACTGCTACTGGTACTGCTACTACTACTACAGCTGTATTTGTACTAGGGATGGGCATGATTAATCGATTAATCGATAATTGATCATTAAGAATTTCATCGATTACGTTAATTTTAATCGACAAACCGAATGTATGTTGCTGCTGTGTGTCGTGACCAAACAGGTGTGTGTACATGTGTCTCTGCATCAGAAGGAGCGAGACACAAACAGTGGGTCAGTCTGTAACGAACCGAAGCACAAATGTGGATTTAACGATGATTTGTACAAGAAATTCCACGCTTTCCGTTGCGTTGGGACAAGTGTGAGTCCATGTGCACAGTGTATAAAGCAGCACATATGTTTCTGTGTCCAGTGGGAAAAAGTTTTACCAGGTGAGAGTCGCTCAATGTGGATGACGAGGCCCCGCCCCCCTCCCCCCGTACGGTGTCCTGGTTTTGACAAACACAAATCTGGTCACACTAACCTGTATTCACCTGAGTCGTGTCTTTTAACCCGACAGAAACTGACCGCATCAGCGACACAAGAGCTTTAGTTTTATCTTCGCTTAGTTTATGCAAATTAGTGATGTGGTTTTAAGTTTTGTTTCTGTGAGATTTGAACAAAACTGAATTAAACACATTATAATGTCAAACGGGCTGATGTGGCTCTAGAGTCGTTACGGTTTATATGTAGTAAAGTTGAATTTATTTATGCAGATTAGTAGTGCAGATAGTAATAATACTGATGATCATTTTAATATAAAAACGTTAATGATTAATCGATAATCAATCGTACTATAGTTCTATGAAGAAATCCTGTTCTCTTCACTACTTCTTTCTGTACTACTACTACTACTACTACTACTACTACTACTACTATTAATACTACCATAATTACTGCTACTGGTACTACTTCTCCTACTAATACTACTGCTGTATTTATACTATAGTTTCTACTATACTGTTCTCTTCACTCCTTCTGTCTCTTCCTATACTACACTACTACTACAGTGCTACTACCCCCACCACAGTTACTGTTACTGCTACTACTACTACTACTACTACTACTACTACTCCTTCTATTACTACAGCTGTATTTATACTATACTTCTATGAGAAATCCTGCTCTGTTCGCTGCTTCTTTCAGCCTGCTACTGTATCTCTCCCCATTTTAAACCACACTGCACTACTACTATTACCCCCACAGTTACCGCTACTACTAGTACTACTCCTACTATTACTGCAGTTGTATTTATACTATAGTTCTATGGAAAAATCCTGTTCTCTTCCGTGTTGCTTTCAGCCTCGTATCTCTCCTCATATTAAACCACACAGTCCAAAATCTCCACTAAGCCTCGTCCTCCTTCTCTGTGCACAATCCTCTTAGCCTGCGATAGCGCCACATTACCACTCGACACTTCCACTCCTCTGCCCCCCCAAAAAAAAGCAGTCCCCGAAATCCCACCCCCCTCTCCCTTTCTCTCTTCCTCTTCCTCTTCCTCTTTCTCTTTCTCTCTCCGGGCCCGTGGACGAAATACGGTTTTAATTAACTTACCTTTAAGGGTTGAAACTTTTTGATTAATTAGATAAGAGAGGCGAAGAGGAGGAAGATGAAGGTGGCTGTGGGCGACCTCGTGTTCCTCACTCAGACTTTAAGGATTTCATTATAAGGCCAAATCCCTTTAAAGTGAATTATGCAGACATACTTTTTCTTTTTCTGCTATATATATATTTTTTTTTACTGTATTTTTATCATGGCCGGAGGGTAGGGGGCGCCCTGCCAAGACTCTGCACAAACTCAGGCGAAGGAAAGAAGGTAATGACATGGAAATGAATGTAATATTTGGTTTTTAGTCTGTATTTTAATTGTAGTTTCGTAATAGCTTTTAAAATCACAACTTGGTGCTTTTCCATGCTGTGTAAAATCAGATTTCTGGTGTGTTTACGTGCGCAAAATGCGGTTAAAATGGATTACGTTCTTAAAAATTGGAAATTAAACAGATGAATAAGTAGTAATATAAGTGAAAAAGATCAAATTTAACATAACTAAGATACAGATTTGAGTCCGAGGATAAATTTGTGATGCAGGACTTCTTTTCGTTTTTGCGATTTTATAAAATTTTGGCTGGATGTCCAACTTGGCTTCAGTCTAGAAAGATTAAATTTGCTGCTTAAACCATAAAATAAATTAAATCTGGTGTATTAATAGATGATGTTAAGATGGAGGATGGTATCAATAATCACTTTACTGCTTTTAGGTAAACGTTTTATGGGTCTAAAATTGGAGTGTACACCTATCCCTGGACTTATTTTAACATTTTAGTGCTGTTAAAAGTCAGATTTTTGGGTCAAAGTCGTGTCTGTAACAGCATTTTTAGGATCAACTACGGTCAGGACATTTGAATTTTCGGGTTGGACTAACGGCGCCAGTGAGTTAGACGCAGGTTTTTACGTGATGAGCGCAGACACTGGCGTCTATGGGCGGGACGTGAGGAGCCCCTGTCAGCCCCGCCCCGACCTGCCACCGCCGGGCACCGCCGGGCACCGCCATGTCCGGTTGTGTCTGGAGAAAAAGGGAAATGGTGTGATCCAAGCGCAAATGTCCGCTCTGTTTCAAAGTCTGGAGTGGACTGGTCTGCGCCGTGTTGGACTGTTGGGGCTGTCGGTTGGCTGTCAATCATCGCTCTAAATCAGGTCTAAACCAGGACTAAAATCAGGACTAAAACCAGGAGTAA